>NC_071089.1:15145000-16345000 GCF_027358695.1 Spea bombifrons | reverse complement strand
TGATGTCAGTGCCACCCTGCCACCACTATCCCCAGCTCCCTGTGATGACAACATACACTATCTCTTAAGAGATACACACCCGCACCCCCCTTGGGGGGACATGCGGCCTTAAAGTATGCACCTGATACGACCCCGTCCCCAGATGAACCCTCCATGGGTGCCCACGACCAGGATCTTGATGTCAAAGGTAAATGGCTTGGATCTAGCCAGGAACTTTTCCAGTGTATAAAATATTCAAGACCTCCCTCCAGAGTTGGGAATCAAGAATGGTCTATACTCCTTCCTTGCTGTCATTCTTAGCAGGAATCAGTGGTGCAGGGTTTGGCTGGATTATAAGTATTCTCCACTTCCGTGTCCCTGTCTACTTTCCCGCAGCTCTGCTTTTTTTCTTGCTTTTTTGTTCTTCTTTCTTTGGCCACCACTTCTTATGGCTTTCTTTCTCTCCAGGCACTCACTTTCCCCCGATCGGAGGAAAGGGTGTGCTCGCCCTTTTGCGGAAGTGCACCGAGAGACCAGAATAATGCAGGTAGATTTGTGGAGAAAGAGAGGTGCAGAAACGCAAATCTGTCTTCATTGTTCTGGACTCTGGTGAACTGCACAAAAGCCCATAGCATTCTGACATACCTCCTACAATGTTTATTAATAAAAATAAATATTTTATTATTTTGACATTTTTATTGCGTAACTGATTACTATACGATCACTGATTAAAGACTTTTAGGTCACTGATTATTGATCAGATTCACTGATCGATGTCAGCTGCCTAAACTTGTCACTTACAAGTTACCTAAATTACATTGCAATATTTATTATATTTTTAACAACTTTTCACCTACTGAATTGTTATCTGATCAATGACGTTTTAGGTCACTGATCAGTCTCACCAATCAGACAGTGACCTAATGTGGTGAATGCATATTATGCACATGTTCATATTAAACCTAGGACTTTACTGTTTAGATATATATATATGTAGAAAATGCCTTGCAGCCTTGCAATATTGTTTTATTAACTAAAAGATACACTAGCATTATATTTTGAGGGAGATAGTGAAGAGGGTAACATTTTATCACTAACAAGAACAACAAAAAAAAGAGTACCTGAAACTAACCTACATACCAGATTGCCTACATACATAACCTGGTGTGATCTATGTCATGGAACATGTAATAACATCAATAGCACATGTCATTAAAGAGGTGTTAAATACTAGTAGCCCCGATGATGCACACACTTGTTTTCTCAATATGTAAGGGTCTTTTATTCTTGAAACAACATTGAACTCCACTTCAAGTGATCATCTTTCATCAGCCTGGAAGCATTTCCACAAACACTGGCAAAATGGCCTGTATAAACAGTTGCTTCAAATCTATATAAAAACAGATCTAACACTAAACTTACAATCTTGAAGGAATTTGATTTTCATTTATTTTAAATGTCAACAGGTTTGACTACAACATTGTTACCGCTTTCACTCTGGAAAGAAAACATCAGGTGCCCAGACTCAAAGATTGAAATTCACTGATGACAAAGTTCAAATAATCCTTTGTTCTATTTATTTTCTCCTCAAATCTGAACATAAATGAGCTCTTTATAAAAGCCGTGGTAAATGTACCATTTTAGAGTTTACTGAAAATGTTTATTTAAAGTACTTAGACTACCAGGTCGTAGGGTAGGCTTTCCCTTGTAAAATAAACAACCACCCATTTGATAACCATTAGCAAATGGAACCTTTAAGACAAGACTCACATGAAGCAAGTTAACGCTTCCTTTAAATTATAGAGTAATAATTATACTTAAAGTCTGCAAAAGCCCAGCATGCCTTACATGTTTAAGTGCGCCGAAATTATAATTTTATGCAATAATGTACACTGAAACATCTAACATTACAGAACAAAAATACGATTGCATTCAATGATATCCATTTCAATAGAAGTATCTAAAAGTGGGGAAGGGCTTAAAATGTAATTTTTCCATAAAAAAGGAAAATACAGGAAAAACAGTATTCTCCGCCACCATGAAAAAAATCTGTTTCTGAGAACATCATAATTTCCAAGGTTCTAAAGATTCCATGAAACTTCCATCAAATCCATGTAAAAACAAGGAAAAAAATTAGCCTATGACATTCTTAGGAGTAGCAAATCCCAACTGCTAGTTGGAACTGAATTCCAATTTATATCTCATATAGATAATAAAAAAATACAAAATAAACAGTGGTCCCTGGGTCTCCAGTTAACTAACAGTGGGATCAGGAAAGGGGGGCACTCATTATCCCATCTTAGCAAATAATTCTGGGGGCCTCCATTTATTTTTGTTTATATATATATATATATATTTTATTTTGTGTGTTTAAAAATGTAAATGATTTAAATTGAGCATACCCTTCCCTGAAGCCTGCAAAGTTCAAAGTAGCATGTACTCATAAACGTGTGTGTTATGTTTTTGTGAGTTTCAGTATGTGAGGGCTTGCTTGCTACTTCAGTGAATGGAGGCAAATTAAATTTCCCACCTCCCGAACTCATATGCCTCCTCAGCATCTCCTCCCAGAGGTTTATTGTGATGTGGCTTGGGGGTTCTCTACTTGTTATTCTCTGATTTAATGCCAGCTCCACCATATTCTTTTCCACAATTCTTTTTCTTACAATACATATATTCAAGGGGTATGACAAGACTAGAATTGGCAGACTAAGATAAACCGATACATGAGTTGGAGAGAGTCCTGCTTACAATCTTGACCTTTTGTGTCCTGGGCCCCTTCATGTATATATATTTTCATGCACCCGTTGCTCTCTGCTATCTGTGTTTGAAGGACGTCTCATATCCTCTGTTGGCTTTATTGGGCTCCATTTAAGTCTATGGATAACATTAAGTCAATGCAGTATGCAGGGGAGGGTAGGTAGGGCATTTTTTTTTTCAAAGGATGGGAATAAGGGGTATAATTTGTAAATCTATCCCCAAGGGTAAGTTTATTATGCCCTCGCCTCACCAAGCAGAGGATTGGGAGGCATGATCATCTGTCTTCCTTTTGTTAACAGGAGGAGGGTCTATGGACCATCATTTCTTTTCATTCTAAATGTATTTTTTACTTGTAAATCACTTTATAATACCTGGGGTTGTAGGATGATAGTTGCAGGATATTTGTAACTCGTAGAATAATTAATAAGTGAATTGTCGCTTATTCTCAACTCAACCCCATTCGACACTCATGCATTTCCGTGGGTGTGAGTGATATTTTGCATGGGCGAATGCAAGTTGAGTTTAGTGAATTTGCTTTGTCATCTCACAAGCGCTGGCAGTTCAGTGAACAAACTCCACGGAATCAGGTCCATTTTGTCCAGTCTAGAACATCTAAGGGCAACATTGGTTTGCCATGAGAACGTTATTATTGCTTGAGCCGGATTACATTCTTACCTTGTAAATCTTAATGACCGTCAAGCGCAATATTGCAAAACACTGGCAGGGGACCAGACAGCTCATATGTGAAAATGTGTGCGGCATGATCAGAATCAGACATTACTTTCACTCAACCCAGATTAGCCACAAATCCCTTGCACTGAAGGAAACTAGAGTGCTTTATGAAAATATTTCCCTGTTTCGCGGCCCAACAAATGTGTCTGGTAAGCAGCAGGTACTTTAACAATTAGTAAATTTGCATGTACCTAATACTACATCAGGGAAACATCACAAGCCTTCTAGTGAATACTTTGTATCAAAAGGTCCCATACTGCAGATTAGAGAAGACACAATGAAAGGTTTGCAAATCTGTATAAAGACCAGAAACAACCTGTAAGGGATTGGTTGCCTTACAATATTAAATACATTAGAGAAAACACAACTAACCATATTTATATTTTATGAGAACATAGCAGATTAATTTTACACTTTTTAATAGATTTTTTGGCATTCAAATATATTTCTTTAAATCATAGATTATACTATTTGAAATTATTAATTCCGACATTACATGTACATGTACCAGCTTGTTTTGTTCCCCCTATTTGAATGGTATAATATAATTTTTCTGCAGTGGAGCTGTCCAGTTGCTGATTAAAAGTGAGATAAGGCTAGTGCTTTGCATTTAAAGTCCCAGAGTAGATCTAAATGTAAAATACATTGTATTACATGGATGATGAATTATTTAAACAAAAGAAAGAAACATATTAAAGTGCCATGCGTAGAATATGCCCTTGCAGACTTCTAAAAAATCTAACTCCGCTCTTGGATGGTTACATAACTGCTTATTATTTTCCCAATTAATAATAAAGATCCAAACAGGTTTGGTTTCATATAATCTAAGACACTCAGGGCATACATATGAAAATCGGCCAAAAATTCCAGGCAACAAATTTTGTTCCCTGCCCATTAGTTTCGGTCGATAATTCAGGGGCAATTTTGATTTGGGAATGAAATTCATTGCACGGTGCCCGCATTCACTCTCTCACATTTCATCTCTTATTCATCTACTCTTTCTCTCACTCTCTCTAAATGTTTCCCTATCTTCTCTGATGACTATTTCTGATTCTGCCGACCACTTCCGCATCTTCTACATTTTCTATCTTCTCCATTCTCTTCTCTATTCTATCTTCAATCTTCAATGTTTAATCTGCTATCTTGTTTTCTCATCTGCATCTCTGCAGACATAACCTGGCAGCAACTTTTGCCAAGGTGGGGAGAGGATGTCACTGCAAGCTCCGTTATTTTGCCCTCAGGTGAACTGAGGTCAATATGGCGGCACTTTCGGTGACGTAATTTCCCTGATCCTCCAATGATGGCTATTTTGCTTACCAAGGAGCTGAATCAGTGAGATTGCTTTGCATTTTAACCCTAAAGAGACTCTCAAGCAATGTAAAGCCTTCTCTGGACACCATTATTGAGGCTACTGAAGCCTGTACATATTTGTCTTCTTGAGTGCCTGTATTTGTATGTGGTTCAAGTAGCAGTGGTAGGCTAGAGGACAGCTAAGGGATGGCACCTTTTGGTCCAGGGTAAACATAGTCAAGTGGTCCCCAGGCCTTACCACCATAATCTTTTCTGAAACTTGTCTTGTGGCACGCTTTCATGTGTGTGCTACTGTGCTACATCTGCAGAGTCACTTAATGCTATGTTATATGACTCCACTGCATACTCTTATCCAAACCAGACCAACCCCAATTTGAAGAAACAAAAATGCCACTTGCCTTCTGAATTTGTAGCAGTGTAATGTCCCCTCCACATTCCCCAGTCCATGCCAGTTTTGGATGCTAATATCAATGAAAAAGGTTACCTACATGCACACAGGGGGTCTCATTAGTAACTCCCCTCCATCACTGCAAAAAGCATATGGTGTGCTCAGGACACAGGACAGGTCACAACTACAGGAGAACAGTGATCTGCATGCAGCAAACACAGGGCAGGGGATATCCTTGTATCTCTTTAGGTTATTGCCCTCTTTAGGTCATATGTGTGTCACACTCCTTTATGAAAACATATTTGGCACACATATCTCGCGAGATTACCCAGAGTTGAAAGTGCTAAAGCAGGCAAACATGATCACATTGCTTTGTTTCAGAGGTGGCTAGCACATAGCTTGTGATGTTACAGAAAGGCTACAAGAGAAGAATGGGAGAGGCTAAAATAAGAGGAAGGTCTTTTTAGGTAAAAAATTATGGCTTGTAGGACCAGAGGAGAAGGGGATCAGGACAATGAGGTATACAAATCAAAAGGTAAGTACCAGCATTTAGCCCAAAATACATATTTGGTATATATACAGGAAAACATCCATAGTTATATAATATATCACTTAATAAAACTTGCTTACATATCTGGCAAAGTACTCCAAATGTGGTTGCATTTGTTTTGAATCCTGCAGGGGCCTGGTTTCAGAAGGTGGCCAGCACACAGCTTGTGATCTTGCAGAAAGGAAAAAGGCACAGGTGAGCCATAAGGGATTGCTGAGGAAATACCCTGGGCCAGGCCTAGGGCAGCCCCCAACCAAAATATACCACTGATTAGCGACACAGATTTTGATTTATCCACAGTCTGGGTGCCACCAGGGGCTTGGACAGTTTCCTCTTTTTGCTTTAAAGACAGGCCTGACTCAGGCGTTACTTAGTCAAATCAGGTATCTACAATTGTTCGCTGCTGCCCATTCCTCCCAGCGGACCTCTCCCTAGTCACCGGGTTCAGCAATAATCTAAGCAATGCCTTTTCTGCGTCTTGACTGGTGAAAAAAGTCTGAGGTTGAGAACAACAGGAAAAGGAAAGAACAGTGTTTCTCATAGAACATGTGCTGCTCTCTATTCCCACAGCTGCCACTCCAAATTCCTGCAATAATACCCCATATTCCCATAGCTGCCAAAGTGCATTACTGGGCATAAAAAACGAAGGGAGCCGTACAACCCTACTTCATTTCGTCATTCATTTTTGTCTCATAGCATGGCATTTCCACAAGGGGGCATGTAAGTCATATGTTTTGTTTCTACTAATACCAATTTATGCAAATAACTTTTTAGAGCTGCTATGCAGTTTAATTAGTTAACTAAAATATGCAACAACTTGCTTTGTTTCTTTGAGATTTATAAAATGATAAATAAATGCTAATATATGTTTGATGTGTATTACACCCAAAAATAGAGTCTTCATGCCAATTTATATCAAATATGTATAGTTTTTTTTCCCCATTTTTGCAGCAATAAGATGAAGACACCCATCCGATCTCTGTAATTCATAGTGATAAGATTAACTCTAGGGATTCTCACAGTTAAAAATGCCAGCAGTGACCTTTCAATACCAAATGGGAAAAAAAAACCCAACAAACGGACCACTATTTTCCCATACAAAGTCTCTGTGAAAACTACAGCCTTTCATTGTACTTCATTCAGTTTCAGTTTGGCTGGCGTTAGCACAGATATATGGACAAATGAGAAGAATTAGAAGCCTCGTCAGAGGAGAATGTTGAATAAAAACTGCTATATTGATGCTGTCAAGCTAAAGTGTGACCAGCCCTGCACCTGGGCAGATAAAGAACACTTGCATTCATCAGAAGGCCTATCATGTGTGGGAAGGCTGATACGTTACAGAGGTTACCATGTCAAGAGTTTGAGTCAAAGGACTTTTTTTCTATTCTAGATCAATAATACCAAAAAGTCACAAGCAAACAATACCCCATTCTATGAACGTTTTATCTAGGATTATTGCGCACACCGATAGTACTATCTCACTGCTACTGAAAAGCAAAAGACAGTTGTGAGATAATTCACAGTATCCGGAACTGAAGCAATTAGCTACTCACTAGTAAGGTGTCTAATTGAGTTGACAATGTACCAAAAACCAACGTGAAATTGACAGGAATTCACGATTATTTTCCCATTAAATGCACTGTGGCTTAATTTGTTAATATGTGCACATTGTGTCACGTTATAGCTCTTAGATAAGTCACATGAAAGGAAACTTACATGAAAGGGGCAGCCTAGTGTCTCGCACGGTCACTCTAACAAAGAATGTCTATAAAAGTGTTTTGCAAGTACTTTGCTGAGGATTCTTCAAACTGTATTTTTCAGTGCACTTACGTTTATGAGATCCAGAGCTGCAGTGCATGGCCCTCTCTTTGGTTCTTTTTTTCACACCAGCTTTGGGTTCTTGAAGCAGCCAATCAGTGGTAGAAAAGTGCCCCAACTGAAATCACCGGGAGCCTGGCTCGCAATCTTGTTCCAGTTCATCTGATCTGATGCTTCAATTATATTGAGCACAATAGTGCTGCTAGAGGTCTTTATCAAGGGTGATCTAACTGGTATAAAACTTTATATACCAGAAAAACTCATTTCTAATGAATACTGTGATGGAGTGTGTGACGGAACTGTCCATCACTGGGGCCCCTGGAGAGGACTGAAAGCAAGCCTGCTACCTACAGATTATGGACCCTGTCTCCCTGCCCTGGTGAGTGGAACTGTTGTCCTCGTCTGGGACCTGAACTCTCCAGTCTCTAAGTGCACCCCAGGACTGGTTAGTGGGACAGGTGCACCTTGCCAGCCCCCTGCATCCACAACTCTAGGAGCGACGAAGCTGTGCTCTCTGACTGAACTGGATGCAGACCCGGTTGGGGTCTGGCCCCGGTTCAGTCTTCTTTTTAAAAGGGGAGATATGTGACAGAATGACCTGTCATACAAGGCCCCAAGGTAGTCAGAGATGGCTCCAGCCTGGCTGCCAAACAAAGATAGCACAGGTAGGAACTCCATTGTTTAATTAATCCCATCCATGGGATTGTTGCCAGGGGATTAAAGGTTGGGTTGTCTACATGCACCTATTTATCAATGTTAATTTATGTTAATGAAGTTCTGTGGATCTATGACTCTATGCTTTACAAGAATAAACTGTTCATTCCTGCTGTACTCAGTTCAAGGTAGTTGTGTCTACTTATTGGGTACACATAGCAGGGTTCCATCTGGGTGATCTCTGGGAGTTACTGCAGCTCTCTTGGTGAACCCGCTACAAATACAAACAAAAAAGTTTTACTGGTTGCCACATTATCTACCCTGTGTCGCCACCACATGTTAGAAACACAGGTAAACATGGGTAAAATTTTACAGGATGAAAGAATTATTTCTGGAAAATAGTTGGTCTTTCATTAACACTCTTAAAGCAGCATTAGGTGGGACATTTAGTGAGCAGATTAAACTGTATGAGTTACATGGTCTCTGGAATTGACAAGTAGTCCAAGGACTAATGAACTGCTCAGCATTACCCCTCCGCGCCACATGGTCGGTGGAGGTGTGAGGCTGAAGAAGTATGTTAGTTGAGCACCACTAGGTCAGAGAAAGGGCGGTCAATTAAATAAAAAAAAAACTAGAAAAAGTGAGCACAAGTTAAAGATTGACAGTTTTCAAACGGATGATGTAATGATAATGGGCACATGGTATATATTAAGTTCCTGATGAAGATGCACTAAGGATAAAAACATCTCTCCCCATTCATACGGCTGACTGTCTAATGTTGCCTGTAGATCAATCTGTGACTCAGATATGTTTGAGGGAACATTCTTAAAGACCCATTAAATGAGGCTTTACATGGTCAAACTATCCACCTTGTTTCACGGGTTATTTTGTAAAGTTGTATTTTCAGGTCAGGAAAGTTCAGCTGTTAATGCCACCAGCACATTTTTTAATACAGGAAATGGTATCGTTCATTATACCATTACATTTATGATGTTCTATTATACCCCAAACTTCATCAATATTAATAGGTTCATAGAGCTAGTTTCGGCTTGTACCTTTTTTGCCTATATTTGAAACAGTTTAAAACTTTAAACACAAACCACTAGATCACCATGTTAAACAACCATAATTATTTAAGTACATATTCAAACAAAGAATGATGTTACAGTAGCGGCATGTCCAGTACTTCATTATAATTGCCCTTGATGATCTATTATTTTGTTTAATATTTTCAAAATGTTCCAATTCTGTAAAACTGTAATTATCACTCTGCATGTTTCCCCAAATCATCCATGAAAGCTTTAATAACAACGTCAGTTGCGAAGGTTTGGGCGTATTATCCATCTGTTTTTTGTTATAACTAGTTAGAAGAGGAGTATTAGCAAACATATATATATATATAGATAGATAGATAGATAGATAGATAGATAGATAGATAGATAGATAGATAGATAGATAGATAGATATATGTGTAGTTTTCAGACAGTCATGGAAAAAAATAAATTATAGTATAAACTATACAAACTAAAATCTTTATGTATACCGTATATAAATTAGAAATACTATCAAAAAGGCAAACAAAACAAATTTAGGCAAGCTCAGCTTGAAAGTTGAAAGAAAATGCACTGTTGGCTAAAAAAATCCTTATCTCACTTTCACTTTTTGTAGCTTGGCTAAAGGTTGAGGACTAATGATGATATCTCTGGGCTAGCTAAATGGGATGTAATTAGTAAAAAGGTTATCTTGACCTTTAACCTGTATATGACATTTAACATTTACTTAAGTACCAAATGACATGGCTTCAGAAGATACAGGAAGTACCATTATCCAAACATCCTGATTAGACCTGATGCAGTCATAACCTCAGAAGAACTCTTGTCATTATGATCTAATTCATTTTCTTTCTTCAGTCACATGCTTGAGTATTGAAGGAATGAGTCTCAACGACCACATTCCAATGTATTTGCATTTAAAATATATGTATGTTGTACATAGAAATATTTTGATTAAAAATTTTATTTATTGCATGAGCTTTTTTTTTTAATTCAATATTCAGAAGTCACTGAGCCGACAATAATTCATGTACTTTTACTACTTTTTGGTCTGCCTACAACATAAAGAACATGTTTTAGGTAGAAAATAGATTGGAAGAAATCCTGTGGTGATTTTGGTTTTGACATTTAATGAGTTAAAAAGTGGGAAATGTTAGGAAATATTTTAGTGAATGGTGAGAATCAACGCTATGACAGCTATATTTTCTACTTCTGTTGGTTTAAGGGTGTAATGAATGGGTCCCACTGACTTGAGTGCGGCCCATAGATATGAATAGGGTCCATTCAGGTGAATGGAGGATGCAATGGAGTATCGGAGAAACACTTGGGTGTGAGTGGATTACTTTGACTTTTTTTTGCATTGTATTAGGCTTTTTTAGTGGCTCCTTACATATGCCAAACATGGGAATCAATGGCTTGGTGCGTCATTGCTAGATGGGCCCTGACAAGGTAAGTAGTGATCTTTTTTCCATCATTTGTACCCATTTAATGCTCAAGTAATGCATAGTGATTTTCTCTGTCCGCCCTTGTGGCACCCAAAGGGTTCATAGATGAACATCACCCCCTTTTACTGGGGGACTTTGAAGTAGCAGGGGTAGGTAGCACTTTTTTAAATATTTATTTATTTGCACTACTCGCAATCCCTCATAGCAGGGACAGGTGGAGGGAGAAAAGCATGGTATGGGTCTGTGCCCCTCCAATGTTTTTTTTTTCACATTATACCCTGCCACCAACTGGTGGGGAAAGATGGTAATTGTTGGCCCCCTTAGTTAATATTGAGTCTTGGGGACCCCGGTTGCAGTTTTATCTATATATTTATTTTAGTTAAATGTATTGCTTAGGGGTAGGTAGTAAATTTGTTCAAATGTAGGTGAACCTCTGCAAGGTTTTATTCCACTGGTAACATTTTAAGTTTTGTACACCTACACGAGACTCACATTTTAGTGTATATGTGAGTTATCTTACACGGATAACCATGCACGGAAATTATTCTGAATGCATGGAATAGCCTTCCAGCAGAGGTAGTAGAGGTTAGTACAGTGAAGGAGTTTAAGCATGGATGGGATGGGCATCTTTTCACAATGCTTTAGATGTATCATCATGTTAATAAAACATATAGTAATACATAAAGGGGCATTTTATATATATCTTAGGTAAAGTTTTATAGGAAAATGCTAATAATTATGTCTAACTAGCAGAAGTCTACCCACTCATGGCCGGATTAACTGCGGAGTACATTGGGGCAGTTGCGGCAGGACCCCAACTCTATGAGCAGCCCATACCTCTCAGTACTTACAGGATGTGGTAGGATGTGGTAAGTACTACGGCCTGTAGCTCCCTCACTGATGCTGCGTGCAGAAAGTGATGTCATTTCCAATCACGCAGCACAGTGAGGAAGCTACAGGTCACCGCACTTACAGGATGTGGTACAGTAAGTACTACAGCCTGTAGCTTCCTCACTGATTCTACGGGCAGGAAGTGATGTCATTTCTGATCACGCAGCACAGTGAGGAAGCACTTACAGGATGTGGCCTGTAGCTCCCTCACTTGCCTGTGCGCATGGAAATGGCATCACTTCCCGGTTCGCAGCGCAGGTCAAAGAGCTACAGGTCATATCCTGTAAGTACTGTGGCCTGTAGCTCCTTCACTGTGCTTCCCAACTGGGAATGACTTCACTTCCTGGTGCGAAGTGACAGAGCATGAAGGGCTAGCTTTGAAGGACACTCGGGAGGAAAGCACTGGATGTGGTGAGTACCTCGCGGGAAGCTCTAATTGCTCCAGGGCCCCAAGAGCCTTAATCTGGCCTTGACCCTACTGATCATTAATGTGAAACACAGTGGGGAGCATGCTTTTGGTACCCATTGCATGTCTTGCTTTTGTAAAAATGTGATTGCTTCCATACTTGAACTATCTTTTCTCTTTAATTATTAAAATCATAAAAGTAAATCCTGTAAGGCGCACTAACTGTGTCCCATGTTATGTTTAAATTATTAAACATGCAAAATGAATACAGGTTTAGAGTCATTTATTTTTTTTATGTTGGCTGAAATACAAAGAAACGGTCACGTCCGAACAAGCAACCGTCTGTTTTAAAGTAAGGTAAGTGTAATTTGTAACAGGTGTTGTAATTATGAATGACATAAAAGGACAATCATTTCTGTTCCAGAAAACAGGCCCTGTCACATGGAATTCCAACATTTTCCGAGGAAACCAGCTTTCACTGCAGGCCGCCGGTTACAAATGAGGTTGGTAATGCACCTGCAAGTACAAGCGTCAAGCAATTTTTACAGTATCTTGCCTAAAAACAAAAAAGAGCCTAACCTTTTCCAACCTGTGACCTTTTCCAGCTAACATAAACTAATTATATCTCGGGCAAGGGGGAGAAAAAAATGTTTCTGTAGTTCACCATAGGGGTTGTCATTCATGCTTTGTTCAGTAGGTTGAGATTTGTTGCAAGTCGTAATAAACACAACTATGCCTTCATCAGGTCATAGCAAAGGAAGTTTGACTGAATAAACGCTTAAAGAAACACAACAGAAGACTCCGATTCATGGGAGATAAAATCTATTTGACTGGAGCTATCAGAACACTTTCTCCTGTCTATTAGTCCACATGTAGCTTCAGCACAAGAGGTTCATTGTTCATCATCACTTAGCAGCAATTACAGCCCGTCAAAACAGTTTTTGTTTTACTACAACGTGTTAATGGGCCCACGGTTGGGTGTGAGAAGTAATCTAAGCCACATGCACAGAAGCAGGGTTAGAGGTTAATTGAGACTCTCTATCACAGTGCATGAGATTTTCGCAACCTTTTGCTGAGAGAGAAATCTCAAACAAAAAGAATATAATGTGATACAATTGGTCGGAAAACAGGAGGGTCAAAATTCCCAGATGCAAAGGAAAACTGGCCAAGTGAATCAGGACAGATGGGCCACCTGGACCCGAACAAGTGCCAGAAATAGCTATAGTCATTTGTCTAGAGTACAGGACAGTAGGTGGTATGTCTCCCCGTGTGCTTTTATTATTTTGAAAAAAAAAGAAATTTAAGGTCAAATTTACTAACAGAAACTGTATTTTTTAAATAAATTGGATTTATTGTTTGGTATTTATTATAGTTTTTATTACAACATTATGAAAGAGAAGAGAACGGTATCTTTGAAAGAAAGAACTATTTTTGTATATACGTTATAGGTTTTGTAGGTTAAATTGTTAAAACCATTAACCTTTATTATTATTATTAACAGTCTAATTTTAAAGTCACGTTATGTAATTGTCATGCCATAGAAAAATTAATATTTTTGGTCTTTTGGAAAACACTCAAGACTTGACTTTAACCCTTTTCAGTGCCAGATACACAGTAGTTTCCTTTTTGAGATATTTTCCCACCTCTGACGTATGATGATTTTGGTATGTTGTTGCCCTATGTGTATTTGCATGTGGGAGATGGGGCATGTGTCCCTGGTGTCTAGTGAGGGTAGGGAGATACAATATATGGACAAATGTATTGGGACGCCTGACCATTACGTCAGCAGGGACTTTTATGACATCTCATCATAAATGTATAATGTATAATGTCATATATATATATATATATATATATATATATATATATATATATATATATATATATATATATATATATATATATATATATATATATAGACATTAATATGTAGTTGGTCCCCCCTTTGCACCATAACAGCTTCTACTGTTCTGGGAAGGCTTTCCACAAAATTTTGGAGAGTTTCTGTGGGTATTGTTTCCCATTCATCCAGTGGATCATTTGTGAGGTCAGACACTGATGATGGTTGAGAATGGATCTTTATGGATCTTCCTTTGTGCGCTGGGGCACAGTCATGCTGGAATAGAAAATGGCCTTCCCCAAACTGTGCCCACAAAGTTGGAGACATAGCATCGTTCAAAATGTCTTGGTATGCTGAAGGGGACATACCCAGACGTTTCGACAATGCTATACTTGGGGAAATTTGGGGAAGGCCCATCTAGTTTTCACATTTTTCCTAATGTAAAGACTCAGACCTTAATTAGTCCTTGGTTTCCTTTTAACTTCAGAATAGCTTTATGCCTATTTCATGCATGTTCAAATTCCCTCACTGTATAAGCCATTTCTGCCAGGAGGCTGTTCCATTTATCTACCACCCTCTCAGTAAGGTATAACTTCTTTACATTACATCTAAACCTCTAGTTTTAGATGACGACCTCTTGCATCAATATGTGAGGGGGCTTTCAAGGAATCTCACTAATTAAACTATATTGTAAAATTATATTGATTTTCTGTTTACAGAGTAATTTATCTTTCTTTCTGTAATCAGTTTTTATATTGTAATAATTGTTTCAAAACTCTTTAGATTTATGGATGTTGAATTCCTCTATTTATTAATTGGTATGGGCTAGAACATATTGTCAGCTGGCTCTTGAACACTACTATTAAAAACATAAAACTGCCAGAGTAGTGGGATTATGTTTATGTCTTTTACCCCTTTGAGATAATTCATTCGGAATGGAACATTTCTTTTCCATTAGCTTCTAGGTTTCTATTTTCATTTTGCAATACTAGAATGATTTACTGCAGGTGGCAGCTTAATTCGACTTAAACAGCCATGCCATGGTGGTCAAATGATATGTAAAATTATATTGAAATAATGCATTTGTTTTCTTTAAGGCCAGGCTGCAAGCACACACACATTGAACAGTTTGTGCGCACACAGACTCTCACACACACATTCACAATGGAGCCTACTGTGTTCGTAAGAGAAAAATGTGAATGGACTCAGACAGGTTCAAGAACAATATATATTCACTGTTTACAAACATTACTTTGTCAGATTAGGTACAATGTGCGATTTATTCATTTGTTATCTGAACTTCATTCATTTGTTAACTAACACAACCACTACAAATACATGAATGCATTCTTTTTTAATTAGGATTTTTGAAAAGAGACTTATGTTTTCTTTCTCCCCTGTCTGCTGCTAATGAAGTAGACAGCATGCATTGACACCAGAGTGCGCTCAACATACATAGAGTAAGATCTCTGTTATAATACCCCTATGTCCATTTTAAGTGTGTTGAGGTGTGGTTAATGATGGGGAAGGGTGGGGCCTGACCAAGAAATGGGTGGGGCCAGTGCCTAATTTGGGAAGGGCCAGGGGGTAATCAAGCACCCATTTTATTCAAAGAGCACTTTGAGGTGCTTAGCTCCGTGGGCCAGTCAAGAAAGATCAGAGAATCTCCATGATTTCCCACAAAAGCAAGCCAGCGGGGCAGCTACACACAATAATACCATAACTGGGAACTTTCTGGATTTAACAGAAATGCCCACTGATGTCGGCGGGAACACCCACTGACATCAGCAGGAACTTCCCCAACGTCAGCGGGACTGTCCACTAATGTCAGTGGCCAGTCTTGGCCAAGTGCTGTAAGGGTAGGCTCCAGGTAGCAGGAGCCCACAAGTTCCAAGGTGTGGACATTACCCCAAAATAAAGGCTGTCATTACCACTTTACTTAATACTATACTTTTAATATAATATTTCCTAAATCATTATTATTATAAACATGTATTGCAGCTTCTATAAGAGTGCTTCCTTCTAGCATGCGAGTCCTGCTCTCTGTGAGTACTGGGCCTGAGCAGGGAGGGAAGCCACTAGGATCTAGGAACAGGGCAAAGAGACAAGCTGTCTGCAGGTTAAATCGGAAGAAAAGAAGCAGCTTGTAGATGAATCTTAGTAGGTAAGTAAACAGTTCAAGTAGGATGTACCCTGAATGTCTGAATACCTAATGCCTCATGTTTTTTTTTTACATGGGCGCAATATGCGTGTTTTCTTCTGCTTGCACATGCATTGAGGGATTCATCAGTATTCTCCTGTGCTTCTGCCCTCTTTCCCATCTGAAAAAATATACTCACCACCAGCCAGCTCCAGTGCTGGCTCATGAAAAGATTATGAGAAATCCCTCAATGCATTTGCCTCTTTGGAGAAAATGTGTACCACATGCCCATCAGGTTCCAGCGGGGTCTAATAAGACCCTGATCATGTATGCCCAAAGCATTCCCAGTGAAGCATTTTTATGACATTGATTAGCTGAAATTACATGCATTTGGGACCATGGAGTGGACATTGCATAGCCACCTGTATTTTTTATCCCTAAAGGTTGAGAAATACATATTATAGTTACAAAGTCCTTTAATACATTATTTATTGGTAAGGTTGCATGGAACACTAGAATGTCCCATTAAAATATAGACAAAATAAGTTTATATGCTTCTTCATTGGTGGGGCTGGAATTTTGCACGCAAATAGTAAAACCTTGCAGGTTTTTAGTATTAGGCTGAATGTATCTCCTGTGCAGCTTAGTGAGTTCAACGGGCCTACCAAGACCCCTAGCGCACATTTAGCAAAAAAAAATGTTTGTAATATGTATTCTTTGTTCAGTAGGCTGCCCATGACACTGGACTGTCCCTTTAACAGAGTAAGAGAGTTCTAAATATCAGCAAACTATAAATAATAATGCTGTGTAGCAGTTACATATAAACGTAGCCTGACACACATTAAGCATTAAATACATGAGGTTGCAGTTATCGGTAAGTAAAACATTTAATATTTTCGTAAAACACCATATTTTATTTCTTCATCAAATCTAATTAATGCTACTTGAGAAATACATGAAATAAAAGAACAGATTTATTACCCATATGTTTCATTACGGTAGACTTTCCTGTCAATAATATAATTGATAGGCAGAGGTCTCAAACATTGGAAAGAAAATGTAATACGTGAAATGTCTCACTTCTTTTGTGGTTTGGCAAAATATATACATCTGCACTTTAATGAGACCACAGTTTGGCCTCCCAAATGTCATCGATACCTTGGAGAGTGCCATGCTTGCCGGCAATCAAATAGGATCAAATAGAAGGTTCTCAATGAAAAAAAAACATTCTAAAAAAAGAATTAGATTGGAATAGAGATAACGCAGAATGCCTGGTCTTAAAATACAGGGATATAGTGGTCAGAAGTTAACTTACTGTGTTATTTTTACATTTTTTTATTAATTTTTCTCGGCTCTAAGCAGGAAATATTGCACATTGGAAGTGCTGAAGTCTCCTCCACATGATGTCGGCCATCTTTTGTGGGAGAAAGTAAAGCTGTGATTGGCTGGAGTAGCTAATAATTCTTTTTTTCTTTCCATTCTGATGCTAGTGTCAGTGAATGAGAGTGTCATTTTCCTCATATAGTGTATATTTTCATATATTAGCCCATGTTGTGCAAAATTATAGTAATTGTAATGTTTTTGACTAAAATTAACTGAATGACTCTATGAAGGTTTTGTAGCAAATGTTTTATACATTTATATACTTGTTTTAGCATTTTCCAATGAGGAGCAGGATATAATCCTAAAATCATTTTCAATATGGATATTTTTGTAAAAAAAAGGTTGAAACCAAATAATTTTTCCAGCTGGAAACCAAAAGGTGTCATTTATTTTTACTGGAGTCAAATAAGCACCTGTTTTACTTTGCCACTTTATGTCTGAGTGTGGTTGGAAAGAAAATTCAGAATTGTATTTCTTTTTTTCTTACCATATATGTATTGAGTATATACATGATTTTCTAAAATATATTTTCCAATATCTGTTTTTAGATATTTGTTTTTAGAAACAGGATTTGTTACTTCTACCATTCCATAGTGCTGCAGATATAATACTTTAAAATAGTCTTTTTCTCTTATGTCCCCTCCATGGCTGCCATTCTCACCGTGGAGCACATGTGGCATCATATACAGATGATCATAAACATGATGATCCATGTTTAAAGTCAGACAGTGTCTTCTACTGCATGCTATGGAGATTTTGTCAGCATGTCTTCCAAAATATAAATGGGATGGTTAGGGAGAATCGGGGATTATTTTATGCTAAATCCCGACCTTCCCCTTTCAGTGTTGAAACGGCAGAGTGAAAACATCTATGATAGCATTGGGGGGTCAATTACATTATTACATTATAATGGTTATTTAGTTTAAAATAATGCTTGAAATATTGTTGTGGGAGTATTTTTTTTTCAATGCAAAGCATTTCATTACGACACCTAAACCTGCAATTTTGGGCTGTTTCAGTATAATGACTCAGGAACACAGTTTCGATTATACCTCATCTCTGACTCATATTTGTACTTGAGTTATCTTTTGCAAGATTTATGCTTAAGGCATCCTGAAACAAATAACTATGACTAAGTGTTTAGGTGCAATGGTCCACCTTTCCATCTTAAGGTACATCACAAGAACCACTTCATGAAGCGAAAAGATTCTGATATGTCATCATTTGCAAAGTTATATCGACATCTTAACCTATATTTTACCAGCATCATGTATAGATGAGTTTGTACAACAATATGCACTATAAGCAAACCAATAGCAAGTGATTGCAATACTGTTTTTGGCCAAACTAGATATTCTAAATAAGATACTCCACTGCCCCATATTTACACACCGTAATAGACTATAGATAATTAAAGCGATAGACATTTCCTATTGACATAATAACATTTTCTCTAATTATGGCCCAATAGAGAAGAATGGATTTCAGGAGACGAAAGTTTCTAGTTATTTAGCATCCTCTATTTCATTCTATTAATTGCCCAACCTTGATAGCTACTGTATATCCACCCTCACCCCTTTATTCCTGTATTATGCCCTGTTTGTACCCATACATTAATTCCTACACTTTCATAATTTTGCTCTATTTTTCATTTAAAAAATTCACAATGTAAGAAAGTATGCATCCCTTCTTTTCACTGGCAGGCTGCAGTCAATTTCCTCCTGTGTAGTCTGCGTAGTAGGATAGGTTTTCATTACTTCACTAGACCTCCACATCCTAGTAAATAATCAGTCTGAAAAGGAAAGGGTTTTTTTTAGACAGAATACATTTTGAGAGCCTCAAATACAGAGTGCAGTAGAAAATTTAGAACACATTTTGAATACTGTAGTCAATGTTATGTCCAAAAAAGGGAGATCATTTTTCAGAGGATGAAATATAAGAAGGAAATCTGCAAGGCCATGATGGAATGGATTTAGTATTGATTTATCAGGGGTGTCTTGGACTCAAGAACAAAGTTTTTTATTGTCTAAGGCCTTGAGATTGAAGTAAAAGGGCACCATCTATATGTCCTACATACAATTCTGTGCGATAAAAGAGAAAATGTATCACCCATAGGTTTAAACTACAAATGGTATTAGGCTCACAGTCTTTACAAAGCTAAACTATATAAACTATAACAAGATAATCTTTTTGTGGACCAAAATTTGGCTCAAGAAGGATGGGAAGAATACAGAATTTACCCCTCGTCCAAAAATAAAAATAATCTTGGAAGTTCTGTCATCAATGAACTAGGCCTACAATCACTATGTTATTAAACTCCCTATTATGGTGGAAAAATACTATTTAGCGGAATGATTTAAGAAATAACTGGATTTTTGGGCAACAGTGCATCTGAAATTGCAAAATTCAATGTGAAAAGGTACAAGAAAACTTCTAGATAAAGATTTTTTTTTAAAACAAAAACCATAACAAAAATAGCTTGATTTATAATTCTAATAAATGTAATTTATGTATTCATTTAGTTTTTTCAGAATCTGTGTTTCTAATCACATGCATATCATATTCACCCCAAATAAAAACCATTATTATTGAGGCTAGGAATCTAAAAAGCCATCAAAAGATTTGAAACAAATTTGGATTTAGGGTAAAATGAGCCTCGATGACATATTAATCGTATGATGAGATTCACAAGTTAATAAAAATTACAATATGTGCCATATATGTTGAATAAACTGTTTTTTAGATGTAATACTTCAATAAAACAACTATTAGTCTGATCTATAACTGTTTTAAATCAACAGATGGTAACAGTTTTATAATTTTTTAAACTACTGTTACTCATCATCATGACTAAAAAACATCCCTAAAGGACAAATGGGTAGAATTAAAATAAACATTAAGGAACTAGAAGATTATATTAATCAAATACCGACAATTAGGAGCAATTTTGAGAATGGAGGTACACAGGGTGAAATTTCTAAGGAAACAAAAAAAAATACAATAAAAATAATTTGGTTTTGATTCTATGGGCCTAGGCCTCCTCTGATTCTCAAATGGACATAGATAGCTATAAATAGTTATGTTAAAAATGTTTTATATAACTTAAAAAAAATGAGCGTCCTTTAACTTCATTTATAATCCAAAGAGTTTTCTTTCTATTCCACAGGTATGCCAAAAATAATTTTCTTGTTTGAGTGAATTCGATATAAAGTAATATTTAAAACTGGTCTCCCAGATTATGGGGGTTATTATGGGGGAGATTGGAGGTTATTTATAATAAAAAAAATAATGGAAGGCATTCTCCTCACTCCCCATACTAAAATAAAGAAAAGTGTGGGGATATCTATACCCCCTGGCCCACCCACTAAACACTGGGGTGGCCAGGTCTAAAATACTTCAGATAGGGAAGGAACCCATCCTATGCCAACCTCCCTCTATCCTTCCCTGCTCTGTGGCATAGAATGCGGAGTTTCTGTAAAATACCTTACTTACCTACCCCATCCTCTAGGTTTTCCAAGGTTAAGGAAAAATGGGACCTGTCAAACCTGTGGAAAAAAGACACTTATCTTTTAGGGCCCACTTAGTAATAATGTGTGACACCATTGTGGCCATCCAGAATATAAAATAAAAAAAAGATGGTCACTGAAAAAAAAAATGTATATATATATATATATATATATATATATATATATATATTATTTCTATATACAGTATTAGTAGTTAAAATACCTGAGTATGTTATTTTTGATCATTAAGAAATTCTTGCACATTTTGTGTAATTCTAGAATGCTTGACTTCTAGTGGTAGCATGAAAATTCTTAACATGTTCAGCACTCTGTGGTCATCGTTATCATTTTTCAAAGATACTCTACGTGTTTCAGTATATTTAAATGTTTAAAATAAATTAAAGAAATTATGAGAAAAATAAATCATCTTTAAAAACCTCCCCTTTGGTGTAAATCATTCATATCCAATAACCTGCCTGATTAAGAAAAGTTATTTCTGGTTCTGTATTCATATTTATCATTGCGAAAATGGAAAGAGGTGATGAAAAGTGATGATGCATATGGTAGCAGTTCAGAGAACTCCAATGAATGCTTTTATTATTTCCAAGTTAAAGCTGGTTTCTGGAAAGAGGAAAAAATACTGATTGACGGAATAGAAGCTTATGAAATGAGTTAACCAATATTTACTTAACGTACTGTGAGTCTAAAAATTGCCAATAAGATATTAAATATGACATTATCCGAGTATCTATATTAAGATCTTTTTTATACAGTAATAATGTCATAAATGAAGGCAGTGTTAATGCCTTAAAATTGATTAACTTTTTCAACGGCATGCTTTTAGAAGCTAATTGTATGCTATTATAAAAATAATGGTAAATACGGTAATATTTGAGAGACATACTGTATGCAACTTTATCCGATTTATACAATATGTATTTACATCTGGTAATAAAATGTATACGTCTTTCCAAAATATGCATACGTATGCATATATCCGAGGTGTCCTAGTTTTTTCGAGACAGTCTACATTTTTGGGCACTGCCCCCTGTAGCTGCCCCACCATCCCGCTTTTGCTGACAGTGAGGTTTGAAGGCGGTTGAGGGAATACTCTGATCTCCCCTTACCGGCCCATGGAGGTGTAAAAGCTCCCACATGGCCACCTCACAATGCTCTTTACCCTGCTCCTCCTAGGCCCTACCAGTCTCCATCCCAGTTTTGGTCCTGCCAATACCCACGCCACCAACACAGGTATCTTTTATTGGATACCTGAACTGTTAGTATATATACATCGTGATCTAAGTGACCTAGGCCAGGGTTGGACTGGAGATGACTAAGTGGCAGGGACAAAACTAGAAACCACAGGACCCTATTGCAGGTTCACGTGACCCCGATATGTTTCTGTCTACCTGTGCCGGTTCCAAAAAAGCGGGCCTTCTGACCCGGACTGATCCGGTCCAGATCGGAAGGGGCCCTTTCTAAAATATGTTGAACAGGTTCAAGGGAACAGTAACAAGGGGTTGTAGGGGTCAACTCAGGCTACTGTTAAGTGGCCCCGGCGTTAGTGTAGCTGTATGTTACATTTTTATATTCATGTTGCATGTGGCCATACTTATTCATCGTCAGCTGCACACAGCAGCAATCCTCTTGGCCACCGGTCCACTGGCCATTGTCTGTGAATGATCTGTTACTTTTTTTTATTAATAATTAATTAGCAAATATGCTCTTAGTGAAATTAACGATTTGTCTACATGGAAACTGTCATTAATTATTAGTGAGCACAAATTATCTATATTTCTTAACACTGTTTAGTACCTGCTGTAAAGCTAAATATGTAAAGGCCCAAAATAATTAAGGTGCAAGCCTAAAGGAGAGAGAGGCTGGGCTGAATGTGAAGCTAGGGCAGGAGTACGTGCTTACCTTACCCAAAGAGCCATCTCACTGCGCTCAGTTTCAGAGTGTCGCAAGGTGGACAGTAGCAGATCCATATCTCGGGAGGAGCACTTACACTAACATACACCCAGACACTCATGCTAACATAATTAGACACTAACACACCCAGACACTCACACTAGCATGCACATTAATCTACCATGATGCTCACATTAGCCTACACACACAGAGACACTCATACTATCACACAAAGGCTAACATATCTACACACAAACACTCACTAACAGACACACACAAAACCACACACGCTAACATACTCAGATACATACCAACACACTAACCTACCCGTACGTACATGCATACTAACATACCCAGACACCTACATAAACACACACACTGACATATCCAGACATACACTAACATATCTAGATATATATATATATATATATATATATATATATATATATATACACACAAGTAACCCTGGTGAAGCCTCAGCCTGTCTTTATTGAGCTAGCTTCCTAATCTGAATGAGATAACGCCCCTTCCTATCGCCAATATGGTGCAGGGGAAGGAGAGCTCTGCAAGGGAAGCAGCCCTGGAAAGTTTCTAGGTATGGTTTTTATGATTATATTTCCATATAGAGTGCTGCCATCATTATTCCAATATGTCCTTTTGGGAGCTAATTCTGGCTTATGACATTTGCTCTGCAAAAATTAACAGCCATCATTTTAAAGAGACAGTGACATCTCATACAAGATAGGAGGTTACCATAGGTTTGCATTTCAAACAATTTTAGTAATATACAAATTTTAACCCTCACCTAAAACTTGTGCATAAATAATTAAAACTATAAATATATAAACAGGGGTTGATGAACATTGGTAGATATTTCTTCCAACTAGATGCTGAACACTCCAGCCATCGTATGCACTTAAATTCATATGGTGGCTGGGCGTCATCCAATGCATATAGGGATTCCCATGTTTGCCCACTACGCATTGACTCTCTTTTGCTGCCAACCAGATTGCAGGACGTGCCTTCGACTGAATGCCTCTTCTTCACGCTAGATGGCATATTAACTACCATGAAGCTTCAGTGCTGGCTGTCGTAAGAGCTTCAGGATGTCGAAAGAGACTCCCACATGCAGAAAATGCTCCAATTGATTTGAAGTAGCCAAAACTGGCACCAAACAGTGACAGCACATGGGGTATTGCACTGCAGGTCCAAAGCTTGAGCATTTTCACAATGTACATACTTTAATACGCATAATATGTTGGTGGGGTTGGAAAAGATTAAATTCGTTCTAGACTTTAATATTCAGTTAATTTTAATTATAACTAATATAGTAATGAAAACATTACAAAAATTATTGATAGTTCTATCCGTTTACTTGCACATACTTGAATGTATTCTAGTGTAGCCACTAGATGACAGCATTGAGACAATATACATTTACTTTGGAACAAATGATTAATGTGCAAGTATCTTTGAAATATCATGTATATTTAGCTATGGACACTGATGTGCACATATTTTCCTACCCCCCTCCCAAAGAGAAGTTTAATTAAATGCACCATAGAAGAGACAGCTATTTTAAGCATTTGTAGTAATCTGGCTGTGTGTACACACACACACACACACACACACATAATATAAAGAGTGGTTTACTATGCATTCTTCAGCCAGTTAATAAAGAAATACATATATAACTTACCTCTATGAGAATCTACAGCTCCAGACTGCAGCACATTTCCCCTTCCTGGTCCAGTTTTCACACCAATGACTGTTACTTAAAGTAGTCGGTGAGAACAAAGAAGTCCCAATTAAATTAGTGGTAGCATTTTCTGTGTATGCGCACCCCTGTAACTAGCACTGGAGCTGACTAACAGTGAGTAAACCAGGTGAGCCAAATACATCTCCTGCAAGCTAAGGAGCTTGGGGAGGAGGAGGTAAAGTGGAAAATGCGTAGGGAATGGGGGATTCTGCAGAATCCCTCCATACATTTGTGGGCAAGAGTTGTTTAGATGGGACCATTTAGCTATTGTATGCATTAACGTGGGTATGTTGGCTGGAGTGTCCCTTTAAGCCATATAGGATGTTTTACATATATACACTCACTGGCCACATTATTAGGTATGCACAAATAGCTAATTAGCCAATCACATGGCAGCAACTCAATCCATGTAGATGTGGTCAAGACAACTCAGAATGGGGAAGAATGTGGCATGGTTGTTGGTGCCAGACGGGCTGGTCTGAGTATTTCAGAAACTGCTGATCTACTGGGATTTTCACGCACAACCATCTCTAGGGTTTACAGAGAATGGTCTGAAAAAGAGAAAATATCCAGTGAACAGCAGTTGTATGGACGAAAATACCTTGTTGATGTTAGAGGTCCGAGGAGAATGGGCAGACTGGTTCAAGATGACAGAAAGGCAACAGTAACTCAAACAACCACTTGTTACAACCAAGGTATGCAGAACCTTGAAGCAGATGGGCTACAGCAGCAGAAGAACACATCGGCCGCCACTCCTGTCATCTGAGAACAGGAAACTGAGGCTACAATTTGCACAGGATCACCAAAATTGGACAATGGAAGACTGGAAGAACATTGCCGGGTCTGATGAGTCTCTATTCCAGCTGCGACATTCAGATGGCAGGGTCAGACTTTGGCGTAAACAACATGAAAGCACGGATCCATCCTGCCTTGTATCAACGGTTCAGGCTGGTGGTGTAATGGTATGAGGGACATTTTCTAGGCACACTTTGATTTTATCAGCCACCTTAGGGGGGCTAAGGAAGGGGCAATGCACATGGGGGAATTCTGCAGAATTACTTCATGCATTTGCAAAGGGGGGCACCCCAAAAATGTAAATGCAGCTATCATATGCATTAAAGGGTTTATGCTGACCAGGGTGTCCCTTTAAACCACTGAGAAACAGCAAAAGTTTCCAAAAAGTTCTTATACCAGATAATTGAATAATAACATTTTAAATAATCACACAACGCACCTGTAGCAACTAATTTGATACTTAATTCTGACTTTAATTAATCATCTGCCATCACCGGTGTTTTTCATGAAACTTTCTATCCCTGTTTAAAGTTATGAAACACAATGGGAACTGTTCCAACTTCCAACATGATGTTAAACCCTCTATGATGTCAGAGGGGAATCCTTGAATGTAATTTGTGACAAGTAGAATTATGCAGCTGGAGCACTGTCAAGTTTCATGCCTATGCATTAACCAGCTTGGGATGGAGCACAAACAAAAGCCATACATCTGCTTTTGGTGCCAAAGAAACCATGGCAACTGAGTTTATTATTGGCAATCCCTGATTAGTGCCTGCAAAATACTGTGAAAGCTGGCGCACATTCAGATACCCAACACAGAATCCGAGCATGCACGTTCTACAGACATAGTGGAACAAACTGCATGCTTATCCCCAAGCAGGATGATTGTATATTAAAGTACTAAGTAAATATTTTATAATGTTTAATATGTATTTTTTACCTAAAAGGAAAGACAAAACGTATACTGGTCGTATACTGTCTGATGGAAAGACAAGGGGTGCATCTCAGTAGGGAGTTCAACCTTTTTCTACTTAACTTTAGGCACCGCTTCATGCATGAAAGATCTGTGCCTTTAATAGAACACAAAAAACAAAAACTGTCTGCGCTTCTTCATTCATATAACCAAAACCTCTCATTTATATTATGTTTATATATTTGTTGCCAACTTTATTAGGGTAAGAAGCGCAGACAGTTTTTGTTTTTTGTATACATTGTACAGCCAACACACTGTTTCTTGCAGCATGCTTACACCTGTTTGGTAGGCCTCGTATTATACATTTGTATTATTTGAGCCTGTGACTAGCTTAGCGCACCGACATTTCCCCCCCCCCCTGTTTAATAGAACACAGGATCTGGGTTCTGAAATTGTGTTTAAACAAATATATTTAATTTCTAATGGTAGATTTTCATTGCTCAAGGATATTGCGGATAAATTGTATGTTCAGTGAGTAAACAATATTGACATCGATCATGGAACTAAATTTCAGGTACGATATTAATCTACGGTACATACAACAAACTACTTCCTGCATTTATCATTCCTAATGCCTTCCCAGATATAGGATTCATAAAAATACACTTTCCATAAAAATTCGGAAACTTTGGCCAACTTTAAAAAACATAAAATATTTATGTGGTCCTTTTTGCTACAAAGCAGATTGCAAAATACAGTGTGTCTGATAAGACTGCAAAAAAATAAAAAAAAAACCTCATCCATATAACCATGTGTTTTTCAGTACAAATTCTGCTAAAAATACACCGATGGAATTTGTGACCTTTCTAGTGACAGCGAGTAATTATAATGATGTGTAAAGTGAACATTGGCATTTTTCGCGGAGATGGATTTGTTGATGAATGATCCAATCAGAGACTGTCATTTGATTTGAATTAATTACAAAATATTTCATTTCCAGAAAAGGTTGTAAGGGAAACATGTTAATATGCTTTATTCTGGTTTGTTTAAACAGATGGAAAAATAGCATGTCAACATATTTTCCATGGTAACAGTTTCCATTTTTAGTTAATGTTTTGGCTTGCCTAAAGCAGTCTGCCACCTGTTAAACACAGGTTGTTTTTGATGATGCAAGGAAGATATTTTATTATGTTTATTTTAAGCATGTTAGTACTTCAGCTCGACTTGTTTATCTACACACATCTGTATAGTTGATTTAGTGAAGGACACAATTTACTAAAGAACTTGCAGTAATACGCTCTTGATTTAGGGCCTACTGACAAACTAAGTTTAGTTATGTTAAAACCTGGTTTAACGTGGGTCAGCCCAGACGTAGCGCTCTGCAAAGACACTCTCTGAAATTACCTTGTTTGGCCTTGATTTTATTGAGGACTCAGCTCATCTCGGTGGAAATCTGCCAAGCGCAAAATGTTGGCAAGCATCTTGGAGAAGGCTACAGAATAATGCAAGCGTCTTGGAGAAGCAAATAATGGAATTTACATCAAAACTCTTGGGGTCTGTAAATAACTAAACAGGTTTATTAGTCAAGTTGGGCCAAGCTGACCCTACGAAAGTTTAAGAAAATACACCAGGGTGATTCTAACAATTGAGGTACAATTAAGAGTATACTTGAGCCTTAGAGAATAGATAGCAATGGCAATGGTTAGTATTCAGTCAAATGCATTACATACCATGAATATGATCACTAAAACAACACTGCCATTTCAGAAATAATATTAAACAAACATTAATATTAAATGAAAAACAGACAAACAAGCAAACTTATAGAATTAACAGGAGTAATCAAACAGGAGTAATCAAATAATCAGGTTAGAGTTTCTTATATGTAAATAAATAAAGTAGGCTCATAAAAGAAGGGGTTTTCATGCTAAAAAATCAAAGTAAAAATAAATGTATTTGAACACATTATTGCGTTTTCTTCTTTTAATGCTTTATTTCATTTTTATGTGTGATTATGTCATTTTTCAGGTTATCATGGTAGCAAGTAGCCATGCTAGGCTGCCTGTACCAGGTATTTAACTTTTTTTCATGAAAAATGCCAATTAGTCAATGACCGATCAACGGTATTCCCTCCACATTAAACAGCAGTCTCACATGTGCAGCTATACAAGACTTACACTGGAAGCGGGAAGGTGGGCGCTGGTTGGCTCAGTATCCTCCACTGTACAACAGAGACGTTTTATGAGACAACATTGACAACATGTCTGTGCACGTGGCATCATGGGTTTTTTTTGCCAGCCACGAACTGGTTTCACCTAAAAAGGTTAAACAGAGTTGGACGGTATCAAAGATCCTGCTCACTATAGTTTACCATCTCTTTGGAACATAATACAGAAGGAGTGATAGAGTGATAGAGTGTAGAGAGAGTCACATAAGGGACGGGAAACACTGGATGTATCACAACTGAAAACTTTTAATTGGGAAAGGCAAGATGTGAGGAGCGGTATGGCGAGTCCATAGTAGAGCAAATGGAATGTTATAGGACATTTTTTTGTAAGAGGAGTGACAGTATTATTAGACTTTTATTAATGGATTTGAAACCTATTGTACTAGCTGATATTATATATGTATATATATATATATATATATATATATATATATATAGATATATATACATACACACACAACTTTTGTTAAGGTAAAAACAGTTTTGAAGATGCCTATTATGTCATTGGGGTTTTTTTGGCATCTAAAACTTTACACATTATGCTGTTTTTTTATTTTATGTTAATATGAAAAATGTTTTAAAACATGAGCATAATTTTAGGGACATCCACCTCTACTAAAATGTAAAAAATTAACAGATATTTGTGGCAAAGAAACTTTCCAGAGTAAAACACTGACCAGATACTACAAGATACAGGATGAGATGGATATGGTATTTCCAGATGCATGAGAACGTCATATAGATTTCTAAATATGGTAAAAGTCCAGAGGATTATAAAATGTTTCTTTAGGATAACCAGTTCTCTCTTCAGTAGTGTTGTATCTGGTAACTGCATTAGGGACAACTGCAGAAAAATTTCTAAATGTAAGGTAAAAATTTAAGGTGAAGATCCATCGTTGCACTGTTTAGAAATAAAAACAATGAACAGTGTAATAATGGGAAATATTTCTTAATGAGGAAAATATTTAAAAATATATAAAATTGTTTATTAAATTGCTATATTCCTGTTAAATCAAATTCAGCATTTTGCTGTTTCTAGAAGAAAAAGAAGAAAGAACATGTTTAGAATAAATGGCTTTATGAAATTTGGTGTAGTTTACTTTACTACATTTGGTGCACTTTACTAGAACGAAGAATAATGAGCATTACAATACTAAAGGCATTTTCGGTCTTTTCAAAATAGTAGTTTTCTCCCATATTATAACATATACGTTAACAATTCTGGCCATTCAGAGCATTTTTGTACTAATATTGAGTCTAATATTTTTGTCTTTTTAGCCACATTTGATTAGAGTGAGGCACAAATTACGGGTGATTGTGGCGTTTGCTACAATGATAATTTTGAAAGTAAAACAACAATATACACATAGAATCCATCATTCACAAAATATTAGTGTCCATTTCTATTTGCAATGGGCACCAACATAGGTCTTCCTGTTTAATTAAGATATCCATGTTTTGTAATGTTGATTTTTGTTGCCTTTTTCATCAAACTTCCAATGATTCTTAAGAATGTTTGCACATATTACATGTAACTGCAGGAAAACCCACCAAAATGTATTGAGCTACATCTCTATGAAAAACCCCAATATTCCAATCTTAAAATTCTAATTTGAAATCGTTTAGCAGCCCACCTGCTTAAAATACCTCCACAAAAGTCTATATTATTGGAGAGAGAAGACACCCCAGGTATTTCACAAGGAATTTTTGTTCCTTTTTTCCACCAACGTCTCTATGTTTCTCAGGTTTGTTTGAACTGATTGCATGCAACTGCAGAGAAATTCACCAAAATATATGGAGCAGGTTTTTTTTATGGGTTTTGGAAGTTACAGAGCTACATGCGCTTTACTTCCAGCACTGGTAGGGTTAATGGTGGTTCTTAGGATTCAAGGCAGTCCCCTGCACTTGGAGCCGCCGTATTTTACATGAATAGAGCATCGCGAGACATCGGGCATGTAAAGGGTGAACGCTCACTTTTTTCATGATGGCATGGTGCATCATGAAGGTTTTAAGGAGTTAAGAGGCCGGTAGTGTATATGTATATTTACTGTATATATATATATATATATATATATATATATATATATATATATATATATATATATAGATATATATATAGATAGATATATATATGTCCAGGGACAACCGGGAAAGTACAACTGTTGTGCAACAGAGAGGCCAATCAAAAAAAAGGAAAAACAAAAATTTTTCCTATGGAGACGTGGTACCATATTGCATCTGGTTGTCTTTGTATTCACTACTTAGTATCTTTCTAGAATACAGGAGTTTTGAAATGTAATTCTATACACAGTACCGTACATCTTCATAACAACAGCAACATAAAATAAAATAAAAATTAAATAGAATAGTTCTCACCCCAAACAATAAATTATACAATAAATTCACATACAGCTGTGCTTTGTTTGCAATCACCATGGGAACATAATACATATGCCATGAGATAAGCAAAGGAAAAATATGTTCTAAATAATAGACCTATAGAAATCAGTACTGTTTGTAATAATAACACATTTTAGAGTGCTATTACGTAACGTATATCTACAGTCTCTCATAGCCTTTATAACGGCATAAACAAATATAGGTTTGCCAGGTACGATACACTCCCTTGATTGTAGCCTAGAGCCCGGAGAGACCGCTGCCAATGCCAAGTGTATTGTCACGTTTGTACAATGGTAACATTTAGGTTGTGTGCAGATCAGGGTATTATTTGAAACATAAACACTAATTTCAAAAAGGAAATATAGCACTTAAGCAAAGATTAATAGCCCGTAGAGCGAGGCTGTAGCACTCTTGTAGCCCATGGAACAGCACAGTTAAGCGAATGCGGCCTTGACTGGGCTTTGGATAATGGGGTTAAGGGACTTTGGGGGGGCTTTATAAATAGGTCCCTCCATTTTGTAATTGTCACATATATTCTGTTTTTCTTTCCTGAATCTCCCCTCCCTGTTATTAGTAGGATGATTGAGGGTCTTCTTGTCAGTGTCACAGTGGCGGGGCTGGTTAGTGTAAGGTGGGGGTGGAATAATGGTTGGTTAATAGGAATTAGTGTGTTTCTGGTTGGTGTTTTCGAGCTTGTCGGTGGCTCAGAACCTGGTGTGGGAAAGGTGCGTCTCGGTATGCCCTTTCCCGATTGCTTTTGTTGTTGGAGTTAATGGTGTTGTTTTATGCATGGAAAGGGGGGTGTCATTGTCGGGGGGATGATTGGAAAAAGTGGGGGAATGTATGCACTGTATTACTTTTTGTGCCATTTCTGGTTTTATTGTTTTAACGATTTGCTGTGGATTTGTTTACCTTACATTAAATTAAATCTGTGGCCACATTTTATCCAAACAGTTTGTGTCCGTGTGTTTATTTGGTCGGGGGTTAGCCCTAGGCTATCGACAAAGGTAAATACGCCAATACTCAAGTATTATTTTTAGTGATCTTCAGCTGGAAACTGTTCATATAAACTGAAATATCTTGTTTTCAGATGTTTTGATAGAATAACCTATTAATTCTGTCAGATTTAACAAGTGTGGTTTGTTTTTATGGCAGCTTTGTTTGCAAAAATCCGACAATGTTTGATTAGCCAACAAACCTAACCATGTACAGTTTGTCAATTTGATTAATTGAACTTCAATGTTAAAGCATCCTTAACATGCCTAAGCTTTGAAATCAAGAAAGTGAGACAAATGCAAAAACATTTTGTCTATTCAACAGTAAACATGTCAGTAGTGGGCTGACAATGTATTTTTTTCCAAACTGTAATACTATCAGTGGGTTTCCTTAAGAGAAGAAAGAAGAAAACGTAGTGTTCCATCTTCCCAAGCTTAATTATTAATAAAATATATTATATTAATAATATTTTGTATACGTTTATAGATAACTGGTACAAACTGTCATATAATACATATACATGGCCAGCCCTAGTAGCCAGTAGTGCACCCAGACCCTCCAAGGAACCAGCTCAGTGGCTCTAAAGCTCAGACACATTTGCAATGACGTTGTTGCCCATTTACTATGATGATCTTGGTGTGTAACTGTGCCCTATGCTATTGTGAGGCTGTATGATGGCAGGCTGCCCTTCCTTTAGTCATCAGGAGCCAGAGATGTAATATAGTGTACTTGTATTATGTAATAGCCCTAATCGTATAAGCGGTGTCCCTTGGATTAATGTAGACTCTACAGGACCTGTAAGGACCTCTAAGGTCAGTCCATGGAGCAGGTAGCCTAATACTAGTATAAACGCAGTAAAATTGCCAGCTATCTGATCTAGTTTGAGATAAGTTGGCTAGCATACATGAAAAAATGTCTGATCCCTGCTAACATGCAAAAAAATGTCTGATCGCTGCTAACATGCAAAAATCAGTAACTATGTTGGCACCAGTACCCTCCTGCTCTGTGATCCCCAACCAGAAAAAATAAAATAAACAACAACAAGCACAATAATGTATTTACATCAAAGAAGGGGGCAAAGTGCCCTGCACAAAACGTGAAATACAGCACCCTGGTTAGTGCCTTACACAGATCCAGTGTAAGGTTGGGCACTAATTTTTAGAATGACATAATAACACTGCATTCTCTCAGGTTCAAATGCATGAGTTTGGTTAACATTAATTGTCGAACTAATCAAATTATTTTATATGTATTCACGTGATCCAATAAGCTATGTGTGGGAGAATCATTATCAACAGGAACCAGTAGAAATATGAGATCTACATTTTTAATACTAGGCTTAGATAAATGTTTGCTATAGTTTGTAAATGGAAGCAAAAACCATGTTAATTAAGTGAGGTTAACTAATAATATAGATGTCATTGTTTTTTATTGCATGATCATGGATTCATGCAGAGTTCTATTGACGTAGATCTTGGGTTCAAAAGGAGGAGAATTTGCCTTCTGGGCAAATTCAACAAGGTACATGCATCCAAAATACTCTTCTACTGGAAGAAACTAGAAAAAATCTCTCCTTTTGGTTATTTCTTTCAGTCTGTGCACCGGAAGGTAATATCTGGCTTTAAAGCTTTCCCAAATAAATCAATAAGTACGGTATTTGGAAACCGGTAAATTTTCAACAGCAAAGATATGCTTCAGTGCATGTTCTTTAGGCGGTGGGATATACGTCGCACATGCTGTTAGGAGGAAATATGGCATGCCAACAAATACACCACACTCCTTTTATTACTGTTAATGTAACACTCAGTAATGTATGTTCTGCCAAAAGTTGTGGAAACAAATTCCATTGGTTTATTAACACACAGCATGTACACTTCTTCCTATTAAGCCTACACATGCCTTTATAAAGTAGGAACACAGACGTGTTGGGAGATATTCTTATACCTAATCTGAGCATTTTTTTATTTTTTTTTTATTTTTTTTTAATAAACAAAAAAATATTCGATTGCATCTATTACAAACGAATATATACTTACATACATAAAATACAAACAAATTGGACAAAATTAAAATTCCCATTGGTTCAAAGACTATTGTCACGCTGGTCTTGATTTTATATTCCCTGCCAGGATTTATTCATTCTTAATAATATTAGTTTCTGGATAATCATACTTTGAGTATCTATGTCAACCTATTGTTAATCTAATTTGCCCTGTTGTAGTTGTTCTATCCAAAAGCTCCAGAAAAGGTATTTTTCTTTATTAAAAATTGATTAAGCATTTTTGATTGAGCATTTTTTAGTAATTGAATTATCATTACACACATTACTCTACTATCAACTAACACTGTAGGCTTTAGCACTCTCAGCTACAGCTAATGAGAAATTATTGAAACATCTGCATAAGTTTGTCTTCAATATATTCTCCTATTGTTCTTAAGTTTAATGATGGCCCATTTTTCCTTTTATGGTCCAGATTAGAACACGCAAGAATATGTGTGTGTACTAAATATAGTTATCAGTTAACATTGAATACATTGTCTTCAATATGTGTTTCAGGATTGCATCTTCTCAGAGGAGGTAAAAGTGTTCATTCATTCACTATTTATATAATAGTTAAATATACACTATATCTTTTGAGAATGCATGCATGCCATGAGCTATAAATGATGAAATAAATGTATTTCTTAACATAACAAGATGGAAGAAGTCTCTTTGTATGAAGTGGCAACTGGTAGAATAACAAGCTGTTACTCAAAAGACTTTTGTCAGTATTAGTGACTGATGTCACAGGTTCGTGACTTTCAGCGGTTTGTAGCTATCACACAGTTGGACTATACTAACATTCCATTTCAAATTTAATGAAACAGCAATTAGCTAAGCCTAGTGACATGTTTTAATATTTACCGTTGAATAGATGTGCTGGTTTTTGGATAAACACAGTTGCGTGTTGGTTGTAGAAAGGAGTCTGCTATTGACAAGTTGCTACATTGACCTCTAAAATAATAAAACCAAGAACACAGGTGAGACTTGTCGTATTGAAAGAAAGTTTCCCATTACCTCAACCAGTAAAGATTCTGTTTTTAGACCACAAATATCTCAATTTTCAATCTTAGCATTGCTGATTTTATTCATAACGATAGCATTGGCTGAAAGCTCGTTCTAATTGAATACATTGATTCATTCATGTAAAGCCAAGAACCTAAATGGCACAATTTGTCCCATTTTAAGATTCAATGAAAACTATTCTAATAAAGAAAATATTTATTGCGTATTTTTTAAGAGAATGTAAGACCTTAAAATGCAACATCCTGTGTATGAGCTACTGGAATCTTAAGTTATCAAAAAATCAGTTTTCATCTGAAATGTTATTTCACATTTTTTTGAACAAGAGGATAACTGTTTTAAAATGGTAGCTTGAACTCCTGCTGATCTTTCCAAAGCAGGTGTGGGTCAAATATCTGTCTATCAAGAGGCATATGTAAAGGAAAAGCTCCAGGAAAGTAAAGATCTGAGTCACTGTCTACAAAACTCCCAAATAAAACAGTTTTCTTTTCCGACCAGTTATTTTTTCATGGAAGACTAGAAAAAAAACACCTTCTGTGAACTCTGACCTATGGATCATCTAGAAGTCTATTCACCAACATGAGTCATATGTTTAATTTAGAACAATTACCTGTGATTCATGACAAACATTACAACCAAGGTAAATATAGAATGTGGAACTCAAGTGTCCTCATAAACTAATGTACTACAGTAATATACATGGGGATGCTTCTTTGGCCAAACCTCAGAACCATATGCTGGAGTGCGAACAGGTGAATAAAATGTAGTAATTAATAAATATCATTTTTCAAGGCTGTAGTACATATCACTATATTGGTAAATATTTGCAATAAAACACAAAAAATATGTAGCACGATAATAACTGTATAGCTACATAAAGAGGGAGCCACCTATTGTAATTTTGAGTTATTTTTAAGCATCCTACTATAATGCATCCCAGTGCAGTATTACTTTATAGAAGAACTGTGTCCATGATAATTTGTGTTACAGAACGCTTTTATTATTGGGTAGGGCAGTATAAACCAATGGTCACCAACATTAGATAAATATTGCTTTATAACCTACACAATTGTGAGCCCCACAATCCATGAGCTACTGCATGATAGATATTTAAATATTGATATTAGGAGTGATTCCCATGGATGCCCTGGAATTAGTCGGCGACGGTAAGGGACCCTGAGATTGCAATGATTCTGCTATCAATTAAATTTAGAAACACAAACATGGAACAATTATATGGCAGCCTAATACTTTCACTGTAGCTGTGAAAAATGGGCTACAGTGCTTAAGACAATGTTTTATAACAAATTACAAAGTGAGTAATGTTGAAAAAAAGACAATTGTCTGTCAATTACAACCTAACGACTGATTCCATTTATCCATAAAATCCATACATCATACTGAAAAACTGCTCCTCTGTGTAAATACTGCTATCTGATTGACAGCCTATTATCTCGCTGCTAATGCCCCTTTTAAGCCACTTCTCTGAAATGGCTATGGATTAGTTGACTTCCCTTGTAAAATCTGCATTATTACCTTTACCATAATTACCATTATTACCTAAAGTGAACCCAGAACATTCAAATAAACTCACATTCCTTTCCTTTTCTGGTTTGAAGTCTGTCAGTTTTAAGTTTGACTCTTTAGTGGAGCAGAATTTTCATAGAAGGTAATGCATGCATTCAGATATCTGAAGGCAACTTTGAAGTCTTGAAAGCCTATGTGATTCTATATCTCAACCTATGAATATGTTGACCCACTACAGATTCAATAAAAGGTTTATAAAGGTTAACTTGACTGACCAGACTCAACTGAGGCATGCTAATACTTGCAAAACATCTCACTAAATTCAATAAATTCCAGTAATTTGCAAATCTCCTCAAGTGAGGACATGTGAGCTTAATGTGAACGTATACAACCCCACCTGAAACTTGCAAAATTATAAACAAACACAAAAAATTAATTAATCATTTCATTAACAAAAACAACCAAGGGATGCTGAAATAACTGTCCGCCACCTTGACACTCAAACAGTGAAGCCCTGTAGGAAGACATTATCAATTATTTGTTCAGGGCTCATCCAGCAAGGATCAACAAAACCATTGCTCCTTGTTCCTAGCCCAAGGAAAGAGACCAACATAGGAGTTGATGTAGTGAGCAACCCTGAACTTGTTTTCTATGTTGTATTCTACACAGTTAGGGTTACTGTACAGAGTTAGCCCCTCCTGAAAGCTTTACATTTAATTCACTTACTGAAAGGTAATGAGCACCCTTTGCCTAATTGTATATTTATAAATCAAGGCGAGGGATCATCCAACGAATAAAATAATTAATAATAATTAAAATAATTTCACCTCCCAAAAAATCAGTCTTTGCCAGATAATAAGGTCTGGTGGACCATATTTTCTATTTATTTATTTCTCCGTTGTTTATAGTGGCTTCAAACTTGCATTGCAAATCACAGGCAGCTTGATTATTTTCAGCTTGGGTTGCCGGTCTGAGTGGATGAGAGGCAGTAACTGCAGAATAAGAAGCAGGAGCGTTTATCATTCAGTGCCATTCTAGCTCTTTTGTCTTTTTTTATTTCCACTTTTTGACACGCATAACAGTTTTTATAACATTCGGAACATTAACAACAGGTTTTCTTTAGATTCGCCAATAAATTGCTATTGTTGCTCTTATTTTAGATACTCAATCTGCATACTCAGTTCTATTTACTCCAATATATGCAACATTCACATCATCGTGTCTAACGCATATGTTCTGCTGATGACAAAAGAAGTGACTTTCTTTCACTAGACCATTTCAATAAACATGTTCCAATCACAAGTCTCCTGTTTACACCGGCTCACCACACTACAGCCTGTACACCCTATGGCACAATACATCAATATAAAACATATAAGTCCAGTAAAGATACACTCCAAATGTATACACAACTTTTTAACTCATTGTTTTAAGCATGGTTAACTTTTTCACCTTGCATTGCTCAATACTTGCTTGAGCAAAAGATGTATAATGGATGAACCATTACACATCTTTTACTTATCAATTTTAGTTAACCTCGTATTATTTAAACAGTTTTGCATCTATGTAGAATAATGGGAAGCAGAAGCTTTTATTATTCAGTGTCAATCTAGCTCATTCTGCTCTTTTTTGCTCATTTCCACTTTGGTCAGAATGTAATTTCTCTGCCCATTATAGCCTCATCTGCCCCCTACAGGCTGTCTGCAGAATACCTGTTACACTCCTCCCAGAACTTCACTAATAAGATTATAACACTAAAAAAAAGTTATTTATTTCTTTCCTAGTAATTTCCACAGTCCACTTCCAGACCATCACACTTGCATACAGTTGCTCTCCTGCAGGCTTTAGTGAATGTACATGCCTGATATTTTGCAGTTTAGTGGAGTAGATGCAATTGTCTGCAATGACTACATTAACATTATGACTGCTTTTGTGACTTTAGCTTCAGTAACATTCGGGAACAACCATATTTATTTTTCTTTTGTTTATTTTTATAAGCATATGTAACGGAGTGGACCTTGTTGGATGGAATATCAACCAAATATATCTTTTCTGCGATCTTTTATTTGCAATTGTATGGAGTTCCCAACTCCTCTTCTCACCATATAAAGTACTCAATACTGTTACGTTCACAGTGACATAAAATATACAGGTTACACTAAAGGCAACATAAAAGACTTCCAAACAACATACATCCAGGCTGCTAAGTGTTGTCCATGAGATCCACAAATGAACCTCCTGTTCAAGTAAAGGTGAGTTTCATTTAAGCCCCAATAACTTCTACAGCAGCAGATACTAGGTTGCAGTACTGGGCTTAGACTCCGGCAAGCAGTTAACCCTTTCTTCAGGGAAACGCTTATACACACCATCACAGTATAGCACACATAGCACAGCAAATCGAGGGGGGCAGATCGCCCTCAATCGGCTGGTTACAAGGGAGGTCTCTGGTCTCACCAACCAACCTACCTACACTATAAAAGCCCATGCATCTCACAGAGTATTTACGCATGATTTTCCATTAGCTCTAGAAGACACAAGAAGATCACAGAAACATTTTTTTAGCCACAGGGCAAAATTGTTGACAGAATGTTATAATCAGTGATGTCTGAGAAAGCCTTCTCATCTTATTTTTTTTTTTTAACATGTTCAAACGAGATTTTACATTTCTGGCTACAGAAAAACAGGAGGGGTTGGCAAGTGTCATTTAGTAATTTAATTGTGGATGTGAGTGAGGACCTTGAGAACATAAGATACGCTATGGCCAGTAGGCGTGATAAAGTGCGAGAGGTAGTTAACTTGTCCGGGGTGTGAGATGTGAATGAACTGTGTGTGGCAGCTGTTTGTAGCAGCCTTTGTGGAAGATTACCTTTAAATAATAGCATTCAAAAAACAGCATCTCCGACAAAGCCTGTAATTTTGGGCCAAAAGGAAATTCTTCATTCATCAAAAGCATACTACACTAGTTACAAAAGTAAAGCCTTTTCTTGAAAATGTTTAACCAAACGGTGAGACTATCATTGAGTTTTCTCATAATTCTCACCCATCTATTCTTTTTAAACAATAATTAACAGAATCGACATTTAACTCTCCAATTATTGGTGCCTGGGGCACTATTTTTCTAACAATTCTTTTTTGTTATTGTGTTATTAATGAATTGTAGTGTGAGTTTAGATTTAATGGATTCTGAGAAATGCTATCTATTAAACTTAGCAAATACCCTTATTATGTACAAATTACAGGATTAGTGTCATCCCCCCTCCCCCCAATAAATTTCAATTAAAGCTCCCGATGCTTTCAAGTGTGTTATATACAATTTGCAATAGGGGAATCCAAAGTCCATAGAATACCAGGCACTGCCGTATGCATAAAATAATATGTTGTTATTGTTAGATGTGAGGAGTGTACACGTTTAGGGACTATGGATTGAGGGCTTCATTCACTAAACAGTTTGCCGAAGAGCTGTGGTTTAAACTCCCTGATCTCACTACACATTCTAAAGTGCCAACCTCATTGAGCTTCTGCCGCACGAAGAGCTTGGCTGACCCTGTTACATCAGTGAGATGTCTTTAAAGTCTCCTCACCCAATGAACCATACATTATATAGGGCCTTCTCAACCCTTCTTGCTGGAGAAACCTATCTTGATGACTCCCTATTTAGTAAATAAACCCCTTGGTTTTTTAAGTAAAAAACAGAACAGGTGGATGCATCATCACAACAGCAATATTATTATTAACCTCTTATCTGTTGTTCCTATTCTTTGAAAAAATTAGGTACAGTAGAGTGATTGTGCTATCTGTGTGAGGAAAAGATCTGCTGTCTATGGTACTGAAATAATGAACTATACCCACATATAATCTTACTTTGCTGTAACCTTGATGCCACTGCAGAAATTAAGAAAAATATATACGTTATTCTTGGGATTCGGACAATTTGACCCTAGCTCTTTTCTGTGCAATAAATCTCCCTGCATGTAATGTAGTTAGTACCAGTCAGCTCCAATGCTGGCTTGGCAAACACTGCGGGCAAGGGTTCACATGTGTCAAAAGGGCTCCTTTTCATTTCAAGTAGCCAATCAGTGGTAAGAATTGTTGGACCACATTGGAGAAGGACAGCTGCAGAGCTACAGCTTCTAGCCCGGCAAAATGATTTTGTTTATTTTCATTTTTTTTTTTAAGAATGCGTATTAAATTACTGTAATATGCATTCTTCTTCAGTGGCAGTGTCAGGCACAGTGTCCCTTCAAACATTTGAGTAATCTCATATCATTGCACCACTTTATGAAATGACGGCTCTCCAACTCTAGAAAAGCCAAAAATATGCGAGGGAACGATAGAGAACAAAAGAAAATAGAATAAAAGATTAGAGAGGTAGGGAATTTATTTTAAATTCAATGGAGCCTATTACCGTATTTGCTCGATTATAAGACGACCCTGATTATAAGACGACCCCCCAAAATCAAAATATTAATTTAGGAAAAAAACAAAAAGCCTGAATATAAGACTACCCTATAGGAAAAAAGTTTTACTAGTAAATATTAATTCATGTAAACTAATTTTCATATTTAATAAAAGCTATGATTGAGAAAAATATATTTTTTATTTCCTTTTATTTGCCAACCTGCCCCCCCTCAGTTATGCACATCTGCCCCCAGGCTTGCCACTCTGCCCCCAGAAATGCCTTATACCCCCCTATTTGCCACTCTGCCCCATGATGTGCCTTTTAACCCCCTATATGCCCCTCTGCCCCATGATATGCCTTATACCCCTATATGCCACTCTGGCATATAGGGGGTTAAAAGGCATATCATGGGGCTGAGTGGCATATAGGGGGTTAAAATGCATTTCTGGAGATATATATATATACTGCTAACAGCAATCACACTCCTATCAAGCCAAGGCAGCCAGTACATGCTGGAACCTGGGGATGTTAGAAGTGTGATTACAGCCTCCCTATGCCATGCTACCACCACCACCCCCCTTACACATCCATGCTATCACACACACACTCATTCACAGACATTTAAATACTCATTCATTCCATTAATCACACATACACACACACGCTCAAACCCCCCACCCCCTTACCTGAACTGCAGATCTCCCACTCGCAGACTTCTGCAGGGGCCCGGCTGTGCGAGCAACTTCTCTGGCCCCGCCCCCAGAGGAAGGAGGTAGAGTTATGTGAGGACTGTGCTAGCGTCCTGTTTCCTGCTGCTAATAGCAGAGACGCTGCTCGTGATCAAAGACCGGTAAGCAGCACGACCGAAGCAGAATGAGGTCTGATTAGAAGACGACCTCGATTATAAGACGAGGGGTATTTTTCAGAGCATTTGCTCTGGAAAAAACCTCGTCTTATAATCGCGCAAATACGGTATTAAGGACACTCCAAATAGTCAAAGGTACATAAAAATAACCTAATTGTTATAACAATACTAGTGTCATCTAGGAACAACAAGGTAACTTAAAAAATATCCGTTAGATACAATACCCCTCGGATCTGTAGTCCTAGCATAACTATGAATCATTTCCCACTCCTCTTTATCGGCTGTCTTTTGAATTATATTACTCAAAGTCCCCTAGGCATTTGTGGAATGATGCCTACCCACATAAGAAAAAGGCAATTTCATCAAGGAAAGCATTTAATTTATTTTCATACCATCCCTTTAATTAAGTCTTCAAACTGTACTCAGTGATGAACCTACGAAACAGGATGAAGAAATAGTATCTAATTGGCATGAAATGCAATTACAAACAAATTGTTTTAAGTATAACTGCCAGTTCTTTTTTTGGGGGGGAATGGTTAAAATAGCATTGGAGCAGTAGTTTTTTCAGTACTATTTTTACATGTATTTTATTTTAGTCATGCAAGGAAAACCACAAAACACCAACGCTTTCATGGAGCTTCCATGGTGGCTACCTGGAGATTGAAGAACCAAAGCAGACATCCCCCTGTCAGGTTGTAAAGTAAAAATAAAAAAATATGAAAAAGGGAAAATACAGACAATGTCAGACAATAACAGATACAAAATATATGTGGTCTCACAGGAATTTACACTGACTCAACAACTTTTAGCATATGCCATTAAAATGCATAGAATGTTCTAAATCAGGTAGATATGATTCATACACAGTTACTTTCCTTTGGGATTCCTTTCCAGATTATGTTATATTCATACGCAGCTTTTCCCGTCCAGGGACTGTGTTAGCTGTTCATATGGACAGGGAAAGCCCTAGTTAGACTTTACTGAGTTAGTAGTTAGGAGGGTCTGGACAGGAAGTGGAAGTAGAGTAGATATTAAGCTGTGTATGGAGTGGGCTCGACCAGACAGCGTTTCCCCACCTTTCTTTCTCTTTTCTATTTATTTTCTCTCCTCTCTCTGCTTTCTCTGTACGCTTCTTTCTCTTAGTTACTGGGTTTTCCTCTCTTTCGGTCTCCTCTTCTTTTTTCTGCCTTTGCTTTTACTTCTAGTCTCTATGTTCTTATCTTATCATCTCTCTCTTTTTTCTCTTTTCTCTCTTTTCTGTCTACTCTCCTTTTTTCTCTTCTCTTCTCTCCTTTTCCTTTTATCATTTCACTCTTCTCTCTCTTTCTTTCCTCCCATCCTTTCTTTTTCCTCTTTTGTTTCTTCCCTCACTTTTTTCTTAGTCTCTTCTCCATTATCTTTCCTTTCTTTTCTATTTTCATCCTCTGTTTCCTCTTTATTCTTTTTTTTTCTCTTTTCTTCCTTGTTTTTCTCTCTTCTTTCCTTTCTTTCTACTAAACAAACATTTTAGCCATCACAGATTAAAACACGCTCATGAACAAGCTGCAAACACATTCCCAGGCAAAACCTCTCAATGTGTGCTCAGGAAAAAACACGGCAAACGGCAGCGTTGATTGGATCAATGATCTTGTTCCTAAATGACCCAATAACAAAAAATTATCATGCGGGGGCCCGTGTCTAGACCTCTCTGTGCCAGCAGGGCCAGTTTAAGCAGTAAATGGCCTAGAGCAGTTACCTAGCCATAGTGCAGTCCTCGGATGCCCAGCATGAATTAAAGGAGCTGAAACTGCAACTCTCCTGGCAGCTCCAACTTTAGTGAATAAACCCCAGAAGATTATATAAAATATAGCTAGTAGTGCACACTCTACACTAACCAAGGGGTTAGTGGGAGTAGGATAAGGGAGAGGGGTAACATTAATTTTGTTTGGAGTCCTGGTGGTGTCATTCTGCCTCTGTATGACTGCACCCTTGGGCTATGCTGCAGACCCCTGAGTGTGGTGTAGATAAGATGCCAAGCACAGCACAGGGGCTGTTACATAGAAAGGCAATAATAATAGAAGCACAGGCCACCACTCGATCACTTGATACGAGGACCCTCTCTCATGGAGGACTTGGAAGTTGGTCTGTAAGGCCAAATATGTTACTGAGGGTGGTGTGCATGATATTTGTGCAGACCTGTGCATAACCATAATTGTGTTTTGTGGTAGCTTCACCTCCCTCAAGTAGGACTTGCTTTCCACCCTTTCCTCACCGACTTAAGGATAACCACACTATTTGGTCCAAGACCCTACCCCTTCCTTACTGGAGGTATTTTGGATGTTCTCCCCATCCATGTTTCACATATTTTTAGTTAGTTATGAAGTTCCTGGATTTTAGGAGTTGTATATATACTTCTCTAGTGATGAAAAAAGTTTTGGAGATATTCTAATATCTTACCCAGATACACAATGTAAACCCAAGCATTAACTAACCTGATGTCTGGACAGTTTTTTTTGCTACTGATGCCATATACAAGGGTTATCTGAACCTTTGTGAAAATACTAATTTATAGAGAGGATAATAGTTGTATCCTACGCTACTTTGTTCCTTTAATGTTTAATGTACAATTCCCAAGAACCTAAAGGTTTGGTAAAGTTTTTTATTGAAGACTCTCCTATAATATATAGAGTAGCATATCACAAACATTATCAATACACAATACTATAAACATCCAGAGTTCTTGCAGATGCTGGCCGCAAGTACTCCACGCCAGCTATTTTTTTACAGACCTGTCTTGGATTGTTTGTTTTGTAATGTCTATTCTCGGACGAACACATGTTGTGTACTTTCCCTCAAATAAACCACACACACTTTATTGAGTTTTAAATATATAGGAATACATTTTTACTTCCTGGAGTAAGATACAGATTTCCTTTGAGGGCAACTATATCCTTTTTTCTCTTCTAAAAATAGTGTTTAAATGTTGTGTTTCTTACATTCCATGTGGTGTCTCCCAAACTGGGTGATTTCAGGACAACGTGAAATTTGGAAAATGTATCCAAAGACATATATTTTCTGTATGCCATGAGGCAGTCAGAATGGAAATGTTGACATTTTGTTGAACAATTGTTCTGGTAATGCCTCTATTTTGAACATTGTGGAAAAAAACCAAAACTGAAGTATATTAGTACTTTTATTCCCTGGCCATCATTGGTTACCTAATCCCTTTATTATGCAAATCACCGAATAGATAAAAATTACCTATACATAGGTAATGTATCAGTCTGCAAACCATACACCAGTCCCAGTAAAATTATAGAATATATTGTTGCATTAAAGTTTGTAATGCAGTTTACTATATGCTTTGGTACGAACAAATCCACCTGTTGGGATTTAATTTAATTTAAGTCTATATTAAACATTGGTTTCTTATTATTATTACATTATACTTTATACTTTATCACCAAATGTAACATTTGCTATTTGTGTTTATTTAGTTTCAATAGTTACATTGTTATTATATTATCATAGTTTTCATATCTTAATGAACCAAAACAAAATGTTATTTTCCTATTTCCAAATATTTCAATCAATCTAAATACCGGTACTTTGTGTGAGATGGAGGGTATTTATTACCTTGTCTGCCCCTTTTTATGATTTTGGAATGCAAACCTGGTTACGAACGTGTTTATGCAAATGGTAGCGGAACCCCCATCGGTTCACTTCCGACACAAGCTTTGTACCACAGAACTATGGTGAAAATAAAAAAGCAGCAATCATGTTTAGCTATCATATATTTAGTTGGCTGCCGCCACTCCTGTCGATTTCGATAGGAACTCGGCTCCCATTGACTAGAATGGGAGTGTAACTGAGCATGTGCAGACAACATCCATACCATCCATTGCTTCCAGTAACTAAGGTATGCATGCGTCCATTTGGGTGCAGTAAAATGCATTGGAGCCCACGGACTCCTGTATGCATTTAATATGAAAACAAGGCTGGACCTATAAATATTACACACTGAAATTATATATCTAGATAAACATAACCGTAGTAAGTCTACTTAAATAACTAATCACACATGACATACAGGGAGAACTAATCACCTAATATATTATTTTACAGCAAGAAAAAAGGGCAGACTAGATGGGCAAAATGCTTCTTATGTGCTGTTAAATTCTGCCGCTTTACAGTAGTCTTTGTATCCCTCGGATATGTCTTTTAATGATATTGTACAATACCCATTTGTCAAAGTGACACTTTCAAATGACATGTGTGCTATTTTGAACCTGGAACCAGAAGTTTATTTCTAGTTATCCAGCCCAGGGGACCCATAAACAAATTTGATGGAAAAATGAGCTTCTGTCAAACATAAACTATGCAAAGTATATGGGAAATATATTAAAAGCCCGAAACCATATCTACCCGTGAATAAGTGTATCTGTAAAAATGGAGCAAATGCGAGTGATTTAAGACATACAAAAGGAAGTTATTTTTTTCACTTTGGCTTTTATTCACTAAAGGGAAAGATGGCATAAGAGTTGTGGTTTTAACTCCCTCCAACGTTTCTCCACCAAAAAAAGTGCTGAACTGATGCCTAACCCAGTGTGTGGATAAATCTAACTGATTTAATTATGCATTACACAGGTTGTAAGCTCCTCTTGCGGCAGACGTTCACTAAAGTGGGACCTTCACAAAGTATAGTGAAGTCAAGAAGTTTAATGCAAAGTCTAATGCAAACTTTGCTGTCATCTCAACCTTTAGTAAATGGACACCAATACATGGGAAAGTGTTGTATCACAAGAACCGATAAACATCTAAGTGGCAAGATCTAGCCAGATGACCCCACTTGCAACATGACAAAACCTTGGCATGGCAAAAATACTGCTTATTATTCAAATATTATTCAAAAAATATGGTTCCTATGTACAAAGTATGGTTTTACAACAATGTTAAGTTAGCTAAATATTTTGAACAAAAACATACTGCAGGATTTTTGTTTGTGAAATTACCATAAAAATGATAGAAACAGGGAAGTCTATATGGGCCAGTTGGTTCTTTTCTGCTGTTGCTATGTATATATCTAGATTAATGCAAGAATGTTGTTACTTCCTATGATCATTGTTTTTTTTAACCCCTTAATGACAAAGCCCGTATATGTACGGGCTCAAAATGCATGGTTTTCAATGGGTTTAGGAACCGCCCATTGTCCCTAAGGGGTTAAATGTTTATTATTTACATTTTAACTTAATGTGAGACTAGGATGTTCATATTTTTTCCTAAAATGTACCAAAATCTTGCCATTTGGACTGCTTTTCACCCACTCACAATGTCCTTGTGCCTCTGTTGATTGCTTACGTCCCAAGTTGCCTAGACTGACCCGTAAATAAACCCCCTCTACATAATTACTTCTTTTGGAAAGAATAGCATGGTTACTTACTGAAATATCTCATAAAAATGTCAAGGAAATAATTATTGATTTAGCCAAACAGTATACTTGTCACAAAAAAAAACATAAAAGTTGCAACTTCCATATTTAAAACAGCCATCTTTAAAGTGCAGTAGGATTACCACCCGGCGGGGGGGGGGTCTTGTGGTTCATGATAGTTTCCTTCTGCCTGCCGAAGATACTTTTCAATTAGAAAGGCAGTGTTTCGTTTTCCGTCTTATAAGTGAATAGTTAAGGTGACATTGTATCGGGATTTATTGGTGAAACCCAATACAAATGGGCTTTTTTATAGGAATGTATTATTCAAATTAAACGCATTTGTCAACGGAGAAAAAAAAAAGATATGACTGCATTAAAGAACGTATAAAAGTTGATAAAAAGGCTACTATGTGAATAATAATATTGTACGCTATGAAGGATCTGTCACAATATAAATTATAACACACATGGAAAAGATTTCCCATTGAAGGCAATATTTCTTTCTCACAGAAAGGCTGCCCTCATTCACGGAAATAAACGGAAGTTCAGAAAGGTTGGTAAAACAAAATACCCCATTTTAACACTGTACAGAACAAAGTGTATTATGTTGCCAATTCCCCTTTACTGAAAATGACTAAATATGGCCAGAGTAAGACTTCTGGTTACTGTGTAACTTCCCCATCTAAATCTCTTATAAGTGCATTCATGTTATTCCATTTAAGTAGTGCATTTAAAAATGATGGTATGTTATTTTTTAGCAATCCAGCAATTTACTAACTTATTATTATTCGCGGAGTCTGATTTTAATCTGGAGAATGCATGAATACATATATATGTATATAAACATTCAAAACGGTTGACCCATGATGTTCTTTCGAGCTAGGTAATCGCAAATAGTTTCCCATATGAAATGTTTATTGCTTTAATAGAATATTAATGTGAAAAATGCAGTGTTTAGAAGTCTAAATTAATCCATTATTTCTTCACTTGACTTCAGCATACAGTCCTCTGGTCCCATCTGGTTAATATACCTACAAATATATAAAAATTTATATGTAAGTATTTATTCCAAAAAAAAGCAAGAGTTCAATGCATACCCAGTGAATACCATCCAAAAACCCGACTAAAGCATAAATATTGGGGATTCCGGGATGGCCATATATTGCTTAGCCCACCACGTCATCAAAATACCCCAAGTTTGGCGAGTCCTATGTCATTTTTCACAGCTATATTCTTTACCAAGGATCTGAATCAGTGAGACTGGATTTTAACCCAAATGAGACTCTCAAGCATTTTAAAGCCTTCTCTGGACACCATTAATAGAAATACACTCTTCTCTTAAAAGCTATTGTGATGCAATAGCTTCAAACAACTTAAATAAATATATTGAGTATCTTAGATAAATAAAATATCCTGGCACTAATTATGAAATAGTGACACAATAAGATATTAACAACATGAATACACAAAAAGCCGGATAACCATCATCATTGAGGCTCATTAACCGATGCCAGTCTTGGAAGTGTGTGTCCCTTTTTGTGTAAATGTCTGAACACAGCGTACAAACGGCACCCACTGAAATAAATAACTTCAGGATGTTAGAAAACGTTCCCAATTATATCATTTTTAATACTGAGTGATCTATTTTTTGCACAGAGATGTATTTTACAGAGACTCAGAGTGTTCACACGGTGTTTTTGATGTGGCGTATTACTCATTGGTTAGGCGTTATTTATTAAACGATGGGGTTTTATTTAGATGAGGTCAAATAATATTTCTTAGAACTGACATTGCTATTATAGTGAGTTGGTTTTCAGGACCATGTGAGAACTTAATTTTTTGTTATGGGTGACTCCTTAAACTATTTAATGTAGGTACATTGGGTTAGCCACACAAACTGATCATATATGTAAGTAGGAGATGCACTGAGAATGTATAGTATAACAATAATTATCAAACCTTTGGGTTAATCCGGAAGCCCTGTGAATATATGCCGATATCTTGACGAAAAGTAACCATGTACACTATAGATCCCCACTACATATGGTGTATACGAAGATGGGCGAGCCAGCCAACCAGACCTTGGCTCAGCGATCCACGTGGAAGCAAATTGTTTATGTGTGTTTTCTAGAAATAAAGACTGTTTATAATCGCGCTACTAACCACTTCTTTGTTTTTGTTTAAATTGTTTGTATTTTTCATCATTGTCTATATATCTTCCTTAGTTTCACAAACATCCTGCTAAAGTACTTTTCAATATTAAAGTGGCTGGAACAGAAGAGTTTACTTGGTCATATTTAATTTGTCCCAAACTAGGCCCCATATTTTGGCCCACTTTCCAGAGGGAGATTGGCCAGACAAAGAATTTTGGTCTGTATTTCAGGTCTGTATTCCAAAGATCTGTCCAGACTTTTTTTCAGAGTTTAAGAATATAACCTGTTTTAGCATTTAACAGTCATTTTACTGTGTTTTCTTTGTGAGATTATTAATATATTTCTTTATATTTATATGTATTTATATCAGGTCTTAGAGACAGATCCACTAGCTCCAGAGTTTGATGAAAAAGTTGAACATTTAAGCTTCATGGGTCCAACTACAGTGGAATACTCCTGACTAATGGATAGTCAATATGGGGGAAATTTTCTTAAAATTAACTCATTGGTTTAAAGGAAGACTCCAGCCTGTGGCATAACAACCAGGGTGGCAGGGGTCGCCACTGCCGGACCCCATTAAAACTGCTCTTGATGCAGGCCCTTGGTGCTCGCTTTTAGGTAATACTACCCCATTGCCTTCTTGCCTCTCTGTGCTGGTCTGAGATCTTGAAAGTCATGACCTCTACACCTTACTCTGTGAATGCTGATCTACTAACCAGTATCGTTAACGTCTGTGGACTATCGTCTTTGAGTCCAAGAGAGAATTATCCATTTTTGCGCGGATATTATATTATGTACGTTATTTTGATGCTTTACCAGAGATGGTGATTGGATAGTTTGTCATCCAATGCAACGTTAGTACTTGTGACAATTTTCAAAATCATAAAAAAATTACATGTGGTTGGAATTTAACCCAGAAACTGTATACTTAAGCAGTTTTAAGTAAACCTGACATTGCTCCAAAGTGAACAATAACAAAGGTATTTTGGGGGATACAATCATGATGAGAATCACAAAACAAATATTAAATTATAGAAACAATTTGATAAAATTAATAGCTACATGAAAAAAATCTATATTTATTCATTTTTAACATTCTTTCTTAATATAATTTTATAGACATTACTGAGAGAAGCATTTTTTGTTTCATTATTTTATTAAATGCATACAGTGAGACTTTTAACTTCCGCTCTGAACATTTATTGCTTTATTTAAACAATAGTTTTCTTTACCTACATTTTATCTAAAGTTCATCACTTTTTCAAACGTTTTAACATTTTAGAATTTTGGTACAAAGTGCAGATGTAATGAGATGTGGATGGAGATGTGGAATAGTCAGCAGGAACATTCCATTGGTTTCCATGATGATTATTCCACATTTAGAACTTTGCCCCATAACTGTGCTTTATATATAAGGTCAAGTGTATACTATTTGAGAATACATCTCTAGAGAAGTGATTTACATGTATGGCTTGGTACTTGCTTCTTGGTTTAATACTTAGCTTGCCAAGTTTCCTGTAATCTTTAAAACACCTATATTTAACCCCTTTTAAGGTTTTTAAGGTATTTAACATACGTTTGTTAAATCATGATTTCCATTTTTGCTGTGCCCCCAAATTATACATTTTTTTTAGGACAAGCAGAGAATTCTATTGAAACCATAGCGATATATAACATTTGATGGTTATTAGGACTAAAATGTAATAATGTATGTTAAAATAGAAAAAAAAAAACATTTTTTTTTGCAATTTTGCTTAGGATTTCCTCTAAAGTGGACGTACTACTGCTGAACAATGCCCAATTTATATTCAGCAACATTTTCAGTACTTCTGGGTTTAAGGGGCTTGGGCATACTGAAGGGTTTCTTTTAATTATATTCTATTTCTGGTTGTAGGAGGAGGGTAGAATGAAGCAGTACAAATATTATAATGAGAAAAATACTTTGTTCATTTCATTACATAATCAAATTTGTAATCATATGTTCAAACAAAAATACAAATATAATTCCAAAAGGGAATGACTCCTTTTTTGGTGCTGCTGAAATTGCCAATATGTACACATAAGAAGGCAAGGAATCAGTGCATCCCTATTAAATGCATACTAGAAATCATAAACAAAAAACTGCTAATTATACAACTTGCAACAACAAATTATATATATATATATATAGAGAGAGAGAGAGGGAGAGAGAGAGAGAGAGAGAGAAGGAGCGAGAGAGAGAGAGAGAGAGAGAGAGGGAGAGAGAGAGAGAGAGAGAAGGAGAGAGAGAGAGAGAGAGGGAGAGAGAGAGAGAGAAGGAGAGAGAGAGAGAGAGAGAGAGGGAGAGAGAGAGGGAGAGAGAGAGAGAGAGAGAGGGAGAGAGAGAATTTGTTGTTGCAAGTTGTATAATTAGCAGTTTTATGTTTATGATTTCTAGTATGCATTTAATGGGGATGCACTGATTCCTTGCCGTACTATATACATATTGGCAATTTCAGCAGCACCAAAAAAAGTGTAATTCCCTTTTGAAATTATATGTTTATTATTTATTTTTCTTTCTCAAGAATAGTATTTTCTTCTGGAAAATGAAACCGTTTGAGACATTTATTTCACATATTTACATCTGGTTTGTTGATATTTACACTGTTCTGGAAAATATATCATCTTGCATTTTGTTAAATAGCCTGTTTCATATTTAAGAGTATTAGTGTTATTGTGAAATTCAGAAAAAAAAAACTACTCAACAAAGCAAATTTTTCTTTTTTTTCTAAAGACTGTACAGTATGTGTAAAGCAGTAAATTGCTACAGATTGACACGAGATGTCTGGATTTGAAAATATCCTTTTAAGATTTACCAAAGTTTGCGACTTTGAACGTATACACTTATCCAAGAAAAAAAAGAAGTTGAGGACATAACAGGCTGTGAACACGTCCTGCTGTTGTGAAATACCAAGAGATTTAATTGCGTGTCTGGTGGTATGAGTTTAATCACTTTTTCAAAGATATCTACAAGATATGAATGTTCACAGGATGTTTATAGCTGAGATAAGGCTTGGAAGAAATCCTATTCCACTTTGGGACCTAACAAAAGTAAAGATTTAGAATTAAGTATCACTTTCTCTTAACTATACAGGAACAAGTAACCAAAGGTCAAAAGGGCAAACTGCAACATGGTAGGCCTCTTATCTGAGACATAAACATGACCAGAGTGCCTTTTGACCAAATTAACTCTCTCAGATCTGAGGCATGTTAGCATTCCTATGGTACTTAATCATGCCAAATGTACTTCTCCTCTGACAGAGAACGGAGCACTTGGGGGGATGGGACGGCAGGGAGTTCCAGAAAATCCCTCCAGAATGGGCACAGGTTATCAGTTTTACTGTAATGAACGAATCACTCAGTGAGAGCAATGAAATGGGAAGCTGGTGACATTTTACACAATGCTAACCAGTGATCGTTACGTGATTAAGATAAGATCCATCATGGACTGTTACTTTTTCATTAACAGCTCTCATGAAAAATTCTTAAAAGGGAACTCCCACCAAATGGTTCCAACCTTAAACTACCGTCCTTTTGTTGTACTCAAAATGTATGTGTATTCACTTCAAAATAACTGATGAGTAGTATGTTTATAATGAATTATTCTGTTTCCAGTGAGTAGTCACTTACTTATGATCCGTTGGTCCATAAGCCAAGGCAAACTCTCATGATTTACTATTTGGAGCTCAAAATACGACACAGGGTACTACCTCTGGATGCACGACAACTCATCTCCATCTCAGACATACATTTAAACCATGAATGTCAAAAATTGGCCGCCAATTTAAACAATAATTTGTATTTTGCTTAGACACTTACTTCTTTTTTCTTAGCTTCAAGTAGGACCATAACTGAAAAAGATGTAGAAACTTGATGGGGAGAAATAATAATCCAAGTTATATGATCAAGATGTTAATATTGCTGCTCCTTGTTGGGCTTCCAGTACATAGAACCTATATACATGTGTATATTGTTTTTAACTTATATCACCATATTCGTTGGTGTACTGAAACTCAAAATATACCATTTGGGGAAAAAGAGACAGATCCACTTTTAGTCCATTTCTTATTTTTCAATTTCCTTTAAAGACCTCCTCTTTAAGGGAGCACATCTGGTTAAGCTTTTTAACCTCTTCATCACTGCGAAATGTATTGCAGTGTAGCTGGCATTCAAAAACAAAACACGTAGCATAACTGTAACATTTTTTTTCGGCTTAGTGACCCCAGGGAAGTAGACGGTGTTCTGGAAATGCTATCAAAGTTTTTTTTTTTACATGCCATTTATCTCCTTCTCTTTGCTCATCAAGCAGGTTGCCCACTGTGAAACATGTGAGTACTGCAGTTACATTGATTTTACTTGGCCACCAGCCATGTGTCCTTAGATCCTGTCCTTACTGTGGGTGGTAATGGTTGGCTGCACCTGATCAATGGGAAATCCCAAGATGATAAAGGAAAGTGAAAGAGTGCGCACACTTCTTTTAGTCAAAACAAAATACTTGTTATGTGCGGAGCTCCAGCAGAGTAGGGAATCTTAACTTAGACAATGTCTGTGTGAAGGCATGCACAGGCATACCGAACATGAATTTTAAGCGAACAGCCACTATATACCTTGTGATGGTTTTATGTAAAAGCTATGATGAATAATACATACAGTAACATTGATATAACAGTATTTGACCCAGAAATTAAACTCAATTAAATTCATTTATAGTCTTATTTTACTCTTGTATTAACAAGCTTGCTTGTATATTGTCCTAAATATCTGACCCTCATCCAATGCTTTCTTCTCTGGAGGCAGGGATCAGGCTTGGGACCTGTTTACACCACCTGGCACAGTGACACGTTAGTCTACTAAATAGGCTCGTTAGCTGTAAAACAGGGGTTCTGCAGAGCGTCTGAAACTGGAAAATTACGACACTTGGGGAGACTAGGCGAGCTGCTAGATAACCCAGAAAGGTACAATTCTGTCCAAAATGACACACTATTCATTTAAGAGCACACTATTATATCTATATTTACTTTTGTCTCAATTACCCACACTTTTTCTTTGGATTGTAAGCACTCAAGTGGGGCCCTCAAAAGCCCACCATTCCTGACTCTAACTTTGAAGACAAAGAACCATAAGGCTAGATGGCAGTCTTACGGGCAGAGTTCTGATGTATCTGTGCGTATTATATATTATGTATTTGCTATGTATGTGTTAACTGTCCCACTTAAATTCTACAGTGCTGTGTAATTTGTTGGCACTTAATAAAAAATAATAATAAAAAAATTGATATTAAAAAACAACTTACTGCCATTTGTAGTGCTTATAGTTGGGGTTCCGATTAATTTTATTAATATAAAACATTGAATTTTTTAATTATGTCAAATTTGGCTTCAGTTATAATTTCTCGGGGACTTCATAACTACCATCTGATACAAAGGTTGCCACTTATAGGCTGTTCCCCCACTGTACAGCCAATAGATTGTATTTGCAGCATGCTCACACCTGTTGGGTAGGCCTCGTATTACACATTTGCATTATTTGAGCCTGGGACTAGCTTAGCGCACCAACATTTTTCTTTTCCCTGCCTTGTGTGCCCACTATGTAGGAGGTGAGAGTAGGTTCTCACCCTATTGAGAGTGTGCCTTGACGTGGCAGGTGAGCTTAATTATGTTTTTCGCCAATTCATATAACCAAAACCTCTCATTTATATTATGTTTGCCAACTTTATTAGGTTGAGAAGCGCAGACAGTTTTTTTCCCCCCCATAATAATAAAAAAACACATCTTCTAATGTTTAGTTACTATTGAGATAGCTCAATTAATGTTTTGTCTAACCCCTTTAAATAACATAATAAACGTTTTGTATGTCCCTTTAAGAATTTTACACGTTTTGGTCTATGGCTGACGTTTCACAGAACTATTTACTGCACGGTCATTATAATCAAGCAAGCAGCAAGTCTATCTTGTAATTATGCAAATAATGACTATGAATTAGAGAAAACTAAAAGGAAATGACACAACACGTCAGTGTCTATAACATTTAATTTGCGAAATTCAGACTACTATAATTAAACCAAAAAGCGCTTGAAATATGAGATTTCCCTTAAGTATGAGTAAGTACATACAATGCAATGACATTCCATTTTTGGATTTTCCTTTAGGAAAAACACCTAGGTATAAGATATTTCATTACCACTCTGCATAGAATTTATTGATATTGAATCTCAATTTGATATTGATGATGTGCCCTTTCTAACAAGCAAATAGAATTGATAGCTACAAATGTAAATGTGTTTTATTTTGGTGATCAGTTTTCTGTTACATATTGCATAAAAATATCTTTTACATTTGAGCTTATGACAGTCCTTTGGGGCACGTCAAGTGGTTGTCTTTCTATTCCTATTTATTCATTGTCATAAATTATTGTCAAAATGTTATAAAGCTTAAATACATCTGAACAGTGTTATGGTATCATCGACTAGGTATATCGATGGATTTTAAATAAAAAGTAGAATCTCTTATTATTATTACTCCCATCACCAACGACAAGTTCAATAAAAAAAACAGGATTGGATCCATAACACTGCCAAAAACTAAACAAAAGACTGGATCGGATCCATAACACCTCCAATAACAAAACAGAAAAACAGGATCGGATCCATAACACCGGCAATAACAAAACCAAAAATACAGGATCGGATCCATAACACCTCCAATAACAAAACAAAAAAACTGGATCGGATCCATTACACCTCCAAAACAAAACAGAAAAACAGGATTGGATCCATAACACCACCTATAACAAAACAAAAAAACTGGATTGGAGCCATAACACCGCTGACAACAAAACAAAAAAACAGGATCGGATCCATAACACCGCCGATAACAAAACAGAAAAACAGGATCGGATCCATAACACCGCCGATAACAAAACAGAAAAGCAGGATCGGATCCATAACACCGCCGATAATAAAACAGAAAAGCAGGATCGGATCCATAACACCGCCGATAACAAAACAGAAAAGCAGGATCGGATCCATAACACCGCCGATAACAAAACAGAAAAACAGGATTGGATTCATAACACCTCCAAAACAAAACAGAAAAACAGGATTGGATCCATAACACCTCCAAAACAAAACAGAAAAACAGGATCGGATTCATAACACCTCCAATAACAAAACAAAAAAACAGGATTGGAGCCATAACACCGCTGATAACAAAACAGAAAAACTGGATTGGAGCCATAACACCGCTGACAACAAAACAAAAAAACAGGATCGGATCCATAACACCGCCTATAACAAAACAGAAAAACAGGATTGGATCCATAACACCTCCAAAACAAAACAGAAAAACAGGATTGGATCCATAACACCTCCAAAACAAAACAGAAAAACAGGATCGGATCCATAACACCTCCAATAACAAAACAAAAAAACAGGATTGGAGCCATAACACCGCTGATAACAAAACAGAAAAACTGGATTGGAGCCATAACACAGCTGATAACAAAACAAAAAAACAGGATCGGATCCATAACACCGCCGATAACAAAACAAAAAAACAGGATCGGATCCATAACACCGCCGATAACAAAACAGAAAAGCAGGATCAGATCCGTAACATTATTGGCAGTGTTACAGATCTGATCATATTTTTGTTAAACATATTCTTGGCATTTGGCTTTAATACTTAGATAATGACCCTTAGTGTTTTATTAAATCTATGTAACTAAAGTAAAACCAAATACAAAAATAGGATATTTTAATAATTCTGATATAAATGCATATTATGTGACCAAATGAAGTCAGTCCTCAAAAGAGGGAGAGCCTCCGACAGGCTACCCTGGGAAGTTTCCAAGTATGGCCAAATCATGCTGTATTTCTTCAGTGTTAATGCAAATGTATGTCTTTAACAGAAGTAGAAAGGAAAATATCATTGGGTCAGTGAAGTATTTGCATTTGTTTACATAATGTGTAAGCACATCTGTTCAAACTACTAGCTGTAGCAATGTCACTCCAATTCCAAGTCTATGATCTTTTTTTTTTTAGCTTTTGCTTAAGGTCCAAGAACATTTGGACACCCTGGCACCCGATCGCTGCAAAACGTATCCTTCCTATAAGGCTGTGACTCAAAATATGACACCCCTACACATGTGTTGGCCGGATATAAAAGCACAGAGATTTACAACACATAAAAATGATACTCAGATCCCACCCTGTAAGGTGCACAGGAACACAGTAAAACCACTTGCCTGTTGGCAGAGATATTTTATAGAAATAACACTGTAACCGTGTGGGCCATCTCATGACTTATGTGGTCTGAGGTTTGGCAGGGCTTCAAGGCAGTTTCCTTTATGTTCCAAGAACAATTTCACAAAATGTAGCAGCTTCTGTGCTGCAAACATGCATCCTCACTAGAACACATATCATGTCAGTGCCGATGACACAGAGAGAGATTTTATATCTGGGTAATAGTTGTATTACTTACTTTGCAGACAAGATTCATTTTGTGCAGCAAGGCACTTTCCTTTTAATCTAAAAAACAATAGTGTTTTTTGGAAAGGAGTCTTACATAATAAAATCAAACTCACGAGCAAGCAACTCAACTCTCCGGAGTTCTTCCCACAGCCGCATCCGTGGCTAGCGACCTGGATATGACATCTTATCCCTACGCTCAGGGCCGGCCCGACAACACTTTGCCTCCCCAAGCCCTTTTTTTTTTATTATTTATTTATTTATTTTTTTAAGTGAAAGAGAGAGAAAGGGGTGCCGAGTGGTTTTCGCTTACCAAGCTGTCAGTACCCGCTCGGCGGCCCTGTCTCTCTCCTCTGCGGCGAGTCTCCCTGTTCGGTCTCGGTGCCGGCTTGTAATGCTGAGTGTCAGAAGATTACCTCATTTCCGGCTCAGCATTACAAGCCGGCACCGAGACCGAACAGGGAGACTCGCCGCAGGACTGCTGAAAGGTAAGTACAGGGGGGGGTAAGGGTAGATAATAGGGAGGGAGGGAGAGGAAGGGTAGATGATGGGGGGGGCAGGGACGTAGGGAGAGGAAGGGTAGATATGGGGGGGCGGCATTTTTAAATTCGCCCCAGGCGGCATTTTGCCTTGGGCCGGCCCTGCCTACGCTCCATGTCTAAAAGGGGCGCAGTGTCTTTCAATGCAATCTATGTAGGCTGGACCGGGTTGGCACGTTGTTCCAAAGTGTAAATTGGCTGGTTGCGGAGCAGCATACTGGAACTAGTCGGCCTAGGCCAGAATACATAACGGAACAAGGCACAGATCTAGAAGATGAAAGCTAACTGCGACGCACTGTTTTGCAGGTACATCTCATAATCACAGCACATCGTCTCTAACCAAAACCCCCCAAAAAAGGTGCCATGATTAGGTCATCTGAAACGTTTGAGGTATGATAACGGGCATACAATGTGTTCTGGTGATATGAAGCGGAAGTAGTAGAGCCACTGCCCTCATTTAAAAATGTTAAACTAATATTTGGTTAGATACCGGTTAAATGCTTTTCTTAGATATCCTGTTCTGAATTTGTGTTTTACCCAGGGCCGGCCTTTGGGGTGTGCGACCTGTGCGACCGCACAGGGCGCCACACTCCAGGGGGCGCCGCCGCGGGGTCCGCCGCCGCCGCGGGGTCCGCCGCCGCCAGTAGCGTACCCAGCGGGGGGGGGGGGGCGGTCCGCACCGGGTGCCGCTCATCAGGGGGGCACCCGGCACCCCTCCAGAGACGGACAGTAATGTCCGCCGCTGGAGGAGCAGGCTCGCAAGGGAGCGGTATCGGAGGTCTTTAACAGACCTCCGGCTCCCTTGAGTGATTTTAAGCCGGTTCAAGGATCTCCCTTGAACCCGGCTTAAAATCGCTCAAGGGAGCCGGAGGTCTGTTAAAAACCTCCGATATCGCTCCCTTGTGATCCGCGCGGCAACAGGTGCTGTGCGCCGGGGTTTGTTGTGAGATCCCGGCGCACAGCACTGAAGCCGCGCCCACAGCTGTCCGTGCCCTCTGACCCGGAAGAAGACAGAGAGGACAGAAGAACTGAAGAAGAGGAGCGAAGAGGAGGAAAAGAAGCTGTAAGGAGAAAAGAGGAAAGGTAGGAAAGCATTCAGTGAGAGTGGATTGGTATGTGTGGATTAGTATGTGTGGATTGGTATGTGTGTGCATGAGTGTATGTGTGGATTGGTGTATATGTGTGGATTGGTATATATGTTTGGATTGGTATATATGTGTGGATTGGTATATATGTGTGTGGATTGGTATATATGTGTGGATTGGTATATATATGTGTGGATTGGTATATATGTGTGTGGATTGGTATATATGTGTGTGGATTGGTATATATGTGTGTGGATTGGTATATATGTGTGGATTGGTATATATGTGTGAATTGGTATATATGTGTGGATTTGTATATGTGTGGATTGGTATATGTGTGGATTAGTGTACGTGTGGATTAGTATGTGTGGATTGGTATGTGTGTGGATTGGTATATATGTGTGGATTAGTGTATATGTGTGGATTGGTATGTGTGTGGATTGGTATACGTGTGGATTGGTATACGTGTGGATTGGTATACGTGTGGGTTGGTATACGTGTGGGTTGGTATACGTGTGGATTGGTATACGTGTGGATTGGTATACGTGTGGGTTGGTATACGTGTGGATTGGTATGTGTGTGGATTGGTATACGTGTGGATTGGTGTATGTGTGGATTGGTGTATGTGTGGATTAGTATATGTGTGGATTGGTAAGTGTGTGAGAGTGATGGGTGTTATGCTGTACCATTTCCAATGTCTTTTTCATGTTCTAATTATGCTCTAAAAGTACATCATAACTCCCATCACTCTATACTGTTCCATACAGTGGCAGAGCTGGGAGGCAGAGGTCTTGCACCCCCACCGCAGGACTCCTGAAAGGTAAGTGAACTTCAAAGAGGGAAAGGGTAGATAGTTAGGAGGGGGTAGATAGGGAGAAGGGAGTGAGGCAGGGGAAAGGGGGTAGATAGGGAGAAGGGAGTGAGAAGGGGTAGATAGGGCAATCATACTCCTATCATGCCAAATCTGCGAGTACATCCTGGAATCTGGGTATGCCTGGGCATGATAGGAATGTGATTGCTGTTAATTATATATATATATATATATATATATATATATATATATATAATATTGTTATTTAATTGTTTTGTCCTATTTTGGTGTGTTACTTACTTTAAATAAAAGTGTTAGATTTCTTTATGGTGTGGGGGGGTCATATTCGGTTTTGGCCAGGTAAATGCTGCACTTTCGGTTTCAGTCCAGAAATCGTTTCGGTGCATCCCTACTACTAAGCCAGACAGTGAAGTGGTAGGCCTACACCACATCAATGTTTGGCGTAGTATATAGTGATTGGGGTTTTGTTACAAGTTTTTATTCCTTTCTTTTTTTGGGATGGGGGGGCGCCAGAGGAGTAGTCCGCACAGGGCGCCAGAACACCTAAGGCCGGCTCTGGTTTTACCAATTACATTAAAGTTGTAGCAAGTCATTCACTGAACATGTACAAGCAAGTAAATAAAAAACAATTTAATGATCACAAATCTAAGAAAATATTGGTTTGGCAACAGATGAATTATTTTGATTTAAAGAGAGGTTTAAAAAAAAATAGTATGATGGATTGGTAAATTATTGCATCTCATGGCTAATGAAATGTTTACTGTCTGGACTCTTGATGTTGACCTAGGGGTGGTTTAGAGAGAAGTGATTTCTTTTGACTTATCAGGGTTAATAAAAACAAGCCACATGGCTCAAGTAACAGCTATTAAAATAAATTCAGGAGACATAGGAAGTACTGTTTACGAGTTAAGGGTCTGAGCTGCTTTTTTAACAATTGTAGATACACAAAACTTAAAAAATAGAAATGTAATCTATTGCTAAAAGTTGAAGAGGAAATGAGAGAGGTAAACTTGGGGTGAGGTGTTAGAGATCATGGATTCTAACACATAGAGGAAGCATACTTGCTGTGTTTTTGGTCACATTCTTGTAGAAAACAAGGATGCAGGATTTCCTGTTTATAACTCTATTTTCAAACATAGACGTTTCGTACAGATAAACAAACCTCAACATTTGTTGATTATTAGTAGAATTTTAGAATTCTTTGGTTGTCTTTCTAAATACTTTCGGTCGGCCATAAAATTCTTGGAAAGTCTCTAAGTCATGTGTTGATTAATGAAACTGAACTCACAGAAGCATCTATTTCGAAACAAAATGAAAACAGAAGGAATGACATTTACTTAAAAATAGCAACTGGAATATTATATAATATACTTGCAAGATACAATTACTTGGTTTTATTTGCATATTTTAATTTGAAAACACATTTTCTCTGTTTCTATTCAGTTGTGGATTTTACACCATATTTTACATTGTTCAAGCAATATTTCTCTTTCTCACTGGAAGTCCCAAGCCGAAGACCAAGCAGAAGATGAGCAGCATTTTCCGTCCATGGAAAGGCTCACTACCACCATATTATCTTCTAGGGTTTGTCAGTTTCCCAGAATCCCTAGGTCTGGCTATGGTTTTATTCACCAATAACTATGCATTATGATGGGTGGACTCCAATTTGTTTTCTTCTTTAAAGAGGGTTGAATTGGCTCTTCATAATGGATCATTTATGACGTGCAGTGAAATCTGTCATTTTTATTATATATATATATATATATATATATATATATATATATATATACACACACATATATATATATATATATAAATATATATCTTCTCCCGAACAAATGTGACCGACTCAGAGGACAATTGTGTCCACCCCTGTCTGTATGACCCAACTTCAGGGAAAATGGCCAAAAACACTAAGGCAGTTTAGCAAATACAAAATATGCTAGTATTAACTTAATTAATATTAATGATCTAATAACACAAAATCAGCATAATTAGCAAGTTGTCAGAGAATACAATATGCTGGAAGAAGTCTATGGCCGAAATGATATTATAATTACTTTATTCACTGTATACTAAAATAACAGCCACTTCAGTATACCACCCAAGAAGAAAGGGCAGAGCAAGTTAAATATAAACATCACTTACTCTTAAGTAATCAATGATGTCTTGCAGAACAGCTACTGTAGGAGTCAGATAATTCCACTGTAAATTCTGTGATAACATGCCCTATGATAACACTCCCAAGGAAGCAGGAACAACTTGGAAGAGGCAAATCAATCACAAGGAGAGCTCGCTCCGGAAAGAGCCAAATAAAAGGTCCTTCCAATTGCACATAATGTGTACAATTTGCAACAGAATGGTAGCAGTCTCATGTGAAATAATATATAATATCCATTAATCTATTCTAATATGTATACACATGCTAGTTTCTTTCTCATAGTTCTGGTATCACCGACCCAGCCAGGGGTGAAAGGGCTTCCATCATCATTATTTTGTTTAACCATGTTTACTTTTAAACTAAGCCTTTAGAAATGTTGTATTATTTTTTTTGGGGAAAATCCACAAACATAACTTTTTTCAGCTAATGTACTGTTATGTTTCAGATCACTGTGTGGCAGTTTTACTCTCAGTCCAACTGCCTTTGTGTGTGAATTACCCACACATTATACAATGATATATGTACATGCATGATCAATTTTGGTCCATTTAATAATTCTGCGGTATTTCGTGTTGTGCGGTGTTTATTTAAAGTGTCCGGGGAGTTGAGTGAATGGGTGAGTGAATGGGAAAGTGAGTGAATGGGAATCTCTTCACTTGCCAACCTAATCAAACTAGGCAGCAACGGCCACTTGGTTGGAGTCTCATCATGCCCAATACAAGAATTGTATGTAATCAACAGACTGTTGGTGAAAGTATAATTTTGACTAAAAAACGTACAATATAGCACTGGCCTGGAACTAAATATGTCCGGTAATTTCCATTGTCATGTGCACAGGGCCAAGGAGCTTAAAAGCCGAGTTTATGCTGGGTTTGCAGGACATGCATTCTTTTTGTTAATACATTCTATATCAAATTGTTTCATTTTTCAATTGCTGTATGAAACATGGTCATACGCAAAAAGGACCGTTTCAGTACAATTTTTTTAGTAGTAACAATGGGGTTAACATGCCATAGAAATCTGCTTGATTTGAATTGCTCCCTGCTTGCTGACTTTTAATTGTTCATTGACTGTTTTTTTCCAAGAAGTACAAAGAAGAAGACCACAAAGGAACTGAATTGTCAACATATAGCTTTATGTGCTGAGTATCCTTGTGTAACCCCCTGTGAGTTAATTCTAGAGACAAACATTTTATTTATGTGGAAGATGCTCAAATGGTCAAAATGTATCCATGTAACACAAGGTGGTTTTCCGACACGGGTAACACCAAACCTTGTGCAACATTCTGCACACTATATTACATGCAAAAATACTTAAAAATTAATTTAACCACTTTTTACAAATTATCTGGGCTTTAGCTTATCAACTGCTAGTGGAACAGCATAATAAAACCGAAGTTCATATTGCTGTGATATATAGTTTAGGAGTATCAAAAAATAATTGTTTGGTCAACACCTTTTGTAAGGTATACCAGCTGTTATCTATTAATCTTCTACATATCTAACCTTGTTCTCAATTGAGACTATTCACTACAAAGTGGAGTGGTCAGTTGAGTTAGGGGTTAGCATGACTGACCAGACTTGACAGAACTAACAAGCCATTATTGTGTCTGTAATTTTGCATTCTGTGAGTTTCAAGAAAGGGATTGTTAGTTGAATGAAAACATGCATGTCTATGTCTGAGATGTGCAACTTTTACTAACTAAACATCTGTTAGGGACCAGGAACCAGAAGGACACAAAGAGCGAGGTGCAAAACCTTTATTGTAATGCCGATCAAACAAAGCCAAATTGTGATCCAGGAGCGGATACCAACAGACAAGCCGGGGTCAGAAACCAAGATGGGTACTCAGACAAGCTGGGGTCAGGAATACGGAGATCCGCAACGTCAGGAACAAGCCAGGGGCAGTGGGGCAAGTGCAGTAAAGGCACAGGTCCTCCCTCCTCATAAAGGCCCTCTCCTCAACTGAAAGGCAGGTAAACCCAAACGGCATGAGCTCCACACAGGTGCTGAGACTAGGACGCATGGGAGGAGAGGCACGGGTAGGGATGAAACGCTTGTGGATTGGAGGCGTCCGCAGGCGCTCCCTGAAGAATTGTCTCTTATGGATTCGGGAGTTAATAAAGATCCAATATGAGACCAATTCCTCCAAATCTCTGGGGAGGTCCCAGCCTAAAATATAATCTTTAACCGTATCTGACAGCTCCTTAGAGGAAGCAGCCACGAGAGCCTCATTATTCCAACCAACCTCAGCGGCCAGGGTACGAAACTCAATGGCGTAACCTGAAACTGTCCTTGTACCCTGCCAAATGGACATAGGTCGTTTGGCAGGCATAGTGGAGTGAGTCAGTACATCAAATACCCTTTTAAAAAAGGCAATAAACTCAGGGTTATTGTATACTATAGGCTTCCCCAAAGAGGATTAGCCCATGCCAAGGCGTTGTCCGAGAGTAAGGAAATCACAAAGCCCACCTTACTCTTGTCAGACCTGGTTCAGGAAACCTCTGCGCTGATTAGGCTCACCCCCATAACACTGGGGAAGCAGGGCAAAACTAGTCATGCCTCTAGTGGTGGAAGGAGCCAAAGGGGCAGCCTGCGCTGTGGGTAGCTGAGATCGTGGAGCTAGATGCGCAGTACAGAACAACAAGTTCTGGAGGGCTAACGCAAACTGGTCCATGTGCTGGTCTACCTGGTCCAGCCTGGTATGAAAGCAGTTAAAATGCATAAAAACCCTTTGGAGAGGTGTGTATTCCATCCTGCACAGCCTTCCTTATCCATATCCCTATGTAATGTGAGTTGACTTTAGTGAATTTGGAGTTACATTTTTCTATCTTGTGCCAGTTTACGATTCAATCATCCACTATTACCATTCTAATAGATACTTTAAATAGATAATGGAACTTTGCATGATGTCACATTTACTGTCTCCATATTCCATGTTGCCAAATACTTATTACATGCCAGGGTTTTTCCACTCGTCATTATTGTAAATGCCTGTGTAAAGATCTGTGATCTTTTATGTGTGACTTCATATATTTACTTTATCTACTGAATTATAGAAGAATTCTTTTGACTTTAATCAGACTTTTTTTTAATATAGCCTACAGTATATGATTCTCTGCCACTAAAACTGTGGAATGTATTAATGCTCCCAATATATCATTCCTAATCATGATAAACATTCCTTCTAATCAAAAACACCCTCAAGATGTATGTCTAAAATATATATATATATTTTTTAATCTGGTTCTGATTGGAATTTGATATGATGTTCTTTAACTAATTGTTAGGATAAGATACAATATTGTTAATGTTCAAAGAGTTGCTAATATTTTATGTTCATGAAATGTTGTAGTCATTAGCATGATGTCCGTATGAATATTGGTTCTATTCACCAACCTGCAAGTGCTTACAAGCTGGCAAAAACACAAGTTTACTGAAAGTGTATATTTTGTTTAAATTATGGGGGTTTTTTTTATATCGAGAAGGCTATGTCCTCATAGGACCTTTTTTTAGAAAACTTATCATGTCTCCTGCACATTCCTTAAGTTCTGAAAATCCAAAATTCAAGTGGAGTGAATTCAATTGGAGTCGAGTCTAATGCCAAGGTAGCACAAAATGGCTAGGGGGTAGATTTTGGAATTCCCAACAGAGATAGAGATAACAGGAGTTGATGGTAGAGAAGAATAATCAAAACCTCAGCCTTGCAGATGTTGATAGGTAGTGGGATGTTATCCAAGAGGCAATTTATAGAGACACACTGAGGCGAGTTAGAAGAGAGAAGGTAAATTAGGGTGTCGTCAGCCTAGAGGTACTTTTTGCATTAATTTTCATATGAACTTTATTTTTAACTAAAATTGCCTGTTTCGTGCATTCGTGCGAATCAACGACAACAAGGCCATCTCCGACGAAACTGACAAAAACTAACTGCAAAAGTCCATTCATCGACACGTGTAAAATGTACTGTATTGTATCATAGCATCTATTATTCTTCATTGATAAATATTGGTGACAATATATTATGTATAATATATAAATTCAGTCCTGCTCCACGGGGATACATGTTCCTATCATCTGCCAGTGTCTGCCTGCCCAGGCCCAATGCTCTCCTACTACTGCTGCACATCATTGACCGTCCTAACCTTCTTAACATTTATATAATGAGAGATTAGTCCAGAATGTTGTTGAGAATAAATGCACAAATAAAGCTGTTTAGTAAAATGTATCTTTCATTTCTAGACCATTTGTTATTTGCTGCTATGTATTGAGGAGCTACATTTATTTAAACTGGGGTAACAAGCAATGGTCCAGGTAGCCACACCATACGGATAATACACATTCACTATACATGTCTTTAAAAGCTTGGCTGAACTAGATATGAAATATATCATTGTCCTTGATAACCCTACGTTTGTGCAGGTGTGTTGGCAAAAGACACCGTTTTCTGATCAAAGCAAGCTGATACTTGAAGTTATATAGTGTTCTGGAAAATCTGCTACATTCTTTTTACATAAACACAAACATATTGAGAATCAGTGCATTATTCTGTAAGCCTGTTCTCGTCTCAGAGATATTGTGAACAAGAGAGCGTTTCCAGTTAAATTATAAGTCATATTTCCTTTGTGATGATGTAAAATTATTGATGTATGTATTATAATGATCGCAAATATTATCTGTTTTGGGACAGGTCACCCCAAGAGTTACCACATATGTGCACAATTTATTCCCACGTAGAAAGTAAATTTGGAGGTGGGAGATATTCTTTTGTACAACTAAAATATTCATGAGTTTTTATGTAAATTATTGTGTCATAATAGCATGCACATAGAAGCCAGGTAAAGCCAAGTGGCCCCATCGGCCCTTGCCCCTCCCAGGTAGCTCACATGCACATTGGCACACATATTTACACACACTCATATTTATACAAACTTCACACTTACACATTCACATTCATGCTCACACACACGTATAGATACACTCACATACATTCATTCATACATACAGTACATACTCCTTCTTCTTGCGTAACCCTCTCTCTGACCCCTTCCGTCACTTGTGGCTTTTTTCCTGGAGGCTCACACTTTTGCGTTATGTGACCAGAGTGACCACATCAGCCATGTTTTCCAGGACACACAAAATGTGTACATATAGCTGACCAGCGCAGATAAAATGCTGCCCTAACCGATTAGTCAGTTATACATCCTGCTTTGTGAACCATTTCGGACCAACCTGGGGCAATAATAATTGGGACATTGAGGAGGGGGCAGCTGCAGGGCAACAGATTCTACTACAGGTATGTTTTTTCTTTTCCTTTTCCAGTTTGAACAATTGTATATGAAAGTACTGGCAAAGTAGCAAGGTTCCCTGGGAACCTGGAGCATCCTTTCCACAATGATATTCAATATGAATTTTATTGTTTGATAATGATAGTGTACTTTGAAGCGCCTTGAAAATTCTACTTTGTGAGGTTTGTACAGGTAGATTGCAAACATAATGTATAAAAACAATGTATAACTTCTCCAATTAATAAATAAATAAATAAATATAATAATGGCTAAACATTCAAATATCCTATTTACAAATCTTACCAAAGTTAATATTGTCCTTTTCAGCAGAAGAAAACATGCACGTTCCCTTGAACATGTTTCACGCCAGGAAGTTGTAATCAAAAACAACATAAAGAAGCGGAATAAAACATGCTAAAAAATGTTAAAAAAAAACAAACCAAGTGAACTTAATTTTAAATGTTTCCCAAAAAAAGCAAGAACACAAGTAAAAAGTGTTAAAACAAGAATAAGACAAGGTTTAAAGCCTAACTGTTTTCCTTTCACAAGCATCAACAATGAATAAACTGTGCTGATAATATATGAACAGTTAAAGCAGCTATTGAAATCAGAAAGAGAGGGAAATTGTAGGAAGTTAGCTCCGGTGTAAGCCAGAGCCAAAACAGTACCGCTGGCAAAGCTTAGCAGCAGAAGGAGGAAAGGGCACTTCCAAGTACACACCTAATCGTTCAAAGAAAGCAAAAGGTAAACAGGAATATGAGTGAATTAGTACAGTTCTCAAACGCACAAAATAAAGGATATTTGCCCAGAGCAAATGCATTGATTAACCTCTTGCCCCGTTATAAAGGAGGAAATATAATGGTAAAAAATTGCATCACCCACCTTCCTTCTGGCATTGGAAAGGTTAAATCACAAAGCACAAGCAAAAAGCAACCTCAGAATTTGTTACTGTACATATATATATATAATAGAAGCCTTATTAAACACTCATCCCATCCCTAAAAGTTGCAACAATGACTATATAAAGATGGGATGTATAGAAATTACATTGAGTAAATAAAATACATTATTTTTCTCCTTATACGGTAAATGTCTTATTCCATCTTATGAATACATCACATGGTCATATTAAAGGTAAAGGCCTGCCCCCTTAATTGCACCCCTAACCAAAGCGAATCCCCTAGACCTAATGTCATGCATTATATACATATATATATATATATATACACAACGTGCCATTGGAACACAGGAGTGATGGGAGTGATAAAGGGCCTCTGTATGTCTATAAGGATATTTCACAAACAAATTCACAGCATTAACAATGTCTATGCTGTATTTCTGACCCATTCGGTGTTACTTTAATGGTCAAAATGTGATTCCAAAAATTTGAACGATAGTGTATACTGTATATATAAATATGATATAACATGTATGGGCACGATGTACACAGCAGTTATACATTACCAACTATTAAAAATAATTTAATTTCTGGTACCTCTACAGTGGTCTGCAGTTTTTTCATCTTAAAGTCATTTACTGTTCAGCTGGGCATTTATTTTTGCTTATCTGTGTAGTATTGCAAGTCATTCGACCAGTCATACTTACAATTTCAACTATGGGGTTAGAGAAGTGAATTATGCCAATTAGTCATAATGTGAAATATGACACTATATATATATATATATATATATATATATATATATATATATATATATATATATATGCTATTGAAGCACCATTTATGTATAAAGAGCATGATAAAGTAAGGCGGATATGCCGTTAAGTGTAAGTTCAGCCAAGCATTTGCACCTGGCAAGCTTAATAGCCAGGAAAAAATTAGAATCACATGCATACTACATTCAAAGACAACACTAATACTGTATTGTATGATTGTGATAGTTCCCCTTTAAACAGCATGAATCACTTTATAATGCTAAATTGCCAAGAATACTTTGAATAACTCAATAGCACCACAGTTCTCAAGCATTTCATCTTTGATATAATTGTAGGTTGCCTTCTCTGCAGTTAGCGAGCAGACATCCAGTGATTGCTTAAGATGTGGAAGGCAGATGCAGATGTACCCGATACCATTCTTCTTTCACATGTTCCCGATAGGAACATCAAAGGCGTATTGTAAATTCAAACAATATTACTATCCCGAATCATGCCATTTGGTGAGCAAATTGATGAAGCCATTGGTTACAGCCCATGGGGTTTCATCTGGAAAACATCTGAATAATCAGAAAAAGACATAACAGGTAACTAGTACAGATTCACACAGCTGGCACAGCTGTTATTCCATGTACATATTATTATATTATTGCGTTTTAATAGCATTATTAAAATGATTTCACTAGGAGAAAATTAGAAAAATATGCCTCCATGTAAAATATAACGAACGTCGTCCAAGAAGCTACACTAATAAACATATATACAGTATATATATATATATATATATATATATATATATATATTATTGCACTGTTATTTAAAGTTAGCTATATATATATAAGCATCCAGGTTAGAAAGGTAAAGCTGTCCTGTGATATTAATGTTACTTTCTTCATCCATAGACCCGCTCAGCAGTCCTTGAGTAAAGTGAAGGTTGAAGACGTTCTTGATTAAAAGACGACCCCCCAAAATCTGAATATTAATTTATGAAAAAAAAGAAAAAGCCTGAATATAAGACGACCCTATAGGAAAAAAGTTTTACCAGTAAATGTTAATTCATGTAAAATATTTTGTTTTTATTTCCTTTTTTTTCAACCTGCCCCCCCAGTTATGCACATCTGCCCCCAGGCTTGCCACTCTGCCCCAGAAATGCCTTATACCCCCTATATGCCACTGTGCCCCATGATATGCCTTTTCTGGAGGCAGAGTGGCATTAAGGGGGTTAAAAGGCATTTCACAGAGCACTCTGCCTCCAGAAATGCCTTATGCCCCCCATTTAACACTCCCTCCCCCTCCCTCCTCCAAACTTACCAGAGCTTCTGAGTCCCCGGTGCGTAGTCTGGGCAGCGTGTAGAGCTCTATGCGATTTACGTGGATAACTTCCGCTGCAGCCGGGAGGAGGTGCGGTTCGCAGCGGGGGTTGTCTGCGTCCATTGCGCAGACCTTCCCCGGCTGTCAGATATCACGGGGAACTCTGATCTCTGACAGCCGGGGAAGTTCATCCATAGACCCGGTCCCCTGCATCACTGCGGGGGATCTGGATCTTAGTCTCATAGTCAGACCTGGGAAAAACCTTGTCTTATAATCGAGCAAATACGGTATATTATATATGTTTATAGGTTAATAAGAACAATATGCCACAAATTAGACAAATTAGAGATTAGGTGGAGAGAGCCCTGTTGGCAAGTTCACTTTTGCCTTTTTTACGCAGCCTCATATGTGTAAATAGTAATTTCTGACGCAACTGTAAGAAAATTAATCTGCCCCAGCAAAATATTACCATTGACTTATTATCTATGAATGGCAACATTTTTCACTGCCGATGTTAAGAAGCAATTGGACATAAAAAATATACATGCATAAATATAACACAAAGAAACACTCTATAATAAGCTATTATTTTGAGTTATCAAAAATAAATGTAGCCCACAGTAAAGAAAGAAAATAAATTAGTATCAGTATATCACTACAAAATAAATACCGTATTCGCTCGATTATAAGACGAGTTTTTTTTCCAGAGCAAATGCTCTTTTCGCGTTGTGGTATCGATGAAGAAATAGCAGACAAGCAGCAATACGGGACATGAGAGACGGATTGAGAACAGAAGAAGATCAGGAGCAGATTTGAGTATCATCTGCATATAGATGGTACTGGAAGCCAAACGGGTTGGTTAGTTTCCCAAGAGATGAGAGATGAAGTGTGAAGAGAGAACAGCAGAGCGTTAAGGACTGATCCTTGGGGGACGCCAACCGAAAGTAGAAGAGGTGATGACGTCTTCTCAGAGAAGCTGACACAGAAGGAACGGTTAGACAGATATGAGGAGATCCAGGAGAGAGCTGTATCTTATATGCCTATAGAAGAAAGTGAGTGAAGAAGAAGAAGGTGGGGATTGACAGTATCAAATGCAACTCAAGATTGTAAGCTTGCGAGCCGGGCTCTCTCCATCTAATGTATCGGTTTATCTTAGTCTGTCAATTCTCGTCTTGTCAGACCCCTTGAGTTTATGTATTGTATTAAGCGCTGCGTAAACTGTTGTCGCTATATAAATAAAAGATAATAATAAATAATAATAATAACAGAGAGATCCAGGAGTATTAGAAGGAAGAAGTGAGCTTTTTCTTTTGGCACAGAGCAAGCCATTGGATACTTTTGTCAGTATAGTGAAGGGGTTTGACAGCAGACTGTAGAGGGTAAAGAAGGGAATTGGAGAAAAGAAAGTTAGTTAAGTGATTGTGCACAATCCGTTCAAGCAACTTGGAATTAAAAGGAATGAGAGAGAAATAGGGTGGTAGTTAGTCAGATTTTTTTTAGAATGGGTGTGGCGAGAGCATGTTTGAAGCTTATAGGTACAGTTCCAGAGGATAAAGAAAGATTAAATAGTGACCCCAAACTTTTGAACGATAGTGTATATAAATAAGAAGGGGTTTGCATTCTGCAGAGTTATAAAGTCAGCTTGTGAGATCTAAAGCTGCCAGACTACACTAGATCCATCAGTCAGAGGAGACATACTCGGAGTTATCTACAGGCCAGTCCATGTGTATTAGGACAGGCACAGCATATGTAGCATAGCTAAAAGCACCAGTATTCCCACTAACTACTTCAGGAGTAACACTACTTCCATTAAGGGCCCCAACATCTAGGTCCACTACTGTTATACCTGGGAAAAACACAATAGTGGGTTTCTAATCGTTTGGGGAGGGTGGTATTCTGGATAAGGGTTTATTCAGATAAGATGTTGTATACGTCTGATGTTATTGCAATGTTTATTTTCTTACTGTTCTAACCTAATACATACTCCTTTTTAAGACGCTTTATATTATAGTGTTAAGTTACATATTGTCCATTAAAATAACATGAAATGGATCAGAAACACATCGCAGATGTTGTTAATGTTGTAAATGACTATTATAGCTGGAAACTGCTGATTTTTAATGGAATATCTTCATAGGTGTAGAGAGGCCTTTTATCACTCCCATCACTCCTGTGTTCCAATGGCACATTTTGTTCTCTAATCCAAGTTTAAGTTTAAAAGGCTAACTGATCGTTATAAATCCCTAAGTGACCCCAAACTTTTGAACAGTAGTGTACAGTATTCTAGTATACAATACTCTAATATGCTGGAGTATTACTAGGTTTAGGCACTGCCAAACTAATATATAGTAATCCCTAACTCTTAACAATGCAGAAGTCAGGATCTCCTATAGGCGCCAGCCAAGATGTACGCACCCTCTGGGCATACCTGGGAACTCTCCGGGTTTCTCCGGGTCACTATGGGAAAACTCTGGGTCACGGGAGGAGCGTTGTGTCATGACCCACTCCATGCTCACTTCCCTTCCAACAATAGCTTGTGTCCCTCAATGTCAGCGGGACCGCCCACTGATGGCAGCAGGACCGCCTGGGGACGCCAGCTGGGATGTCAGGCCCAAGTAAAAGGTCTTACATTACCAAAGAGGCCTAGTAAGCAGATGCTATCACCAGAGCCTCCTGGGCAAAATCTGAGTTCCCAGGTCTGATATGTGTTTATAAGTTATATTTTACAGTTTAAATACTCTGATAATACATACATGGACAATCGGACACAGAGGACATTTTCCAACTCAACCACAAAGCCATGATGTCATACCGCATTGTGAGACCAACTGACGTAGAACAATGGGATTAGCTTCAGCTCACTCCTTCCTTAAAAACACTTATACTATGCATAATAAACCATATTGTCATAATTATTTATGAAAACGTTTTCATGTTAAAATAATTAAAATACTGTATGTTTAGTTTTAGAATCCCATGCATGTAAGATTTAACATCTTTGAATGAATGTTTTTGCTTCATCATGCACACGTATCAACTTGTTACGTAGAGTCCTGACAAATTGCAATGGACACATATTTTGGGCACCCTTCTGATTTCAATAACGTCTCCAATATTTTCATAATTCCACTCGCTGCAGATAGGATTGGGTATTTAATAAACCATATTGAAAATGTAGTTGTAATTAGATATTGATAGGTACATTTTATATAAACTATGAGAAATGAAAGAGATTCTATTTCCTAGCGACTTCTCTGCCAATTGTTAAAAATGTGCTGTCCACATGGAATCCCATAATAACCTGGAATGTTGGGAAAACTAATAAAGGTTTAGTGGTTTTTCACTATAATGAATGTAGTTTGGTGCCTAGTCTGTTTTTCATGACATGGTGAAATGAATCATAAAAAAACTGAACCCTGAAACTTCTGCATTTTTAACAATAGCCCAGGGACAATCTACACTGCAATGAATTGTAATTAACCCACCTTCAAAAATGTTTATGGATATTTTGCCAATTAGCGTGTTTGCTAGTGACTCATGTGTAATACATGCCTTTACAAAGCGTGTTGTTGGAGCATATACTTGCATGAGTATGTATCATATACTCATGTGTCATATGCTCATGTGTCATATACTGGCTCACACTTGGGTAGAGTGAGATATATATATATATATTTGTTTCTACAAATCCTACATAGTGTTAACGAATACAATTGTCTACAATAATACAATATGGAACCATTAGGCGCGTATGTTACTACTTAACACTACCATATATAACACTACTAATTGCAGTGCATTGTCCTGTTTTGTGGTTTTTGGTTCCTTACCATTTGAAGCACAAATACTCTTCAACCCAAGAAACATTTTATCAGTGATGATAACAGAAATCTTAAAGGGGCGTCTTTTGACGATGGAGCATTACAGATAAGGGTACTCTATTTTCTTCTTAATGGTGTTGCTGGCTCCCTTCTATTCATACCTGGAAACTCTCCAGATTTTGACCGGAGGCTCCAAGTGAAGGGTCAATATTCCAGGTCTTTGGGCCATGGGCCGAAATCTCTGGTTTGCGGGTGCAGTGTTTAGGCATGACACACACCCTGCCCATGGCCATTTTCACCTCCTACCCCAATACAAATATAAAGCAACATAAGCAACTCACCCACTGATGACATCGGCCCGCCTGACATCATCATTGGCGTACCCGAAGAGGGAGGGCTTTGGGTAGCCAGAGCCTGGAATGTTCCGGGGATGCTTCTATTCTCTGCCATGTAGCAGGTGAAGTTGAATTGTAAGCCAGATGAGAGGTCCTAAATGTCCCATCAGCACTGTTGTGACATAATATGCTCGTGATGTAGATTGTAAGCTCGTTTGAGCAGGGCCCTACTTTATAGTTGTTTATGTCAAACTGTTATGTTATATATACTACTTGTTATGTCCTGTCTACCCATTCTACAGTGTTATGGAATATGATGGCGCTATATAAAACAATAGATAATAATAATTATTATTATTATTATAATGTACCTGTCATCATGTAATCAGCACAGTTATGAAAGCAATTTGAACACGAATCTATAGATTCCTATTACATCGAAATATCAGAGCTTTGTGGGGTCTCAGTTTGTGAACATGAAAAACTACTAAATATTGGTTCCACTTCATACATGTAGCTTTGAAGCATCTATGACACAGCCCCATATCTACATTTAATTGTGACTAATTGTGACAGCCATCAGAACACCAAATGTATTGTACTGACCTTCCGATTATCAGCAGCTTTTCCTTTAAACGGCATATAATAAATCTGGAGGAGAACTACTATAAACATTGTCAGACTCAATGACACTCTATGTACATCGGAGAAATGTAAATGTCCCCTTAACATGTATCGGGGGACATTCATCCGAACTGCAATTTTAACAATATTTGCCAATTTTGTTGATTTGTATGAATGAGAAGGGACCCCAAAGAAACAAATGCAAAAGAAGCACAGAGCAAGTTTTGTTGGTTCTTTCACCCTCATTCAACTCTCACCCACTCTATCTCACACTCTCAGCCACATTCTCTCACACTCTCAGCCACATTCTCTCGCACTCTCTCATGTTCTCTCTGAATTTCTCCCTACCTTCTCTTTGCCTGCTACTTCGGTTTCCCTGTCTTCTTTCTTTGTCCGCTGCTCCAAACTTCATTAGCACGAGTCTAGGAGATAGGGGGGAATAACCAAACCCCATTTAGCATTTCATACTACAGGGAATTTGTTTTAGGCATGATACAAGGCTTACTTAAATATTCCCAAATACTTAAAATTGTCCATGCCAAGGAGGCAGCCACAGCACAGAGCGCATTTTTAGTTTTACCATAAAAAAAAATTGCTATGAAAGAATATTTAACTAACTAGTTAACTACTAACACTCACAGTTTAACAGTAAAAGGTATGAGGACACCCGTATCCTCATATCTACTCAGAAATTTAGATCTATGGTTACGTATATGCACATATAACATTTGGCGTGTATATTTAAAAAATTTTTGATCTTGGTTATATAATGTGAAACAGTTAATATATTTCTTAATCTACCCTGGTGTTTTGAAATACAGACGCTGAGAAACTTAGCCCATTTATACTTAACCCCCAATATATGTTTTTGAGATTTGCACCTGGGGGTAACTATTCACAACAACCTCCTATGTTTAGTATTTATTTTCTAAGCACTAACTTTAAAGAGTTTCAATTGAAAGCGTTTATAGTAAAAGATTAGAAGAAACCAGTAAATGTGTCAGTAGAAATATACTGACACCCCACCCCTTACGATTTAGCCTCTCCCTCTGGCAAACTTTTAAAGTACATTTAAATTATATATTATTTTTTTAAGTCCACCACTTTGCCAACTTAAACACGAACTTTGTCTGATGGATTTCATCCTGTCTCAGGTTTATTGGCAGATCCTTCTTCCACCTGGATGCACTGAAACTTGCTGTTTTTGTCCAAGTCATTACAAGGAAAAGGAAACTAGATGTTGGAACGGCAGCTGAGCAAACCAGAAAGACTCATTATTTACCTGAGGCTGTAAAAGTTCAGATTTTTTTTTAAGTCAGATGGGATTCTGCTGGTTGTGGCTAATGGAGAATTCTGTTCTGGGTTCAGATGATGACTTAGGTTGGTGCCATTCCCAGGACTTCTATGTTCCAAAGGTGTTGTTAGTACAACTTTTTAATGAAACTTAGCTTAATTTATAACACGGGTGCCCACGTAGTATATTTCCCATAAAGTGCAAAACAGGGGTGGATTAGGTCTGTGGTAAGGTTGGGGCAAGATTCATTAAATGAAAAAAACAAGGTATATACCAAATCTATATTTAGATACATTAAATAAATTATGCTTTACCACTTTTATGGGGTTCTCCTTTATTTTACCAAAAAAAACAGTAACATTTATGAATAATATATATTATACGGCAGATGTCAAATGTCCCAGAAGGAAGTAATGCAGGCACAGGAATGCGTCTAATGTTTATTGGACACCTAATGACTTGACTAATGAAAGTGTAAAGTGAACATATTAGAAGCATAACAAATAAAACAAATAAAAAACATGAGTCAAATGCCAAAGGAAAAGAAATGACATCAGTGAGTAGTCTGACAAATATCAGGAGCACATGCTTAGTCAAACATGCATCATGAACCTGAGGAAGTACACCATCATATCCACAAACCATGAAATCTCTCACGCTACGTGCTCCTCTGGTTCCTATTTTCACTATGAAGTGAAGCTGTGAATCCACACCTTACGATGGACCTTGTGGCCATAATGCTATCTGTACGTAAGTAAGTCTGAGCTGTCACTTTATTGGTTTAGTTCTTAAGAAGTCAGGTTGGAATGATTTTATGTCATCATGGGTACAACATGTTTGTCAAAACTATTACATGTTTGGCCTCCAACCCAAACATAGACCTCTGAACGTAGACACGTTACCTGCAACCTAGAGCTCAGCTTTCTAAATATGGAACGAAATTTCTAAAAGGTGCCTTCCCTTCACTTAGTGTCACGGGCATCTCCAATACAAATAGTTGAGAATGTGATACCAAATAATTCTCTTAAAGAATGGTTAAAGAGGGGTATAGTCAGAGTGTTTCATCTATTTGATAGAGGCTTACTCTATCAATAGAGGACATTCGAGTGGTTGAGAGATTAAATTTATGCAAGCATGATATATATAAATCCAGATCAGATACTATTTAGCATCGGAAACACAGATTACAACAACTAAAGATGGTTTAGCTAATTGAGTTGCCTTTTTCTCCGTCCACAGTTAAGGGGGCTATTACCAAGTGTAAATGTTTTACTGGCATTTAGTGCCCAGGGTTATCGAAATGGGACATTGAACTACAAACGTCACTTGCGATACTGGGAATGGTGATATACTCCATACACAGAGTAAATTAGCCAAATTATACCCAGTTTATACAAACAAATGTTAGAGAGAATGTGGAGAGTATGGGTCATATATACATGTATAGTTCAAAATTATCGTGGTCACGGATGTTTGAGATAACAAAACACATAATGCGGACTGATTTAGTGAGTATGAGTAAGTGTGTGTAATTTGTGTAAGTGTGTTTCCATATGTTATATGTTGGAAGGGGGCAAGGCGCAAAGAAGGCACAGACCAGTTGTGTGGGCGCAATGGAGGCACAGACCAGCTGTTGAAGTTGGGGGGCCCAGGGCAATTTTTTGCACCAGGGCCCCGTGGCTTCTAGTTATGCCCCTGGATACAAGTGAGAGGGGCACAGGTGAGCTCTGTGTCTCCCTCAAGGGGTTTTGTTCTTAATGAAGGTTCTTATATAGAATTGAAAGACAAACTTTTTTTTTGTATTCGTGTGATTTGCACACTTCAACGTGTCAATGCATTGTTAAATAATAATTTTCATTAAATATATAGTTCAATTCTCTGAATTGGATAGAAAATTGTCAGTTTGAAGGCGAACTCTCAGGGAACACACCTTTTATCAATTACTCCCGCTGTGAAATGCTGCACAAATAACATATTTCTCCAGTAGCAACAACATATATTACTTAATGTTATCCTTCTTCCCAATGGTGCATAGCCATACCGCACACTGAGTTGCAGCTTTGCATGAGCCTTAGTACCTAAAGCAAAAAGCGAAAGCATTTGGTTACACCCAAAAAATGATCCCAATAAGAACCTGCAGGGTTTGTTTCAGTTTCAAAGCAAACAATCACAGCGCGTAAAATAAAATACATTTAAGTCAATATAAACATGGCTAAAATTAAGATATGCACACAGAAACACAAGGTGCATCATTTTTGATTCCTTACCCATGGTTATATGGGCTCCCTCATTTGTATATGCCACAGCTTTTTAGCACAGCATAGGTTTGGAAGGGAACCTGTCATTTTTGTATATGTGTAAAGTTAAAGAATTCACAGGTATGGGAAGAATTGGAAGAGTTTTTACTTCATTCATAACTAGAAACGCTCATACAACATAAAGGATGGAACGTGGTATAAAAGTAACAAATGTAATCTCCACTCAAGGTTATAGCAGGCCAAAAAACTGCCCTGTTATTATTACTTATTGTTTGATATAGCGCCATCGTATTCTGTAGCACTGTACAATGGGTGACATGCTTTCTAAAAAAACCTATATTTATGGTGCCTAGCAAGCCTTTTCTTCTCTTACTGCTTAGCTTTCTCCAAGTACTATCTGCCTCCATTTGTAATCTCTAATAGTTTCTATAAATTTGGTAATTTCTTTTAGTAATAAAACAGGATTCATGTGTGAACGTAATGTATTCCACCATTCTTTTTCCGTCTTTTGTTAAAACTGGAAAGGGGTTATCTATCGCTAGTCAAATCTTTGCCCTGCTCTGCTTGAAGGTAAGATTCCAAATCTTTTTGAAATCCAAAATTGAACACATGAGCAGCAATGGAAAAATAAATAATTAAAGTGGAGTCAGTTGAATCATTTAGTCATTCTACTCAAGGGACCAGTAATGTTCGACTGGCCAACTTCACCGAATGACCTAAGTAAAGCTCCAGCTTCTGTGGGACTTTCTATGGTTTCTATTTTATTCTTCTTTGACCTTCAGAATGTTAATTGATGGATGGAAGTTTGTGTAGTAATTCCAATTTCAAGAGCAGACTGGCCCTTTTGATTGGATGTTCTGATTTTTCCTAAGTGACATTTGATATTTCCAAACAACTACTATGATTCATAAATCTCATTGCTCAACACTGTATTTTTCACTTGTAGCCAATCCCAATAGAATAGCTACGGTTACGTGGCTGGAACATAGCTGTTTAACCCATTGAAGCGTCTTGGCTTAAATGTGAGGCTATTTAAAGGTTTGAGAGCTAGAAGGGTGTTTTAACACATGAAAGGTTTCAAAAAAAAAACAATGGGGAAACATACTTAAAAGAGAAACAAGAACTACTATTAACTATAGATTATTTTTAATTACTTATTTTTAGGCTTTCTTCTCCATGACACAGATTATATAGTTCTGAGTCATAACCTTATTAGTTTCTAATTTAAATGTGTTGATTTTAATTACTCACCAATGATTCTAATTAAAATGATATTAAAGCATAAAATATTTCGTTTGTGTAATATACCATAGCATCGATGTAAGATTACTACTTTGATGTTCTGAATCGTAACCTTTGTTCAGTTGGAGTGGCTGCTGCCTCCTGCTGGTGCATAGTACTGACAGAAACACACTGCTCACCAAGTCAAAAGAAATATTCATTTTGCGTAGAGGTACAAGTAACGTTTAAGTGGATAAGATGTACATTTCTTTGTGGGTCTGCTAGTGCTAATTCTAATGGTCTTGGTATTACCACTAATACACGTTCCATTATACTCCAGACAATGTATATATCACCCAAAGCTTGTCTCAATCAAAAAAGCCAATTTGAGTGCATTAAAAGTTATACTCTATACCATAATCCCCACAATTCTATATATTTATTTATATAGCACCAACAGGTGCGGGTGGCATTTGAAGGTTTGCACTGAATGCAGTACGTAATGTAGGTGGGGGAGTCAGCCCTAGTGTGAAGCTAGAAGAACCATGGGCCAGGGCTTCATTTATCGAGCAGGGCTTGGAAACTAGAAACTGGAAGTTCTTGCAAGCAGATGAGAACAAAGACCAAAAAACGTGGGTGGAGGAGGTGTTTTAGTTGACAGTTATCTGGTTTGCGAGGCATTATGGTATATTGCCATGTACAGTGTTTCAGAAGTACCTTGCGGAGAACACATTACGCACATTGAAAAACTTTAATGCAAATTGTCATAATAACCGGAAAAGCCATGCTCAGCAAGCATACTATTCTAGCAATTTACACATTTAAAAAAAAACACAAGAAAATAAGTGATATCTGAGCCACCCACTATTGCACCAGATGTACTTGGCCAAATATCCGTGAAGCTGGATCTGTTTAATCATGACAAGAAGCATTGTTCACGATCCCCAAACATTTACAAATTTTGATGGCTCATTTTTTATCCGCAAAACTTTTTTTTACTGTTTCTAAAATGACTTTTATTCCCTTTATCAACATCATATTACTGCCTTATTATATACTGAGTGACCTATATTGGTCACCATATAGTAGCTCAACATACAGCAGCTCTTCTACTTTACAGAAAATGTTTACCTAGAATAGATCGTATAATTTAAGTACTATGTAAGTACGTAAGGGTTGCCATATTGGCAATTATTTTTAGGACATATCTAATTTTTAGATATTTCTGACCCCCACCAATATATATAGGTGATGGCATGTCCCAGAAAAATGGTCATATGGCAATCCTGACGTACCTACATACTAACTCAGTTTTTTTGATGTGGTAGAACACAATCAAACTCACAGTATGTCCTTCGATTGGGTGGTGGGTGGTGGTGGGCCTTGGGATTGATCTACAGTCGATCAGCTGAGTATTGTTTTTAGTGGGATTTATGTGTTCTTTAGATCTTACAAATGTGCCTTGACTCCAGAGATATAGATACAGTATGTGTAGATGCCAATAAGTGTGGTGTTCGTGGCAGACGCGTTGTTGAATGACCAGTAGAACTGGCTGGTGAACTGCTTTTGTCGGAAGATAGAGCCAAACATCTGGTGCACATTATAACACCAAAATGATTGGTCTTGTATTTAACCTGTCGCCCTAACCAAAAGCAAGCTCTCACCTCTGCCCCTATTAAACCAATTGAATGCTGTTATTTCCATGTACTTATAATTGTACATATAGAAAGAAATTTGAATAATGGGCAGTGCTAATTCACAATGTTACATTCAGGGGAGGGCTGGCAGCCTAAGGCCTGGGGGGCAAGTCAAGTGAAGTGGCTCCACCCCCTCGCACTCACCTTTCACCCCTCACGCTGCTCCCATCAGTATGCGGCCATCAGACTGCTGGAAAACTGATCTAAACAGCCGCTGGGTGCTGATGCCACCGGCCGGAGCTACTTTAATCCTTTTTTTTATTTATTTAATATGCCGGATCGGCTTGCCATATTAAAAATAAATAAATAAAGTATTAAAGTAGCGCCGGCCAGCAGCATCAGCACCCAGCGGCCGTTTAGATTCGATTTCCAACCATCTGATGGCCGCATAGTGATGGGAGCAGCGTGAGGGGGGAAAGGTGAAAGGTGAGTGCGAGGGGGCGGAGCTTTCACCCCTCACGCCGCTCCCATCACTTGGCGGCCATCGCATACGGCTGCTGGGTGCTGATGCCGCCGGCCGGCGCTGCTTACTTTTGTTTTTTTTCATTTAATAGCCGATCCGGCTTGCCATATTAAATTTTAAAAAAAAGTATTAAAGTAGCACCGGCCGGCGGCATCAGCACCCAGCGGCCGTTTAGATTAGATTTTGGGCGGCCTGGGGGGCAATTGCCCCCCTGCCCCCCGGCCCAGCCCGCCCCTGGTTACATTAATAATAAATGACCTTTTCATATTAAGCTCTCTTTTTCCTTGTTGTATTGGCAGAGGAGGCACTCCAGCATGATTCATTCATATCCCCTGTGCATTATTTTAGCTTTCCTCTTAATTATCATGTAGAGTGACAACTCCGGTAATGCTTTCAGAACCTTGAGAAAGAGATACGTATCATATTAAACAGCTGTAATTGTTTTATTTTCAATTGCTGAATAAAGTACATGTTGACTTTATGACATAGCCATGCATAGCAACCTCAGCCACAAGTAGTGCTCTTTCTATAAAGTATCCTTTATGGCGCATGTCAAAGTGTATGACGGTAACATTCATGGTTCCGCATTTCCAAGTTCAGGTCCACCATGCTGATCCACTTTCACTAAAGGAAGACGGAGTACAAATGTAACCAGGACTTCTTAATGTCTTCTCCAGACATCACAACCGTCCAGTCACCTGTAGGTGAGGATGCTATCACGTTGTTTTGAAACAGCAATGACATTTCCAGAGAACATTATAATGATACTTTACTTATTCCAGACATATAAAACACTGACTAATGCATATCAGGTTAGCTTTGCAGCTGTAGTAATTACAGAAGAAATAATATAGAAACATAGAAATATAGAATTTGACGGCCAATAAGAACCATTCGGCATGTCTACTCTGCCTGTTTAAAATTCCCTCACTGTATTAGTCACTACCATTTCTGTTGGGAGGATCTTCCACTTATCTGCCACCCTCTCAGTGAAGTAAAAGTTTTAGATGATGACCTCTTGTCCTAACACTTCTCCACCTTTGAAATAAACGTCCCTCCTGTTCTTGAATGTTGAATGCTTTTAACCATTTAAAAGTCCCCTCTCTTGTTTCCTCCAAGTTATGCATATTGAGATCCCTTAGTCTTCCCTTGTAATTTTTATACAAACCATTCATCATTTTTGCATCTTTCCTCTGAACTCGGTCTCCAAGCATCAATATTCTTCTGGAGATAGCTTATCGTGAACTGTACACAATACTCTAGCTGAGGTCTGACCAGCCATCTTTAAAGTGGGACAATCACCTTACTCTTTCTGCCACTAATGCCTTTAATTATACAACCCGGCACCCTGCTTGGTTTTTCTCTAACGCTTTGTCATATACTGTAGGTAAATGTAATTGGAAATACCAGGGAATATGCGAAAATGATAAGAGGAAATTCCAAGAAGTCCACGACCAGCAGTGTGTTATCTGCACCATTATTTAACATGGAGAACTTGACTTAATTTGCTCCCTTAATACATCAGTATATTGACTAATTCTGGAGTTTGCAGGTTTTTGTTTTTACAAGTTCCTGATTTTATTAAAAGGGTCTATCCCAGTGAGCTCCTCCCGGATAAAGAGCTGAGCTTATTCTGCATAATGTACAGTTAGCTTCCGAATATGTCTTGATATAGTCTAACTTCTCTACTCGTGCATAAGAAGTCCTAAAAGATCAATGCGATTGCTATCAATACTATGGAATTAAATTAGTTCCATCAAAATGTATATTCATAATTATAATACGGTAAATAAAACAATGGTAGTTTGCAAAATTAAGATGCAATGGGAAACACTTTCTTTGCTGCCAGCTACAATATTCTAAAATCAATTCAAAATGGTTATTCATAAATAACATTGCTCTACAATGAGCTAAAGAATATACAATGTTTGCTGCTGTATACTAAGCGGTTCCCAAGCAACCATTTATACTTTTTAAGAAGCACAATGTTTCCTATTGTGCCGCTGGTTGTTCTTTAGTAAAGCAGCTTATGTGTATCATAATGGGTCATTCTAACAAATAAAAATAAATGCAGTTTATGTAGTTAAATAATATAAGACATAAGCAAGAGTCAATTTCACCCTTGCTTGATCAAGTTAAATGTGCGGGGGGATTACAAAACACGTCTAAGAATCATGTCTCCTGGTGCAATGCGATCAGACGGCAGGATATGCGCAGCTGCACATTGCACTTTCATGCTCTCGTAGCGTGCGGAGGTATACCCTGCCAGCCGCTGCATGCTGGAGGAGCAGATCGAGCGAGTATGGGGTGCTGTCAGCTAGCGCACCCCGGTGCATTTGCCAGGCATCCCGGGTGGGAGTGCAGTGAGGTTTCTTGATCACCACCTGATTAAACTATACATCGTGCAGGACCAGCTCAGCTCTTCTTGCAGAGGAAACATGGAGGGATGACCCTTCATAATGCATAGTAGTTTAACCAAGTTAAAACCTCAATTCTCCTGCAAATTCACTTAGCAAATAAATTCCAAAAGCCGTCTATGAATGCACTTCAAGGTGGCCTACATTTGAGCTAACTCACACAATTTATCTAAAATGAATTTTTATTGCAACTTTTATTTTTTGAATCCGTACAAAAATGTTAGTTTCCCTTTTTTTCCCCACTTCCATTTTTTTTTTAACCCCGCGCTTAAGTCAGCAATCAACATTAAAAGTTAAGCTCTAGTGAAATGTTATTTCAGTCAATTCTAACCCAACATTATTATTAGACTATAACTCTCACTGCCCTTAATCTGAGGTTATGGTTAATTTAGTCCTACAACAGACCTTTTATAATACCATTTTCTTTTCAATACTGCTGCATTACAAGTTCATCTGAGAAATAGGCAGCCCCCATCCAGGGGTATTATTCCCACACTGTGGCAAGGGCTACACTCTTAAGCAATAAAAACAAATCATTAAGGTTAGAACTACACTGTCAGGAAGTATAAAACAGTTCTTGAAACTTTGCAGTTACTATACAAAAGCTTTTCACAAACTTTGTTTCCTGATCTCCATTAAACATTAACATAAAGCTGCCATATGGCAATTAGTTGCCCCCCTGAAATCAATAAAAAAAACAACAATTTAGGGGGGGAAAAGCTGCACTGTAAAATAGTTCAATAATTATTCTTTCCCGGTAGTGTGTGTCAAAACATTCTCAGTGTGATTGTTGCCCAGATTGAAGTGCTGTTTCATAGAGCTTAACATACCGAAAAAATAAAAAAACAATATTCCTAAATAAATAAAAAAAAAAAAGTAAATAAATCATAGCTGCTTAAAAAAATATAGTATGATGGTTCAATAATTTTTCTTTCCCGGTAGTGTGTGTCAAAACATTCTCAGTGTAATTGTTGCCCAGATTGAAGTGCTGTTTCATAGAGCTTAATATACCGAAAAAATTAAAAAAAAACAATATTCCTAAATAAATAAATAATAAAAAAAAGTAAATAAATCATAGCTGCTTAAAAAAAATATAGTATGATGGTTCAATAATTATTCTAGCCCTACTCGTGCTTAAAATGGGGGAAATTGGCACTGGAAAGGTTAAAAAAAAAACAAAAAAAAAAACAAAAAACTGTGCAGACAACTAAATTTGTCTTTCCAATAAAGAGATTATCTGCTTTAGAAATAGGTCAAACAAACTTGCTTAATCAGTGAAAAATACCCCACAAAAGCTTTATTTAACTAAAGGGGAAGTTACAGGACAGACATTATGAAACTGACCAATAAGAATAATTAGGTTAAAGTTACGAGCGTACACAATTTGCAGAGATAACAAAGCGAGCTACATGTTTGTTTGGGGAAGTGATAAGGAAGCTCGGTGGCTCGGAAGGTCTTAAGATACATATCTAGCTACTTTTTTTTTATTTTTAACAAAAGGAAGACTTTTTAAGCTTGTTTGTGTTTATTTTACATAACAATTATTAAATAAACTAAGCGTACCCCTTTTGTTCAGATTTCTCTGCTGCTCTGTGCAATTTATTTACTTTGAGATAGGTCTTTCGGGTGCATTTACCAATCTCTACGTTCAGGAGAAGCTTGAGGAACGTGTGAATAGCTAGGACTGAACTCACTAACACAATTCACTGGACACTGCATTGTACAAGTTGACCCAGAGAGGGGAACGGATGAGCATTCCTACAATATATGCGCGCGTTCTGAGATTTTGGGCGTTTGATTTTTAATCAGACTTTTTGTGAAATGGCTGATCAGCGGTGGTATCATTGAAATCTGGTTTGATTTTGTTTGGAGGCAGTCCGGAGTCTTCTTCAGATAAAACAGGAACATCGGCACACAACATAGGGTTAATGAGACTGTGACCTATATAGGGTTTACATTATGAATGTATAGCTCTTAAAATATATAAAATTGTAATAATACTGCAAAAAAAGTGTGTTTTTTTGTATATTTGGAAATAATTTTGAAGGCGGAACGTATAAACAGTACTTACTGTGAGTGTAAGTTGAAAAGTCACTTTAACTTGAAACTATCTCCTAATAAACATGTTGTGAAGCAAATAAAACCCACTGAAGCACAAAGAAGTAAAATGGTTGTATTGCTCAATGGCTACTTTGGCTGCTGTTAAATGAATCCCAAATTGTCCCATTTTACAGCACAGTACAATACAAGTATTCCTTATTTGAAATTAACTCGACACAGCAATTTACACTTAATTTTTTTCCTCCATTTCAACACCAAATCTCAAGTTACGTCATGACAGGCCCATAATTACAAAAAACTGGTTTTTTATTATTATTATTAGGGTTTTTAAAACAAATGCTGCCCGTGTTCTCAATTTAAATGCAAACCTCTGCTTTATTTTGGACATGTTCTGCTAAACGTACAATTCTACCAAGCTTAATGATGTTTTAATAGAGCAGACTGCTTTGTATATTAGTATAGTGTTCAGCATAGCCTTTAAAAATTAATACAAGGACAAATACTAAAGTAATATAGTTGATGCAACATAGAATAAGTTATGAAAAACTTCACGCATTGGGTTAGGACATAACCCTGTTTACGCTACTGGTTTCGATGTACAAATAATTCCAGTTTAACCCCTTAAGGACAATGGGCGGTCCCTAAACCCATTGAAAACAATGCATTTTGAGCCCGTACATGTGCGGGCTTTGTCATTAAGGGGTTAAATCCATTCCTACCTGATAAAGTGTGATGACTGTGTATGTTTACTCGGGCAGCTAATGCACACCATGTTGAAAATGATACCAAGTACCTAATTGTAGTCCATCTTAATTTATCCCGCAGCCTCCACGGCATTCAGAGAGAAGAAAAAAAAAAGGAAACAAATCTCTTATTTTCAATAACTGGAATTCAGAGCGTTACCTTTTATTGATCAAATCTGATTAGACATTCCAGCAACGTGCCCCTCCCTGCCACCCAGTACAACATCCAAGTCTGCTCTACTTAGCATTTACAACAAAACAAGGCGAGTGATGTCTGAAAAAGGCAGATGGAAAAGCTAGATGGAAAAAAGGCAGACACAGCAGAGAAAAGAAGAAAAATAATGTTAAAGCACTTAAACACAAAAAAGAAACATAGGTTAAGCCATGTTAACTATAATGGCATAACAATTACTTAAATAAAATAAATATTTTAAAAATCTTAATTTTTTTTTTTTTTTAAATAATGATTCTTTTCCAATGTTGATGGCATCTTTTTATTATGTGATTTTCCAATTTCCTTTCCAACATGCAAATATTTGCATACGGCAATACTATTATTTTTATTCCTTCTTATTCTACTGGCCAAGAATGCACTTGCTGTAGCAAATATGAATGAGAATGGCAGTATTTGTATTAAAAAATATATATATATACTTAAAAAAAAAAAAAAAAAAAAAATTCAGCAAATACTTATATGTAGCTCAATACAAAATGTAAGAAGGTTGTAAATGTAAAAGATTGAACAGCACACACTGCAGAATGTTGGAAAATTGCACAATACAATATGCTTTAGAATTAACAGGATAAGTGACCTAATTTCTGGCGGATTAAAACTAATGCACGCAACAGTAGCCTTGTAGAAAATACATTGCAATTTTTACCTTCCACTTATATTTTTCTCAACATAAATACACAAAATATGCTTTAAGAAACTTACAGTATTTACAAACCCTATATTTTCTTTTGATTACATATAAATACAAAAAACTATTTTTTTTTCCTAAAAAAGTGGTTATACTGTAAATAAATACAAAATAAGAATCTGACTATTATACTTCATGTGCTGGGTATATAAACCCATATAAAATGTACAACTAAAACAAATATTTATCTGATTAAAATATTTGCTCCCAAACTTTTTTTTCAACATAAATATAATTTTCAAAATAACTTTTTTTTTTAATTTTTTTTTTTTTTAGCATTTCCACTGCATAAATAAAGTCTCCATTTGGGAATTATTAAAGTGTCTGCTTTTTCTTTAATCTTTTTGAGTTTGTCTTTAAGTTTATATTAACGGCAACCGCACCCTTCCACAACCATATCTTGGTAATTTTTTAGGACAACTTTCTCATTCTCATCAAGGTAGAGCATTGAGATGGCACTTAGTTCCGTGGGGACGCAGCAAGCTTTAGGGATATTTGAATTAACCGAATTGACCAAAGTTTGTACAATTGCATGATTTGTAGAGTTTAAATGATCTGCTAGAGGAAAGGGGCATTCGCCATGGCAGTAAAAAGCATGGTACCCAGGTGGGGCAACAATCCAGTCATTCCAGCCAACGTCACTGAAGTCCACATATAACGGATGTCTTCGGCAGCTCGATTTGAGGCGTTTCCGCTGCCTGTGCCTTGCTTGTCGCTTCTCTCTCTTGTGAAGAGGATGTCCTTTGCCATCATGGCCAAAAGTTACCAGAAGTGGTCTTATTTGAGACCAATTGTCTTTGTCTTGAACTAATGACCTGCTAATCCGCACATGCTTCTTGGGAACATTTTTGTCATTGTCCAAAGGAGTTACTTCTACAACAAATCCATGATTAGGCTGTCTATGTGCAATCCATCTTATAACAGCTGGCGTGACATCAAAGCTTTCCCATATGCTTACGTTATGATGTATTAATCTAGTATCCAATAGTCTTGTCAAGGGGCCCCTTGATGCAGAGGCTGCTGGCTTTACAATATCATAAATGTTAATACGATGTAGCTTGCTAAGATCACTCTCAAATGGCTCTTGAATCTGCTCTCGAAATATCCGAAGTTCAGCCGAGGTGATCATTTCTTCACTGGGAATGGAAGTCAGATTAAAGAAGAATCGTTGTACGGTCCTTTCAATGGATTCAGGGAGCTCCTCCATGGATTCTAAGAAAAAAACAAGTAAAACAATATTATTTCCTGTGAATATTGAATGGAAGTTGACATCTGCTACAAAAAACAGTAGAAAGTATGACCGTTACCGAACCTGAACATTTTGACTCAAATTGCAGAAACAGGTCATGAAAATGAATGTGGTTGTTTTTGGGACAAACAAGGAGAAGGAGGGCAAAGTCATGCTTTGTGAGGGTGATTCAGAACAAACTTATTATATATACAAAAAATGATGATGATGATTACAGAATTAAGTCAACAGTAGATAGGTCTGTATATTGTCTTATACATGTGTTTAGACCTCAAGTAACATATGAATGTTTCTTTTATTGTTCAGAGTTTGCTGTACCATGTATTCCAGGTGGTTCTAATAAAAGGGTAAATTATGTCTTTGAAACACACACCCAAAAAAATGTAGCAACTCTGTTAGCACAGAGAAAAAATAATTTACACTGATTAAATGTGTTTAAGTGATAACATATGTTTACAGAGCAAAAATAAGTCAATAAAAAAAAATATATATATAATATATATACATACACATTTATAAAACATAAACCTATATGTGTAGTTCCTTAAACAATTTATTAAATTAAACAATCTTCAATGACATCAGCATGAACCAAATATTTTATGAAACCTCTCTTACTTCTGATACAATGTATCTGTTCATTGGAGAAGAAGAAATGTTGGTTAGGATTTTATATGTTAACACGAACATTTGCTTAGCTTTATTATGTGGAGTTCGGAAATTACTTTAGTTTAGTACAAGTTTTTATTGCCCATTTTACATAGTAATGCTGTGCGTGTATAAGTGCTAATGGGCCACCATCAGTCCAGTATTGTGGTCAATGGATCACTGGATGCCTGGGTAGACCAGCAACGTGAGTTGTATAGGTTTCTAGTTCTGCTCTGTTCAATTGGAGAGATTTCCTAAAATTCATACCCTTATTCAACTATGTATTATCCAAAGACAACACGAGCCTTCTTGGACAAGATTATTGTTGAATCTGCTCTTCAACAATCTGCTGGCGGTTTAAATGCATTTTCTTAGGAGAGCCATTTTATGGCGTGGGACAAAAGGGTATTGTCAACTACAAGGCCAACTAATAATTAACCAAATCAAGAAACTTGAAAAAAAAAACGCACATCTAAAATACTTATCCAAATACTCGATCAATGAAGATTATTAGCCTTTATATTTTGGCTCTGGGTATAAAACTAGTAAACTCAAACTTTAAAAAAAAAACATGTCTCTATAAACCGTAATTGGAATGAGTCACACGCAAGAATCTACTACTCTATGACTATTTGTACACACGCACACACACTCCACTAGGCAAGAACTATATGAAACTCTGAACTTATTTATAATATTTTTTAAAAAATATATGCATTATATTATTATTAATGATTTCATTAAAATAGTTAAGGTTTGTCAGCTTGATTTGAGTTGACTAGGGTTGATTGGACATATTTCAATAATGCTTGAGGGCATATATTATCCAAAGACAATTAGTCGTCATGCCCTGGTTGCACCATACAGCACTCTCTTTGAATGCAACATATGTTTGTCTAGAAGATCGGGGCTTATGCAGGCTTGGACCTGCCTCTTTCTTAGTCTGGTATCTGCTATCAGGCACTGTATGTTGTCATCTGTTTTGGGGCCATTAAAGAGACCAGTTCCAGGCACTGGGAGCTCTGAGGCTGCTATGGCTGCCATAATGATGAATGTGGTGATCCTTGGAATGCAATAAGATGCAGAATGGGAGAAAAGCCAAAACAGCAGACTAAAAAGATATGTCTATACAGCAGAACATACGTGTGTCCAGGCAGGTGGTAGAGGATTATTGAAAAAGAGAGGGGGGGGCTAATGTAATATTGTGTTTCACTAAAAATACTTGAACCACTCATTTACATTATAACATTTTAGTCTCTTATGGATCAGTATTGAATGCAATGCTTGCATGACCCATTTGGGGTACATGTTCTTGTCCAGTTCCATTTGAAGATTAATCTCTACCATGAAAGAGCCCTAAGCACTGCGCAAAGTATATATTTTTTTTTTTTGGACCCTAAAATGTTATTGCCCAACAGTGACTCCTAGATGATTCCTTTCTGGTACCACCTTTTACTAATCCCAATAGTGGATTCACTGATTTTTAATTTACAATATACAAATATAAAATATAATACATCATGGCATGTCAGCTTTTATGAGAAAATGCATTTTTTTAAAAACAGAAAATTTAATTTTTTTAAAATATTTATAATTTTTGAAACTTTTTTGATAAAAAAAAAGTAATACCCTATTTAGAACTCATATTAAAATTGTGTTTTGTTTGTGAAAAAACAAACAAACAGCATTTCGAGTTAAGCTATAATATGCCTGCATGTTTCTTCATGCTAAAATACTCCACACTAGCTAAGCTAAGAAACACAGCATTACAGACTTCCTTAATGTTAAGCAAAACACAAATCCAAACAGCCTTAGGAAGTTGAGGAATTAGCGGTACATGTGGTAGCAGACTTAAAAAGACATCCTGTGGGCTACTTAGAACTTGCACCAGAAGTCTGCAAAATGTAGCAACGCAATCCCACCCCTCCTGTTTCTTCAGATATTTGTTTATTTGAATTCTGGAGATAAATGAGGTCACGCGGAGTACGAAGGTGGTTCTCATTTTCATAATCAGAGCTCAGTTTTAAAAACATCACAATTTAAAGAATTCCCTTATGCCACAATAAAATAAAACCAGAGAACATGGCCCCCCGTATTTTTTTGCAGTCAGGCTACAGCTGGCAGAGTTTTCACACTCTTGGAAGCACTTTATGTAAACTTTTATATTGAAGTATTTTGTAGATCCGGACCTGTAAAAGGAAACTGGCTTCAAATGAGCTCTGCATCTGGAATTAAAAAATATAGAATATTGGTTGTTGCAGCGCGAGGGAAACTGCTGCCCCTCAGCTGTCGTGGAACACCAGTTCCAAGTGGTGTTGAGGGTTATGGGAGCTGTGGAAAAGGCCGTCATAGAAGATGGCTTTCACCCTAGAAGCAGACATAAAAGACGTGTATGCAGTGCTGGGCTCTAATACTATGGGAGAATGAGCCGTATTTAAAAGAGCATTTCCTGGACAAAATTAAAATGGAGCAATCACCATGAAAGCTAATGGAATTTTCCTGCTGACGGTGCCATATTTAGCACCAAAATTGCCTTTTATAAAAATCTGGCCTACTATGAAAAGGCTTAAGAACAGCCCCTGTGTTCTGTTACATTTCATAAAATGCCCCTCCACAGACATGTTAATAACATACATTTAGACGCTGGGTGGCACAATATATACAGATGGCGTAGACATTATGGGAAGTAAACAAGATATACCTGTTACATGTCTCACCCATAAACAGAGGTGGGCACCAACATTGCTCATGGTGGACATTTACTGTGGTCGGTGGTGGACAGTTTAACGATGTCCTATGGACCTTTACAAACCTTGCCGTGGGCTTCGACATTAAATTTAACAGACATTTTGCCTATCACTGGCCATAAATTGACAGTTCTAGTTTTTAATTTTGCTACACATTAAATTACAAGTATGCTTTCCCATGTGGGCACAGGAGAACACATTATTGATTCCACCATAACCTCAGTCATTTAAAGATGACATAAGGGAAGGAAGGGAGGGAGGCACATAGAAGAACCAGTTTTTAACCTATATTTGACATAAACAGCATATAGTGCTATTTTTTCATTAGATAATCTGCAACATGTTCCTATAGTTCTGACAGAAACATATGGTTATGTACCATCGTAGGAGTCATCACACAAGACCCAACACTGTCTTCTAGAAATTGAAAATCGCCCCCATTTAGATGCATCCCTAACGTTTTAAGGACTGGCATCCAGATGTCTGGGGAGCCGAGATGCTGGTACTATTTATCTGGTTCTGCAGGTAACCCATGCCTCTAAATAAATCAATGCTGCTAATACTATGAAAATAGAGATTATTGTGGGCAGATTCTTGTGCATCACCGCCACGGTATGAAACTAGGAAGGCATATTGTTACACATTGGCTTAACACCTATATTCAAACTCCTAAATAGACAAGCAGCTCCTACGTAAGGGGACAAACTATCTAGTTCAGGATATTTGCTTTCATGGACACACACGCTATGTTCTGGTTATTTAAATCCATAAACATCACTGAGTGGGTATACCGAATTTATAGAGTTTGGCGAATGGAGCAGTCTACTTTAAACCCCAAATTAGCGCTTATAGAGAGTGTTCTTAATTACCTTTGTTCAACAAGGTATGGCTCCCAAAGCCACTGGACCGAGAGCTCCATAAACCTTAAATACACATCAGAGCTGACACAATTCATCTCTAGACTACAACCATATATCCCCAGCAAGCAGGTCACTTGGGTGTGTGCTTACCCATGACCACACCATGTGGGATTCTTGCAATGGTACCCAATATTGACACGCATGAGTTAATGCTCTCAACTTACTAGTTTTACTGGCCGGCACGTTAAGGTTTCCTCAGTCAACACTGAACACATTTTACTTTTTAGAAGCATCACTTAAAGCCATAACTTATTTGGCATCTTAAAGCCTTAACACTTTCAAATCACAAACATTATTATTAACCGATTACTCAGCACCATCATATTAAGCAGCACAGTACAGTGGGTAATCATACGAAGATGGTTCTTACATTTGCTAAATGATCTAAGAGAGGCAAGTTCATGTCAGATGTTCTAACACCGAGGCGCAACCACTTGGCTAATACACCCAGGGTACATTCTTCGTGAAATCTTTCAATGGCATTTAATTGTATTTTATCAAAACACTCTTCTTCTTACTACCTGGTTTCATGGCCCAGAAAAGCAAACACAAAAAGTTAATCTCATGGAAAGGTTGGGGCTACTGAATTTGATACCAAGTTTTCCCAATCTATCCTACTGATATTTGACCATTTGAGTTTTGATTTAAGTGTGATTAGACAAGACCATTCGGACAAATTACTTTTCATTAAAAAAGACAAAATTATTTTTACTATTCGAATGCTAATTAGGCCATCCTATTACAAATGAGACAATTAGAGCAATTTTGTCTAAAAAGGTGGCCGGCAGACTTGGCTCCAAACCACCTAAAGAAACCCACAGAATAAATTGCATTACATAATTAACTTATGGGAGTCTGCTAGATTCTTAATTTTGATTATAAAGAGAAGTTAAGAACTCACAAAGAAATTAAGTTACAATGAAGCCCTGGAGGCCAAACTCAAGACACCAAAACAGAGATTCCCGATGGATCGATGTGAACTTAAATAGAGCAATTCTGGGTCTAAGTAACAAATGTGCCGCATTAACATAGAAACTAATGAGATGTCTCTCCTCATTGCCCCACTTTTAACACCAGAATTTTTCTTTATCAATAACCCCCTTAGCATTCCCTGTCTCCAAATCGGTTTTTAGATGCAGACATACTAAGGCTCCTATACGTATTCTACTGCGTTGAGATTAAAGGTGGGGGGGTGACTCATTTCTAGTTTCTTGGGCACTCCTCTCTCCAACACCAGGCAAGCTTCTATCGCATTAAATTTGTCTTATTAACTTACACCGGCTATTATATAATTGGATTTTGCAATAATGTTACCAAAACAAAATGACACTTAACAGGAAACTAGTTTTAAGCGGCATGAAAATTATTATTTCATTTTTAAGCTGTTTGTGTCATGTAACTGGTAAGGGTTTTCTGTTATTTTAAATCAAATTACATTTTTTATCTTATTCGTATATTTTACATGTAAACAAAACTTTATAAAAACTTTAAAAAAAGCGCCTTAGACTTATCAGATGAAAAAATGTGCAATACATAATGCAAGCACACATACAATATGTATATTTGATCTAGGCGAATGTGAGCAGACCTTAAGTAGGAAAGAAAATACAATTTTGGATTTCTGTCAAGATTTCTGCTAAATATCCCTTGATATTGTTGCTTTTGCTGATTACAGACTCTGCACAGTTTCGTCAATGGGCCCTTGTTCACTCACACAACTTTCAAAAGCTATTCATGAAGAAATGTGTAACCTTTGTGCTACAGATATGAAGCCAATTTCCATGTTTAACATTAAATCATAAATCCAATAAAAATAATGGATTACAATATTTCAAACACCGTAAATAACCGAAAGCCCATAAGCAAAATGTTTATATCGCGAAAATAAACTTGTGTTGGGCTGCGGTCCCTGCGAGATCTGGGATAGTCTTTGCACCTAATAAAAAGGCTCTATATATAAAAGTTTCTCTGCATTTTTATGCAATAATCATTTCATCTGTTTTCAAAAAAGCGCACGAGCCAAAAGGACAGCTGTTAGTAGTCTATTATCAGCCCTGCTGTTGAAGATTTTCTTTTTATCACCATGCAGCCCATCCAAGCCCCCCCCCTTTACACAAGACAGGAAAATCATTATAAAAACTAATACAATTACAAAAGTTGCGTTGATATCTCACGGGGATTAGATAAGGATTAAAAATTTGGAGGGACAACCTCAGATCAACTGGAAATTAGAGGATTTTCGCAGTATTTACAATTAAAACTGACATCTATCTGTGGGAATTCTTAATTTGGACTCACAAGAGCCGAGTTTGTGGAAGGTACTTTAAATCGGCTTTAAAAATGGAATCAGATAGAAGCGTGTACCATTCATTGACAACCAATTAGCGATGAACCTTATTCCGCCTGTTTGGGGGGAAACGTTGTAAGCCACACAAGCGACACAGACCTGCTCGGTCCAGTAACCGCGAGGTTGCTTCCTTGCTGCCAAACCAATGCAGGTTCAAAGCCTGAAGAACCTGCGAAACTGTAGATTATTTGAGACTGCAACTCCCATCACATTTAGCGTACTTGGCAAGGGGCCAGCAGGTAATAGCCAATCTGCTTTAGACATTACAATCAAAGTCTTTGTTAGGACTCAATGACTAGCTTGGAACAACCACAATTTCGTTTTTGAGTAAACCGCAAGCGTGCAAACATTAGCAGCCATAAATAACACTGAAAACGATCATATTTTGTATTTGAATGCAGTAAATGACTTTAAAAACACGCATGCAATGGGTGCATTTGTGGAAAAAGAAATAAAGTGTGTTTGGAACATTAGTAGGGCAGTATTTTGCATAATTGAAAAGTACTGCAGGGCCCTAGTAACACAACATAGGCAAATAAATGACAGATGATTGCTTGATCCTCACCAAGGCCAATTTCCTTACCTTCGTGGTGAAAGCTCCTGACTGTGTTTGCTTGGCTGGCAACACGCTCACTCTGATAATCCATAGGGGGCTTATCTTGGCCCTCGGCCAGATGGCCTGCATGCATATGGTACAATTCCAGCATATATTGGGGGATCACAATGTTCTTGCCAGGGGTTGGACGCCTCTTCAAGCCAAACATATTGAGCAAACGGAGCTCGAACTGGTTGAGGATGCCCAGTGACTGCTGCGGAGATGCCCACCCAGACTCTGTGTACTTCCTTCTTCCCACCTCTGGAATAAGACCAGTGCAGCCACTCAGTAGGACCTGATACAGCAGCAGAAGGAGCAGACCGCGGATCCCGGCTACCATTGTCAACCTAGTGAATGGAAAGGAAGAACACAAACACAGAAAAAAAAATAAGAATTTCTAGTTAAATAAAAGATTAGCAAATAAAATAAATACAGCAAGAGATAATATTAAATAGAAAAAGCACACACATGTAAATATGTGTTCTTGTTACCAAACATAAACAATACAATACTGTCACATGGATGAACTGAGATATATATATAGAGGTATGACTATCACTCCTAAGGCAAGACACATGCAAATTTTAATAAATGTTTATTTCCACGCAATAGGTAAGAAAAAAAACAGAAAAAAAACAGAAAAAAAAAACTCAAATTGTGCTAGCTTAATTATAGAGTGACCAGAATTAGGGAAATCCGAGAAAACTGGATACAAGTGTGTATCTTTAGCCTGAGTTGTCCACAACAGCAGAAGTTTGTCTAAGTCTGTTCTGGTAGGTTGGGTTACCTGCCATAGCTCAACACACTGGACTTGAATTACACATGCAATATAACACATTTAAGAGACATTTCAAAAAAAATGCAAAAAAAATTAGAACATTTGGTACAATTAATTGCCATTAAAAAAATAGCCTAAGATGACCAAATTCTTAAAAATATATATACATTTAAAGAAAAAAAAACCCACTGTATTGCATGGATCATCAAAAAAAAATCAAAAAAAAAAAATCAAAGGAATCAGAGCCTGAGAAAGGGTGATGTAGGAGAAGGAAGCACGTGTGTTGGGGAATCTGTTTACCTTCTTAGAAGGTGTTGTGTCTGCAACAGCCAGATTAGATCAGAAAGTTATAATAGACCCAGGCACCCCGTACAGGTGTTAAAATCCATGCAACACAGCAGCCTAATCCGGATTGGCCACCAGTAAAAGAAAAAAATAATTAAAAGGGGGAAAAAAAAGGAATCAAACAGCCCCACCAGAAATTAAATCCCTTTCACAAAGTTCTGATTCACTGCATGGAAACTTCCCTGTGGAATGCCTAGATGTGTGTGATCAGGATTTGATAGAGAAAAAAAATAAGGAGTGACATTTAATTCAGTTTAGAAGTAACTTGTGATCAGAGCATTTAAACAGCTTAACCCTACTAATTATATAAAATGTATCTATTTCAGCACAATCCATTGATCTAATCAAGCTATTATTCAGTGTATACACTATTTATTTGTAAACCCCCAAACATGTTAAACGTAAACATAAACTTACTAAAACCTATGACATACACACTGATAACATCTTAACCCTTTGCACACTGAGATCAGCCAAGCAGGTTTAACCCTGCGAGTGCTAGATGAGTGAGGAACTGGCTGATCAGCCACCCACCCCAAGCACTCAGATGGGCTGAGCGTGGACCCTGTGAGTACCTGTGTGCCGAGTTTGTGCCTGGATGAGGGTTTTCTGATCTCCCTGTGTGTTTTCCACATCACTTGGTGTTACTCCAGACGCTTCCTCCTTAAGGCTGGTGAGCAGATCTCAGGATTTATCCTTCTCACAGTCCTCCTCTTTTTAAACATAGTATATACAAGCCGAGCGCCTCTCAGGGAAATTCACAAAAATACTTTAAAAAAAAATAAAAAAAATCCTGGGAATAAACAGTATTTTTTTTTTTCCTCACTCTGTATAAATAATTAAAAAAAAAATCTTTAAAAAGAAAATGTCCACTAAATTTCTAAGAACAAGCTAAGAAACGATTGATTGCCGCTGGGAGTGTACATTTAAAAGATTCCCATTCCAAAGAGTTGCTGCGGTAGAATCCTGTGCCGTGGTCCGTATTCCATGCACTGCTTGCGCCTTATCCCATGCACCCCTCGCCCGGTGAGCTTGTTCCTCTATTCACTTGTTTCTGGATTTGTCTTTGCTTTTTGTTTCCTCAGTGATGTCATTAGAGCCCCCTGCCAATCAGAGAGCAAGCGAGCGAGCTGGCAAGGACTGGAAGTGCTCAGCTCTAGGAGCACATTAGACTCCCTAAGCACTTGTAACATACCCCTCCTTCACTTTTTCTAGCATGTGTCAGCTTTACATAGATTATATGCGCCACCTACTGGCCATGTGTATAATTCCACTACTACCTCTTATCAAAAGATCTGTAGCAATGCCAAATTATACAGTAAGTAGCACCACGATTTATTTTCAGCAAGGCTTATAATCTAGTTCCAGGACAACCTGGCAGGGAATACATTTGATGTACAATGATATCTTTAACTGCAACCCTGCTAGACACTCATGTGTGCTCCTCAGCTTTCAGCAATCAGCACACAGGGAACACAGAAACATTGAATGTGACGGCGGATCAGACCCATTCAACCCACCTACTCTGCCCGCCTTTACTGATGTAAATACTCAAACCATAATCAGTCCTGGGTCTCGTCTTAGATTCAGGTTAGCCATATGCCTATCCCATGCAAGGTTAAATTTCCTCACCACTTCTGCTGGGATGATGTTCCACTTATCCATTACCCTCTCAGTAGAGTAAAAAAATGTCTACCAAAAACCTGCCTACAAGGCTGTCGTTAAACATAGAGCCCCCTTGATGATCATACCTGCCCAAAAGAGAGCCGCCTGTCGGAGAAGGCGAGAGGAGGAGATCTGGGCAGACATCAGCGCAGACCTCTCCACACTTCTTTTAGTTTATGGTCTGCATGTCGCCTAATGCCAGGCTCTAGGATACATACCTCTCAAGTGTTAAGGTTTTCATGGGTTTTCAGATTTCCACGTGTCAAGGAATATCTTCCTTAGGCCTCTAAGGCAAACCTGTGCTAAGGGCAACTGTAACGTTGGTCCTACGTTAAAGACAACCCTGGATGAGTACCTATTGTTTTAAACAAATCAACCCTGAGTAACACATTCCCCAAATAAGATCTCACATATTACACACTTATATACACTATATCTCATTCCAAAACCATAGACATTAATATGGAGCCCCCCCCCCTTGGGGCATGTCTTTGGGAATTTGTGCCCATTCAGCCAAAATGACATTTGCAAGGTCAGGCACTGAAGCTGGACCAGAAGCCTGGCTCCCAATCGGTGTTCCAGTTCATCCCAAAGGTGTTCAATAGGGTTAAGGTTAGGTGACCTCGACACCAAGCTCACCAAAGCTTGCTTTGTGCCTTCCCAAAACTGGTGCCACAAAGTTGGCAGCATATAATCGTCTAAAAGGTCTTTGAATGCCTTAAAACACCCCCAGACAATTATCCCTTCTCTACCAAACTTTACAATACACACTATGCATTCTGGCGTGTAGCATTCTCCTAACATCCGCCAAAAACCCAGATTCGCCCATCTTCCACTGATCCAGAGTCCAGCGGCTATGTGTTTACACCACTCCAACCAACACTTGGCATTGTGCACAGTAATCTTCAGCTTGTGTGCAGCTGCTTGGCCATGGAAATCAGTGGCAATGCCCCCCCTTATACAATCTCATGCCCCCAACTGAATCACTGGTGCAGCTGGAGATGCAGTACTCTACCTCTAAACAGCCCAAAAGAGGTCTGTTTATCCCTGCTCCCTCATGAAACACGCCCGCTATTAATGCTGATTGACCGGATATAAAACTTCGAAGAGATAGATAGCGAGACAGGGGAGAGCTAGTGAGGAGTAGCGAGAAAGGGGAGAGATAGAGGGAGGGGGAGATAGAGGGAAGGGAAACAGATAAAGAGAAAAGGGGTATAAGAAAAAGAAGAGACAGTGAAAAAGGGGAGATCATGAGAACTAAGAGGGCAAAAAACGGGAGAAATATTGAGAAAGATGAGAGATTGGGAAAAGTGGAGCGATACAAGAAAGGAGTGAGATAATGAATATGATAATATGAGGAGAAATAGGGAGAAACTGGAGAGATAAGAAGGAGAGAGGGGCAAAAGGGAGAGATAAAGAGAGAAAAAGAGATAAAGAGGAGGAGAGATAGATTAAGATGAGAGATAGAGACAAAAAGGAGAGAGATAGAGAGAAAAAAGACAGATGAGAAGTGGGGGAGATAAGAAATGGGAGGGATAATTAGAAAAGGGGAGATAGGGAAAAAGGAAGAGATAAAGAGGGATGGAAGAGGGCAGATAAAGACACATTTGAGAGCATTAGAAAGGAGGTATCAAAGAAAAGGGGAGAGATAAATGTGAAAGAGGAGGAAGCTAAAGAGAAGGAGAGGGTATTTTTTTTTTCCTGTCCCCCTATGTGCCCCCAATTTCATGAAGCACTTGACACACACTCCTTGTGCAGATGTTGCTTCCAGTGAAAGATGGCAGCCCAGCTCTGTGATTGTGCATGGTCTACTGCTTTGTGGCTGTGCCATTGTTACTCCTAGAAGCTGCCACTTCACAATAATAGCACTTATAGCGGAACGGGGCAGATCTAGCAGGGCACACGTTTCACAAACTGACAAGATGACATCCTACACAAGTGCCACATTTAAAGTCACTGGGCTCTTTAGTACAACCCAATGTTTGTTTATGAATATGTCTGCCTATGTGTCTGTTATACACCTGTTAGCCATGAGTGTGACTAAAACACCTAAACTGAATAATTTGGAAAGGTGTACACAATCGTTTGGTTATATAGTGTATATTTATACAATGAAACTAGAATAAAGTTAGACAGTACAGCAAAAATGTGCACACACAGGTAAACATATATAAGCATATATATTCATCTGCTTTTTTGTCAGTGCTTATTTTTGGTTCCCTAGGTGTTTAAAAAGCTTAAAATTCTAACATTGTTAGACCTTATATGCCATTGATACAACAGGAGCCATTTTTCCATTGAACCTCTCAGGCATACCTGGGAACTTTTGTAGATCAGACAGAGCCAATGCGGGCAACTTTTTCCTATAGGAGGGGCGTAGCTGGCCTGTTTAATGCATAGTTAGTTATGGTTTACACATGATAATCCAAGCTTTTTTTGTAGTGCATATTGATGTAATGTAGCCTTTCTGCTGGTTATACAGTCAGTGTATGTATGGTATTAGTAGTACTGGTTCTGTTGAAGCTTGTATGGGTAGATCTTGGACATCGTATATGCCTAGCAAGACCTGTGATTATTAATACTATGGTTTGTTTTCATAACGCTAACACACATAATAGGATTTGTGTCTGACAGATATAATAAAATGCAAAAAAAATTATATACAACTGAAAAAGCATAAAAGTTATACAAATTCAGATTCCCAGGTTGTTGCTAGAATTAGATAGGACTCGCCAAACTTTGTCGTAGTGGTGGGCTAAGTTATATATGGCCATATAGTGTGACGGAATCCCCAGTATTGATGCTTTGTTTTTTTGTATTTGTTGGATATAAGCTGAATTTTTGCTTTGTTTTGAGTATAATGAAATGCCTTATATTTTTAACCTGTTCTATTGAGACAATTAAACATAGGTGTGTTTCAATAATTCACAGACAGGGTGTTAGATGGATTGTTTTTTCAGCAGTCTTGTTAGGACCCAATAGAATAAGGAAAATCAATTATAATCAACATTTATAACAAAGATGGTTAAAAAGGGAATTCTATTAAGTTACCTGTTACATATATACACAGAATATTATTTCGGAACCCAGGTGATGAATTTTAGTGTAATTTTAACATAAATAATTTTATACCTCTCGACCAAAGGAAACAACACGTTATGAAGGGCCAACCACAGACAGCTTCTCCTGCAGGAAGAAGTTGGTTGACATAGATTGATGCATGGTCTAATTAGCGTGATTTAACTTGGTTGACATTGTATTAGACGCGGTCTAATTAGTGTAATTGTGAAAGCCATCTTAACAATTGAATTATGCAAAATGTTGGGTCTGCTCAAGCCTCATTGCAGGAGAAGCACGCTAGGGTTGGCCATTTAAAACAACATTTTATATTGTACACCTTGTAACACATTGAAGAACCCTGAGCATGTCTCAGGTTAACAAGGTAGCCCTGACACTTTAAGGCCTGCAGCTACCTAATGACGTAAGTGTGGCCGATGGCTAGATATGACAGGCCACACATTATAGTTTTATGTTCACGTATGGTGCGGCCGGGCATACACAGCTCATGGCCACACAGTGTAGCCCCCAATCTGAGATACAGTGAGCCCGAGGCACTGTTGACCGACGGCCCCCAGCTTTTTGCCCAATGTTCCTGATGGCCATTCCGCACCTATTAGGAGCTTCATTTCCCCACGGTGAAAAATATGATATTGCATAAAGTCAGTATGATTCATTTGCTACCATAAAACATTTATGAGCCAAACTGAGGACCTTTCGAATGTCTTTGTGAAGTAAAGAAAACATATGGAAAAAAAGCAAAAAAAAACTCCTCTGCAGAAATAACTGTAATATATGTTCCAATGCTGTGATCTACATTATAACTTCTTTGGGATTCTGTTTAAAACTACCAACATTGTATCATCATTATTTGGGAAACAGCTTTTAACTGTTTAAGTACCACAGCGCTCTGCTTTTGAGCACACCATCTGTCAGTACGATAGAGCAAAGCTATAGTTAATAATTGGCATACGTACTGGAAAAAGGAAAGCGTCTGCGCATGTATTCTGGATGCAGCAGTTTCTTAGATTCCACTTTGTAAATGGAATTACATTTTCCTGTAATAAATGTCCACATTTGTATTATGTTGTTGCATATATTTTGGCTTCTGGTAGTCTCGTGAAGCGAATTTAATACAACAAATCATTCTATTGCATTGTATTCTATATTTAAAAAATATAAAAGAGAAATCATTCAAGAAAGTTCTAAATATTCTATGTAGCCATGATCATCTGGATTCTAGGTTTGTGTGTCATTTTCTCCTTTTCAAACTGCTTTATAAATTAAAAAATATACTTATAGGTGAGGAATTCTGATATTATTAAATTTGATCTATTATGTTCTTTTCATTACCGCTATTAAACCTGATTGGCTTTAATTAATGAGAGTGCTATCTGATATTTCTTTAAAGTATATTTGTTTAAGTAATAGAATGTTTTTGACGCTCCAACATATTTTTTATTAATGGCCTAAGTGTGGGGTCTTAATTGACCAAAGTCACCCCAGAAATAAATCCCTTCTACAGGTTTGTGGACCCATGTATTGTTCTAGCTCGCCCAAGCCAATTAACCCCTTAATGACAAAGCCAGTATATGTACGGGCTCAAAATGCATTGTTTTCAATGGGTTTTGGGACCGCCCATTGTCCTTAAGGGGTTAATAATATCAGAGACTAAAAGCAACAATTGTTTTGTAGCCTAGAGCACGTTTATGAAAGTTTGAGAACTTCAGTAGCCCTGATCATAGAAAATAATATTGTGTAAGTTTACTAATTGTGATAAAATCAAAACTATAGTAACTATTACGGCAGAGAAAATTATATTTTACTACGTAAACACAAACTGCAATTAAAACAATAATAGTTTTCATGATATGAATCACTGCACAATGAGATTTCAAGAGGAATCACATGGATGATTAGACATACAAAACTAACGAAGAATACAAATCTAATACAAATTCCAACAAGGAATGTTAAAATGAATCTATTCCGTCTATAATGATATTGTTGATGATATATATATATATATATATATATACATTTTCTGTATGTTAGTATATTATATGTAAAAAGGAAAAGCTGCTGTATTCCTTACCTTGTCTCCAGCAAGATGTGTCAGAAGGCCACCAGGAAGAGATCTTATGCCTTGAAGTCTTCACTGAATCTTTCTCTTTTATAATGAATATTTCTTCAGTATTACCCTACCCATTTTGTATGTATATATTTATATATATATACACACATATGATTTGAATGGTTGACTTCACAAGACGTCAAGATAAAAGTTTTTGTGTTTCTCAAAGCAAATCCAAATATCATACAACTTAAAAAACATTACAGAAACGGTGATTCATAACAGGTGTTAGAATGTCACTTTTGCCCAAAGGATGTCGGTTAGTCCAATCAATTCACAAAAAGATGGAGCAGGTCGAGTGTAATATATTTAAGAACCAAGCCAGGTCAAAAGATATACACAGCTTAAAAAGTACACAAGAGAAACAGCCTAGAGCAAGTATATGGAAGTTTGAGAACTTCAGTAGCCCTGATCATAGAGAATAATATTGTGTAAGTTAACTATTAAGGCAAAAAAAGCACAAACTGCAATTAAAACAATAATAGTTGCCATGATACTGTTATTTAATTATTTATTTTCTTGTTTAAGCTCAAGTATACATAACATATATGGTTTTAAGCATTGATGTTGATAAAAAAAACTCCAGAATACTTAAAAGTATAACAGCACTAGTGGTGGTGTGCAGTGGTGGTCCTATACCAAATGGTTCCCCAGGCAAGTTGTATCGTTGCCCCCACAATGCACACACACACACACACCTAAAGTACCCATGTAGTGCCCATCTGCCATGCATTGCAGGGGCTTCTGTCCCATCCCTGGCATGTGCTGTACCTAATTGGGCACATTGGGGGCATTTCGTAGGGTACCACCGAGTGCCCCCTGCCTGGTACAGCCATCTCTGATCGGGGCACTAAGATTGGCCATTTTGGTGTGACAATTCTATACTAATTTCCAAAGGCCCAATTGCAGGTCATTCATTGGGAAATATTTATACTGGTTTTGAATATTTTTGTTTTTAATACTGTAATTGCTACAAAGCATGAATCATGGTGTTTGCCACTGTTTTCAGGAACAGAATGAGAGAACGTTTGGCATTACACTTCCAGTACTCTGTGACTCTTCTAATGAATTTTATGTAGTGACGTCTGTATGCAGATCTTCAAAACACCAAAGGTCTGTCTCTCTTTAACTAAACATTAGCTAATATGGCCCGTAATGTGAGTAGCATTTAATTAAATTCATTATTAATAAAATACAAATATGAATATAGCCAAGTTTATACTAAAATAGGGTTGTTTTAATTAATAATTTTATAAATTCTGTGAAAGGTGTCTCAAATGATTTACTGTACTCTTTATTTAACGTCGTGAAAGAGCAGCACCCAAACATACTTTGTGCCAAAGCCAAAATGGCATGGAGACTCGCCATTACTGAGAACACTTGCAGACATGCAGAAGAAAAGTTTTGTGTTAAAATGAGACAAATAATTAAATTTTTTGGTCAAATATTACAGCTGTATGTGGGGATGGCCGAATTATGATAACCTGGTGCTTCTCTGTAACAGGGACTAAGAAGTTGAGCCCGAGTCGAGGGTGATAATGGTGCTGCAAACTAATCATTCATAAAAGTTGAGATAAAGTTCAAATTGTTCATTAAATTGAGATAAAGTTAATTGGTATATTTACAATTTGCTTGTTGTGCACTCAATGATGGAGGCGTTCAAATCACCTTTAGGTTAGTTCATTTGTGGCAAGCAACTGAGACTGGCATGAACAAGCATCTTTTTGATAAAAGTGATAAAATTGTCTGTCTATTGCGGAGGACACAACCTCAAAACATATCAAAAGAGCTCGAGGTCTCCTCACAAAGGTTTGAGTAGACAGTTGAGTTGCCCATGCAAAGTAGACTGAGTTGTCTATTTGGCTATTAACCATTGTTTAAATTGACTCAGGTTAAGGTTGAACTCAACAGTGAGGTATTATGAAAAGTATTGCAAAGTGCCTATTCACAGAAATTCACATTGTAAAAAAGGCTCTAACTTTGCAAAATCAACTTTGAAGGAAGAGATGAGTTGACCTGGAACTCCATTAAATCTATAAGGCCACTCAACTTGATGACAAGCATCTCTGTTGCCAGTCTCAATCAAATCGGCAGTCCTTGAATGTACCAGTAATTCAACAGCATGTGGCTTATTGATGTTCTGACAAGTAGATTCAAGGAAAATCAGTCAAGTGACTTCTGTAATAACAACCAATGGAAAATCCAACAAGTAGGACCTGAAATAGTGATAGAACTTTGCATCAGAATCTTCTTCTTTTTTGTGCACAAACCCTAATATTTTGATTTTGGCCAGAGCAAACTTCTAATTCGGTTCAGTGATACATATTCTTATTTCTCAACATATTCACTATAGCTATTTTTATTTAGATATTTCTGCCTGAAAGAAAATGACTACTGTGATAAGTTCTACATGACAAATATTGACTTTGGGTTAACATTTGATTTTTATTGCGCAGATGAATACCTCAGATGTACAAGCCCAAGGGTGTGAATTCAGATCAGAAGGTCAGACAGAAAGTTCCTAAAGGTTAATAAATCCTAAAGGTTAATGTTGGCTGAGTAGTGATAGACCGTGATTTGATTGACATTTGATCACTGGTAACGTATACATTATAATATGTAGTATGCTCGGAAGCCTAACAAGCCAACACATTACCGGAAAGTACCACGCTGCTGACTGTTAAAGTAACTCATATCTGAAATGTAGTAAGCGAAAAAACATCATTAGCTGTAAACAGTTCTTTATAAACTATGAGAACAACAGAACAATATAGTGTTTCCAAAGTGTCCTTCTTCCAGAGAGATTGTCTCTCTTTGGACCCAGATCCCTCTGCCCCTTTTTCCTCGCTTGATTGCGATCTTTTCTAGTAGCTCAGAATGTTTGTAGGCTTCTACATCCCTAAAAGTCACAATACAACACATAGAAAAAGCAGAACATGTTTTAGAAATTAAATTGCGTAAGTAGAATATATTATTTTTCTTCCAAATAATTAAATCCATCACATAAATTGCTTTCAGTAGGTCACAGTCACATAAACTGCCAAAAACAAAAGTATCTCTGTTTTTTTCCCTTTGAAAGATTAAAAAGTAGTTGTCCCTTTTACATTATCATTAATCCAACCTTTCATATTTATATCTTCGTGGTATATCATATTACCAAAAACTAGATAATTGTAAATCATTCAATAAATAAAAATATTATATATTTTTTTTACATTTGTTTTAGTGCATGCAGTATTTAAGTATGTATGTATAAAATTTGATTGTGCCGCAAAGTTGAAACACTGATCGTATCATGAAAGCAACCAATAAAATCTTCCTACTGACTAGACCATTCATTTTTCCTACGGTGATGATGAGACCAATTATAAAACTCTGCATCAAAACCACTTTTCATACACAGCCTTCACCGATCTCCTGTTTAACCGAAAACTGTTAATAAGCTGCTTCCCCATTTTTCCAGATTATATATCGGTCTATATTTTACTATATAAGGTATAAACGCAACAAAGGGTATTGCTGGCTTAATTAACTACACGTTTTGTCAGATATAGAAGAGCAAGAAGGTTGTCATGATGAAATCTAGTTGGGGAGAAGGGATGGAATTAGAGGGAGACAGATGGAAAAAGCCGTAGCCCAGTGAAGGAAACAAATGATCCCTTAAATAATCTCTTCCAAATCCTAGAACAGGCATTGGTGGAGTGGTCCCAGTATCTCTATCTTGATTCTTTGACAGTCAGGATTTATTCTACAACTGATCTTGTTAAATCACTTAGCTAACTACATCATGTGACATTAGAGTGTTTGCATTGTCCCACAATGATAGGCTAGTACTTTGAGCCATGAATGAGCATTCTATGCATTCATTGTTTGAGGTGTACATTGTGATGGCTCAATGAATGGACAAAAAGCCATGACTTAACTTAATCCACTCATTTTATTTACATTGTTTTTGGTGTGTCCTGTTATACAATGAAGACAATCAAGACAATTCCAAAATGGAATAGTAGCAAAAATATTTCAGTATATGCTTATATCACTCGTACTCGGTAGATTACAAATGTGATTCTGGATATTGGAAAATTTCTGGATATAAATTATGTATATAATGTATTTTTGTTGTGCTGAAAATGGGACATACCCCCTTGCCACATTATATTTTAACATCTTCCCTTGTCCTAAGATATTTATGACATTAGTTCTACAGAGCAGCCGTTCTGAACCATGTTACAGCTTCTTTTTTTGGATATCAATGTAATATCCAGAGATATTTGGATGAAAGGCCATGGCTATGCCTTTGGTAAAGGCATAGGACGGGGGCATTAGACTCGTAATAATATACAATAGCACATTAAATGCATTTTTATGTATTGTAGTTCTGGATATAAGGGCGGCTTCTGAGTTGATGTAATAGTTTTTCTTCAAAATTCAATTATTAAATATAAAGCCAGAGATGTATTTACCTTCCACACTGCCCTGGGCACAATCAACACAGAACTCATGGTGTAAACTGGCCGGTTGAGCAGCGGGACACCAGGGGCCTGATCGCCCAAGAGGGTCCCCTGCCCCCGGTTTTGTAGCAGAGGGACAGTCGCCCCCCTTGACCTGCTGCCCTAGGCCTGGGCCTAGCCGACCTAGGCCTAGCTGACCTAGGCCAGGATACATCACTGCATGAAGCTATAAAGAGGAAGGAGAGCATAGAGTTATAAAGGATTGTATAACAATGTAGGAGGAGTTGCAGATGGAAATGATGTCAGAGGAAATGGTTCAGAATTCCTGACCAGAGCCGGTGTAACAGTTACCTAGCAATTCTCTGATAAAACCTTAGATTATTTATCCGCAATATATCTCTGTTAATGACTTTATATACTATTAGCCGTGGGAGCAGGAGTAATTATGACGTTACACACATGTTTATTGATATGGGTGTCAGAGGTGATGTAGGCAAGTTACCGTGGAGTCTGGGCCAGTGCACAGCAATCAAAGAGAGCTGCTTAGTTGCCAAGGTCAGGTTCGATGAGGTTAGAGGAGTCCAGAATCAATATCCAAGGTCGGTACACAGGGATCAGAGAGAGCTGCTTAGTTGCCAAGGTCAGGTTTCAGGGGGTCAGCGGAGTCCAAGGGAATAGCCAGGTTCGGTACACGGGAATTCAGTAAGATAGCAATAGGAAACGCAACAGCATTTACATATATATCCACATTCTATTATTTAATAACATACTGTGTACTGTGTGACTTTCTGCGATGGACAGATTGGCGTACACATTTTTATTTAGTTCATGATAATGCCCCTTTAAATAAATTATATGAAGATATATGATTGACACAAAGAAATGCTGACTGCTGTTGTCGGTTAATGTAGCCGTTTTCATTCTGTTTCACTATCGCAGTGTTGTGAGTAGCATCTGGCATCAAGTATAAAAGTTAAATAAAATCACATATTATTGTAGGATTTTGGCAGGATCTGTTTTCTTAGGTACAAAACTGTGCATCAATAGTTCAATTAGCAGAAAAAGATGCAGTTACCATAATCAAGTTGTTTGCACAATATCCACCATTCTAAATTGGGTCAAAGTAATTGCCACGTTGAATCCAAATAAGCTTTTTAGGTAAAAACTAAATGAAAGTAAGCCTATATCTAACAGTTAAGCTTCAAAGCACTAAGAGATACATGAAACAGGAGGAGTGGTTTTCCCAAGCTTATTTTTGACCTAGTCCCGGTCAGTTGTCATGTGACCTGCATAGACTTAGTCAGAAATCTAACACTATCGCAAGAATGAAGACATTCTGGGAATCATTTAAATAGTTCTTCTTTCCTAAAAAAATAAGCTGTATGAGAAAATCCAATTTTGTTAAGAATCAACTTCCTCCTGCGTTTTCCTTTGTAGACATTTTACCACAATTCAAAATAACTACCCCTTTTTACATTATGGACAGCAAATACAAAAAACACATGTAATCAATACAGGTTTTGGGGTGCTGGTGAAACGATCAATATGTACACATACACTATATGGACAAAAATATTGGGACACCTGACCATTAAACCAACAGGGACTTTTATGACATTGCATTCTAAATACACAGATATTATATGGTTGTCCCCCCTAAGCAGCTATAACAGCCCCCACTCTTCTGGGAAGGCGTTCCACAAGATTGTGGAGAGTTCCTGTAAGAATTTTTATTTATTCATCCAGTAGAGCATTTCTGAGGTCAGGCACTGATGTTGGACGGGAAGGCCTAGCTCGCAATCTCCGTTCAAGTTCAATAGGGTCCCCTTCAGTATACCAAGGTATTTTGGAAGGACCTTTTTTATTCCAGCATGACTGTGCCCCAGCGCACAAAGCAAGGTCCATAAAGACATGGTTGGATGAGTTTGGTGTGGAAGAACTTGACTGCTGCCCAACCTCAACCCTATCCAACACCTTTGGGATGAACTGGAACAGGGATGCGGTGGCGCATATCCAGCCATGATCCAGTGGCCAACCCTGTCTGCACTTTTTTTATAATATTTCTTAATGACCACTATGTCAAAATACCCCAACATGTCTTTATTGCATAGACAAGACAGAAATCTAGTATAGTATGTTGCATGCTCTACCAATAAGAAAGGAGGATGCTGACAGGGAGCATTTTCCCTATTGGTCCAGAGGGCCCCTTTCTTAAATAACTACTAAAAACAGGTACATAGAGAGGAACCACGCATGTTTCCTGTGGTCGCTTCTTCTTTTTATTCTCCTTGATTCCTTCAGCATTTATTTTAATTTGTTGACTAGCAACCTAACTATTTAAGTATGTTTTCATAGCAAGTCAGACTGAGAGAAAGCATAAATTTTATTTTATAACATGTCATAATTTTAAAGGTCTTTTTAGCACATAAGAGACGTTTCTGTGTTGATGTGGTTTCCATGTCAGCAATAGAAACACATTACGTTAAACCGGTCATCATAAATGTGTAATTTTATCAAAAGCGTAATAGAATAAATGTCAATCAGAGAGGCACTCCCAAATATACAGCATTATAAATATTAATGAGGGAACACAGGGATTCCCAGGTGACTCCACAACATTATAATTAATGTTGCTATAATTAGACTTAATTTGATTTTGCTCAGGAATAGGTACGTATACAACCACTCCCTGCAGGTGTAAGTACTACGTATCTGCATGTGATATTTACGATTCAACCATACGGAAAAGAAGAGGCAATTACGGTATATTGGAGTGACATCATAAAGAATATATTGTGGTGTGTTTTTTTAAAAATGATGCAGCGCAATAATACATTCGTAAAGTTGAAAATAAAAATGAATCAAAATCAGTATTTCACAGTAGAATTCGGCATCAAAAATAGAAAAAAATAATTAAAGGGAATATATATATATATTTTAAAATTACTTACAGTACTCCTTATTTATTCCTAAAGGAGCAGGGCTGGTTTTTGGTGTATTACCACATTTGGGAAAAAAACATTGTTTTACTCAGAAATGCCGCCCATTTCTTTTAACAGTGACATTTGCCCATCGACGTAACGCCACCATCTGTCTTCTGAACAGACTAACATGCCATCAGCTGATAAGAGATTGCTACCTAAAAAATAATATCACTATCCCTAACAACTAACATGATATAAATTCGATGCATATCCAGGAAAGCATATAACCATCTATTGGCGATCCATGCATTAGAACTATTTTTCGTTAACATTCTCTAGAATGTAGAAGATTACTTAAACGAGAAGCATCAGCTTTTTTATTTATTAATGGTACCGAAATATAAACTAACTCCCAAACAGTGTAATGCGTGTATATTGTATGCTTATTTTGGCTGTATGGATGCCCGCTTAATTTATTATTAAATATGACTAAGCCAATGCTTTTCACCAACAATGCAGCACCTTAGTCCTTTTGACATCTGAGGATACATACAAAAAAGTTTAGCAAAACAGTTAGGTTAAGTATAAATACTATAACAAAGAGTGAAATGATCCAATCAGCATGATGATCCCACCCGTGATAAACGACAGAATAATTTTACATATAACTATAATTTACTTTTACGACCAAAAGGCAGCATCCAAATATCCTCAGTTCTGATATATAGCCCCATAGAAAAGAAATGTTCATATTTTATAGTAATAGGACAAAATCAACATCATGCCTCTTTAAAGTCTTCAATACTAGCAGTGAAGGTTACAAAGATTACTCATTCTTGGCTCATCCCGCTAAGCCATGAATCCTTGGCTCTTGTTTTTATTGGCTCCAATCTCTAATAAGTATTACTTAATGTCCACATCTAAGTTTAAGAAATTCATTTGCTTATGTAAAGTTTTGAAAACTAAGCCACCTTAAAAGTTCTCTATCTGACCCACTTCGCTTACCACCGGATTTATAGAGACAACCAGCCTGCTGTTTGAAGTAGTGTGGTGTTAAATGAAAGTTATGTTTATTTGTAAAATAGTTACTCTCCCATTCAGAAGGATTTTATAACCTGGGTGGTTTCATTTAGAGTTGGCATGTCTTTTGGCAGAAGAACCACAGTATCATTCAGTAAATCCTATGTTACACTTTATTATAATTGTGTAATGGTACTTTTCAGAAATTGTGATTTTTGTCTCAGTGGAAGGTGATCTAGAGTCATGCAAGACTGGTTGATCACCAAATATAGCAAAGATAACAATCACCAAAGGAGCGATAAGGTAAGAAAGCAAAGTGCGCGCCCTGAATAGAAGCATTCATTTTTTATCCTCGAAAGCATTGGTTTTCACCTTGCTACTTGTGTAATGGTGGAGAGACCCGCAATGCAGAAACCTGACAAAATATACAGTCTCAGATTGAAATACAGGCCTGCAAACACCTTAAGTTCCCAAGTTTCTTCTGAATATGTGTGAAACGTAGAAAACTAAAAAGACTGAAGGTGAAATCTGAGAGTCTACGCAAGATCCTCACCGATAACCTGCAATGGCACAAGTGGGTATAGAGATGCTGATAGAGGCCGGTCAGAAAAGTGCTGGCCTTCCACTGTTGGAGGAACTTAGAAGTGATCAGATGAAAAAGACCAGACAATACATTAACCGTATGCGGCTACTCAGGCGGAGCGGCAACAAGCTGGAGACAATATGAGTCCTTTGTGGCTTTCTGGGTGATTTAACACCTTGTTCTTTGAGATATATTGGCTGGATAGCTTGTCCTTTCTACTGTTCCAAATCTGTTCCAATGTTCCATGTGGATGTGAAAGCAGTCTTAGAGCCTACGAAATTGCGCTATAACCCTTTCTAGATTGAAATGCACCACCAACTGTTTTCAGAAGGCGTTCTGGAATGGCTTTTGAATGTAGTGTCATGTGGCTTTGAATCTTGTGTGCTGACAACTTCAATTTGATGGGCCAGAGATGGCCATTATATCAAATTCTTATAATATCACAAATAGGGTTAAACTATAAATGGAATGTATTTCTTTTAACTGCATAAGATGTGAATGATAAAGTTACAATTATGGAGCCTGATATAGAATATAGAATTGATTTTATATGTTAGTGTTGACGCAGAAAATACAGCACTGTGTTTCATCAATGTCAAGTCCACACAAATGACTTGGCAGGCATTACATGTAATTGCTCCGTATTATTTACAACCAAGTTATCATGTCTTCACTTTATAGAATTGCAAGCTGGACATGAAATAAGCTACTTACCTTTCCATTTTTCTTTGACATGTGATGAGTTAAGTTACCCTGTTTTGCACACAAGTTACCACCATGTATATTACTGCCTCAGAGCCATTCCCGCAGTGTATATTTTAATGATGAAACACTCTCACAAGCTAACACAATATCACCAGTTTATGGTCAATTATCGCCAACTACTGAATGTTGAATAGTTTGCCAGGTAAAATATTATTAGAAAAGACAAAGACATCTCAAAATGTCTAGCTTGGAGGAGTGAAACAAAGTACAGAAGGGATATTTATTTATTTCTCCCAGCAGAAGTGATAATACAGTGAGGAAATGTAAACATTTGAGTTTTTATGGCAAAATCATTGAGTACCTACATTTGTGCCACATGACAGTTAAGCTGTTTTTGATGTTGCATTTAATTACAAAAGTGTTAAATTCAGCAAGGTAGGAGAAACTGCACATTAAAACCAGTTTTGCTTTTGGCTGCTTTTTTATTAGACAACTGTAACCATACATATACACTGGCATATGGGAAATCTGTCTGATCACAAATAATCTCATATAATCACATATAATGATTGCTTGTCTCGTATGTACAGTAAATGTTTTAAAAAGGACTGATTCACAAATTGTTCACACGTTTACAGATTTTGCAGTCGCTGGCTGGAATTCTTCACATGAAGTTACTTAGCTGTTTAAATTGGATTGGTAAAAACTCCCCATTCCAAGTTGAATAAAAAACATTTGGTACAGCAAAGACACTTTCTTTTCATTTTATTTAGATAATAGTTCATTTTTAATATACCTTTTTTTTAAACAGATCTTTTCTTAGATGTATACAAATTCATAGTAACATAACAATTGCAACATTGTGGTAGGATTTAGTAATACAGACATGTAACTCTAGATCATAATGTATAATGTATGACCAATTAAAGCAGTGAACAAATGGCTTTTTTTAAGGTTGGGTGTGTCATTTTTATGACGACAAATTTAACCTTTAGAAAAGATTATTTATTTTTAATGTTAAGTATTTCTATAGCAATGAATAATTTGTCTATCCTCAGGAGAGTCTGGTTAAAGAAGGTTGCTACTTTATAAATCAAAAATAAAATGTAAAATATGATACATGCTTATATGGACAAGACTGCTGGAAATGGAAAAAAATACAATTTTTTCCATATACTTGTAAGAATATTCTCTTTTAAATAATCACATGAATAAAAAGCTTGTGAAGAGCAGTTTGTATTCATTTTATCCACCTTCGTAGAGGATGCAAGAATGATTTGTGTTATCCCTCCTACTGGAAGCTGATCCTACGGCAAGGGGTTTGTATACAGGATTTTCTAACCCTTTAAGTGACATAGCTGCTTACAATGTAAATCATTATCCATTTAAAGTCTCAAAGAATATGTTAGTTCGGCTAAAACTAACTCAGAATGTTTGCTTTTTATTTAACAGTAGTTTAATTTATTATCTTGACACGGCCCATCAATGAATTAAACTGATAAAACTGAACATCTGATACAATGAAAGTGTAACAAAGTTGCAGAGAAGAATCCAAGTAAAATAGTTGAATCGCAGTGAGAGGCAAGATCTCCTCAACCCCTGTCCCTTTGGACATTGATTAGTACGATTGGAGGTGGTGGTGCTGGTTGCCCTGGAGGAAAAGTATTTGGAATCATTGGGAGAGGTACATGAAAGACATTTTGCAAATATGTGGATGTCCCCCATTTAATATATTGCTGTAGAATATGGACTTTTATGGAGTTTTAGAAAACAAGAAAACAGAAGTGATGGAACCACCTCAAACCGAAATAATTAACAGTGACACTCTTGTGTAGTCCCTTAGTAGAGGAGAATCTACAGGTCCAGGGCCAGATTATATAGGGGACCCATTGATTAACTGACTATGGACACTTGGTGTTGTATTACCAAGGAACGGTCAATGGAGTAGCCATGGGCCCTAAAATCAATCCTGGCTGAGCGTGTGATTTGAGAGTAATCCCATTTTAATGACAGAAGGTTAGAACAATGAGTGAGAACCTGTGCTGACATCGTACAGTTTCCTTAATCCTGTTACTGTCCCATTCTTACTACGGTAATGAGGCTTTGGTCACCTTTGCCCAAAATACAGCAAAGATTAAATGCCTTACTACAAGACTCTGATGTTTAGATTGTTGCCAAACCTTACTGTATAGGCTGATGTGGAGATAACTGTTATTTAGTCCATTTGTTTGATAAAAGTAACATACATATATTAATATTGCACCAAATGTGTACACGATGGGAGTAGCTATCTTAAGTTCCCATCCTTGTCTGTCTTATCATCCCATATAACATATTAAAAGAAAATACTAGTGGTAAGATGGCTGGACCTGGCCCAGGGTAAATGAATGTACTCATAGAACCAGAGACTTAGTATGCTTAAATGGACCATTTATTATGTGCCGGTCCAATTCTACCAGTCACAGTTTAAAGTGCTTCTTCTGGAAGCTCCACAAATGTTAATGAACCTTGGCTCACCCATCAGAAGGACAGATCAGGAGTAATCACTGAACCGTACTGAAGTGTTTTCTTTTTCACTAGCTATCACTGTAAGTGTGACCATGGTGAAAAGGTGCTCATTAGTTGTTTGCACTACTTACAGTATACACAGAAAGTGCTTGCAGAAGAGCATGGCAAGAATATATTATAATATCTATTATACAGCCAAGCTGAGAAAGATGCCATTCTACCAAAAGGTGCAGAAACAAAGGACATGTAGCAGTTTCCTACCTTCCTTTCATAAGGCCGTACGAGAAAAATGTATTTAAATCAGTGTTTGGGTCTCAGATTAAGACACCAGCCACCTTAGCTGTCCAACAAATAGTTTTATCACAGCTTTTCATCTTTCAGACGTCATGTATTGAGCATGTGGGGTTATCCAGGAGAAGGATCAGAAAACTACGTATTTTGTGAAATATTAGAATGACATAATACAATAGAAAGCATTGCAAAAAAATCCTAATAAGATATTTTAATCTAAAATCCTCTTTCTGCTCTGGAGATCTGTATTATAGCTCAGGAGTTTTAAACAGTTTAAACATTCTCTCTTTATGTAGGCCAGAGCTTTTCGTTTTTCTCAAAGTGCCTTAGTGGGTCCTTAGTGGGACTCCATGACATTTTCTAGTCTTTTTAAATGTTTACCCATTTTTCCTAAGAACCCTTATTTTGCCTTCTCTGTTGGAGGTTATCACAGTTCTGTGACTACAGTATCTGTATGTAGATCTTAGATTTTCTACGTCTCAGGTCCTCTTCGTTTGCAGTGCTTGTGATAAACAATAATCTCCATTACTCCACCTAATTTTTCTCACTTGTGTAGTAGTTCTAAATACCCCATTCCTCGACATGCACTAATAATGTCGAGCTTCTTAGTAGCGATGTTCATTTTTAGTTAATTTTCTCATTCATTTACAACTATCACAATTGCCAACCTTTTATACTAAGGTGGGGAAGAGACTGAAATCAAATTACCAGGTAAACTGCGTTTATCACTTTTTTTTAATGTTTTTAAGGTTTTACATATTTTCTCCAACCAGCAAAAATCTGAATCTTTTTTTAATGGAGGTTTCGCTCATCGTTTCTTTTTTAGTAGCCAAATCATCACACGAAAATAAACTGTTGATAGGTGTCTTTTTTTCCGCGTATCGTAATACTTTTGGGTTTAGTATAAATCTACTGTCTATCCTGTGGATTAGCAAACCAAACTTTTAATGTGAAGCAGTTTGTTACTTTTATAATCTCACGATGAGCCCATGTCTAAAAACAGAACGTACACTATTATTTTATTATATTTTCCTTTGATGTATACGTAGAGAAGAAAAAATATTTATTTTGTCAAAAGCTTATTCCTTCTGTAATCCGTAATGAATCCATATTTTCCTCTAGTTAACGTATTTCTTATATTTATCTTATTTTTTTTTTTCTCATGCTCGTGTATACCTTTCCTGATGATTACGTCATTTTGGAACAGAAACTGTCTGTAAGGATATGGAATTCAGCAAAGTTTTTTCCACTTATGATGCATGGCTGACAAATGTTCCACTACAGTGGTTGTTTACCTTTTTCTTAAACACCCATTCAGAAGTTAACAAATATTAAGTCAGAAAGATATACCAATGTCAATTTAGTCACACTAGAGGCCAAACGAGTAATTGCACCATTTGAAGTGTCTCTGGAAGGGAAAAAATTGCATCATACCACTTATTAATACCCATTAGATCTTGGCAGGATTAACAGAGCTATAGTAAAACGATCACAACTTTGGTGACATATAAATGTATGAATTTCTGCGTGATCTGGTAATAGGAAGCGTGGCAAATCAATGGCTATAAGCTGAAATGTGAATAGGTTTTTTTGCAGTGGATGTGTCATTTAATAAATGTAAACTATTATGTGTGTTTGGGCTTTTTAATATATTTAATATATTTAATATATTTTAAATAGTAAAAAATACATGCTTACAGTGAACTCATGGATATGGCATTTTACGTTTATGCATTGTATTCACAATTTACAATCTATCAGTGATTTTAGTTATTGATTCATAAAGTGCCATCATATCCAGCTTGAACTATATATATATATATATATATATATATATATAGTTACTTTACCTAATTTAAGAAACACCTCACATGCCTAGGGTTTATACTCATATTAGCGAGTGTGTTTTATTTGGTCTGCGCATGCATGTGGACGTGTGCAAAGATGTATGGTACATGTTGGGTCTGGCGTGGCTCTATGAGCGTGTGTGGGGTCTAGCTCAGCTTCCCATTAGCACATACACTGCTTGCTGTTTAAGTAAAGCCCATGCCAGCCAGACAGGCAGCGTATGTAAGTGTGATGTGTCTATACAGATGGATCCACACACCAGCTGTTGCTTCTGTTGGCTGCGTAATTGGTGATAGTCCACAGATGTTACAGACAGACACTATTTCATGTTGCTTCTACTCTTTGTCAGTCCCCTGTAACCAATTAAGGTATCAATTTAAGTCAAACTTGAAGTGCCTGCACTCATTCTCCCGCAGGAGAGAAGGCGGTAGCACCACCTACCGCTTCCATGCACTGAACCCTCTGAACGCCACCCCCAGTATCTCATCGTACCATCATAACCTAAATATCTTTTGAATCTCCAAAACAGCAAAAATCGATCATTGAACAAATAAGATGAAGAATCAGTTTAATAAAGAAAGTGTAAAGTGTTAATGTGGAAATGTGGAATATAGTCAACATGATCCACTTATCTTAAAAAAGTATATGTGTTAAAAGTTTGCAGTGAAAGCATTCTACCAAATATATATATTTTCTGGGGGGAATCATGCAGAGTAATCACTTTAACACAATTAACATGAATACACATAGAATACGTTTATGCAGAAGGCTTGAAAAACTCTGTTGTTAGCTTATATGATATATTATATAGTTGGATATGTGTTAAAGGGACGCTCCAGTCATCATATGCACTTTAATGCACATGATAGTTATGTGGAACCCATTAAATTGTTGCGGTGTTGCTGTTGCAAATGCATGGGGGGCTTCTGCAAAATCCCCCACGCGCATTTTCCCTTTCCCCCTACGCTTCGATTATTTTGTGTGCCGGAGATGTGAGAGGTGTTCAACTGAACATATCTCCCTGCACGTGCTGGAGTTACTTCCAGCATTGGCTCGGCAAACACTGCTTGCGTAGGAGAGTCAGATAACCATGCACGGCAAGCGCTTCCATTACAATAAACGGGATCGCTTTCCCGAGCAAGAGGGTATCTGCAGCTGCGAGGTAAGGTAACTGTCCCTTTAATAAATGACTTTCAGTTTCATGACCGGTTCATTTCTCACCTCTTAGCAGTAAACCTAAATTGTGCTCTCCACATCAGATGATTTCATTGTCAATTGCCGCAGCATGCAGGCATCTGTTTACATTTCTGATAGTCATTAGTAAAAAGATACTAATTTAACTGATACACCACTTGCCTGCTTGATACAGATAACGCAATCAGCCCAAAGGCAAGAAAACTCATGTAAACAAGTGCCAATCACGAAAAGCTAAGAAGGAAAAATCTGGCAACCATTTGTTATTTTATCTCCATCTGTCATAGTCCAAAATGAAATGCTTGAAGAATGCACGTGAACAAGTCTCTAGTATGTAAAATAATTTTAAAAAAAAGTTTTTAGTGACAAAGATCATACCAGTATATAATTGATAATGCGATAATATTCTTGAATACAAGAAACAGAATAGAATTATAATGAATTATAAATATTATAACTTCTTCAACTACTGAGTCCTAAAAGAGTGGTGACGTAAAAAAGGCAGCTATACCAAAAGGTAATTTGACTCATTTACCCCAGAGAGTAAATGGTTAATTGTAAGACACTGAAAAAATACTTTTTTTTTACTCCCTTTGGCATGAGGTAGTAGAGCAAAAAAACAAAACGTAGATAACATTACTTTATTGTTCCTGTAGGTCCTAACCTCTACATGGTACATCTGTATCTTCTGTCTCAAGAAGTAGCTTTCTTTTCATCAAACACATTCCTGAAGTCAGCAGTAAAAGCACTGACAAGATGGAGCAGATTGAGCCATTAGCTCTCACTCACTGCTAACAGTTCTTTGGCTGAACCCAAGGTTTGCATTCCAGAAGGAGAGATTTGGTGCTGGGACTAAGACGTTAGATGGAACTTGGGAGACCCAGACGGTCTACGACAAGATCCTTTCTGGACTTAAGTCCTTTTAATGTTTGTCCCTCCATCATCCAATAATAACATTTGTAAGAATAAATTGTCTAAATGATCTCAAATATTTACACTGCGAAGTAATAACAAATTGCTCTGTAATATTTATTTTTTTGGAATTAAATTATTTTTATATTTGGAAGAGCTGTCCAAACTAGCTATGCAACTGTGCCATTTATTGAATTATATATTTTATCATATGGAGTTAGGCAATATTTTCTTTCAGCTTTCAAAGGCTCAAAACCTATAATCGGATGCGCTTTAGCAAGAATAGCGGGAAAGCCGCAAAAAACACTTCTACATTTTTAAATAGCATGTTTAATTTTAAATTATTTAGTTTCGAAAGCCTCTATGTTTGCATGATTATGTCCCAAAAGTAGCTTCTCAAGTTGCAAAGGATGGGTAGGTTTGTGAAACCTAGAAATAAATTATAAAACTACTATATATATATATATATATATATATATATATATATATATATATATATATATATATATATAGTGTGTGTGTGTCTTACAACCACAGGACAATAACATAGGGATAAAAAAGTTTGGTACAACTTAGTATTTATTGTTTTATATAGCACCATCATGTTCCCTAGTGCTGTACAAAGTTCTCTTTAAGTTGTGTGCATGTGTTCGGGCATCGTAGCATTTAATGAAACTAAATGCTAAAATGGAACTATCTCCTTATGTGATCACTACCAACCACTTGACATTGAATTAGAAGCATCGCATTATTATTATTTATTGTGTTATATAGCGCCATCATATCCCATAGCGCTGTACAGGGGTAGACAGGACATATTAACAAGTAGTATATAACAACAATTTGACTTACAGAAACAACAGGTGAGGAGGACCTAAACGAGTTTACAATCTAGAGGGTCCTGGGGATCCCCCATTTGATGGTGGCACTAATTACATGTGATGCTAATGAATGATGTCATTATTTATTACTAGACACATGCAGGACATTCGTTATCATGTAACTGGATTATTCAAGTGCAAAACGTACACCTGGTGTTTATAACATATAGTTTATACCATAGCACCATGTGTGACATATTTAAAGACACAAACATTTCACAGTTGGAGAGATGTGAGGAGAGGGAGGCCTCTCAACGCAGTTTGCAGGAGGCCCCAACGTTTTGTGTTACGCCAGCTGATAAACGTTTCCTCCCTGTTCCCATTTAACGTCTAATGTAAAGAGAACACATACTTTGTTGCAAGGCGCATGTCCTCTTTTCGCATTCTTTTCAGTCCCAAGGACCAGAATATTTACTTTTTATTATGAACAAAAAAGAAACATGGACACAGCTGTATTGCTTTTATTCTACCGCTAAAAAGTTAAGCTGGGTAAATAGCTTCTACAAACAGAATGCATTCATTTGTGTCATGGCAAAGGATAATTATCATTTGCATATCAAATATCTGCACATTTTTACCTCATAATATTTCCTGCATTCCGCTTTTCCACAGAGTTCGAGCCTGGGTAGCAAAATGCAAATGATGCCTCTGTGAATATTCTTATTTGAGGTTCTGTCTGCTTTGGAAATTAAAATTGAGGCATTAACTTGACCAGGTACGGCCTTGTGTGTCCTAAACCTTCATGTACTTTATTTTATATTTTTTATACCCTGTAGTTCATTTTTTGATCGATAAATTGTGCTAGTAAAATTGTTAGTACATCTATAGATCAAGAGGTTAAATACAGGAGATAAATCTATCAAAAGTGATTGAATAGCAGTCATAAATGAGATTAAGAAACAAAAGATATATTGCCCCGGGTTCATTAACTAAGATAAAAATGTATCACTGCCTTTTTATCTTGTGTATTACAGACCTAATCTATGCGGGGATTTATCTTCCAGCATGTTCTGCTGTATGTGTTAAATGCTTGTGTGCTATGTAGTTTGTACATAGCACACTAGGACAGGCTGATGTGTGCTTACTTGAATTAAAATATGTATGGAATAGATATAAAGTTATCCTGAATCTAAATCAAGACTAACGACTGATTAAGGTCTGAGTCTTTACATCAGGAAAAATGGGCAGAGTACATGGGCCAAATGGTTCTTACCCAAACCAATGCCTACTTGAGCATAATCCATTGATGAAGGACGGGGTCAATGTAAACGATCACAGATTGACTATAGTTAACGAGTTTGTATTTCCCACTTAAATCTTTTGTGTCTCATGAAAAGAATGAGTCATGTTAACAGGAACTTGGAACACAATGTAACAAATGAGTAAAATCTAATAGCAGATAATAAAAACTCGGACAGGCCACAGTCCTGACACTACAATGTCAAAACGTACTGATTCGGTAATGGGTATGCCCGTACATCCTCTTGACCTACGACAAGGTCAAGAGGAAAATCCTAAAGGTCATTGCATCGAAGCTGTAGTTCCATGAGGTTTGAGAAGTTACCTGTTGAAGAAACCATGAGTTGTAGGTATCAGTATCGCAACAAAACTATAAAATTTCTCAACTCGCTGCAATAACTGGGCATAAACCATGCGTTAAGGGGTTTGTTTTGCCACATTGACCCATAGCAATGTATAGTGAAATTTAATCTGTTTCTAACATGGTATAGCTCGGATAGATTTTACAGCAGAAAATACCTAATTGTCCATCGTATCTCTTTGTGTCCATCCAATTTTTTTTTACATATTAAATTATGATCACCTTAAACTTCTATGATTGATGTCTTATTCTTTGTTGTGTGCTGTTACTCCTGTCTGACTAACGTGTTTCCTTTTTATTATTATTATCTTTTATTTATATAGCGCCAACAGTTTACGCAGCGCTTAATACAATACATATATTCAAGGCGTATGACAAGACAAGAATTGACAGACTAAGACAAACCGATACATTAGGTGGAGGGAGCCCGGCTCGCAAGCTTACAATCTTGAGGTTGATACTTCTTTCAGGTAGAATGTTTGATGTAAAAAAGCAAAGACATTACTATGTACCATAATACATGTTTTTAATTAAAATATATATGTTCACTATAAACCTAGGTTACATGGGAGCTGTGATCTTCACTTTCTTATTATAGACGATGTCATTAATATTCTTAAAGTGAATTTGTCACTTTTGGGGAAGGTAGAAGGCCGATAACCTCACGACAGGAAATTAATAAGATTTTGTCAGTTCTGCCTCCTTGGAACAAAAATCCTAGCTTCCAGATGAGATGAACTTTTAAACTAAATATCTCCAAAGCGCTGTACTGATTAACAAAAACAAGCACAAGTTATAGCTGGTCTCAATGAATGAATTTAGTGTAAAAGCTGTGATTTTGACTGTTCTCTTTAAGTTAATCTTGCGTTTTGAGAGGCTAATTGGTTTTGGCAGTCTTAGAAAGGGGGTGGGAAAACTAAAAAGGATCAGGTCAGAAAATAAGTTTTTGCTGCCAAATGCCACTAAAGCTCTACTGAGTTGAAATATTCCCCCATATATAAAGATGAACCGTCACAACTTTAAGCATAGCTATTTTTTTAAAACAAAAAGCATATATTTAGGTTAAAAGTAAGTCTCTTAAGATGTTTCAATGATTTTACAAATGTTGCCTAAACTGATCAACAACAGTCAGCCACTTAACAGGTGAGAGATAACATTTTGCATAATTATGCAGATCTGCAGAGGAATCTGATAGCTTTCCATATGGTACGCACATAAAGCGGGTTGCTTATACACATTCCATATACTTGTAAACACCATTACATAGATTTATAGAACTGTAAAGGAGTAATATTTGAGAAACAAATCTAAACCAATTATCTCCGAAACAAACACTAACAAACAAAATGTATCTGCTAAAAATAATTTGATTACTATCTGACATAAATGAATGCTGTCTAAAATAACATCTCTCTTTAGTAAAGTAATTTAAAAAAAATAAATCACTGGGGCAATTCACTTCTCAGCATCATAAATACATAATGAAACAATCATAATAAAGTTGAATTTTCCGTGATCTGAGCAAACATCACAATCAATTAATTAGTGAATAAATAAATCCAATAAACTCTGTTTGGTCAGATGTCAAGGTTTCGGGAAATTAATCAGCTTAGCGCCTGTTGTTTAGTAAAACACAATGATCTGTCTCAGAAAAGGATTCAGCGCATTGGTCTGCTGATTCATTTTAACGTCACTGATTCCTATCTACTCAACGGAAAGCCGTGATTATGAGAGGTTCTGCGTTAGTAATTTGCCTCATTCCTTCATCTGGATCACTTGATGATGCAAATGTAGCTGAAAAAAAATAAATAAAAGTCACATTAATTGTTTAATAGAGCTTTCAATTAATAGTTTGTTCTCTCTTCATACTTCTCCCAGTCCCTCAACATATCTCTATGTATCATTATATGTTATATGCACACGGGTGTAGTATTCTGTCTTATATATAGTGGTATTTAGCTTTTAGATCTGTTATTTATGAGGAACTGCAGAGCTTTAGCTGCCTTTAACAATTATTTATTCACGTAAATAATATCAGGATTATGTTATAACAGCATCATACTTATGTACATACAACACCTATAAATACATTAAATAAAAGAGTATGTCGTAGGATAAAAGTCATTTTCAAGCCTCAATTATTTAATACCGAACACAACCTTTTGTAAAAGAAATAATATTTTTCAATGAAAATTTTTTTTAAAAAAGATATTAAGAACATATAGACAATTATAATTCATGAATATTAAAACATCTAACTACCAACTAACTCCTTCAATGGTTAATGATTGATGAATCATAAAACAAATAAAAGATTAAAGGAATGGAAGGGGTGGGGGCAAGAATTGCTTGTATCTGTCTCCCCCACCAGGTACCACAAAATACTGCAGTTGTGTGTTAAATAGATGCAATCAGTGGTTAGTGTATTAGCTGTCTGTGAAGGTTGGATAAAGGAGTGCCGAATATGAACAACATTCATGTTATAAAGAAATATGTGAATCTGGCAAATATTCTCATAATTAAATGTGTGTTATGATCAATGAGGCATAACATGAAGTGTGTATGGAGTGGTGTCCTGATATCACCATGCCTGGGAACTTATCAGGGTAGGCTACCAAGACCTCTCCCTCTTCCAAGTGTGGGGCCAAAGTTAGCCATCTGTGGCAGTAAGAGGGGGGTTGGGGGGCATCTTTCCCTTATCCATAGAAAGAGGAAAGTGACACAGGGCTTCCCTCAAACACAGGGGCAAACCTGGTTAGTTCCCAGGTATGGATATCACTAGTCAACTGATGGATGGACTCTCAAGATAAAGTAGACCAATCAGAGTATTCATGGTCATTGTGGTGCCTTTGGCGGATAACAAATGTCATGCTATTTGTAGATTTAAGATCTTCTTTCTGTAAGTTGAGTTGTTATGTTGTATATTAGACTTGTGCATTGAGATTCCTATGAATTGCATTTTGGTGGAAGTTCGAGCAAGTTATGGGCGATCTTCCAATCGAAGGAGAGAATGTCACCGAAAGCAGTGCCATTTTGCTCTAAGGTGAACCTCTGCCAAAATGTCTGCGCTTTTGGTGACATCCTCTCACCTGATTGGAGGATCGGCTGAGAAGACATCACCAGAAGCGCCGCCATTTTGGCGGAAGTTCTCACCAGGTTATGTCCACAGAGATTCGGACGAAGATAGAAGAAAGAACATAAAAATAAAGAAGATGAAAGGGAGAAGATGAAGAACAAGAAGATGCGGAAGTGGAAGCTCAAGCGGGAGTGGTCGTCAAAGAAGGTAGGGAAGTATTTACAAAGCGCAATCGAGAATGAGAGTGGGCCTTGGGCAATAAATGTCTATTGTTTATTACTTGTTATGTCCTGTTTACCAATTGTACAGTGCTACAGAATATGATGGCGCTATATAAATCCATAAATAATAATGATAATAATGCTAAAGTCTCAGAAAGTTTGCACAAATGAAGACAATATTCTGAATATTTAATCTATTGCCTGATGCAAAGATATGAAATGGTCCTCTAATAAAATTGGATTTAGCTTATTTCCTAATCTATGCTCCATTGTTAATATACATCAAGAAGTGCTTCTTTCTGCATAAAATGCTCTTTAACACTATGTGGCCTGCAAGGTTTTACACACAGGAAGTCATAAAGCAAAAATGAATTACGTTGTCACAAGTAAGAAACTGTTTGTTTAACCAGGTCAAGGAAATTAAAACATATTAACATTCAAAAGGGCAATGTGTAAAAACAAAAAAAAAGAAATGGAAATATAAAACTTCCTTTGCATTAAATTTTTTTCACTGAAAAATAGTATTTTATTGCTAGACCAGAGTACATTTTACTGTTTTCCATGAAAATAAACTGTAACTTTAGTGTCGTTTTTGGATTCAATCCTAGGAATCATTTATCATTTTAAGACAAATCTGTAAATGTTATTGGCTGAGACTCAATGGGGATTATTTAATGTAGTCATGTTATCTGTATCACTGGTCTATTATATATACAGAACAATTTTCTAGCAAACAAGCAAATTTTCTAGAACTGATTGGGAAGATTGAGCTGAACGAAAGGAATGACACACAAAAGCAGGTGTTGTAATACTGGATAAACTGTCTTGTGTATAATCATTTAGTAACTCAAGAAATTAAGCATTCATAGGTAAACTCTGTAATTTCACTATCTATTATACTGGGCCATGTCTGTGATTTCCATGGGATAAAATGGGCAGCTACCCCAGGTGCCACAAAGTGAGGGGCATCTGCAGGCCGTCTGCAATTCCCCTGTGCCCCTATACACTTCCAAAAGCCAAGAGTTCGTTTCAGGGCTTACAAAATTTGTACAAACTTTGATTTTTTTTTTCAAAATTCTTTATTTTATTCTTAATAACCTGTACGAAATGATAGACTGTACATGCAAAAAAAATTATCAAAAGAAGCACAATTTGTCCTTTGAAAACAATATGTAATGTGTGTGGGTAATCATGGTTAAACAAACGAATAAAAAAGGGAATAAAAGTGTTGAGCAAGGCAAGTTGATGGAATTGACCAGAACACAGAATGGTTTAGGCAGATACAATAAGGAAAAAGCCTGCATAATGCTTAAATTAATTAGTTAATAATTTAAGTGGGAAGGAGACCTCCATATACTCCCACTTGAATTATACAGGGCTACCCAAACTCTTCCTGCAGGATAAACTTGATGGGTTGACTCTTCATTATGCATAGTGAAAAAAAACAACTCCCTGAAACCCCCCGCATTAGTGAATAAGCTCATTAATATATGCGCAGCCAGATAACAAACACTTGGAAGTAAATTGTGTGTATTTAGCAAGTATCTTATCACACTGCTTTATAGTTGCAACAAGTATGGGCTTGTAGCCATCACACAGTGGTTTGACTATGTACTGGATGACCATAGTCAATATCTGCTGCATAAGGGAAAAAGCTTTCGGCATCAGTAAGACATTTTTGGAAATACCTGAGAAGTAAGAGAATAAACTCTATCTCAGCAGGCCTAGCAGTGCATATCATGACATGCTTAGTTGTATAATTAACATTGTATAATGTATAACATTGTATAATAGTGTTGATTATTAAGATTATGCTTATTTTTCAGCTTTTTTTCATTTTTGGGTCTACCAGTATTCGCAATTTAGACTGCAACTTGTCAGAACCTGCATTCCAGTGTGGGACTCAAATTAGCCGTGTTGTCACTTTGACTTTAGGAGCACATTTGCTTAAAACTTGTAATAGATTATTTTCAATGCTTGACTAAAAAACACAAAATAAAAATCACAAGAATAATAAAAATTACAATGATAAAAATCAACGTGAAGGATATAGCCTACAGTATTAATAATAAGATTACGTAGAGATACACTTAAAAATATAAAAATAAGGCAGCCCCATGGTGTTGGGCTATTCATAGAGGGGTCTCTCATTCATGGAGATCCATCTAGGCTCTATACTCATACCTGGGAACTCTCTGGGTTTTACCTGGAGATTGCCTGGTGAAGCACCGCTTCTCCGGGTCAAGACCCGAATCCTCCAGGTCGTGGGAGTGGGGTCTTGAAACGCCCTGCTCCCCGCCCATTCTCCCTTTAAATGGGAGGTCCTGCTGACGTCAGTGGCAGGTCCCTCTGATGTTGGATGGTGTTCCCGCTGATGGCAGCGGGATCTGCCACTGACGCCAGCGGGAACTCCCACCGACGTCAGTGTGCAGTCCTGGCCGCATCCCACAAGGGAAGGCTCTGGGTAGCTGGCGCCCGGAAGTTCCCAGGTATGCATATACTCTGTTGGGAAACAATATAACATCTCAGTGTGTAGATGTTAACGGGAATGAGAATACTCCTCAAATGAGGAAAAATGTTAGAACAATATGTCATAATCTAGAACTAGAGGGCGAGGGATGTAGAGGTTATGTGAGGACATTTTACTGTACAGAGAGGGTTGTAGATAAGAAGTGGTAGAAGCTAATACGGTGGGGAAAATGCATAAAGTAATCCCAAGACGAGGAAAATTGGGCAGCCTAGATGGGCAACGTGGTTCTTAAATAGAATATTTCTTTAGGCCTTAACATATTTCTCTATTTAAGAAAAAATATTGGTCTGTGGCAGATGTATGCTATCTAATGAAAAATATCATATGGAAGAGAACAGAGATTTAATGCATTTTTTTATAGTCTGTTATAGTCAGCCTGGATATCGGGGCCAATTGTTTTCTTTGGCTCTTAGAAAGAAGCATGAGTTACCCCTGTGTCATGAAACAATCCACTTTCTTTATATTCATTCAGGTCCCATGAAGAATACATTGTTATCTATCTCAGTTTTCGGTCAATATTGTTTTTCTTTCACCGATCACAGACCAATCTGTCATTTATTTTTCTTAACGATGTAAGGTTAACCTCTAAAGTATTAACTCTCCAAACTAAATTTTCATTAGTGATAAAGCTCAATGTAAAACAAAATTAAACAATGTCTTTTTAAATTTGTGAATTTTCAGACAAATATCAGGTTTCTCTCGTGTCCTGTTTGATTTCTTGCAGTCATTTTACTTATACAATGGAGAAAATGTTTAAAAAAAAATAGCAACTAGAAAAGTATTAAAGCCAAGTCCAAGACTGGTAATCAAGTTACTAGAATATCCTTCCTCCATATTGTTTAATTTACACACACGCATTGCCAGTACATGTGTATTGTATGGATTTTACCGCAACGTCTTGGCTAGCATTTCAGCGTGCATACGTACAAGATTTATTGTAAACCAGATGAACTGTGAAATGCATTTAATACTGGTAATTGGATTGTGGGTTATTTATTGTTTAGGAAAATATTCTGGCATTAATCTGCAGAATGTTGTTTTCACTACAGTTCCCATTTACGGGAAATGTCTGATGTGAATTATGTTAATTAAACATTTTCTTTTGGTCTTTTTTTTGGGGCTTGCCTTATTTTATTATGATTCCTTAGGCAGAAAATTGCACGCTAAGCTAAAACTAAGTAAAGGGAAAGAATATCACAATGCTCATTAATGCCGATTTAGTGTTATTTCAATGAGGCCTGTCTGGAAACTTTCTACTTAACAAGTGCCACAAGAATATAATAAACCCACAACACTTGTAGCTTAAATACTGAAAACAAGCAACAACAAAATAATCTTAGTAGTTAAGGAACAGTTATTTATTTCATTATACCATCTATATAATATTTTATCGCGAATAATATAAATTCACGACACTTCAGGATACATAGGATATCTCTATAGCTTCACATCACATATAGTCCTAAATTATGGTTTATATTTTTTTCTAATGTTTGAAAATGATTTACTGATGTTTAATATTCGTATTGGTTGTCTTGTGCTTAAAATATATTTCACATCATCTGCAAAAAAAACAGGCATTAATTTGAAAGTTATCACCTTCACCTAAAGGTTACATAATCGTTTGGACCAATGCAGCTATATTTTAAAAAAAAATATTTTTAACACAAGAAAGACTTTTATTCATTACCAAAAACTTTCCATAACTGTAAATACTCATAATCTTCTCTTTTAGGATATTTTCAATATTATTGGTTGAACTGCTTTGGTAGATGATTTTAGGCATGTTACATCGTACCTGTGGTTGAACATCAGCTTCATTAAAAAAAAGATAATTTGTTACAAAAATGGTGTCGGCAGTAAACTAGTCCCTTTCATATGCTAAGAGTTATCCACAAACCTTTTGGAAAGATGCCAACAGCCAATATCACATCCATGAGAGAGTAAACTCTCCGATGGTAGCTTCAATGCCGTAAATGATGATGTACCAAGGGAGCAGGCGTACCAATCCCATAACTGCTTCTCCAAAGCCCTTGTTGAATGGGGTAGATTGGAGGCAGTGGGGTAGAATGTTTGACAAGAAAGAATCAGGCGGGTAGCTGCTGGTGCCAGGCGCCAGTCGTGACCCCTGGCAATTGAAGGCCTTCTAGTCAGCAGTGATTCTTGGGTTATGCGAGAAAAACCCAGACACGTCCCAGGTATAAGCATGAGACATGCAATAAAAAGGCCTTAACTATTTCTAACTCCTGAAGAATACATTTTAGTAGCACACGTGTAATTCATAAGCGTTCCAGACAGATTAATTAATAAGTAATAATTATGTGAACTAAATCCCGTCACACTCCCTGATCATAGAATAGTCTTTTTCACTAGCATGTTTTTTGTAGAATTTTATATACTTCTCTGTGAAGTCTGTAAATTGTGGCATAAAAAAATATTGCTTCCTGCAGTGGTTAAAACGTCTTATAAAAATACTAATGCTATGCCCGTGTGAGTGAACAAAAAAAGCCAAATGTATTAAACATTGAAGAAATATTCCTTCTACCTAGGATTTGAAAGATTTATTTAATTATGCACGTTAAAAATAATAATAATTTATAGTAATAAATTGTAAACGTCTAAAGGGTAGTTTCCATTTTCGTTTTTAGGACAAATATACATGAATGGAGTATTCAGAAAATATGGGTCTTCTTAATTTCTAAAGCAAAGTCCCGCCATGGGTGGCATGTTGCTCGTGTGTAAAGTATTATATTTCAGTGCATATATTTCTAGATTAAATTTACCAACCTTTTTCGGTCCAGTCCTCGCAAGACTAAAGCCCCCTCAAAGTGGCATTAACACCTGTTATCTCATAGTTCTTTAGCCAACTTGGTTAAACCAACAGTAGCCATTGTAGCCCTATTGTAGCAAACCTGTAAAGTTTACAGTTTTTACTTAACTGATGATCCTGCTACCCTTTATTCAGATGGGAGTCTTGCGGGTTGTATTTACACCAGTTGACGGACTCTGCTCAGTACAGGCACAATGTTAAAGACTGGCAGGTTTTTTTAACATTTAGGGTTTCATTCTCCATCTTTTAAATATATTTACTGCAACATCTAAAGGGCTCACTTGGCGGTGACCTTGACTAAAATGCATTGTGTTTTTTGTAAGTTGCTGAGTCAACATAGACTGAATTTACCAAAACACCCCTCACTAATGTTCTGTGAAAAATACAAAAAAACACAATATACAGAAAGGGATGCACAACATAATTTCAAATTTTGGGGGTGCCTTTGAAATGACAAATATATACAACAAAACAATAAAGCCGATTGTTTGCTTTGTTGTACCTATCAATATATGAGTCTCCAATACTTAAAGGTGATTAGCCCTAATTTTGGCATTGGTCTAACTCTTAAATTATTATTTTTTATTAATATTTATTGATTTATATACCCCCATCATACCCAGCAGTGTTTTACAATGGATAAACATGACATAAGTAGTGCATTACATTACAATTTGACTTACAGAAACAAAAGGTGAGGACGGCCCGATTCAAATGATCCTACAATATACATCATTGCTTCCTGTATAGATAAAATATACGTTTATACATTCTTCTGCACCCTAGCAATAACCTTGCTATGTTATAAAACAATATTGTTATAGAACAATAATTCATTTTTTAATATAATACAGCATAATATATCTGGGAATAAACAATATAAAAGCTAGTAAATAATCCAAAACAGGATTATGACATGAACTGAGACATACTGAAGAGAGAAGTGGTGGAATGATGCAGTAAATGGATGGAGCTATTGTTGGGTTGAGTTTGGTTGGTTTTAGAACTAACTATACTACCTTATTTTTATGTATTTTTTTTCTGTGTTTTCCTGTTACTGATGGTATGGTATTTATCATGGACATCAACCCTAGAATAACATTAGAAGAGTCGAATGAAGGGACTGGGCAGGAATTAATATTCCAAAATGCAGGCTTATGCCTCATAAGAGATATTAACAGTTGGATTTTCATTAAAGTTACACTAAAAGAAGAGCAGCGATAATCAGCCACAGGAAAGGCCAGTCCTGTCGTCCAGAGAAAATATGGTGCTGCCTGGGACACTGAGCTGGTAGGTCATGTTACCGTGAGGTTGTCTTTAATGTTGTTGAGAAAGTACATGTAGAAGGGGACACCATAGTTTGTCTAGGGCTCTAAAAACCATAGGGTTGGCCCTGGCCATTTGTTCCATTGAGTCATCATTTATTTCAGACTATGTCATTTTGAGAATTCTGACTAGTGCTGACATTTAAACATACAGGAATCATTTTCAGGTGAAACGTTCCATTAAAATGAACTTGTATTGGCAGGCGCTCCCTGCCTAGTGGTCCAAGCAGATGCATCAAAGTGAAATCTATAGTATTCCTCACATTCACAAAATAAACAAAATTTGACATTTCCTAGTGTTTTCGGAAGATGATATACATTGTCCTGCCAACCTGGTAGGAGCTGAACATCCCCGGATTAACCCTTTATGATATATCTTTCGCACTGGAATTGAATCTTTGAAGGATCATGTTCTATCTGGAGTGTTTCCCTTGCAGGAAAAATTTGTACTTGCCAGGAAAAAAAAATCCCTGAATTTGTCCCATGTGATTTGTGTGTTATAAAAAGCAGTTTGCTGTGTAGCATAGCAATAAAGTAATGTGTTCTGCAATTTTACACATTATCCCCTGCCACACGAAATAAGCATTATTCAACCAGTTAGGGGAAAACAAAATACTTTTCAACGTGATAAATCACCTTGCATCCTGTACATGTATCTTTTTCATCAGTCATTTTAGTAACATATGGTTATCTTATTATTTTGCTACACAGAAAAAAAAACACTTTGTTTTGAATGGAAAAATAAGAAAATTCTAATGTGAAGTTTAACAAGACTAAATATATGGGGCTGTATACATTGGCAAAGGAGGAAGGGTACTTTATGGTGAATTAGTGACTCAAACACTTCTTCACTTCCCTTTTATTTGATTTGTTTAACATCTGACTAAGAAACTGTAATTTACAGCATTGTATTCCTTGGGAAACGACCAATTTGCTAAGAGTTCTGGTAAATTGGCTAAAATTAACCTTTTTTTTACAACCTTTCCATTGAATGTGGCATCATAAATTGAAGGGTGGACGTGAACAGGTGGAATATATTACATTTCCCCGGTAGCTCTTCTGTTGATCTTTAACATAAACCTCAGGTATCGTCCCTGTAATTTAGTCTATACTTATTGCAATAACAGAAAATTCAGGTTCACCCTGGTTTATATTTGTCGGAACTACTGCATGACATAGGCAGGTGTTGTCTGCAAGGCTGTTACGTTACAGTCTTGTCTAGCTAGTATTCACATACTGTATTCCATCTCAAGGGATAATTATTATCCTATTATTACAAGGAATGGCAGTGGTTTCCTGAACCAGGAAATGTTCTATCAAAATTATTTGGGCTTCAACTTTAAACAGGATGTACCGGTTGTAAAGAGTCTTTAGTGGAACAACTAGCTAAAGAGATTATTTTAATTCTAAATGACATCATAGCACAGTCGTACGTACTAATTGTATCAAGATGTATTCACAGAACGAAAGCCAACTGCTTGCTGTTTTTATTATTGTGCCATGTCCACACATATTGCTTATGCCAGTACAACATGTTATGTTAGAAGACTCACCGAGTTAAAAAATATAACATGGATTAAAAAACCAATAAAGTTGATTAACCAGCAGCAATTTAAGAATGGTAATTATTTAACTATATACATGCCCTTAGGCATTACTGATTAACCAATGTTTGGAGAGTTGATATCTCCCATGCCAAGTCCCTCTCGCATAAAAAATGCTACTTTGTTATGCCTTAATTCTTCTCTGTTCTGACCATTTCCCAAGGAAGCGTTTCTAAGGTTCATTCAAACCGAATTAATTATATTTGGTAATACAACAAGCTGTAAAGTAATAATAATTCATTGAACTGGAAGACTCTTAAGCAGGGTCTCATCCAATACTACATTCACAAGTTCCAATGCTGGGAAACACCATTCTGAGAGTATTATATGTACAAACTCCATACGCCATAGTCGGTTCTTGCAAATATAAAAGGTCCTTTAAATTAAAGCCATGTAACACGTTCTAGATCTGTCTTACACTATGGGTGACCTATTGAAAATCAAATTACTGTAGGGTATGGACAATTGAGTTGGCTGCTACGGTAATAAGGTTGCCCCTAGTCACTTTATACATAACCGCCATTGTTTCTTGATTTGGGTACATAAAGAAAGAACTCAAAGTAGTGCTGATCTCCTTGTATAATTCACTATATTACATAATAATAAGCATTTATTTTAACCATATCAGCACGAGTAGAGTATGTTCTGATACATAAAGTGGTAACAATATAAGTGGCATAGGACTGAGAAAAACGAGGTCCAGTATGCGCCCCTCTGGGAATTTTCTTCCATTACCAACAAAAAGACATATATTGTGACATACTTATGGTAGAATATATTTAATCAAAACTTCAACATCTCTAAAATATAACCATCATGAAGAAAAGGGAAAAAAGTATTTAGTTCAACATATCCTTTAAAAGTTTTTAATATGACGTTTCGTACTGCTGTCTGAACAGAAGAAATAATACAGGTGAGGACTTTCAAGCCCCTTCATTTTGAGAACGTTGCCTGCTAACTTTTAAGTGCAAACATCTGTTTCACTCTCAGCTGTGAATCCGAAACGTAAACACAGTGTATGTTTTTATATTGTGGACAACCAATCAAGTGCCATATAATTTAGCGTATTTAAGTATTGCTGTGACGTTCCTTTGAATTTTAAATTCCTCGCAATTAATCAGCCACGTCCGCAACCTGTTTTAAGAAGAATCTACTTACACTTAGATTTTATGTGTTAGCTGTGACAATTTTCTTAAGACGCATTCGACGAGCTACAGAATACATAATATATGTTGGAAAATTAGTGAGAATTTCTTCTTTAGAACTGAAGGTGTAACAAATAAATAGCATGTTAAAGAAAAGTTTATTATACATTATTGAATGTAAGTGATTTAGCCATATCATCCGGTTAACATCCTATCAATGGACGTAGTTGTGGTTGCGTATACTCATAGAAGGCAATACGTTACTTAGTCAAATAGTAATTTTAATTGTGTGAGTTAATTTACCCCAATACTGCAGGGTAGAACTTTATATGCACAGCACAAAAAATATACAAAAATAGAGGAGCGCACAACCTAAAAAGCATAAAACGCATAACAGATCCTCAGATTGCTCCTAGGATAATAATGACCAATAAGTACACAAAACAAAGCAAGAATTAACCAAATACCATCCAAAAAACACCTAAGGCATAAATATTGGGGATTCTGTCACACTATATGGCCATATATTGCTTGGCCCACCATTCATCACCATGTTTGAGGTCTTTATTGCTTACCAAGCAGCAGAATCAGTGGCACTGCACTGTATTTTAACCCAAAAGACACCCTCAAGCTATTTAAAGCCCCAAATGGGATTCTCTAGCAATTTAAAGCCTTTCTCAAACTGCCCCCCCCCACGTTCCTCATTAGTAGTGTCTAGAAAAGGCTTTACATTGCTTGAGAGTCTCATTTGGGTTAAAATGCAAGGCAGTCCCATTGATTCAGATTCTTGGTTAGCAATATAGACCCCAAACAATGGGTACTTTGATGAAGTGGTGGGCTAAGAAATATATGGCCATATAGTGTGACGGAATCCCCAATATTTATGCTTAAGATTTAAGGTGTTTTTTGAATGGTATTCACTTGGCATGCACTGAATTCTTGTTTTGTTTTGTAGAACTTTTTATGCCCAGACACTGGGAAAATGCCTACTTATGGGTTTATTCACTAAAGATGGAGTAGACAGGGAAGTTTACAGTAGAGATGCAATTTGTTACGAATGACTTCACTTTAAGTTGGACGGACAAACTTTGGTGAGCTTCTGCTCCAAGGATGGCCCTGTATGAAGCCTAGTTGTCAACATGTGACACTGCAGCACAGCTATCAACTACTTACTTGAAATTTTTACCACACCCACTCCACCAAAGCTCCACCAAAGTCACATTTATTTTACTCTGAACAATCACTTGACAAGTTATCATAGGGTAATGTATTAAGCACTTCCCAGCTTAGCTACTCTCATACTATCTTTACTATTTATCCACCAGTGCCTCTCCGAAGGTACTGTACGCTAACACACCCCAAAAACACACACTCACCCCCCTATACAGTCTAGCATTGTACACCAACGTACATACAGTCATTGTAGCACTGTGCGTGTACACTCCTCACACACACACTCACTCTAACACTGTACACTGACACACACTGTACACAGTTTAATCCTGTACACTGACACTCATTTTAACTAAGGAGAGCTGCAGACATGGTTCATGGCAGACAGTTTCAGATTTGCTGGAGTATTATTCTAAGCTATGTTTTAATTTATACAAACACACCTGATGGTTAACTGCTATCCAAGATAATTGGTCTGTCTTTGGACTGTAACCCCATTAAACTTCAAAAGAAATACACCTGTTTGTTAGCTAAAGTCATGCTATAATTTCTAAAACAGTAGGTTATCACTGCACTCCTTAATTTGCAATTGATGCGTATATTATATGTACTATATATGAACAGTACCGCCTTTTTATAGTATTGAATGAGCCCTACAACCCTAGCAAAGCACAGCTAAAGCTGAGCCCCTTTGCTCTAAGGCTCTTTCGATGCACAAGCACCTTGTAGTCTAGCAGCCCACTGCGCAAATGGAACATAGATGGTGAAACTGATGTTTGCATAACCAATCTTTTAAAAGAGAATCTGTTTTTTTTCCTTTCAGGGACAGCGGTGTATATGGTGTATAACTAATATCTAATTGGTTCCAATTCATATGTTTTTTACATCCCACACACCCCAAGGCAGCACGTAATACGTGTTGCCAATATGTAAAGATTATACGTGCCCTGGAAGACATGACCGAGTAATGGAGCAGCGGTCACAAGGTAGACATCTCAAAGCTTTGATTGAGGGGTCTTTGCCACACAGACCTCAACCATTTTTACAGCTCAATGGGCCAGTTAGGGGAAATCCTCTGCAGGGCACTGTTGGAAAATTGTGACTTTTCAACCCAAAATTAAACAGTTGGGAGGTATGCATTGATATATCTTTATGTGGGAACAGAAATCTGTTGCACACCGATACAGACTAGACAAATATATTCCAGGTTCCAAAATCCCATGCAGGCTAACAAAAGGCAAAGCTCACAGATTTTCAAACAGATAAAGAGGAATATACCATATTTGCTCGATTATAAGACGACCCCCCAAAATCTGAATATTAATTTAGGAAAAAAAGAAAAAAGCCTGAATATAAGACGACCCTATAGGAAAAAAGTTTTACCAGTAGATGTTAATTCATGAAAACTATTACATTTTTTAATAAAAGCTATGATTGAGAAAAATATTTTCTTGTTTTTATTTCCTTGTATTTTCCAACCTGCCCCCCAGTTACACACATCTGCCCCCAGGCTTGCCACTCTAATATGGCACTGTGGCCCATGATATGCCTTTTAACCCTCTTTATGCCACTGTGCCCCATGATAAGCCTTTTAACCCCCTATGTGCCACTCTGCCTCCAGAAATGCCTTGTACCCCTATATGCCACTCTGGCATTTAGGGGGTTAAAAGGCATATTATGGGGCAGAGTGGCATATAGGGAGGTATAAGGAATTTCAGGAGGCAGAGTGGCGTTCAGGGGGTTAAAAGGCATTTCATAGAGCACTCTGCCTCCAGAAATGCCCTATGCCCCCATTTAACACCCCCCCACACACATACACTTACCGGGGCTTCCAATTTCCTGCTGTATACCGGGGCAGCAGTCTTCCTTCTGTCTCCCCCCCATTTAACACTCCCACCCCACACACACTTACCGATGCTTCCAATTTCCTGCTGTATACCGGGGCAGCGGGTTGACGTCCACGCGATCCGCGTAGACAACTTACGCTGCAGCCGGAAGGAGGTGTGGCTAGCAGCGGGGGTTGTCTGCGTCCATCGCGCAAACCTTCCCCGGCTGTCAGAGATCAGAGTTCCCCGCACCGGTGCGAGCATTATAATCGAGCAAATACGGTATTTGTTTTTAGGGGAAGGGCTTTAGGGCAGGATTTACTAGACTTTTATGTGACTTTATGTCCTCTTGATAGCAATTTGTGATACACCCTTGTACAGCAAACATTCGGAAAATATAGGCGATCAGGGGAGAAAAGGGGTCTGGGTAACAAAGAGACTGGCCATGATAAAGAGGAACACTTAGGAGTTATGCGTGTGTTCCCAGCAGCTGGAAATCAAACCAGCTTTACCTTCTAAAATAAGGTCCTTAATAATTTGTTTCCAACCCTGAAATTAGAACACACAGACTACATATATCTGAAAAAAGGCAAATGTTTCAATTCTAAGTCATCAATTTTCTAAAGTAATTTTTTTAATTATTTTTGTTTTTTGTTTTTCGGATTTGATGTAGAAATTAGCTCATTCACCCACCCGCTACTGACTCATTACTTAGGACACATTTATACGTAACACAGACACTATGGGGTGCCAGTTTATATCACCTTTTTCCAGTAACTATTTTGTGATGTTATTCTTAAATGACTAAAGTAAATGGCGAACGTGTTTATTTGATTGTTTGTCAAATACAAACCATGAATTGACTGCTGTCTTGACGTCTCTAAGTGGGGATTAGAGGCAAGATGACTTTTACTAATTGGAAGATGGATACACGGAAAAATTGACACGCATTTTCTTTGCCCAAAATAATCCTTGACAAAATTGTTGTCTTTTCTATATCTAAACAACTCGAGGGAAAGATTTCTTTGGGGGTTGTATGATATTTACACTTACTGCTTTTAGTATGGATTATTTTAAACCTTGAATATGAAAATAATAATAATAAACGGTGAGTAAAGGTGTTTTTTTTGGGGGGAGGGGGTTAGTGCAGGACTGAGATACTTAATGCAGAAAAATGTAACTAAATATGAGAAAAGATCAAAGAAAATGAAAACAATGAATAGTGTTTCATATTATAATATAATATATATTATATGTCCCCATTCTGGAGTGTCTTATTTTTTGCTCACTTATATCAATTTGGGGAAAATATCTATTACATCGATTTCACCCATAGGGGACATGGGAGAACCAACAACCCAAGTGATAAGTTTTGCCCTAAATAGGTTTCACAAGTGGGATAAGGTTGGTATGTCTCTAGGCACAGTAATTAAAGAGATCTATGCATGAACTATTCTGTGATTCCTTGGGAGAGGCTCTGGTGGATAAATAGTAAAGATAGAATGAGAGTAGTTTAGCTGAGAATGGATAGTGCTTAATACATTACTCTATGATAACTTGCCAAGTAAGGAAATTGTGCGAGTGTCTACATTAAACTACAGCTCCTTTGTACTAAAGTGGTTAAGCAATACCATTACATAAGTTATGGTGGGTAAAGGTGATGGGAAAATCCTTCCACTAAAATTTAAGGGGGTAGTAGAAGTATTATTAAACACTCATCTATAGACACCAGACAAGCCAGAAGGCTTGTTTTTCCCTCAGAAATCTCACGGTGCTGCCACAACCACAAGGGATTCTGGGTAGGCGCATGCAAATAAGGTCCACAATTATCACCTTTTGCCTCTATATCCACTTTATACATGGATCCCTTGAAAGTAATTGCCCGCTGTACAGAACAGCCTTGATACAAAACTCAGGAAGATATGCAATAGCCAGATCACCTCTCATGGACAGCTGTTTCGTCCTAAGTGGTTAAATAAGTAAGAAATAATGCGGAAAAAAAATAACACCACCTAGTGGTGTTAGGGCTAGCCAGCGATTGACACGTGCCAAGCTGGGGCAAACCGAAATCCTGGGCTTAGCTTGTTGAGCCAGGCTTTCCTGTGAAAGGAGCAAAGACCTACGATGACAGGGCTCTGGCTCATTCCTCATAGTGTTTTGGGCTGAGTCAAAGCTGGGCCCATCATCAATCCAGATATTTGAGAAAGAACTTCCTTTTAGTGACGTCCAGGGGCTGAATCTATAAAAGATACTTGAGATGAAAAGATTCTTGCTTTAATTATTCAATGCTATAAATCCTTCTTGAGGATGGCTACCAGGCTGACTCCCATAAAATCTCACTAAAGGGGAGATCCCATAAAAAAATATAACTAGCATTAAATAGAAAATGTTTTCAAAAATATTCTGCTGTTTATCTTTTTTCAAAAAAACAGTTCTAGCTTTTGCATACTATGATATTTTCTGCATATTAGTCATTTTATGTATTCTAGCTCTATTATCTTAGCCCAGTCTACTAGACAAATAACTTGACTCCATATCATCCTGCCTGCGGTAGACACAGTCTTAAACAGCCCTCCTGACACTCTGACTAATGAAAGTCAATGGAGAAAAATATTTCATTGTACAAGCAGGACTCAGCGTAGTGTTTGAGAAATCTTATCAAAAATATCCCATAGCTGACAACAATAGCAGCCTCCAGGTCAGCAGAAAAAGGATTTTTGGGGAAAGAAGTTGTGTAAAAAGCAAAAGAAGATCTCGCACGCGAGGGTCTAATGTGGAAAGATGTATTTACATTTCAGTGCTAGTATACATGGAGACATGGATAATGCATTTTGCTCTTTAAGTACAGAGTACAATTATTATTATTATTATTATTATCTTTTATTTATATAGCGCCAACAATTTCAAGGGGTTACAACAAGACAAGAATTGACAGACAAACCAATACATTAGGTAGAGCGGGCCCTGCTCGCAAGCTTATAATCTTGTCTGCGTACACTTAGTGTAAAAAAAAAAGGGGCAGAAAACTAAAAAAAATTGCCCAAAAACAAATGCGACAAAACCGAAAAGGAAAATTTCATTCAAAGCGATGTCGTGCACATGTCTAGAATTGTGCAGTCCTCATGTTTTTTTTAATACATCTATCAAATACCCTCTTTAAGTTCAATAACAAATTATTTGCCAGACATACAGCAAATTATAATAACCGCTAGTACACACAAAACAAATAGATGATACAGCCTGGAAACAATCTGTCAAGTAACAGAGTTCACAAAAGGGATTTGTAAATACAGGTGTGCAGCTTTATAGGGATTTAGATTAGTTCACTGCCAGCCAGAATTAAGCCTGGTTTTAATCATAAATGATTTATAAAAGAGTTAGGAACATGTTAGAACATGCAGCTGCATCAAAGTTTAGTGACTAATGGCACACTTTGTTAAAAGTGAAAATAAATTAGCTAATGAAACAATATGCCAATATTTGTAAGCTTTCCTTTAAATATTCATTCACAATTCCATCAAAAGTTATGCCAAGCAAACTGAAGATATTTAGAAACTGCTACGTTGACATGTCCATTGAATTATTCACGTTTTATAAATGGCGAGGTTGTGTATTGTGTTTTTTTTAAAAATAACAAGTATACATAACTTGTTCAGACACTTAAATAATAAATGATTTAATAGCATCGGCCAGTTTCCACATGGAAAGTTAGTTCATTCCTGAGGTTTCTCTGATGCGGTAGATGACTGCGTAACTCAAGCTCTGTCTGATAGACTTTACGCTGATAGGTTGACAGTGATGTCACTAAGTAAATGTAATAGGAGTGTGGATGATGCAGTATTTTTGTAATGTGTTATTTACATGGGATGCAAAGAGGGAGGTCTGGATACACTTACAGTTGAGAAGAGCACAGCTTTGTATAAATAGTGTGCAAAAGCGCAAAGTAAACCAAAGTCCCAAGTCCACTGTTGAAGATAACTCTCTCAAGAAAACTCTCTCTACGCGTTTCGCCAGTCGTACGCTGGCTTCTTCAGGAGAAAAAGTCAAAATGTGTAAATATATGCGGTCAAAAGAAGTAAAAGTAAAGTGCTTCGTGTCCGTGCCTTGGTTAAATACACTTATTTCCGGGTTTCGAGCGTCTTGCGTCATCGCGCATCCAATCCGGCTGTTGATCTGCCTAAACATAATTGGCGTTGTGCTCTTTTCTACACCTAGATAGTCTAGACTTAAATAAGCTGCTGTATATATAAGTATGTTTTTTTTATTTTATGGTGCAAATATGCATTGACATTTGGGTGGACGGGTGGTGCTTTAAACTATATTGACCCACAGCGTATTGGTTTATCTGGGCTCTGAACTTCAGCAGCTAAATCCAAGAGTAGCTGCGGAATCAGGGCATGATAATAGATGTGTGGTCACGCTAAGAGCGCTCAGGGCTATTATTAAGAGATACCTACTAGCCTCCTACAATGTCCCTGCACACACATGCCTAGACTGCCTAAATTATGCTGTTCTAACACTAATAATGTATTAATTATATATATTTAATAAATGATTCATTAATGAAAAGGGTTTAACAAGACTAGACTTTTCTCTTGGGAGCTCACTCATTACCCGTAGCACGGTATTTTGTACATTGCCTTTTAATTGTCGGCTCTTGGGGGCAGGGATAACAAAAAGCAATGAACAACTTTATAGGAAAGACAAGTTAAATGACTCATCATTGGCTATGTTACACATAAATTGAAGATCCATTCATAAACTGAGTTCCTAATACATACTGCATGTACTTCAAGTAAGTTATCTCTAGTCTGCCTATGTACATAACCAGAGATTGTCAACATTTTGTTACTAGTGTTATGTGGCATTAGCTGTCATCTTCATCTTTGGTAAACACTAACCGGCAGGATGATTGAATTTGATGATGATTGATGGTCATAAGGATGAGGTCATAAGAATTAAATCAGCTCTTTGACAGACTCTGTGCAAGTGTTACTTAAAAATTACTCGTATTAGGTCAAGACCAACTGTGAGAACATATGGCATACTCACCTTCTTCATCATCATTAGCAACAACCTTACTGGGAACAGGAATAGTAAGCCAGTTATTAGTCTTATGGGGCAAAGTCTAACATCATAGTCGTTTTCCTCATTTGGTAAATTTTACATCATTATTGCCTAAAATGCCTTCTTACTAAAATATAATATAGGGCTTGGTTTAGGATAATATTAGTCTTGTTACCCTGGTAATTGCTGGTCATGGTGGGTGGGGCTTAAAGCAAAGTGCACCATTACTGTATGCCCAGCCTGTGACCGAGAATTTGTACAATGACAATGGAGCTTACGTTGCGTGAAGAGGGTGAGGGGATGCTGAGAAGAGACATATAGGAGGAGTGTAGTGAGGGTTCTGTCAGATAGTGTTTTGTGTCCGGGGGTGACTGTTCTGCCAGATAGTGTTATGTGCTGAGTGGTGAGAGGCTGCCAGATAATGCTGTGTGCAAATATATGAGGAAAAAGAAATAGAGAAGAGAAATATAAAAGAAAAGAGAAGAAATGTAAGATGGAAATGTATCAATGTATGTCATTTCGAGGTAGTTCACTAAAAATACTGAATAGTTAGGTAAGAAGAGTAGTCTAGTATAATGGCTGAAATGGAGATAGCACCAGAAGAATGGTATACATTTTATAATGTGAACACCCTTGCTTACAGCTTCTCTCTGGATAATTACATTGGTATCTATAATCACAAGACTACTTTTCAGCAACATAATCATATAGAATTGTCATATCACTACCACTAATTCTTCTTTATTTTCAGCTTCATACTCAACATGCTGCTGTCATTATTTATTAAAGTGACTGAAGTCACCACAAAATTTGGATTTGTGCACCATATTCCTACAATTGAAATGTTCATGTAAATCATTGAAAAATAGGGTTTCACACTGAGTCAGTCATTAGTGAACAGTATGTTTCAGTTGTTTCTACTAGGATTTAAAATGTTTCAGTATTTTGGAGAAGTATTTATCAATGATTGAAGTTTATGCCAACATGTTTCAAGATTGACAAGATATATCAGTGCCAAATGATAATGTGAACAAAGCAGGGTCCTCATTCTGTGTTAACAATGAAGGTCTATTCTCCTTCAATACACCTGAGATTTGAAGCATATATAACAATTATGTTTTCATTGTTACAACAGCAGATCACAGGTGGTGCCAGGTTTAAACCGCATCTAAAGCTATACTAGCTCTCTTCAAAAGAGTGAATGCAGTATAGGCTCACTTTAGTTCTTTATTTGTGTCTTACACACATGGACCACACTGGACCAAAAATCACATTGGGTACAAAATTACCAATCTTGTGAGCATTGCCCTCCCTATCTAATGTATTGGTTTGTCTTAGTCTGTTAGTTCTAGTCTTGTCATACGCTTCGAATGTATGTATTGTAAGAAACGCTGTGTAAATTGTTGGGGCTATATAAATAAAAGATAACCAATAATGCACCCAACGTGTGGCCACCCAAACAACCAGAGGGCTGTCCACAGCTGCCTCTTTTCCTGCTAATTTTCTTTCAATTACCTGGGTGACTCCGTATTGTCCTGAAGACAACACTCTAGACAGCTTGGTTACAAGTCCTGAATGCTACTGGGTCACAACAAGAGGCTTTTGTTTTTTTTCCTGAACTCTATCTGAGAGACCCCATACCTGTGGAGGAGTAGAGTATCAGCTCCAGTTCATCAACCTTTTAAGCCTTTAAATAGCCAGCACACACAGTCAGCCTTTGCCCTGTGTCCAGTAGAAGTGTATTGCTGTTTATCCAGTTCCTGTTCATTTCCCGCTGCTCCTTATTTCTGGCATCCTGACCTTGGCTTTGGCATTCGATTACCTGATTTCTCCAACCTTGACCTTTTTGGCTCCGTTGACTGTTCTCCTGCTGTCCCTGCTGTGCGTAACTACAAACTACGGGGCCCTGGTTCAAAAATTCCCCTGAGCGCCCCAACTTCAACAGCTAGTCTGTGCCATCATTGCCCCCAAACAATTGGTCTGTGCCTTCTTTGCCCCTCACCCCCCTTCCAACATATAACATATGTGAACACACTTACACAAATTACACACACTTACTCATATTCGCTAACACACACAAGAACACATCCATGCTCACACACACACAAATTACACATCCACACACATCTGTACATAGCATGGCACATTTTTTAAGATTCTAAAAGGCACTGGATGGCCGAACAGACGTGCCACATTAATGGCTGGTCTGTTAAACTACTTATCAGCTCTATCCATTGTTTTAAGTTGATTGAGGTAATTCACTAAATCTAATTGTGATCTCATGTTGAGCTTTTGAAAGGAATGTGTTTTGCAACTGATAACCGAAGCTCTCATACAATCCTACAGGAGTTGAATTTACTCCCTTTCCCGTAACTCCTACTTTCACATTGTTTGATAACAATGCCAGCATTGTCAAGGCAGTGAGAATATTTTAAGATCAACATTTTTCCTTATGGTTGAAAAATTATAATTGAGAAAGAGGTATCAATAGAGCTAGGTGTTTTAGCTTCTTTGTGAAGGCCCAAAAGATCTGAAACACCTTTAATGTTTGATTATATATTTAGAAATCAGTCTGAGCCTCAATTATGATTTATATTGTAATTGTAAGCATTGTCTGAATATGATCCAGTTATATACTTCCAGCATATAACCATATATTCTCTTTAAAGCAAACACTAAAAAAAATCATACTACAAAAATGTACTTTTTATAATGAGTCCCTGTACATTTGTTATAAGTGTCAGAGTAATAAGCAGGGCATTGCGAGTTACTTATACATGTTGTATTTAAAGAATTAAAGCATAGTTAGAATACTAAGAATACCTTAGTCGAATAATGTAATAAATTGATATGTGCACATATATGCAGGGAAGGGCTTCTGGCTTAGGGGCAGGTAAAGCCAAGTAGCCCTAACACACTGACTCATACACTCACTCTAATACAGACATACACACACTCTCATCTTAGCTTGTGCACAGCCTATGTTCACAGCAGATGCCTCACTACAACTGCAGGGTCATGTTACGTTAAGTCGCAACCTCTTACCGGCCCAACATTAGGGAGCGTGAGGTCTTTCACTTCAGATCTCGGCTTCCATGCTCCCTAATCACTACACGCCGGTAATTAATGCTGAGCGCCGCCATATGACATCGTATCCTAGTGCTCTGCATCAATTGCCAGTGCATATTGATTAAGAGGCACCAAAGTAGAGGCCTGGAGTGATGGACCTTCGTGCTAACATGACAGGACATTAACAGGAGGAAAAAAAAGGTAAGAGTAGGGGAGAAAGGGGTGCTGTAAAGGCATGTGTGACCCTGTATGTTTGTGTGTAAGGGCAGTGTATTTGTGTGTCTGTGTATGAGCACGCGTGTGTAAGGGCAGTGCACATGTTTAAATAAGGGCAGTAGTAGAAATAATTGTGTTAATGAAGATTGAGTTGGTTGAATTCAGGTACTGGGGTGGAGATGGAAGAGGGGGTGATAATGAATCGATATATATATATATATATATATATATACTGGAAGCCAAATAACTTGATTAGTTTTCCAAGAGAGAGTATAAAAACAGACCAGAGGACCAAGGACTGATTCCTTTGGGGATGTCAAAAGAAAGTGGAAGAGGTGAAGATGTCTTGCCAGAGAAGGTGACAGGGAAATAATGATGAAACAGATATGAGGGGATCCAGGAGAGAGCTTTATCTCATACACCTATAGAAGAAAACAAGTCAAGAAGAAGGTGGTGATCGGCAGTATCAAAAGCTGTATCAAAAGGAGTATTAGCAGGAAATATATATCACAAACCCTGTAGGATGTGACACAGTTTACTCAAAAATATACAGGAACACATATCAACTGCTTCCCCTTTAACTTTAAAATGATGCCCTGTGCTTATGAACGCAAAGGTGAAAGCGTTAAAGTGTGATTTGTAGCTTTCGTTGGGTCAGAAGCTTACATAAATATCAGAGTAAACCGAATAAGGGAAAGAAAAATATTTACTGACATTTTGGTATGCAGTTTCTTTTTTGCAAAGAGAACTAGTTTGCAAGTTGGGGGTAACCACAGAACCAGGCATATGGCCAGACAGAATCTCAAGGTCAGAGGCCCTCTCTCAGTAATGTTTAAAAGAAAAAATATTTTTTCTTCCTGGATACCACTCCCCTCCTTCCTTAATCTGCTTCTTATTAAAAAAAAGATCTTTGTGGGTTTTGATCCATGGGTCCCAAATGTGTTAAACTGCCGGACAGTCGAAGTAGACATTGACTTGGTGTCATATGCACTATATTGAGACATATAGTAGCTGATTGCCTTATTGTTGTTATATTTCTTTTTGGATACCTAGCAAGTTCTGCTTTTCAGCAAAGACAAATATCAATCTAGGTTTCAATCTTCTGCAGGTCTTATAGTCCCCTGGTAGAGTATGAGTTGACTGTAATTATAAAATGAAAGGAGAAACGAAAAACCCATTAGTAGCCCAAGAAAATGTGATTAATGCTGAAATCACCAGAAATCATATTTAAATATTTCATTTTATATTTTGTAATAAATTGTATTGATAATTGATACATTCTGTAAAGATCTTTATATTTAATAATGCGCAGAAAACAAGCAGTACATACTCCGCAATTTGCTAGAAGTTACAAAACATGTTATTATAGGACATAGAATATTTGAATAGATATTTCAAAGATGGTGGTGGTGCATATTGGAAAATATGATGTTATCAGCACGTTAATGGAAAAAAATGTTATTCAAATTCAGAATGCTTCTAAATATGTTAATCAAACATGTTGACTTTTTTTATGCACTTTTAGTTTATAGGCTTCCTAGATGGCAGTTTCTTAAGGAACAATACAATCCCATTTTAATGCTAGAAGAAGATATTTATTCAATAGGTACTAAAAAGCAGAAGCCTATCAGGAGATCAGCATCACTTCAACGGGCATTTCAACTAAAATGGTTGAACTTTAATATTACCGTATGAATGAAAGTTCATGTCATATTTATTTGCCGTATCTAATATACAAATGTGACACAGAAGAGAGATCAGAGACATAATACAATGTCTTGGTATACTCTGAAAAGACTGCAAGATTTCTAGAAGCAAAGTATGCAAATGTTGCAGAATCTTGTAATACCTTTTTTATTGGACTAGCAGTATTTAAAATAATAGACGAGCTTTCGGGAGTCCTCCCTTTATCAAGTCAAAAGCATTTCTGACCAAGCAAGTGAAAAACACAGTTTAAAACTAACCAGTACATGTTCTGATACAGGGTTAAAACAGGGGTTAAAACAACACGGTAGAAGGAAAGTAGAGCTTCCAACCTTTTGGATCCTTTTGGATCCGGTAACTTACATTTACTGAAATGTCACCATAGAATTGATCCTAAATTATTCACGTATGTTATGGTGAAAATTTCATTTCTGATGATAGGAAGCAAATATACCTATCTTTCTTTCAGACAGCCTTAGCCCAGTCCTTGCTTGTGGGTTGTTTTTTTTGCATACAGACCTCAAAAATACATTTAATTGAAGAAACAAGTTAGTTAGAGGTCAGCGTTCTTAACATCGAGAACTTAGAATGTGGTCTCTCTCTCTACATAATGCAACTTCCGCTTGGTACTTAAGTCATCCACACTCACTTTCATCTCTGAAGTGTTGTGATAATAATACTACGATTCAGATGCTTCTGCAGATAAAAAATCTTTTGAAAAGATGTGTGTTTGAAGTAAACCAAAGAGGTCTTGATCGGGACCGGACCTGCAATTAGTTTGCTGACAGAGGCCGTGGCTTTGTCGGTTAATCCTCTGCCTCTCTGGTTTTCTTTTATTGAATGGTCCTATTCCTAAAAATACCACCAGTCAAGGGGTTTTAACTTTTCTAAACTGGATTGCAGCCCCCACTCCCAGCATGCATAGGGGTAAATAACATATTATTTTGTTCAAATTATAATTTTTGTTCTTAATTGCCATCCCATAAACAATCTTGTGCTAACGAGATTATGTAGGAAATTAAATATATTAATAGTATTTTTAAACACATACTATGTATAGTGAATGGAAAAAAAATAAAAATAAATTTAAAAAAATGCTTAAAATATAAAAATATCCCTTGACGTGCGCCTTATGTTTCTACTTAATTTTGGTAAAATATTGTATTTTGAGAAACCTCTCTTTATATTTTGATAGAAACAGTATTTTCCCTTTTCACAAGTTCAGTCACAGCTACTAAATCCTATAGCATTAACCTCTGAACCTTAGAGATTGGTGTGAAATTGCAGAGATGTGATTATCAGCTTTCATAAACACAAGACACAAGCCCAGTCTGGCATAAAAGTGAATTCTTAAACTACATTTAAGAAACGGATATCTATAGCTTAATACATAGCCATATGTGTATTTACCGGGGGGGGGGGGTCACCAAAATCTGACATGTAGAAACTAAAAAAAAAAAAAAATAATAATAATAATAGATCAGAAAACTATACTATATTCAAAAAGAAATAAATATTTACTTAAAACGAATTTCAATGCATGAAAAAGGGGTATTTTCCGAAGGTGTGAAATTGAGCCGTATTAAGTAAATCATCCACCCTCATACGTTCATTTCTCTGATACATATGCTTCAATGTGGCAAACCAACCAAAGGTTCTATTTAAGCTAAACTAATTCTAAGATGTAATCTTTTTTTTTTCCTCAAATAGAAACATTTGTTTTTCTAAACCCTCGAGAATGATGAATGAGTTGTTATTTTTTTCGCGTTTGCCGTTTTTGGTTTGTACGGTCAGTCTCTCGAGACGAGGCTTTTGCAGAACATTTTGAATTGGAACTTAGCTTTTCCATCCCTGGCTATTATAATAAACGCTGTGAAAATCCTATTAAAAAGGGCAATGGGGGTTAACAGTAGCTATGAAAAACAACCGCAAGGTTTCAATGTTTTGGATCTGGCACTATATAAATCAAAGTATCTCATACTTGCCAACAACATTAAAAGCAGTGAAAGAAATCTTTGACATTGCATTGAAAAACATACCCTCCGTTGGGGTAATAAGTAAAACATAAACAAGTTGCTAGAATCACTGAAACAATAATCTTCCTGTGTATTTTATTAAGAAATATGAATTGGAACATGGGGCAAAATAGCAACCACAGAGCCATATACAATTCAAAGTAACCAATCGTCAAGAAATTAAATATTTAAACACTACTTTCTGCTGTCACTTTTAATAAGCATACAACGTTATATCAGTTAATCTGATTTAGTCAGAAACTGAGCCTTTTTAAGGATTGTTTCAAGAAAAACACCGATATATGCAATATATTTTTCCATCAACTCTCCTTACATACAATGCCAATTTAGAAAATAAATATATTTATTATATAGTAATTCCCAAATTAAATATTCTAGGGTACCAGCTGCTGTGTGTGCCAATCCAGGTACCACCGAGGTAAGGATATGTGCCAAATCCAGTGGATCACATAAAAAAAAGAGAAGAATCAGGACAATAGTGAAAAATACATTTCCAACATAATATGCACTTTAATGCATATAATAGCTTAGTGTCACCTTATTTATTAGCCTCTTTGCAAATATATGGGGGGATTCCTCAAGATGCTTTATGAACATTTGTTTTGTTTACCCATCCCCCAGGTATTTGCCTTGAAAATCAAAATCCACATGAAAACTGTTGCAAATATTTTAAGTGCAAACCAAAAATATTTCATATAGATCTTAAACGGTTAATATAGATGTATATCTTAAAATGTACACTCCAGCCATATTATACACTTTAATGTATATGATGGCTGAGAGATCCCTTTTTGCAAACATATGGCGGATTCTGCAGAATCGGCATTTTGCCCCTCCTTCTGCCCCCCCCAGCTGAAAGGTCCAAGCTTCAAGTAGCCAATCAGTGGGGTATTCTGCTATAACTTTGGAGCTGCAGCTTCTCCTTAAGGTAAGTTACTTTTCTCTTTTTTGTAAGTTTAAAGATTTTGTCTTGTTATTTGTCAGCCAGTACATTTTTTTTAGAAATGTTTGGTTTGGTATAACTTCAGGGAAGCTCAAATTTATGGTATTTTTATTGCAAGGTCATAATTGTCTGATCAATATATTTTTGTCCAAACGTCCTCTAATATTGAGCTGAGTTTTGGTGAAAGAGTGATGTATAAGTATTGATATATTATACAGAAGTATAATTTGGAGTATTATTATTGTCATGTAGGGGTGTCATATCTGGGCAGGAAGTATAATCACTTTGCTCTGTAGAGTCCCCCTGTCCATGGTACTGAAGAAATAACCTTGCTTTTAGATGTCATTATAACAAGGGGTGTTTATTTAGATTTTAAGTATGGATATCCTCAGCCATATATTATCACCAAGTAACATGGAAATACAATATAGTTATATATTACTATTAAAATACCAGATTTAAAGTACTACCACTACCCTGTTTTCATGTAAAATGCACGTTGGAGTCCACGTTGAACTCTCTTTCTTAAGAAAGATATTTGCACATGATCAGTAGCAAATAAATTCAATAGTAGTAGCAGCTAATAACTTGTTTCAATGGCATACATATGATTGACTGCCATTACCCTCATTAAGGACCTCAGTTCCTACTGACTTTAATAGGAGTGCAACTGAAGCTGCGCACGAAAAGCGCTTGTTCATCATTGCTTACGCTTCTTGGTTTCAGTAGAAGCAGCCACGGGGAAGAGAAAATAAGACCAAAGTCCCATTTTCTAACTCCAGTAACTAAAGGATGCCAGCACTGATTTGTATGGATTAAAATTCCATAGAAAATAGACTCATATGTGCATTAAAAAATAAAACTATTTTGGGGGTTAAACTGCCCCTTGAATGCTGCGTGTGTACTGATCTTCTGTTTCATATTTTTGTGCTTTGTTGAGTCAAACTCCAAGTAGGTTTCTAAGAGGTTTTGGAAACAGAAGATTACAGGATTTGGTTTTATTTGGTCCCAGACTACTTAATGCTCGGTGAATCCTGATGTTAAGATCAAGGGTGAGGATATCGAGATGCCGGAAATCACCGGCAATATGAATAGTGCAATAGAGTTTCTTTATTGGGGAAAAGCAAGTTGACAAAAGTTCAGGAAAGTAGTCAGCAATGCATGCGTTAATGAGGAGAAACAAAGACCAAAATAATTTCAGTAGTGATGGGGTTAAAGAGCAAGTCTAAAGACCACTATTACTTGCCACTGAAGTAGTCTTGATAAGGAAGGTAGGGATCTGGATCAAGGCAACATCTGACATCTGAAATAAGTGCGCACTGAGTAAAGTCTCTTTTATACATTGGTGGGATATATCTGTTTTTTTTCTATCCTTTATCATGATCTTTATATAGTTATTTGGCTGGTAATTTAAGGCATTCTAAAAGGGATCATGCTTTGTTGTTGGGTGGGAGCTGATTTCATACCGACTTTTAATATCCCAATACACCCATAATTCAGTATGGAACTAAATTATTGACAGTTGTGGTGTGAATGGTCGTCTTTTCCTTTTCCCGCTTCTTCTTTCTCTGGAGCATATCTGGACATATGTCCTAGGCATCTATGTCTAAATCATTGCGTGTAATGTTTTGGGCACTCTCAATGAATAATTAATCACTACATTTAATGTTTTGATGAATTTTACCTACAACACGTTTTGTTGATGTTTTCATATTGAATTTCCATGCAGCAAAATCGAGAATGCTGCATCAGAATATATTAGTCCTATATATCATAAGAATACAAAATATGCTTTGTTTGATTGCATGCATTCATGAGCTGCAGGTGTGTTGGCATCTTCTCTGAAGACTATAGCGATATCAATAAACTCAAATATGCTATTAACCTCAGAGAGTCCGCCTTCCCTATTTCCCTGCATATACAGTGGGTCAAGAATTACATAGCAAGTAATGTACCCCAACTGTTAATAACAGGGCTCTGATCACTTCAAAGGCGATCCAACCATTTACTTTCCTTTTTTCATTAGGTAGGTTATTGCATATGGTGCGTTCAAGGTAATTATATATGAGTATTGTAATTAGAGGTGATTGTCTTTGCTTATTGTACATAGTTTAATGGAGGAAAATTGAATTTCCATTAAAAAACTTTGTTTTCTATATCCAGATGTCTCTTATGTTAGAATAATGAACGTCTTTCACCAGCCCTGTGCTAAGAATACCCAGTACTGTTGTGCACTGTTCGAAGTCATAGATGTGCTTTCTGCAATAATCTGCAAGGGCAATGAAGGGGGCATAAGTTAACTGATGACTAGTTTTGAGAAAATAAACAGAAATGTGCACTGCATTAGTCTCTGTCTGATTTAATGTTGGGTGCTTTTTTTGCTTCCTTCCTTACATTCTAGTTATGTTCATCTTAACCCCTGCTAACAGAAGGGAGATCAGGCTGTCATCAGACACGGTCATATCCCATTCATTGGCAGGGATATATGCCAGCAGAGCCAAATAATGCCGGAGGAATGTCACATGTCCTTCGGGAATGTTCAGGATATACACGTTTAATGAGTTAAGACCACTTTATGATGTATATGTTTGTAGGAGCGGGACCTCCTCCCTGATGGTGTATCGGAGAGTGTGCCTCTACGGCTTCCTTATAACTCACCTTTGCATCTGTGTGCTTCCAAACAGAAAGGATCGTGATGTGAGGTTGTATCTTATTGCTTACATCAGGTAGCACACATAAGGTACAAGGTAATAGTTTGGGAAGTCTGTGCCACTGGTTGCACAAACCCTATGATCAGCCTTATAGGTTGCTTTAAGAAGATTCTTTGATCTCCTCATCAGGCCCAGAGTAGGAACCTTAAAGGCTCACAGCTCCTCACCCTTTCAGTTACAGCTTTAATGGTGATGTAATATCTTAGAAAGGACGACAAAATCAAATAGTATAATAATATATCAACCTGGGGTTGTTAAAATGACAAGATAATTTTCAGGAGACTTCATATTTCTAGAGTGAGGTCTAGCTCTACTGTATATTTGGTATTTCACATTACACCATGACACAAATGTTTTCCCTTTAATTAATAACAAACATACACAATGACATCAAATACAAAAAAATAATAATCTCGGAAGTAGATGAACATTTCATTTAAAAGTAGATTGATGGGAGCTGATTTGATTTTTCTACCAGGTTTGCTATTTGTTCTCATGCCAAACACCGTTATCGACCTCAAACAACTGGATTTCCAGAGCCCAACCCGTCTAGAACTCCTTCAGTGACCAAACAGGATTTTACCCTTGAAAATTTGTACAAATCTACTGTATGGGAAACACTAATGAATAGAGGCTATTGTGAAAGGGACATTCTGCCAAATCTGTCGCCTGCTACAATGCCAAACATCTCTTATGATCATCTGAAATGGAATTTACCCAGGGAATCCCCAACTAAATATAGCCTTTACTAATGGGGCTAGGAAAATATTGACAAATATATCTATTAACAAAAAAAACTGCTAAGTGTTGTATTTCCTTTTTGTGATTTATTTAAATAGCCTTTGCTCATATGAAGTTATTGTTAGTACATTTTTTGGTGAATAAATAATAATTTCATACAATGTTCATGCCACATTTCCATTCTGGGGAATATCCATGAAATCTATGGACATGTTGTCATCTCTGGCATGTACTGATTTTTAGACCTAACAGTAGTAGGTCTGTAGGCAAGGGCTGCCAATTACTTAATGCTGTATTGTATATGGCTTTGTTACCAACATTGTAAAATATCATGTACAATTCTCACACTTTTAATGCAACTGGTGGACAGATTTTTAGAAAAAAATACTCTTTGAAGTGTTACAAAAATACAAGAATCCCCACTAAAAGCAACAATACATGCTCTTTGTAAAAATGTAGTAATTGAACTGAAACATTCTCATGAAATTAGGAATACCTGAAGGATGTTCATTTTGGGAAGACTTTCAGATTGCTTTTAGCACAGATCCTAATCCTAAAGAATGAGTCCTTCTGTGATAAGTAGTCCTGATAACCAGCTGCAAACCAAATAAAGAGGATTAACCTAAGACTGAGAGTCTTTCATTGAATAATACTGAGGTGGAGCTCAATTAGAGTCAAATATGGCATGCATCTTGGGAAAGAAAGTTTTACTTTCAATGTACTTGATGCAGAAACAATCATGAGAAGGTTAAAATTAACAAATGAAGAAGTTCCAGCATAACATTTGGTAGATCACACATAAAACTTTAACAGAGCTTAGAAAATAAAAATAAAAACATAAAACAAAGCAAATATTCCTGGGATTCCCATAAGATAAGAATGTCCCTTTTGTTTTGTTCCTTACAATCAGATCTCATGTTCTCAACACTATCTACAATCATGATCTCACAAACCTTTGTGCCGTTTTCACTATGTTTCCATCTCACTTTCATTTCTCTCATCTTTCCTCCTTAAAAGGTATGATCCTTACATCCCTAGAATCCATTGTCCACGTAAGGTCAGGAGCCTAACACGTTAAAAGTTAGAGATATAGGGAACTGTGCTGAGACCAATACCGGGCAATTATATGTATAAAAAGGGGATTTTAATGCATTTGAGATAGGATCGCATTCTTACCAGATCTCGATGAGACTAGCATTGACCTGATACTTGCATTACTATCAACTTAAAGTGTGCAATGTTCCTCAAGTCTGCCTGTATAAAATTCTGATTATTTTCAGTGAAAAAGAGGTTATGTACACACAATAACACCCATGGCATTGGTATTAGCAGACCTTCTGCAAATCTTCACTGTAGTGAATGTCAAACTCGGACCTCTCATTTGTTTGCAACCTCTACATGTTCACTCTCATCTCATCTGATGCTCATCATCTTTCATCAAACTTTGTGTTTGGACCCAAAACCAGTAAATATGTTAAACAGTATAGTAGCAGAATGTGAACATCCATGGGGCCGGCATAAAGCTATCCTAGAACTAAGACTAGACCGAGAACAGATTAAGGTTTGACTCAGCATTAAAAGAAATAGATGGGCCAAATAGTTCTTATCTGCTACCAAATTCTATGTTTTCATGTTTCAAAAACGGTTTCGTTCATGTGCTTCTACCCATCCTCGCTTAACATGTTGTTAATTGAAAACCTGGCTTCCAGCATGGAGTATTTCAAGCCTCAGCAGGTCGTTTCTCATATATGGTGTAACGGCATTTAAGAGGAATCATAGCACATGGGAAAATGTGATGTGCATTGTTGGCAAAGAGAAGATTTTCTTATTGCGGGATCCCTTTATTATCTTGCATTAACACTGCAAGAGATCCATACTTAAGGACATCTGTCCCCCAACTAAAATTGTTATGAGTATTACTGTATAACTCCATGACCCCGAATAAATAGAATATGTGATTAATCATTGTATTATAACTAGACTGTTGTAGAAATACAATTATTAACATATGCGGAATGAAACAAATACATGATTTTAACCAGTGGAACACCAGAGGGGAAAGTAGCTAATTTTTGTACTATGTGTCATGCTCCTAACATGGCATTCAAGTGATTAATACATAAGTCAGAGCTTGCCTATTTCGACTAAACTTTAAAGCAATGTTGTAAAAAGCTCCGTCTCCACCCAGGACATGTCACAGAAACATTGTTTCATAAGAGCAGAAAAGATTAACACTTTTTTTCTAATACATCCCCGACAGCAGACAACACCTAGCTACTATTTCGGCATACAGCAATATTATTATCCCGCCGGCAAAATGTGATGCATGCTATCTGCCAAGCTTTTAAATGTCAAACTTGGTAGTCTGGGATGAATGAATTTCCTCTTCTGGCATTATTGTTCTACTTATAAAGATTGTCCTGTGGCCTTTCTGAGGAATCAAGCAGACAAAAGCACTTAATTGTTTAATGAGTGTTCTATTTTATTGTTGATGACAAAATGTTAATTTACTTACAGATTTTGTAATATAAATCACTGATATAATTAATCATTTTCATGTGTTATTTCCTAGACAAAAAAAAAGAAACAAATACGCTCCCTCTGATACGTTTGTGAAAATTACAATACCAGCATCATAGACTTGATGTCATCAATAGCTCTCCATCCGTTACACAACTCTAGCATCTTAAGAATCATCATAAACTGATATAATTTTCAAATTAAGGTGGTGAATTTACTACCACTCAGTTTAAAGAAGAATGTTACTGAAAAATATTATTTAGATTGGGTTAACTTTACAGAGCTAGGACATGTATAAATACGTCATACCCACCAATGTGGACGTTAACTACACACTCATGACTCCATATTTGTGGTTCCATTAGGGTTCTATCGTGGGTTGATTCTGCTTTGCTTTCAGTGGGGACTCAAGTAACAAAGATGGACAGAGATTCATATTTTACTCCACAATACACTTTTCTATTGATCTGTAAATGTTTTTAATCCATGAAAGATGTCCACAACACCTTAGCAAATTTCCAGCTCGGAAGCAAGAAATGCCATTTTCTCCATGTTTCAATCAATTGAATTCTATAATTGATACCCTTTTATTCTCGATCGGGGGAAAATGCATGGAAGTTGCTTTTTGAAAATTGTTTCATATGTTTTATTTCTCATACTCATGGGAATTTCATTAAGTGGTCAAAAACTGATGTAACTGCGCGAAATGATATTGCCAGAGGGCTCATACTGTCTGTTCAAGCTGGGAGTTATAATTCAGCCAGCAGAAAGGTGTATATATAAGCAAAACTATTCCTCTACAAAGGTCCTTTAAAGTTAATTATTTAGACAATAAGCATTTCACGTGCAGCTGTTGGCTTTGCATTGTTGAGTTGTATAGCTTGTTCATCCATGCGCTAGACTTTTGACATTGTTCGGATCACCCCTGATGGCATTTCACTTAAACCCAAAGATAAGTGGTCAATGCTATTAGCAAAGACTTGAAAAAGGCACTTGTCATGGTAGGTCAGCTGTCTCTTAACTTTATCCGGTAAAATGTCAAAAGTGCCCCTAGGCCACTTCTTCCTTATCATCTCCAATTAGATACAGTCAATAGTTTACTAAAGTGTTTTAGGTGAAAGGTATCTCATATTTTTAAAATATACCTTCCTACCACAAGCATTACTAAATATTTACAGATCGATCAAATCATGTAAAGGTATATAAAAGGGACAAATATCTGGTTTTCATGTTTCCAGTTTTTATCCATATTAAATAATAACTCGATAAGTCATCGGTGGCACCATGAATTATCTAGACACACATCTACATAAATAAGACAGATAATCTTGGTACAAATTTGGTATTAAAAACTGTAAAAAAAAAAAGAAAAATGTTAATACAATTTGCATGCTGTGTGGTCCCTTGTTTTGTTTTGCTAGGGCAACAAATTGTGCTTCCAAATTAAAAATGCTCCTGAATTTTCTGCCGAACCGAATGGACAGGGAATGACATTTGTTGCCCGAAAACAAATGAACAAAAACCAAACCAAAAAATTCATATACAAATACACTTTGGATGAACTTCATCCTTACTCAATTGGTCCTCTCCTACTGTCCTGCTCCCCCTTCAACCACTACAATGTAAGCTTGCAAGAGCAGATCCTTCTTCTCCTTCTGTACCAGTATGCTTAATGTCTATTAATTATATTTAAAATGTTTTATTTACTATTGTAACAGCACCACAGATTCGTCTGGCGCTGTATCTAAACTGGACCAAGGAGCAATGGAAGAAGGTGGTCTGGTCTGATGAATCATGTTTTCTTTTATGGATGGCTGGGTGCGTCACTTACCTGGAGAACACATGGCACCAGGATGCATTCACGGAGGCCCCATCTCACAACTTACCGGACTTAAAGGATCTGCTGTCTAGTGGACAGATGTCTAGTGGAGTCCATGCCTCGACAGATCAGGGCTGTTTTGGTGGCAAAAGGTGGACCTACACAATATATGGGCAGGTGGACATAATGTTATGGCTGATCATGTAGATATGAGTTATTATGTATAGGTGAGCATGTGTGGAGCATGTGTGATTAGGGTGCCTACCTGGAGCCTGTTTTTGCTGCATTTCTCCAACCTACAGCTCCTGGGTGCCTCTCTGAACACCATAAGTGCAAAAGTGAAGATCAATTCACTTCAAGTGAATAGCATTGTTCTATGGTAGCGGTGTAATGTGTACATGCGCACAAAGCTTTCTGGTCGTATGTATTGTTCCAATGTGCTAGACCTCGGTTTGGTCTAAGTACTCTATATGCAACAATCAATTATTTTAGTCTGTGCTTACTTCCTACTACTACATAGACTAGTATTTAGATAATGTCTAATGGACATGGACCTGATCTCTTAATATATATCAAAATATCTGGAGACTACTGTACTTATTATATGACTGCATTTATTGTACCTTCCCTTTCATTATATTATAAACCATAAAGAGCCTATTACATTGATCTGAGAATTTATTTCCCATATGTTTCTGTATGTTTCTAGTGACTGCCGTCTTGATTAAGCATCCAATAAATAACCAAGTCATAAAGATCTTAAAACTCCTTTCTTTTGCAGAAAACAGTCTTGTTATGATAAAACGTTTTGTTAAAGATAAAAAGTAATGTGTATCAGGCGAAAAAACATTGGGCAGATTGTACAGTTTATATAAATAAAAATCCACTGATAAATTGAATTGTCATAATTTGTAAATGTTGAAAAACCTTGGCTGTGCGAGTAAAAGTCATTCTTTGTAGACTTGACATGTAGAATGGACTCATCCAGGGTCAGAAAACCCAGGGTCACGCTAACCTTGGCTAAATTTCAGGAGAAATATTTCCTAGTAATCACACAAAAATATAGTTTGATTTATGCAAATATCACCTTGGACCTTAATCTTGTCATAGCTTGTAATTGCAATGAAAACAACCATGGTGAAAAAAGGAAATTATAAATATATATATAAAAAAATATATATATATATAACTTTTTCAACTTACTTAAAGTTTCCTTATGGGTAATATTTACAAATAATGTGACTTTCTGACTCTTCCTCTGTCTGTCCACCTATATCATCAGGCTGATCTTCTAAACTGTAGCACTGAATCTCAAGCCAACTAAACCCAGTGACTCTGGAAAACCTTCCGATCTGGTAGCCTGCCAGCACACGGTAAACTTTATTAAATCTACCAAGAAAAAACTACTCTGGGGTACTCAGAACTGCCCCAGAATTTAGCCTCTTAAGCCCAATTGTTGCCATACCGTTTACCAATGAGGACAGATCTCCGAGGAGTAAACAGCAAAGCTATTTAGATTTCGCTTCAGGGTAGTGTTTGCATATCTCAATTTTGAATTTCTTTGCATGACCCATAGATGTATATTCGGGTATCTACTACCTTTTCCGTAACATAGAATTGTCTCATATAACATTGTCCCCAATCTTCTACTCTCTAACTGTTAATCACGCCATCCAGTACTGGTAGACCTCTTTTTTCAAAATGCCTATTTAAACATTAGGTCCCAAACCATAGTGCATTCCTCTAGTTTCCTCAGATCGTTTGTCCTAGAGCGTCTACAAATCTTTGTGTCATCTGTAAACAGTCAAATCTTCCTTTGCAGGCCATTTTAAGTCCAGTTAAGGCAGTGTAGGGGTTTTACATAGAAAATGGGCCTATTTAAAATAAAACAGCATGAAGTTCATAAAACAAAACCATCCTTTATTAGTCCGGTGAAACCAATGGAAAATGGCGCTCCATTGCCAGCCTCTTAATAATTAGTGGTTCTTTCATAAATAATGATAACTGTTTAATATGATATCGTTTGGCATTGTTCTTCCCTTTCCCACTAGTAACCTTCTACGCTGGTTGGTATGGCCTAGTGAAGTGCTCACAGGTCTGCCTGTGTATATAGGTGAGCCGACTTGTCAAAAATAATAATAATGTTTACTTCCTACTAACCTTTTTATTGTGATATTATGTTTATTACCTGACAAAGGCCCTCTTTGGCCGTAACATTGCTTTTTTGCTTTCTCTAAATAAAGTATCCTAAAGATTGGAAGCTGTTTGGAGTGCTGGGATTCCTTTTCTTTGTTCGTATTACCTGATTAATAACATTATGTGTATGCCCACCCACAATATACCAGTAGGGTTGTTTTGTCAAGGGACTTTCAACATCTGTCTCTACCCTCATTTCAAATGCTAAGGTTCTCCAACAGTTTTAATAAACAGCACAATACTCAGGAAAGTGGACAGTCGGTACATACTGGAATTTATTTTTTTCACAATCATTTCTGTACTACCTCAGCAGGGCCGGCCCAAGGCAAAATGCCGCCTGGGGCGAATTTAAAAATGCCCCCCCCCATATCTACTCTTCCTCTGCCTCTGTCCCTGCCGCCCCCCCCATATCTACCCTTCCTCTCCCTCCGTCCCTGCCGCCCCCCCCATTATCTATCCTTCCTCTCCCTCCCTCCCTATTATCTGCCCTTACCCCCCCCCCCTTGTACTTACCTTTCAGCAGTCCTGCGGCGAGTCTCCCTGTTCGGTCTTGGTGCCGGCTTGTAATGCTGAGCCGGAAATGAGGAAATCTTCCGGCACTCGGCACCGAGACCGAACAGGGAGACTCACCACTTTCGCTTAAAAAAAAAAAAAAAGGGCTTGGGGCGGCAAAGTGCCACCCCTTCAAAAGTGCCACCTGGAGCGGTTGCCCCACTCGGCTCCATTGTCGGGCCGGCCCTGTACCTCAGCATACTAGACGATCACATCCTAATGTTTATCTTTACTATGGACATCCTCTGTGTGATTCAAAGGAACATGTATTAAAAATATAGGACCCATGTTTATTGTATACCTTTTTTAATGAAGATTTCCTTTTTAATTATATTAAAAATGTATGTTTATAAATTGTGACTAAATAAGCTATTGAGTAAAACAACTGGTTCTAAGTCATGTGAAGATGCTACTTTGACATGCAATTTATCGCTAAGGTTCCCCGAATGATTCATATAAACACTTAATATTAGTATGGAGAATGTTCTATGGCATGCCGCGTTACGCTGATAAACCTTTTATGGCTTGTTCTGAACACATACCTAAGATCTATGTTTTACAGTAGATGATGAGCTGCCGATGTGAGGCTGATCACTAAGCGGGTAAGACATTCTCCGATTCTTCCTTTGGAAGGTGGCAGATAACAGACAAGACATTCAAGTAGCTGACAGAGTAACCTGTAAGTGCCTGTCTTGTGCAATCTACTTGTCAGCTTTTCAGTTAGGAGAGGAGACGTGTGCCAGTCCTGTCAGCTTTCTGTCATCTTTCTCCTCTGCCTTTCAGCACATTAACTTCAATGAATGAATATGCTTGTCTTAGCCAGTAAAATGGGAAGATTGTGCATTGGATTCTCAGGAAAATGTTTATATATCCTGCATTTAAATGCATCTCTGTGGACTACAAATATATTGTAAAGGAGGCCCACATTGTCCTTTTTTCCCCATCTCAAGAAGGGAACTCTGAGGTCATTTTGATGACCCAATCAAAGAAAAAATACAAGATGTTACAAAATCTGCAATTAACCGAGAGAGCAAATGAAGCAGCTTATTGTAGATATTATGAGATATTGCCTAGTCTTAAGAACATAAGCTTGTTTGAGCAGGGCTTTCCTTACCTTTCGGTTTCTGTAAATCTACATTGTGACTTTGTATGTCCTGTTTAACCATTCTATAGCACTGTGGGATATGGTTGTCTTATATAAATCAATTGCAATATTTTTATTATTAATAATAATATAAATCAATTTTATTTCAAACTTAAAACCTATAACATCATATAATAGTTCCCCGCAAGCCCCTGGCTTCCAGATGCCAGATTGGCAGCTCCTTTTGGGTATTTTCTACAAGGTGAATGAATGAGAGAGAAAATTAAACTTAGAAAAGAAAGAAAAATGGGACAGGATGTAGATAAGGCAAAGACAAGGGGTAAAGACCAGTAAAAAAACTGCGAGGCAAGAGGGTGAAAGGAGAGAATTTGAGAAAAAAACATGAATTCCTTTCTGTTCATTGTTTAATATATTTTAGATAATCTATTTGATTCCATGAACAAAAATATAATATCTTAAGGTTGAAGGCTCACACGAGGATCCAAAAGTTATGGATGCACCAAAGCCATGTGTGGTCGGCCATGGATTGGAAACAAAGGGATGAGTGAAGGAGTAAAATTACCATTGTAGCCATAGCTACCTCTGGTTGAGAGTTTATGTGCTTGCCCTTAAGTAAATGTTTTTCACTAAGTAACATATAACTCTGAAACCAAATGGCAAAGGGTGGAATGTAGTTGAACATTTATTAGGATTTATCTTGGGTTAAATTAATCTGCTGAAAGGTGAAATAATGGTCATTGATTTGAACCATATAGTATACTCCTTTTTTATTTTCATTTTGAGACATGTGCTTCAATTTTATAGCTTTGTTTCACTTAATTGTGTTTAATTATCATAAGATCTATTTTTATTCAAATGTTCAGAAGTCCATGAGCAGCCAAATGATCATGCCTAAACATGAATTAATAAAAAAAAATCTAAATAACATTAAAATTGACAATATACAAAACTGACAATAACACTAATACACATTAAGATATACTTGTACAGAAAGAGAAGAGGGCCCTGCTTTTGCCAGGACACAGACCAATTCTTCTCTTAGATATTTGTGTGTTTTAACTAGACTTGGGCACCGGCCAACTCTTCGTGTCCGTCTTCGTGGGGAAAAAAATCTTTGTATTCCACGAATATTCACCCGTTTCTGTGTTCGGTTTGGGCAAATATTCGTGTACATTCTTCATGTTTATTTTAGTTTTTTGTTGTTTTTTGTAGAAGGGATTAATACGGGGTTAATGAGGTAAGCACTACGCAGCACCTTAAATGTTAAAAGACCTCAGATGTTAAAGGTCTGTGCGAGCGACTCTATTGGTTGTCGCTCTTATGGACCTTAACTCCTGACGGCAAATTTACGGTAACCCCTGCATAGATAAGGTAGGCTAGATGGTCAAGGGACCAGGGAGATTAGAAAACGAAGGGATATTTGGAGAACTACAATACAATCGGTTAACAACGAGATCCATTGCTTAAATATGAGAGAGAACTTTTTTAAGGTTTGTTATAGATGGTATCTTGTTCCAACAAAGTTAGCAAAAATGTACGTACACACTAAGGCCAACTGTTGGAGATGTGAGAACTGGAAGCTTCTTACACATCTGGTGGACCTGCCAATATATAGAGGCTCTCTGGAAAGAGGTTTTCAGCCAGATTGAGAAAACAACTGGCGTATACTTACCTTTTACACCAGACTGCTCTCTATTACATCTAGATTGGCCAAAAGTTCCCAATCCCTACAGAAGCTTAATAACCCATATCCTTGTATCTACCAAACTACTCATAGCGAAGAATTGGAAAAACAAAAAATTGCCTAATTGGGAGGAGATAAAATTAAGTACAATCTACCATTGTAAAATGGAATTGGGTATAATCAAATTAAATGGATTTAACATAATCAAAATTAGGAAATGGGAAAGAATACTAAACCTATTGGAAGCCTGAGTATGAGTGGTTCTGGGTTTTCCATCTCTTGCTGCATCTCATTGTATATTTTATTTGTTTTTTTTTGTACTTTTTAGTATGTCTTAGAGGCATATATTATATTCTTTGCCATGTCTAAAAAATTGTTTTTTTGTATTGTCTAATATGTCCTAAAGGCATGTATTATATTTTTTGCCTTGTCTAAAAAACTGTTTTTGCTATAAATGAATAAAAAAAAATATATTTAAAAAAAGAAAAGAAAACGAAAACGAAGATTCTTCGTTTTGTGTGTCTTCGTCTTCATTTATGTTTCATGTGTATGTCTCAGTATTCGGGCTAAACAACGAAAGCGCACCCTTCGCGTGCGTTTTCATGTTTGCCTGAATACGAATGCACAAGTTAAGTTTTAATGCAAAAAAGCATACATCATTACTCTCATTTCCCAATTTTTCATTAAAAAGTCTGTTGCTTGCATATGATTTGTTTTAACCATAAGATTTGCAGTCATTTTCTAGCACCACTGTAGCATTTCTCAGCAGATACCACTCTTTCTGCTAACCCTTAGCTGATAGTATCTGAATTTCAGGCCCTGAACATCATTTCAAAGGCAGGAAGACGAAAAAATTGAATACCTGAAGCTCTGTAATTATAGAGGCTAAGATAAGAAATACAGAGCATTAAAAATAGATAGATAAATTATCAGAGTTAAGCTGATAAACCGCATTTAGTACACTAATCTCAAGTGTTTGTTTTGCATTCCTTCGCCTTTTAAGATGACAGGATGTGATCAATTGCTTCCTTAAAGGTTGGCAGCTGTCCTGCACTAGCATTTAAATTCTTTTTGATGTCCTCTGCTTTGTGTGAACGTTTGTGAGCTACTGTTCAGATATAGAACCATGATTAAAATAATATGTGCATCTGGTTATAATTAAAGGCCCAGTTGGATGTAATGACAACTTTATCCAAACTCTGGCATAGCTATCTTCTCCGTGAAAAATCAATGTTATATTGTATCAACTGTCTTCTGTTTGATCCTCATGTTTTCTAAACACTGGACCATTGTGATTGTTGACACAGTAACCGTGGATGTACAAGGACGAAACTGTCTTACAAAGTGTATGGAAATGTTGATTTTGTGTAAACATTAAAGAACATATTCACGTTATAATATTTATTATACAAGAATTAAAAGGGAAGTTAACTATCAGGACCAATGCACGGAACTCTATAAGCAGTGTTGTTTTTTATGTGTTGTATATTTGTTCCAATTCACATCTTTAAGTGAATATTTATAATATAGATCACGCTTTAATGCTCTTCTGTTGACAAAAAAATAAAACATTTTGCTAAGTTGAAACCACCACAGAAACAACTGAGAAGAGCAACCATTTTTGCCAAGCATGCTTTAAAATAAATCTGCTTCAGGAACCTGTAGACAAAAGGAGGTAATGTTATTTTGCTTGTTCTGGTACTGCAGGTAATAGTGTACATGTACTCTGAAGATCAAAGCTTTTGGTGAGACCGCTATTCTCCAAGCAGAGTTCATTGGAGCTCAGGAGTGGTAAATGGTCACTGGTTTGGCGTATAATTCCAGTAAGTGTGCAAGCAGTTACCAATGCAATGCTGTACTAATCAACAAAACCAAGAGTGGTTTCTATGCCCAAGCTGATCAATATTCTTGTGTAAAAAGTAAAACCTAATTATTAACACAACAGTATTATTACAACGGGTTTTTAAAGAAAAAAGTAATTATTTTTGTCTATGCACTAACTATATGTTCTATATAGTGGGGTAGTTTCGCCCCAAAGGAAAGGAGGTTATTATTTAATTTTGTTCCAGTCCCCAGGACTGTCGTGATCTGAAGATATTGAGTCGCTTTACTGTTTTTTATCTGCAGTTTCACATATATCCACCAGGATATCTAGACTGCACCCCTTCTTTGTTCCTTTTGTGTAATGTATTTTGTCACGTATGCATTGAGCAGGGCATGATTGTGCCCATTAAATTCTGTTGCCCCTGCCATTAACCAATTTTTTGAGACACTATTTTATTAGGCCCCTGGCTTTGGCTTGCCCCTTAGTGCCAGCTGTCTCTTGGTCCTGCTTATCTAGTAAATCCTTTTCCCCACTAGGAATCAGCATGTTTGACTAGTAGACTGGAGCCAGAATTATTAAAAATATAGATAGATAGATAGATAGATAGATAGATAGATAGATAGATAGATATTCAAGTAATGATACAAACCAAACATGATTAATACATTTGACCGGCCCACTTGCAGAGGTGGGATCACATCATGTGACGTTACATGAGCCTGAGGTGATAGTTTGGTTGCTTGCACAATTCGCGAAAGACTACGGGTAAGGTTGTGATGTGTAGGGTGTGATGCTGCAGTGTGTATGTTTTATTTGAGTGTATATGTGACTGTGTGTCCCAGAGTGTGTGTATATGTTAGAATGAGTGTGTCTGTGTGAGTTTGTATCTTATAGGTGTCCATTGGACTGTACCTGCCCCCAGGCCAGAAGGTGCCAGCCCTGTTTTTATTGCGTAGATTTATATGTCTAAGAATTAGGATCGGGGATAAATGTCTCTAGAGCAGGGGCGTCCAACATGCGGCCCGCGGGCCAAATGCGGCCCGCGAGACCTCGAGGTGCGGCCCGCGTAAGATCGGCAGCCAGGGCAACCGATCTTACGCGAGCCGCACCTCAAGCCCTGCTACTTACTTGTGGGAGGGACTTCTGGACTGCACACAGAGGAAGCGGAGTTCACGTGACATCCTACTTCCTCTGTGCTTTAGCAGAGAAGGCAGAGGGAGGCCGCGCCCCCTGCTGAAGTCTGTAAGCGGCATCGAGGAGCTGCCTTGCAGGTAAGGAGGTGGGGAGGGTGTTTGAATGAGTGTGTGATTGAGGGAATGAATCTGTGAATGAATGATTATATGAATAAATGAGTGTGTGTGTGATAGCATGGATGTGTAAGTGCTGGAACCTAGGCATGATGGGACTGTGATTGCTGTTAGCAATCACACTCCTATCATGCCAAGTCAGCCAGTACATGCTGAAACCTGGCCAGCTGCCCCCCTTGTGTATTGATGCTGCCAGCAGTATGGGGTCTGCACTTACAGCCACCCTGTACCAGCATGTACTGGCTGACTTGGCATGATAGGAGTTTGATTGCTAACAGCAATCACAGTCCCATAATGCCTAGGTTCCAGTATTTACTGGATGGATGTGTAAGCGCTGGAACCTAGGCATGATGGGACTGTGACTACTGTTAGCAATCACACTCCTATCATGCCAAGTCAGCCAGTACATGCTGAAACCTAGCTAGCTGCCCCCCTTGTGTAGTGATGCTGCCAGCAGTATGGGGTCTGCACATCACTTACAGCCACCCTGTACCAGCATGTATTGGCTGACTTGGCATGATAGGACTGTGATTGCTAACAGCAATCACAGCGAGCACAGTCCCATCATGCCTAGGTACCAGCATTTACTGGTTGCCTGCATTTACTGGTTGCCAAGTCATATTGCTTATTTTGTCCAATTGTGTGTTACCTACTTTTATTAAAAATGTGAGTTTTTATTATTATTTTTAAAGGTGGGGGTCATTTTCGGTTTTGGCTAAGTGAACCCTGAATGTTTTGGTCCATAATTTTCATTTTAGTTCATCCCTAGAATAAATCTAGGGAATCCTGAATTTGTAGTCGCAAAACTTTCTAGGCCCAGAAATCAGTGAGAGGAAAAGTAAAGGTTTTGTGTCATTTTACTTTATTTTAATCTGCATATTTTATTAAAGGCCATGTTTTTTGTCACAGTGAAAAATGAGTGCGGCCCGCGCACGTATACAATTCTGATGAAGTGGCCCACTGCAGAAAAAACTTGGACACCCCTGCTCTAGAGCATTGAATGTTGCTGATATCACACTGTGTACACTATCAGAACATCTAAAGCTGCACATATTCTATTATCCTCTTTGTTGCTAGTAAAAAAAAAAATCATCAAAACGTAATTGCAAAGGGGAAGCCAGAAAAAACATGGGAAAAGTCAGCACCTTTATGAAAAAAATAGATCAAAAGCAGCAGTTAGTATAATTACAGCAGTGTGCACCTAATGATTCATCTTCATGGAAAATAAGTACATAGAAAGGTTTAGTGGCTGCATGATTTCAACATGAATACATAGGTAAATGGTGCGATATTTTGAGCCTCCCCCTCTATAACCCATTACGCACTTACAAATATGTACTGCAACACATATGTCACGGAGTATGTGCTGACATAGTTATGAGTCTCCAATCTATTTAATGTTACTTTTTTTCTTAGAACTTCAGCTAGGAAACTGCAACCTAAATTTAATTTGGCAGGTTGCTCATATTACACATTTTTTGTTGCCAATTTTTTTTAAATTGAGTTGACATTAAATCGCCATCTAAAATTATTTTATTTTTTTAAAATTGCAAAGGAATAGTTTCATTTAACAGAATATCATACGACAAAATAATAAAGCTTGTTAAAGGCCATTCAGTGTATAAAGTCTATCTGAAATGGTTGGCACTATCTAGGCTAGTATTATAAATAATAATAAAATTAAACTCAGAGTCTCTGGGTGAAGCTCTGCTTTCCCGGGTCTCTGGGTCGGTTTCTTCTTTCTCTGGGCAGGGGAAATTAGCTCCACCCCTACATGCAATTAGCTCCGCCTGTTCACGAAGCCACTGCCCAGAAGAGGGAAACTACCCTGGGAAATTCCTAGGTTGGATGACATGACATTACATTAGCATCAGCAATTTTAGTCTTAAATGTAATATTTGCAGCCTGATGCGTTTCACCACAGCGGCCTTCTTCAGGGATAAGTGGAAAAAAATTATAAATTTTCCTAAAGATAAGAAGAATAGAGGAAGCAAAGTAAGGAGAGAAGGCAAGAAGATTAGGTACAGAATTGTTATATAAAATTGAAACACAACCAATTGCGTACGGGGGAAATAATTACCCACATTGTAAAATGTTATCAATAAGCGAGGATTGGCGAATGAATAGCACATGCTAAAACTATATATATATATGTACAACAAACCCTATATAAGGCAACATTACATACAACACTGTATATATTACATAATGTTTAATAAAAGCATAGACGTATTGACATAAAAGGATATGAACACTATACACATAAAACATAATAATGACATGATAAATTGATTTTAACTCAGTCCACATTGGTTGTGTGACATAGTAGTAAATTAGTGGGTACATTTGGAAAAAGATGTGCAAAGTGAGAGTAATTTAGCGTGGGATTGAATCTCCATTAGGAGGGTACAAATATAGAGTGTCAAGTACAGCTTCAAAGTGCCTTATATAGAAGAGATAAAATATACAGAAGTGCATACATTATGAGTAGAGTGTAGTAAGAAAATGGAAGATGTGTACCTGTTTAGGGGTATTAATACAGAAAGGAGTGGTGATAAGCTGGTAATGTTCAGGAGCGGAGAGCTGTAACTGAAATATGGGAGCACAATGTGAATAGTATGTATGCTGGAACTATGATAAACGTATAAATGGGGAATAGTAGCTTACCCCCTATAACTGAAGCACTGCTGGCAAGGGAGATGACCACCTATGTATCAGTCAGATCCAAGTACCTGGGCTGTATATACTTAACAGTTGTAGAGAGGAAAGCAAGATCAGCTGCTTTAAATTTCATCAATGGGATTCACAGTGCTGTGCAAAACGCGTCGGGCTGTTCAACAAACTTACAAAAGTTAAATTGCAAGCAATCTACTTTTGTGTATAAAATGATCTTTGTAACATTGTATACATTGTATAGATATTTTTTTATCACAAACTGTCCATATATATATATATATATATCTGTTATATCTGCTCACATCAATCCATTGCATCCATACCACTTCTTCTTGAGAGTACTGGGAACTGCTCATTGGTATTGGAAGCCGCTCTCTCTTTCTTTTCATCTATATCTTTGTTTTTCTAACTTTTCTACAGGCGCAAACTTACACCTAAAATCGACCTTGAAAAAAGATCTTGTTCTAGATGGAGCTTGGGTTTTTGCGGTGTTAACGCATTTTTTGAACAGTAGTATATGTTATTTGTTCATTTTCATAATCTTTTGTTTGACACTTGAGAGAGAATAATGAATAATACTCCAAATACTGAGTATCTTTATGTGTGCACATTTTTGATTTTTTTGGTATTACTTTGTATTAAAATCACGTTTACTTGTGTACATCACGTATCAAAAATCCCGTTAAAATAAATAATTTCTGCGTACAGCTAAAATAAAACACATTTCCACTACATCTCACCATTCGAGCTTTTGAGGAATACATCTAAAAGAGTGACTGAGATTAGACATAACAGGATTAAATATTCCATGGGAAAAATCAATAGTGTCAATGACACTGAGGGAAAAATAACGAAACGCCAAGCAATTAGTGTAGAATTAAACAAAGAAAAAAAAAATCTTTCTGGTTTCTTAGCATGTCCTTAAAAACATTAATCCTTAACTGCAAATTAGCTGGGATTACATTTCAAAGGCCTGAAATTGTAGGGTCAGTGAAGTGAAAGTGAGAAACGATCTTTGGCCTTATGTGTAGTGTATGTGATTATTTTGTCCAAAACAAAGAACCGTCTACTCTCTCAGAGACTTTTCTCATATGTTCCTTTTGTTTTCTTGTTTATAGCCAGTAATAGACGCCTCATAAAAATATATGTTGTCTGTTATTATATTTATTATGTGGTTTTTGCTTGGGTTGTTAATGCTTGACAGTGACATGGATGCTGGTATATCCGACAAGATTTTCCTGTATGAAGTGTGTTTGAAACCTTTACAGAATTAAACGCTGTTTTCCATTGGGGTGGGGGAGGTATTTTTACTTTGCACTTCAAATCCTTTGGTGTCCATAGGGCCAGTGATGTGGGTAGTGACCCAAAGCAGTACCCCAGATGTCCATAGGGCCCATGGTTACATTCCTTACCCCCTGTCCCCAGGCCAAATAAGTCACTAAGCAGGAAGAATATTTTTCCATGACACGTGTATCTCACACATAAAGCATATAATTTGCGGATAAAAATCAGTGACATGTCCAGAAATCATACATAAAGGGCACCAAAGGCAGGGAGATATATATATATATATATATATATATATATATATATATATTCAAAAGGCAGGCACTACAAATGCTATATATATATATATATATATATATATATATATATATATATATATATATATATATATATATATAAAAGCTGGGTACTGTACAAGGTTCAGCATGTCATGTGATGTCATAAGATGTAACGTCTCCATGTAGACTTGAATGAAGTCAGTGAAGTCACCCTGATCACTTTGTGGATCCCTCGCATTGTGAAACAGATCAGATGGTCACATTAACACAGCTGCTGCTAGTGGGCTGCAGCACCAGACATTGCATTTAATTTTATTTAGTGGCCCATTATTGCTCCTAAGTGCTTGATAATTTTCTCAATGTATAAACAGACCAGATTTACAGACTATGTAAATACTGTTATTTTTTTAATCTATTAAAATTATATTAATGAACCTAGTTAACATATCTTGCAAAAACTGCTATTTCCTAGTGTCAAGTTATTCATAAGTAAACTACAGTAATTTTATAATTTGGTAAAGTTTAGAAAAGCAGACAACTCCACCTAGTGGCTCTTCGAGTAACTATTTCATAAGAAGTATTGTTATCTAGCTTTTACTAAAATTTCACTAATATTCATTATAATATATTTCATATTTCAGATTATAATAATGTAGCTTCTTTTTATAATTAGGAATATGTGGACAGAGGTGGAAAATGTGTCTTATAGAAAGTGGTTGGGAGACATACTAAGGTTTTTTGGAGGCTGGGCAGCAGGAATCCACAACCTTGGCTCTAAGGATTTGGAACATAAGTTTACATTTTTGTGCATTTTGGAAAGCCTACTAGAATGAGAGAATAAACAGAATATTTCTGCTTCGTCTTATAAATGAAACTTTTGGGAATTTGTTTCCTAGGGGGTGACCTTGTAATTTTGTCTTCCTTCTTGGTAACTCCCATGTGAACACCGATGCATGTAGAAATAAATAAATAAATAAATAATTTCCGCTTGTTGGCATCATTGTTTAAATTTAAAATTTCAATGCATGTGACACAATTGGTCTTAGAAACTTTTTTTACCGGACATTTCCATTGGGGCAGTAGGTGCCACTTTCTACCCTTTTTCAGCAATGGTGGAAGTGTTTGCCCACTTCTAACTGTAACAGCACTAATGCACATTTCAGCTACTTACAGAGAGACCCCCACCCACCTTTTTTATAGAACACATATGGAAAGGTAAAACCTGTTGTACTACTAACTAGAGGCTGCAATGTACAGGAATTCCACTAGGAGGCACTATTGTCCCACAAAGTACACAAAATGTCATGTACATCTGAAATAACTAATAATCATAATGTTGCCAAAATTCCATTAATTTAGTCTTAAAAGAAATCTAAAGATCCTCCAATGGGTATACCCGGCACTCAATAAGTGTTCTTTATTCATAAAAATAATATTAAGTCATTCATAATTTCCTGAACTGCGTGACAGGCGGTAATAGTTTAAGCAGGGTCTGGACTAAAATAATACTCCCAAGACATCGATTTTTCTAAGAAAACCACAACTGCTTAAAAAGTCAGATTATAAATATATTTATAGAGATTGTACTTCATTATTGGAAAGTTGACATAAACCACGTTCTTCATTCTCACAAAGATGCACATTATACCTCCGGATATATTACAGTACTGTTTAGAACTGGTGATAGAGAGAATTTTGACAGTCAGCCTATAAACGATAATGACTCTTTATGAGTGAAGTAATAATGAAAATATTTGTGTGGAAATGAAACATACTTTTGCTTTATTTGTATTAAATTAGCAATCATTTATTTGCCAGACATCCTCTAGCTACCTGATCTTTCTGGCCAAGGGGGGAAACTTAAACATGGCTTATCTATGTTTACAGAAAAAAAGCCAAATAGATGGCTGGGAGTTACAAAGTTTAACCATTTGTTAGGTGTAATATTACACAATTATATATTAGAGTCTTGAGCCACGGATTCGTGGTGCAAGAGCTCAATTTATGTTTGTTTGTTTTTATGTTTCTTTTTTTGGTTGGTTTTAATAGTTTGTGAGACAGAAAATGATGGTTAAAATAGAAAATAAAGCTTGCCTTTCTAACATGTGCAGTGCGTATGTAGAGAGATTGACAAGACACAGGGGTGTTTTCATTATTTGAACCATACCGGGGCAGTTTGTACCATTATGCCCTCTTGTCTATTCTGACTTTATTAACCCTTAAAGTAGAGAGCAGAGTCAAACCAACACACATCCATGCTCACTCGCCAACATTTACACATGCATGCTCATACACAGTCATATATACACATCTATGCTCACACATTTACCCATACACATTCATGATAACACACATGTAAACATGCATGCTCACACAGCTACACATCCATACTCACCCATAGTACGCCTCTGCTCCTGGTGCACTTCCACAAAAAGGTAGAGCTTCAGAGCACACCATATTCTTCCAATTAGAGGAACGGAAGAGAGAGGCTGACCCTGTGGCTGTTCCTTTTTTGCAGAAGTGCAAGAGAAGCCAGAATAATGCAGACAGATGTGTGGAGAAAGAGAGGTGCAGAAACGCTTCTCTTTCTCCACGGATCTATCTGCAAAGAACATGTCTTGGGACAGCAAAGTGCTGCCCTTGTCAAAGTGCCACCTTGGTCCCATGGACCCACCTGGACCCATGTAAGGGCCAGCGCTCACCGCATGCATTCATACAGAGATTTTCCCACATAAATACATACTCAACTGTATATAAAACAACTGCCCCACCTGACCTCCAACATCACCTATCTCAACAATGCATACTCTGCAGTGTAGGCTAATGCAGAAAGAGCAGAGGCACTGGGGCAATTCGTAATCCACCCCTGCACACACGTGGCTAGCCTTTGCTGGGTAGTTGTTGTAAAGGGAAACGTGATTATTAAGAATTTACAGTAACAGCTTAAGTATAATGCAGTTCTAAAAACAAGACCTGAAATGAAAAATAATGTAACAGATTTAAACATAGATCTAATCTATAGGTTTTTAATCGCAAGTCAAGATTTATATATTTTTAAAGAATTACTTAAACCCAAGTTTTAAAAGCCAGCTGTACCATATGTTTCGTTCTTATCCATTTCATTCTGAACCCCTGGGCTGTTATATGTAGGTATACCCTTGGGAGGAACGTCCCCAGTGTGAAAATACATATTTCATAGCTAATGCCTGAGGTCCTGGGCCGACCTTTTGCACAAAGTTACCTGTTGTTGGCGTGCTATCAATAATCCCTTCCTAAGAAACTGCGAGAAAACAGGTAAGATTTTGGAATCCGGAAAAGAACAATTCAAAAATGCATAGTAGAACATTCTAGAAGCCATAAGATTTCTTCCATGATAACTATACAGTTATTGCTTGACATTCTGAAACATGTGAAGGTGCTTGTAATTTAGGAAAAGTGTCTTTTATAGCACTTAGCAGAGTTTGTCAGTTTTATTCGTCTTCTCATAGACGCGGTGTAATGGCTACGCGCTCAGGTACTTGCAGGATCTAATGAGAAAATATTCAGCATAGTCAGCATAATACGTTTACAAGCAAACAGCAGAGATGCCCCTTATCTATTACATACACCGAATGAGAAGTATTTTAATTATTTTCAAATCTCATGGAAGATGCCAGATTAATAAGGACTAGCACCACGTGGGGGGAGAGTGCGCCTTCATTCTAAAGTACATCTCCAGGTAATGGCAGCATTTTCTAAATAGCCTAGTCTGATAGAAGAAGTAAACCGGTCATGCCGGTAAAAAGTCTTTTTCCTCCTATGCAGCACATCGGCAGGATTGTAGCGGTGGCTCTGCTTCATTCTCATAAGGGTTATTGTGACCCTCATTCCCTTTGTTAACATGTCCCTGTCATCAAAAGTTATCAAACCAACACAATGAAGATATCAACAGCTACATCTGTCGTTACAAGGAGCCACTTGATTTTTCTTGTAAGAACAGAATTGGTATTTCATGTTGAAAGGTGATAATTATTCTATATGTACTTTCACGAGCTACCACTACACTTGTTTAAATTTTGACTAGACAATTTGAAGCTTATGGAAGTGTCCACACACACTAAACAGTAACAAACACACCAATGCTAACACCATATGCTTCCACACAATAACACCTTAGATTAACATACACACAGTAACACTGTACACTCATGCACGCGCCTGTGTGCACATATACACACGTATACTATATGGACACTATATGACCATTACATCAATAGGGACTTTTATCAGTGCATTCTAAACATATAGACATTAATATGTAGTTATAACATATAGCAGCTATAACAGTGTACACTTTTCTGGGAGGCTTTCCACAAGATTTTGGAGAGTTTCTGTGGGAAGTTTTGCCCATTCATCCAGTAGAGTGTTTGCGAGATCCGGCACTGATGTTGGATGAGAAGGCCCGGCTCACGATGTCCGTCCTAGTTCATCCCAAAGGTGCTCAATTGGGTTGAGCTCAGGGATCTGCGCAGCCAGTCAAGTTTTTCCACATCAAACTCATCCAACCATGTCTTTACGGCCTATGTAAAGACTCTTGTGCTGCCGCACACCGGCAGGTACAGCTGAGAGGGAACAGGACAGAAGGTAAGGAATTGCTTTGGTGAGGATTGTTTCATTGTATTGATGGTCATGTGGAGAAGTCACAGCCTAACACAACAGGGTAGCGTATTTCAGTGAATAGGCAAGGCACGGGTAAAATCATGGCTATGCAACCGGGAAAAAAGTGACAACAGATGAAGAGAAATGCAAGTCATGGGAAGATGGAAGGGCATACTGTACTATTTGGGGTATTTGGAGAGGGCAGAAATGAAGTCTGGCAGAGGTGTCCAGAATGGATTGGAGCAGTGAAAGGTGATGACAGGTCAGTTAGTAGGGAGTTTAAATAATCTAGATGAGATATCCCAAGGAAATGTATGTTTAAGTAGTCTCTTGGTGAGACTTTCACAGATGAAAGTGGCAGAATTTGGCAAGGAACTTGATAATTAATAGCCGTTGCCAAAAATGGTGCACAGAGTGCCTGTCATTACTAACCATTCATCTTCAAATCTTTAGATTATTGTATGATGGAAAAAATAAACCAGCAGGTGGCACTCTCTGTCCTTGATGATTATATACTGTACTTACCAATGTTTGTGTGCGTCACATCAGGATGTGTGTGTGTGTGTGTGTGTGTCGTCACAATACAGGTCTGGCCTCTATTTGAGAAGTAGCTGGAGGTAACAGGACATTCTACTCAAGGAAATCTGATTTAGTCATTGCATGTCTGGAGATGGCAGCAGTCGTGATATCAGGGGAACTGCTGCGCTGACCTGGGACTGTCTCATCAAGTTCAGGACTATTGGCTGCTATGTAGTACTCTTCATACTTTGCATTTGGAACTTCTGCTTCAGGTCATTAAACTAGGAATCTTCCAGTTTTGTCTTGAGAAGTATCTACATGTTTGGATCTGGAACTACGATATGTTATTGAACAATTAAAAGACTCTCCACGGTGGTTTTAACCCTGTCTTGGTGTGTTTCTCAATCATTTTCAGTCTTGTTTATTATTTATGTGCCCCACCTTATTTTACTCGGTATAAAACAGAATTAAAGCAATAGAACCCAGATTGCACTCATGCAAACATACTGTAAACATGACCAACAGTTCATGCAATTATAGCACAAAATGCCACTATTTCTAAAATTGCTTGACCCTTGCACTGCCCATACCCAGGAGGTTCCCCATTTCTCAAACCCGAAATAAGAGACAGACACCAGCAGGATTGGATTTAGAAAAGGCCGAGACATTTATTTAACAAATGTCTCGACATAACTTTATTTAACATCTTATAAATTATTGTAAAAACACTTTAATAATAACTTCTGTATAAATACTATACAGTTTTCTGTACACCTGTGTACAAACAGCTGAGGGTTCCCAACCTAAACACAAAACAATGGCTTCACACTACCCCTTCCGCCGGATACGACAATCGCCCAAGCGACCGCGGGTCGGATAGGGGAGCTCCACCTTAACGCTTTGGTTAATCCTGTACAGGGAGGGCATTAACTCTAACCTCTAACCAAAACCATCAACTTGCCACTCCCATTATCATTCAAACTTCTCCAGGGAACTCCTCCGCCACAGCAAAGAAACGGATCCTGCAAAAAGAAAGAGGGAAAGGGGGAAAGAAAAAACACACAAAGCCAACACAGAAACACAAAGCAAAAGACAAAAAGAGGGAGGGCGGGCGGGAAACTGCTCCTGTGGTGTTCAGTAATTGCCCCTTGCACGTGTGCTTAGAGGGGCTTTATAGCCCTGTCCCCTTCCCCCTACAGTCACGTTCCTTGTGACTTCCCCCTCGTTCCCTGTGCATTCTCACCTCGTGCTAACCCTTGCTGAGTTAACCCTTTCCTGCCCTAATACCATGTGCACCGTCCTGTAGTGCTGGCAGGGTCATGTTCCCCTTACGCCTATGACTCCAGGGTTTCTTTATATCCTTACCTGACCGGGAATAGACAGCCTCGAAAAAGTGTGTAGACTCACGAGACTAAAATTGGTAGCGGGTTTCTACGTTATATTTACAGTAAGGGAATTTAAACATGCATGAAATAGACATAAAGCTATCCTGAATTTCAGACAAGACCCAGGACTGATTACGGTGTAAGTTTTTACATCAGGAAAAATCAGCAGATTAGATGGACCGAATAATTCTTATCTGCTGACAGATTCTATGTTTCTTTGTAGAGAGTGCGTCAAGGGCTAAGTAGGAATGGGTAGGATCTCCTGCTTTCTCAAGAAGAGCCTCTCGTACCTAGAGCCCCCTTATTTTTTTTAAATTAAGTCAACATAAATAAAGGATAAACGTATAAAGATGTCAGAGTCACAAAAGTATCTGTTAGTATTTTGCGATTACAGCGATTTCTAAAGCACTTTGCAACAGATTTATTTTGTTCGCAAAACATGCCGCAAACGTTAGGCACATGAATGAAAAGGCACTAAATCACCTTATATTTTGAGTTCATTGAACTTGGTTATCCCCCACAGGTGCCAATTAAAAGTTATACATATATATATATATATATATATATATATATATATATATATATATATATATATGTATCCTTATATTTAAAGGCTGGTTGTTCGACTTATATATACTATTGTATACTGGCGACTATCGAGCTATACATACTCACTAACTCACAAACTCATTCACTTACAATGTTGATCTTACTCTGATCATTTTGTACACAGTGCGGACTGCCTCCCTACTACCTCTGGGTCAGGTAACATTGCATTACATGACCCCACTGAGCCCCACCTGTGAGAACTATGCCTGGGTCAGCCACCCCTACAGGTAGGACAGATCTTTTGATCTGCCCAATCCAGATCTGAATATTCAGCACTAAACATATCATTTTAATGCAACAATAAGATAACTGGCAGTATGCATTTTTTTCTCAACGTTGACGTCCCAATTGGAGAAAAGCATTATTCATAAGTTGTTTTGTACGGTATGTATGATGAATGAACTACTCACACATCCTTTTCATTTGTAACATGACTCTCGCTTTCCTGTTCTCTAGCCATACCTAGACATAACTGTTGAGGGTGTAACCAGACGATATAAACACTCAATGAGTAATTAAAGAAACCGACAACCATATTATATCGTGGGCTCCAGCGGCAGGAGCATATGTCATTGTGTGTTGTAATATCACACTGTGCAAATATAATAACTCAGACTGGTAAATCACCATGCAATATAATGAGTATGTTTCACATTTCTTTGTTAGATGTTTGTTAGATCAAAAGAACACTTTGTTTCTCATGCTGATGGAAGGATGTGAAGACAGGATATGGCCATACCTGGGAGCTTCCCAAGACAGGCTACCCAGAGCTCTCCCTCCTTTTAGGCAGTGGATTCACAGGGGGTAGTGTCCAAATAGCATTAAATGGATTGGGTTTGGAAGAGGAATTGGGTGGGGAGTGGGGGGGGGGGAAACATCATCTTACTAGCAAGGCCATCTCAACTCACCTTACAGGAGAAAAGTGCCAGGGTTAGCCCATTATATTGTGCGATGTACTTGATGAGTAACCACAACTCTCCTGCAAACTCCAGCTTTAGTGAATGAATCCCTGCATCTAGCAAGTTGTTTAATTAGTAAGGTCTGAGGGCTAGTCCGTGAACCATCAAATAAGTAGAACTCATTATCTAAACTTTTACACATTAAAATTGGCATCCACTAATAGTGGTTTCTACGCACAGATGCTCCAAGGCACACACTGGGAGTGGGAAGCATAGCATTTTCTGCTGCAATAGAAACTAACAGCCAGTAGTTGTTCCAGGATGAAAAAGTTGGCATTCCCTAATGTGTTCTGGGTAAGACTCCTGTTTGTCAGATATGACGTTGTGCTGCCTGCCATTTGACTAGGATCTCATCTCTACATTTTAGTCACTCGTGGCCACAAGGATCGCTAAAGGCTGCAACCTTCTAAGAATAAACTTAAAAAGCTTGTGGAGCACAGCTCTAAAATTGGTGAAGCGGCTACAAAAAGAGATGGGAAGTGTGTCCCCCGTGCCTCTAGCAGCTCCCTTTAAAGAAGTGCTTTTGGAAGGGTGACTAACAACATATATAGAATAGGTGTAGGGCAGCAGGTCCATAGGGTGGTTGCCCCTCTACTACAAAACTAGGGACAGGTCATCATATCAGGTAATCGGTCTCGACAGCGCGCTGATGATCAATGGGCCAATTACAAGGGACATTTCTGAGAATGAGCAAATGACATCACATAACGGCACTCAGAGACGAGAACAATGCCTGACTGTAATACATCACTGGTGACTGGATGTGTTATTTTAAGGGGTCAGTCCCCAGCATGGTCTCTAGAAGTGTGCAGCGGTTTCAACTCTCTTACGTTTTACATTATTAAACATAAACCCAATTAAGCTTCTTTTACACCTAGATAATCCGAAATAAGTTTTAGCTATGTATTATAAAAGGCCAACTCATTCTCTCTTGCAGGGCTTCATAACAGGTCGTACTGTATTATGGAGCCAGCAAGATCAAAATTGGGTTGTATACGTATGTGTTCTCCTAGGCATTCTTTAAAAGGGGAGACATTGTGATCATTTTTTTCACTAGTACATTTTTATGTTCCTTTTGTTTCTTATCTCTTCTTGAGAAAAAGTTAACGACAAGAAAGATTGAATGGAACGCAGCTCGCAGGTATTAAAGTCCAAACATAATTCCACTGCCTGGAGGCCAGACTTCCTATTCTACATGAATCATAGACCATGCTCGCACTGTCTCCTGCTTTCTCTGGAATCTCTGTAATTTCTACAAAGAGAACGATGTCATGTTGACTTTTCTTCACGTTTTGAAAGATTACATGCCAAGCTGAAATATATATATAAATACATGGGAAATATATTGTAGTTCTTGGAATCTGCAACTGAGTTACCGTTGCTGTAAGTAGCAGCAGAGTTTACTCTCTAACGTGTTGTTACCTGCAGCGATAAAAAGTCTTGATGCTGCCAAACTGATTGGGCGGGACGTACTGTAAACAAGCGGAGGGCACTCGCTCAGAACCTGGCCCTCTCTCCTGTTCTCCTAGTCACAGCTGGGTGGAGATCAAGAAGCTAAAATCTACTGTTCATTTACTATTCATTAGATCATCCAGGTGGACAAACCCCGGTGCAAGAAGGAAAGGTAAGCAGAAACGCTCATGCAAACAGTAGACACAAGAGTGTCAGTATTGCTTGCCGCTCAGATCTTACTGGGTATAATTAACCGTCTGTGACCAGATGTGACCTTTAACCAGGGAAAAAAAATTAAATATATATTTATATCTATAAATATCTATATGTTCATAGGTTTTTTGAGCAGGGGCTTTGTTGCTGTTACTTGTTTCTGTAAGTTCAAATTGTTATGTGATGTACATTTGGTATGTACTATTTGCCCATTGCACAGTTTTTTTTATATTTATATATATATATATATAGATAAATAATTTTTTTGAGTTATATGATTGTTATATGGATACACACATGTATTGTATACTAAGGACCGAGTCTCTTAAGGATACAGTGTATCTCTGTTTTCCAAACCCTTTTTCCTATAACAAACCAGGTGCTATGAATACGTTAGTCACAGGTATATCTGAAAATTACTGAGCTACTGATTAACTCGCACTACGGTTGGGGGTTGAAGACTCAGTTTGGTAAACGGAATTAGTGTGTATTGGGTCTGAAGGAGAATGGGCCATAAAATATGCCAAATTCTTCCCTAAGACAAGCCAAGGAATACGTTTGCCTCTGGCAATGAGAGTAAAGCATTTTTGGCTTATATAGTTATCATATTTCGCTGCTTTTGCTTTTCCATCTCTGGGAATGTATAAAGTCACTCAATGAGTTTTATACCGAGAACAAAGAGAGAAGAATCTGTGGAATTTACTCTCACAATGGGACTTTTTGTCAGATTTCTAACACGATGATCCTAAAAAGATACACATTTATCACTATATTTATTCATGGTTTGTTGTGGATTTATTAATAAAAATAAGATTACTGGTAGTTTTCTACTTGCTCTGCAGCCATTGGTGGCAGCAGCTGGATATTCAACCTTTTTTGGTAAATCTAAAGGTGGCAGCCACATGGTTTAAACAACAGTCCTTATAAAACTCATTATGGGTGATTCGGAGTTAAGTCACTTGTGTTAAAATATACTTCCCTCTTATATATTAAAGTACCTTAATATACATTCTTCTTTGGTGCCGTAAAGCAACACATCGCTAAATCATGTAGGGACCTGGGAGTTCATGGATTAATACTTGACCCTTATTCAGAGGTCAGCCACCCAGGAAGTGTTTCCATTCTGTAAAGTTTCAACCTGGGTTTCAAATGAAAGGCTACAGTATCTGAAATGTTGGGGGGGGGGTTGCCTTTTGAATAGTCTATTCCATGAATTATGTTTAATACAACCATGCGACCAAATATGTAAGATTTTTCATAAAAACTGATTGAATGTAGGGAGCTTGGGAGCTTCCACAGCGGCAAAGAAATAACAATCGCATTTTACTTTATTAAAAATAGTAGTAGGAAAATAACTCTTAGATTTCCCATGAAAAATTCTTTCTTTTCTTTTTTTTCTTCTCTGCATTTCTAGTTCCTTCTTAGACTCTCATTTACTGTAGAATCCCAGCACAACAAGCAGGAACTTGCTTCCCTGGAGGCTGAGCGTACAAAGTTCGCCCTGGGGAGACAGATCTCAGGAGGTTAGCGGCAGGAATGCAGATCAACCTGTTGGCTTTTTTTTTTTTAAACTAGGTGTGAAATTACAGATGCGGACTGCTATATACGAGCCGACATTCCATCACCATACTGTTTGCAGTCTTTGTGACATATACCTTTCATAAGGACAATTTGACAAGTTTTTTTAAAAAGTTTTTGTGTTTAGGTGCTATTCTCGTAAAAAAAAGGTCCATAACTCATCTTTAACATTTCTTAAAAATGGTTTCTTTCACCAGGGTCATGTTGATAAACGGGTCATTTTAAGTGTCAATATAGGGATATACATGGAGTAAATAAAGTGAAAAGGGGGAAGTATATTTTAAACAAGGAGAATTGTCAGGCCATTGTCTAAAAGTAGAAGGTCAGAGTCATAGATATAATGTAAGAAAGCACTGGTGGTGTTGGATATGTGGAACAGCCTTCCAGGAAAAGTGGTAGAGGTTATTGGGATAGGCATAAAGCTATCCTGGACATAAGACTAAGCCAAGGAGTAATTATGTTTTGAGTCTTAGTACAGGTATAAATAATGGACAGACTAGATCGACCAAATGTCTCTTCATTGTCATCAGATTCTACATTTTTGTTTTTCTGCGCTTTTGACCCCATTTAACAGGCCATCATATGCAACTAAAAGATTCAGAGTCTCGTGTTCTTTCACACTTAACATGTAACTATTGTGCAGAAAAAACTAGGCATTTTCAAACATAATTTTTTTTAGCAAAATGTTGAAAACGTCCTCACAATTTACTTTTTTAATTATTATCTTATTTAATTGTTAAGCTTTAGATGTGCAGGACAAGCACTCATCAACGCAATTCATGTACCAATATATGCTTATTAAATTGCTTTAACTTATCTTTTAAAAAAAGAAAAGTAAAAAGAAGGAAATTATTGTAGCCTTATATTTTTGGCAAAGGATTATACTATAAGGTTCCATTTATTGTTGAACACCAGCTGTGCAGACTTGGATCTTTTTTGGATTTAGATCCTGGCTATACCAGCAGTCATCTAATCAGGGCTGGGTTAACCAGGGGCACATGGAGCAATAGCTTCAGGCCCCCCAAAATGGTAGGAGACCCCGAGTCCCCATCTTGTAGTAGACTTACTTATTTTGTAGTAGCCTCTGCTTCCTATAAGCTCTTGATTAATATCAGGCTGTCAGACGCTAACAGAGAAGAGCCAGCTCCACAGCATGTATCTGTATTACCTGATTAAGTGGTAATATTATGTTGGGTGCTTCATTATATTAATATTATTATTATGATTATTATTATGTTACTATGGACAGTGTGTGACATCATGAAGGAATGTAGAGGGAGCTCCAATAAACTGTTTTTTTTTATATCACTTGATTCCATGTTTACATTAATTAATTTACAATCGTTTAATTGGTTGTAAAAATAGTTGGGGGCAAGATCAGAGGGGCTTCTTAGCATAAGTGCTGTAGGGCCCCAAGATCCTTAATCCCACCTTGCATCCAATATCACTGTATAATGATATAAAGCTCATAGGAGTTCTGCAAAGTAGAGTAATCTCCAGACGTTTCCATTAGTTGTTTAGGCAACTGCGCCATCTTTACCACTTTTGCCTCCACCGCCATCAGTCTATGTATCCCTCAAAGATACTTAAGAAAACAGTAAGATATTATCTGTTATCTTGCCGCCATTGTAATACTCTTACTCCATGCGTCTGCACGTTGTATTGAGAACGGCTAGACTGGTGGAAGACAAGTACTGACAGTAATGGTGTGAGGCCTCGCTTGTTAAGTTGTTTTATGATTTCAGGGACAGTAGATGAAGCATCAACGTCCATGAATACATGTTTTAAGGAAACACACGGTAGATTTACCATGAAGTGAAGAAATGGAGTGTTGGAATCTCCTGAGGCATTCAGTGGATCTTCCTGGTTAAAACTGTAGATTCCATTTGTTTTTCTTAATACCTTTTAGTATATCCATAAAAACAACAAGAGTTTAATCTGCCATCACGTTATGGATGCAGCGTTACTGAGATTTGGTGTGAATATTTTCTATATAAAATACCACATTTATCTGGATCTTATATCTTGCTCATTCATGAACACCTTTGCTGTGCCAGGCACAGTTTTGCAGTAACTCATCAAAAGGCAGAAGAATACCAATGAAGACCCGATCTCACGGATTCCATAGTATACATGTAGGATAGGCTTTGAATGCATGAATTACTTATTTTTATCTGTAAACAGCACTGCACAGGTATATAATACATGGGAACTAAGGACTGCACGGGCCCCTTTATTTAGGTGTAAATGTACCAAATAATGCAACTAATTATAGCCTTTACTTCCATGTGGGAATCGGGGAAACTGCACCAGGTGCCCCATCGCCAAGTGCCCCAGTCATGTCTAACTGATTGCCCTCTTTTTTTCAGAGGTACATAATATTTAAACACATCATGCATGTCAGATTTTGTTGCTTATACAATAGCATAGAGCACATTTCTGTAGAATTATCTAAAGTGTTTTTTTTATTGTTCTGTAGAACTTTTCAAAGATGATCCACACTGCTGCTCTTGGAACAGCTTCTTGGGAACTTCGTGTTGCCATTGATCAACCAAATGAGGAGAAGAATGAAGAAGTTACCATTCGAGTATCAGGAGATCTTCATATTGGCGGAGTAATGTTCAAACTTGTAGAACAAATTGGTAGGTGGACCTCATACTTTATTCTGTCTGATTCAATAATGTATGTGGCCAAATAATGTCTCCCCCTTGTCACAGGTAATAGGTAAGTTTACCGAATGGAAAATATTCTTTTTTTTCTCCAATGGAAATGGAAAAAAGCTAAACTGTTGCTTGATGTTTTTGAAGTTTTCAGAACATAACTAAATCCCATCCATTCTTAACTCCTCCAACCACTGTATACTGGGGTCATGCACATAATGCACAATATACACGCTTCAAATACTATATTAAATTGTTGAATCTGTCATTTGACTTCAAAGAAATGTATTTGCTATAATGTTGTTTTATATGGAGCTGCCTAAACTCATCCAGCAAGAGAACCATGCTGGGGCATGAAATAATGGAATTGCAACTCTTCTGCAAATAGCAAGGTATTTACATTTGGCACTGCCCTTGGCATAAACCAGGTGTGAGCTCCAAGCTACCCCCTGCATGGCAGCGTCCTTGCTGCAAAGCACTTGGATACAACGCCATATCCCGCTGCTCCATGTCTTAAAGCTGTGCAGCGCCTTGTAGTGCACCCTATAAAGGCTGTGCCAGAGATCTTCCTTTTAACCAGTCCATTGAGCACCTGCACAGAGGAGGGTCAGATCACCCTGGTGGGGCATTCTGTCCCCCAGTATTGCGGCAGAGAGACGTCCACCCCTCGTGACCTGCCACCCTGTGTCTAGGCCAACATACATAGCTGCCTACAAACCCCAATCTCTGACTCTGTCTTTGTCTCTGTCTCTTACTTTTTGAGATGATGATATGCTTATGACTCTATTATGCCAAATAAAGGAATTCCTCTGTAGAGAAATCATTTACTATTTTTTTTTTATTGAAATACACTATATGGACAAAAGTATTTGGACACCTGACCGTTACGCCAACAAGGTCCCCCTGTGCAGCTATAACAGCTTCCACTCTTCTGGGAAGGCTTCTAGAGCGTTTTTTTTAGGTCAGGCGCTGACCTAAAAGGCCTGGCTCTCAATCTCTGTTACAGTTCATTCCAAAGGTGTTCGATGTGGTTGAGGTCAGGGCTCTGTGCGGGTCTGTCAAGTTCATCCATATTAAACTCATCCAACCATGACTTTATGGGCCTTGGTTTGTGAACGTGGACACAGTTATACCGTCCCTCAAAGTTTGCAGCATAGCATTGTCCAAAATGTCTAGGTATGTCCCCTTCTTATTCCACGGAACTGTACAATGGGAAAACGGGACATTGTGAATTGCACATAACATAACAAATTGGACTTACAGAAACATAACATAAGGAGGCCCCTCCTTGGCCCTGCTCAAACAAGTTTACAATCAAGAATATAATTTAGCAAAATTTCAATAAAGTCCTCCATCACACATATCTGCTACTTCTATGAAGGGTTTGCCATTTTTAGTTGCGCATACTTATGTTGTCTTAGTTCCGGAATGCAGAAGTATTTTGGTTATTGTTTTGTATATATTGAATGGATGGCCTTAAGGTAAAGTCTTTGACACAATGGAAACTTGTCTGATACTCAATCTCTGCTGTATGTGAGCCAAAGCTACATAATCTCACTCCAGGCCTTAGGCACCCAAGGAAATGAACCGAGAGCTTGTCATTCATACTCTACCCAGGTGTGTGGAAAGGACACACAACTTATTGCTGCATCTTTCCATCTCGCACCTGTTATATAATGCTTTCTTCTGTATTATGCAAATAAATACATATACCTTGGAAGAGAAAAGAGAGAGAGAAGCGATGTGATAGAAACGTTTGAATACAATACGGGGTTTATTTCAAAGGAGGAGAAACTGAGGAACAAGAGGTCATGATCTAAAACTAGAAGGACAGAGGTTTTGACGCAAGGAAGTTTAACTTTACTGAGAGGGTGGTACATATGTGGAAGAACCTCCCAGCAGAAGTGGTATTCATTAAAACAGTGAGGCAATCTTAACATGCATGGGATATGCATATGGCCACCGCAGCTCTAAGACTAGACTGTCTGTACTGCTAGAGATTACTTATGTATGTAGCATAAATTACATTTTAGCAAACTAAGTTAAATTATTTTAACTAATTAATTTTCCAAAAAAAATGTTTTAATTAATTTATAGGGACATGTTATTGGTGGGTATTGTGGTTGCACTGTGATTTTTATGTGTTTTAATGCAATTGGACATTGTATCTCTGTTTTAGTACTATTTAGTACTGTTTAGTACTGTTTATTACTGTTTTATTTTTTCTCTGTCTCCATTTTACATTAAGTTCTTTCTCCCTATTGTGTTACCTACTTTACACCCTCTAGGATTATTGTTATATTGTATATGTGCGAACGTATGGCCACAAATCACCATGGCCGGGTAATGATCTTGGGAGCTGTGGTTTTGTATTATATTTTCTCGCCGTTATGTGTGTTGAAATGGTTCTCCTACCAGCGAGTATATTAAAAATGCTCCCTTTTATTTTTTAGGGATCGCCAGGGATTGGTCAGACTATGGCCTTTGGTGGGAGCAGAAAAACTGCTGGCTGCTGAAAACACACTGGACGTTAGACAAGTATGGCGTACAGGCCGACGCTAAGCTGCTTTTCACACCTCAGCACAAACTATTACGTCTCCGGTTACCAAACATGAAAACCGTGAGGTTAAAGGTTAGCTTTTCCGCCCTTGTGCTGAAAGCTGTAATAGAGATCTGCAAAATATTAAGTAAGTAATATGATAAATCCAAATCTTTTGTATTATTATGTAAAATGCTCCAAACATATAAATGTTTTAAAGCACTTGGCTCTTGAAGGACTTTTACTGGGCACGAAGAACTTCTGGAATACGGTTAACCTCTTTCCTAATACGTGGCTAAATGTTAAATATGAAATCGTGTTCCAAAGAGACTCCCTTTCATAAGCGGGATTCTCATGAGATCCAGAGGTTTTTTTAGTTTGAAAGTTCACCAAAGCATTACATTTCTAACATCTTTTGCAATGTACTATTTTTGGAGAACACACTCACTACAACAAAAAAATAGGCAAATAAAGATATTTAAAAAAAAACAGCAATATTGGAGTAACTAGAAATGTTGTAGCCCTACTGTACCCTTACAACCCCCTTCTCGAGGAGTTCCACTGACAGAACAGGGAGATCACTGCCGGTACGGACAAAGATGTCTCTTCTTCTGCCCCCTGCAGGTCTAGACACTTGATGACTCAGAGTACAGGGCTATGATGTCATTACTTAACCGTCTAAGTCTCTACAAAGAATATATATTGCATATTTGGATTCTTACCGCTTTAAATATTTTAAATAGATTGCTTCTCCAGTTAAGATTATATTTTACATTTTTCCGACATGAAAGAATAGAGACCACGCTTCTGCCTTAAAAAAATGTTTTCTTATTTTTATAAACATGGACCATTAGAAGAGAACAGCGTGAGCAGTGAACCTTGTTAATCTCATAATTTAAAATAACATACTGATAATATTTGTACCTTCATAGTTAGCGATCCTCCTATCACAAATAGAAGAACGCATAGTAGCAGCAGAAATTAATTCTACGCTAGTAGCAGAGACATCCAGCTGTAATTCACATAATATTGCCTGTGGACACGGACATAGAAAGGCTTATTGTTTTAATAAAATGATGCTCATTGTACTACTGAGAACATGATCTTCATTCAAAACAAATATGGAATGAATGCCTCTATCCTAAAACAATGCAGAGAGATTCTCAACCGGATTTCATTGAGTAATTCATATATATTTCTAGCTATGTAAAACAAGACCGTGCAAGGCCTGTTATACCGAATTCAAGTTTTGCTCCTAATTTGGGCATATCTGAAATATTTTATGTTATTGTTATTGAGAAGCCAGTTGACTTTGCATTGGATCCATTACAAAATGATAAACACTCCAAAAAAAGTTATTATTACTGAAACTAATAAATGCATTTAAAAGCTGATAATAAATAACTATGATGTTTATTTTTATTATAAAATGAAAATTATTCATATGTCCAAAATGTATAATTTCATTTGCAAACATGGGACCAGATGTGCTGTAAGATTTTTGTACTTTATTTTATACTAGTTGTCTCTTTTAAATTACATTTATAAATTAATCTATCCCATAAATAATTATTTCATGCTAGAAAAAACTTTTGTTCCTAATTCTGTATTTTCTTTTAGTGTTTTGTCTTTGTGCATGGCTGTTGATAACACTCACGGTATCTTTTTTAGATATTAGGAGACCAGAAGAGTTATCCTTGTTGAGGCCCATGGAAGATTATGTAAAAAAGAAAAAGAAAAAGGACAGTAAAGAAACGGTGTTAGATGAGATTATCAACCTGGACAACCCTCAAAATAACTCAGGATCATTAGGTACAAACATAGTATTGACAGATAATAACATTGCTAAATATTACATGTTGCTAATGTAACATTTTTCTCAAATGTCTACTTTGATGTCAGGGATGGGATGAAGGGAATATAATTGTCATTGGTTTCTGATCTCCATTCTATGAGTAATAATAATTCCGCACATAATGTTATACCATTCTACATGACCAAAACGAGATGCGGCAGATATGGCCTTAGCAAAATGAGCAATTTTGGGACAGTTTTAAAAGTGGAGAAATCACCAAGCAGACCAACAGAACCTTCTTACCAAATTCAGCATTTAACAATTGGTACCAGAAACACTTTTTGTAAATCTGGTCTGTAACTGTATATAACTGATTTCAGCACTGTCCCCATGTAGTACAATCAAGAACATTAAGTCAAACCATCCAGTCAAACTAGATACATGGTATGAAGATAAATTAATGGCCATGAGCATGGTGCGGTTGGGTGGGCAAAGCTTCATTGTTTATAATAACCTCTGCGGTAAAAAGAACGAGGATTAGGAGAAAATATGTCATTGAGGAAATATAGTAATATATATATATATATATATATATATATATATAATCAATTAAGAATTATATACACTTTATTATGTTTTATGTTTTAACTTGTCATCTCATGCAGCAAGCCCTGGGCTATACAGCAAGACCATGACTCCCATGTATGACCCAGTCAATGGCACCCCAGTTTCTTCCACAATAACTTGGTTCACGGATAGTCCACTAGCAGAACAAAATTGCAACATGTTAGCAGTGAGCCAGCCAAACTGTTCCCCCGAAATACTCGCTCAAATGTATCAACCACGGACGCTGCTGGATAAAGCAAAACTAAATTCAGGGTAAGTTTGCATAATTTGCACATTTCAACTAGCTGCTGAATGTGGTCGACCAAAAGCACACATGGCACACGTACTGCTGGAGCACAGGCTCATTTTTGCATGTGATTCTTACAGATGGTTGGACTCCTCTAGATCTCTAATGGAACAAGGAATCCAGGAGGATGATCAACTCTACCTAAGATTTAAATACTACTCATTCTTTGATCTCAACCCAAAGGTAAAGACCCACTTTCCGTGTTTCTCAAAAGTTTCAAACCAGCTGGTTGTGAATTAGTTGTTTAAATTCTTAATAACGATGGTGCTCTTGAATTGGACATTGATGTAATTTAGCTATCCTTTTAATAGTTACAAAATGAGTAATTGTTCATGGTAAATTGCTAGTATGTTCTGTTACTATGTACAAAGAGGAAAGTCAAGGATACATCAATTACATGGATGGTTTATACCAAATTACAAATGACCAAATTACAGAACCGTGATATTATATATTATCACTGTAAAGGCTTTTTCTATAACCGCCAGGATGCCTGAAAGATTTTTTTTTGCGCTTTTCTTGTTATAGCAGTATTGTGATCGCAGAACAGCTTTAAATAATATATTTTCGCTTCATAGTACGATGCCGTTCGGATAAACCAATTGTTTGAGCAAGCACGGTGGGGTATCTTGTTGGGGGAAATTGACTGCACTGAGGAGGAGATGCTAATGTTTGCAGCATTACAGGTAAGTCTGTAATAAGGTTATCATTTCTACCTTATCCTTTCTGATTTTGGTATGTTGCTTGTGCAAGATAGTCCTCTTCATTCCTTTAGAGTATTGCGTAGTTTGGGGTACACATGAAGATTTTTCACTGTAATTATTGCGGTCTGTGTTGGGACGATTCCCTGGCAGAATCCATGACTTAAATATAGAAATAAGCATTTGCTCAAATTAATGGTAACTATATTAACTATATTAACTATATGGTACATTATGATGTGATGAATCGGCCATATATACAAGAGAACCGGCGGGTGGTCTTTATAATTCACTGTTAATATGCAACTCACCTACAATTAGTGAATAAACCGCATGCACATCTAGAATATTAATATTTAATATAAGTTACACATCCTGTAAACCTAAGGGTAACATGTTGTGTGTCCAAATGTAGTATCACATAAGCAAGTTATCGTCATCAGCTGAAGCCTTTGAGTTGACCACGGATGGAGAAGCGGATGAAATAGATGCAGCGCTATCCAAGTTAGAGGTGGCTTTGGAAGGAGGAAAAAGAGAGAGGGTACTGGTGAGTATTTATCTGCCGGAGGGCCTGGCACCGAACAGGACTGAAAATGGCATAGACTAATTAACTCCAGATCTGATTAACTATGTGCGGTTATGTTTAATATGTTCCTATCATGTTTGTTTTTCTCGTACATGTATTGATGAGCCTGTTGGTGCATTATTTAGAAAGGTATGAAATTATTAATACAAAGTCATCTGTTTGGTGTTAGATTTCATAGAGAATTCTGCCTTTTCGGGGATTTCAGTGGCATTTGCGATACATAAAACACGCCAGAGATAAATAAAAATGAGTTGAATAATATGCATTATAATAAGAAACAACAAATCTTCCCAGATTTCATTTAGAGACTGAACCTTGGGACATCATGCACAGGCTCATCTGTCTTCTCCGCTCTAAATTATTAATAAAATTTTACGCACAGTAGCCAAATATAGTGATATCAGCATAAAATCTAGAACAGTGCTTATCAAAGCTATCGGGCCTGGGAATACATTTTGAAAAGATTTATATCTATTATACCTTTTCTGTCAAAACCAAATAGCTTAAAAGCAAGTTTAAGAGTCTAGGTAACAAGCTGCCCTTGCACTATAATTTGGATTTTGCATACGCAGCCATTTTTATCTAAAGGCAAATGTTCTTTCTCTTACAGTCGGAAGAAGGGCAGGGAACTGGAATATAGAGGGGCAAATATCTCCTTTGCTGCTTTGATTTTAAGTTTTTTGAGCAATCATAAGCTTTTTCTGTTACACATTTAGACTTTGAGAAGCATTCACGCCATGACATGGGTTTTCTGTCCACTCCTTTTTGCTGAACGTGTGTTGTATAGGACACGGTGTCTCCTAAACATATTTTGGGCCACAGTTATCATCTCCAGTTTGCTAATTTCTCTTGTTCTTGCCTATCTACCACTTTGAATGGTCCTGGGGTTCCAAGGACCGTAGTTTGAGTACCACTGATCTATACGAAATGAACAAAACATTTTAGGGTTAATATTGTAAATATTTAAATAGCAGGTTATGCATTTTATCTAGGCCTACTACAGAAGTTGTACAGACAGGACAGAAGAGGAGGGCCCTGCTCAAACGAGTTTACAATCTGGCGGGATTTAGGGTGTATTACACAATAGGTAAAAGCGCCGTTGTTCGGATGGAGCAGCTAAACTAGTAAAAGTATTGCAGGAGAGGGATTGGGAAAGGTGAGCTAAAGGAATATGGGAGTATGGGAGGGCGTTCGTGTGCTATGTTGTAAGGATCATTAAAGAAGTGGGTCTTGAGGGATTTTTTTGAATGACCAGGCAGGGGAAAGACGGATAGACCGGGGGAGGGCATTCCAGAGGATAGGGGCAGCCCTTGGGAAATCTTGTAAGCGTGCAGGAGAGTGAGAAATCAGAGGAGAGGATAGAAGGAGATCATCGGATGAGCGGAGAGACCAGTTCGGAGTTTATTTAGAGATGAGTGAGGAGATGTAAGCAGGGGAGGGCTTTGAAAGTAATGCCGTGTGCTGACTGGGGTGATAAAATTTCCAATTTAAAACTCCTGAAAAACAAAGCAAGCAATATTATTGTTTGTTGATTTATATAGCACCATCATATTCTGCAGCAATGCACACTGGGTAAATCATTTCAACTTACAGAAACAAAAGGGCAAAAGGCACAACATGCTTACAGTCTAGAAACTGGTGGCTAATGTCTGCCTTGGTAGAGATTTGCTTTTTGCTATTTGTTCCCAATTTAAAACAAAATAATCAAGAATAAAACCTAGTAAAGGCTAGGCTACAAAGGTGTGATTTCTACTTTCAGTCTGACCCCTTTATTCTCAGGTGTATTCTGCTTTGTAGAATAACTGATTACATTGTAGCCCTTGAAACCAAGCGATGTGCTTCTGGCCTTATGGGCTGTGATTAGATCCTGACATGACAACAAAGCAAAAGTGCAGGAAGATTATCTCAAGGATCCCTGTCTCATAAGCCTTACACAAACAACAACCTTCATAACGTATCCCTTAAGACACAGACAGATGGCATTTAACCCTCTATTGCTGACATAAGATCTTAGGCCCGTGGAACCAAGGAATTGTGTGTCACAAAAAGTAATGTTTTGATATTGATAGTTTTTTTTTATTTCATCTGTGATATATTTTTCTTTCTAGGAGGATATTACAGACATACCAAAACTTGCAGATAATCTCAAACTTTTTAGGTAAGCAAATGACATGGTGCGCCATACAAACTGACATGTATTTGTGTGGCACAAAGTTACTGGCACAGTGTCCATGTGTGTAAAAGTAATTTCTTATGCTTTTATATAAGATTGAGAGTTTTGGCTCTTTTGTAAAACCTTATTTTGCCAGGCTCTGCCGTATGCATGACAACACTGCACAGGAACAATTAGGTGTGATTTTACTAATACAGTATATATATATATATATATATAAACATAAATATATATATGTATTTATGTATGTATGTATGTGTGTGTGTGTGTGTGTGTTTGAATCAGGCAATCAGTAGCAGGAAAGCACTGCTTTACAGATCCTTTGCAGGGGTAAGTTTTAAGGGGTCGAGGGAGCTGGAAATACAGCAAGGAAACTTTTGTTTTATTTTTTGTTTTTTAAATATGAAATATTGTTTGGTGAAGTGTAATGACATAATTGTAAGTTGTAAGTCATAAAATCTAATTAAAAAGCTATCTACCTGCTAAACACAAGGAGAAAATGCCCAGCGGATACGTAGGTGTGGTCCAGCCACGCAAATATAATGCATTTATCAGTAAGCTCATTGTGTCAAAGGTTTGTTTTTTGTTTAATCTTTGAATGACATAACTGATTAAAGATTTATTTTTACCTTTCAGGCCAAAAAAGCTAGCATTAAAAGCTTACAAGAAATATTGGTTTGTTTTTAAAGATACATCAATATCTTACTTCAAAAATAAAGAATCTGCACACGGGGAACCCGTCGAGAAGCTGAATCTTAGAGGTAAGAAAATGTATAATCCGGTGTCCGGCACACAGGGGGGGCAGAATGAATTACTATTCGTTTTCAAGGGGTTTCAGGAAGGTGGCTTTACTGTGCTTATGGGGGCTATTTTACTGGCTATAAATATAGTGGTATCTTGTTCTGATCAAAAGGTGAATACCACAAGATTATCTAGATGAACATGCAATATGTATGACATGGTTGGTGAAGAATGGCCAAAACGTAATGCTCAGCAGCAATAAAAATGTAGAAATGATTGTTTAAGATAACGTTATCACGCATATGGTATATGTATGTATATTTGCATACATCAAATAAAGGAACCACTTCTAAGTTACTTATCTTCACAAGAAGCCATTAGAATTACTTTTGTTGATTTCCAACAGATCTGTGGCCATAGGGGATGGCCCATTAGATTATCGGCAAGAGGGTACTGACATGGGAGAGCCCATAGTATTAACATATTGAAGAGTCCATAATAATACAAGCATGGGGTATAGAAATAGCCTTATTTCTAAATGCACCACAATGCCTGGGCTGGCAAACAAGGTGAATGCCTGATGAGGATGTAACTATAAGGCACAGGGCCCCAGTGCGAAAATTGCCCCCAAACTTCACCAAGTAACATGTCCCACAGTGCCACCTTTGCCCCCGAACAGCTTATGAGTACCTCCTATGCCCCCAAACAGCCTGCCTGTGCCATATTTGCCCTCAAACATCTTATCTGTGCCATCTTCTTTGTGCCATCATTGCCCCTTGCCCCCTCCAACATACACAATGGCACACGAACATATGCTAACACATACACTCATACTCAATAACACACGTAAACACTCATTCAAACACACACACTCGATCTAACAGCACTTACACATACATGCTCATATATGTTATATATATATATATATATATATATATATATATATATATATATACATATGCATGCACACATATACAAATATCTAAACATTTACGAATTGCTGATTTTGAAAAATGAAGTGACTGACAAAGTTGTTACTATTTGTTTCAGGATGTGAAATGGTACCAGATGTAAATGTGGCACAGAGGAAATTTGGAATTAAATTATTAATACCTTCTGCAGAAGGAATGAATGAATTATACTTAAGATGTGATAATGTAAGTATAAAATCAATCTTAGCAGTACGGTGATTTAGTATACCCACTCAGTGTTTGGTCATTTATTTAAGCGAGGCTTTGATTTATCCTTTGGATTTGGCAATTGTTATTTTAAAAAATCTTGGGCAGAAAAGTATGAGTATATTATAAGTATTTAAGTATAGTATAGGTGTATTTGTGCAATGCTTGCCTTATAGCAAAGGTAACTCTCTAGCTGTTCCACAAAGAAGCTCCCATGATGTGTATATATAGTATGTGAAGATTTATTCTGTGTATTGCCCTGGCTGATATAATCACAGGAATTTACAACTTTCAGAGCGCTATGTCTTTTTACTGCTTTCTCTTAGGTCAGATTGTTCCGTAGATTGCAAAAGTTAATATTGCCATATCAATCCAAGAGATTATACTTTTTACAGAACAATAGCTCCTGTAGCATGCACATACCCTCCTATCTATACACTAGGCCGCGGAGGGCAATGTCTCACTGTCCTGGTTATTTACCCCACTGTCCACCAGTGGGACCATGGGGCAGTTGGGCTGATCTTCTGATCTCCCCTGATGGCCCAGAAAGGTTCAAAATCACCAAAACCACTATTTAGTGTTAACATTTTATTTTAAAGTAAACTTTACATAAAGGTAGTCTTTTTATTTTGCCTGATGCTTAGAAATATTCCAGGCCAACATGTTCTACCAATCCAATATCTTCTTCTAGGCTGGTTGTTACTTTATATTGTAGTGAATATTGGATGTACACAAAACAAATAATGCAAACTTATTTTTAACATGTATCGGTGCATAAAATATAAATTTACCAGGTATTTTGTATTTTATTAAACGCAGGAAACACAGTATGCTAAGTGGATGGCTGCCTGCATGCTGGCATCAAAAGGAAAGACTATGGCAGACAGTTCATATCGACCTGAAGTGCAGAGCATTCTTTCATTTTTGAGGATGAAGAACAGAAATAATAGTTCTCAAGTACCCTCTGACATTGAAACCGTGGACATGAAACCAGAGTGCTTTGTTTCACCAAAATATGCAAAGAAATATAAAACCAAACAGGTATATAAGTTTAACTGCAATGTGCTTAATGGAAGTGAAACAAATGCAACACAAACTACATCTGTAATAGTCTACAAATCAAAATCACTCATCCACAAGACAAAAAGATGGTGGCCATATCGCTACTCACTGTTTGCTTCAGGCGGTCGTGTTATTGTTAATATAGTAAGTTAATTGCTAGTGGGAGGTAGAGATGGAATTAACATTCTAACATTTCAATTATTTCATTAGAATGTTTCTAATTATAGAGATTGTTATCAACTCTTTCTTTGAAAAATTAATATTTAACACAAAATGATTGCTCCTAATTACTTTTACAGTTGGCGTCTCGCATTCTGGAAGTGCAACAGAATATTGCACAAATACCTCTCATCGAGGCAAAATTAAGATTCATCCAAGCGTGGCAGTCTCTGCCCGAGTTTGGCTTGGCCTACTATCTTGTAAGGTAACTATTCTAAAAACTACTGCAAAACGGATTCTGCTGCACCTTATTATATGGGACAGTCAGATTCGGTTATCAGGGTCTAGAAGAGAAATCAGTATTTGGTGTGACCACCCTTTGCCTTCAAAACAGCGTCAGTTTTTCCAAGTACACCTGCACAAAGGGATTTTGTAGGTGTATGTTTAAACAATTATATCAAAGAAGTGCTAAGGATCAATTTAATATGTAGGGTAAAACACAATTATTAACTGAAGCTGTGTAGGAGGAATAAAACTTTTCTGAAATATCAAGGCAGACAGGGGTTTCCAGATGTTCTGTCCGAGCTCTTTGAAGAAGCACAAAAAAGGACACTACTGTCCAGAGAAGTCTGATCTAAAGTTGTCTTTAATGAAGACTTAAGGCCAAAAAAGCCATACATTCAACTTGAAAAGACCATGCGACTCAGCTAGTCACGAAAACACGGAAACTGGGGAGAAGAAAAAAGGCAGCGGGTGCTCTGGACTGTAAAAGAATGTAAAATATATGGCTGTAGCAGAAGTTAGTTTGTTCGCTGAACGACTGGTGGCCGGTGGAAAAAAGCCTTTACAGTGAACAGTGAAGCATGATGAATGTTCCTTGCAAGTTTGAGGCTGCATTTCTACTTATCCATCATGTCATACCATCAGGAAGGCATCTGATCGCATGGTGACGACTCAAGCACAAAGTCATTGAGAACAATCTTCAGAGTAAAGAAGAACAAGGAGTCCTATAAGTGATAGTGATGGCCCCACAGAGCCCTGATCTCAACATCAAAAACATCATCGTCTGTCTGGGATTACATGAACAGAGAATAGCAACTGAGGCGGCCTAAATACACAGAATACCTGTGGTTAGTTATCCAAAACTGAGTGCAAGTGTACCTAGAAGAATTGATGCAGTTTTGAAGGCAAAGCATGGTCGTGCCAAATATTGATTTAATTTAATTTTGCTTTTGTGTAAGGCCTATGAGACATTTTGTTAAATGATAAAAATAAACTATTAACATGTCTATTTTTTTAAACATTCTTACTTTACAGCATTTTTTCACACTTACCTAAAACTTTTGCACAGTACTATATATATATATATATATATATATATATATATAGTACTGTGCAAAAGTTTTAGGTAAGTGTGAAAAAAAAAAAGTGTGAAAAAATACATTCGAAATATTATTCGAAGTACTGTTGAATGAAAGTTAATTCTGAAACTTTTTCTAAAAATGCCTTAATCAAGTAAAATGTTATCTCATTCACAATTTGGACCAGGGGCACTTAATTCTCATGTGACACCAGGCACTGATACGTTATTGGCGTAGAAACAGAAAAAGCCTCTTGCATGTTTGAGTTGTTTTTAGGTTACTAAACCTTTGAGGAAAACAAAAATCTACTAACGTATAATTGCCAGGGAGTGCATTTAATGGTTCAGCACCTTTACATAAAGAATCGCCAACTCTTACTAAATGTTACAAATACGGTCGTTTTACATATTTGTGTCTAATTGTTAAAACAGGTTTTCCGGTAGCAAAAAAGATGATATTGTTGGAGTGTCCTACAACAGACTGATAAGAATAGACATTGCAACTGGAGACCCAATTACCACGTGGAGATACTCCAGTATGAAGCAGTGGAATGTGCACTGGGAAATGCAGCAGGTAGGAGTAATCGCCAAGAGGCTGTCAGGCCGTTTGAAGTTCAGTCGAATGTTTTTATGTCCACAATGGCCATCTTACATTGCCTTCTCCTCCTTTAGGCCTTCCGCAATTACCTCCATTACCTTCATTTTATATGATTACGTTTGTTCTTTAACGCCTGTATACTTCATGTATTCATCCTTATTAATCAATATGTTCCCAAAATATCTTATTAGACACTCAAATTTACTCTTATAACCCTTCGGTTTCTCTGCTAATCAATAACCCATTCTCTCCACACAGCCCTGAGCTTCTGTCCAGACACATATATATGCATATGCCTATACAGTGTATTAGAATTATTTTTTGTTAGAAGCCTAAGAGTTTTCTTCAGCTTGTATGTTGCTTATTTACCGCATGTATGTGCTCATTTGCAAACTGCGCTATGGTTTGCTAAGGTTTGCTGTTATTCTGAAACAAGGCTGATAGAAATAGAGTTTGTTTTTTATTACATTTTCCTTGTTTTTCAGGTCACTGTCGACTTTGATCCAAACATAACCATCACTTTTAAATGTCTAAGCGCCAACTGCAAAATTGTTCACGAGTACATAGGAGGCTATATTTTCTTATCCACGCGATCCAAGGACCAGAACGAAACTTTGGATGAAGACCTTTTCCATAAGCTTACTGGAGGACAAGAATGAACACAATAACAATCATTAACTCATTAATCATGGACATTTTAAAGAAACCAATTCTTTGAGGGTATTCCAGGATATTACGTGAGATACTAGACTGTATTATCTATGGCACTGGTTATATATAACCAGTCAGTGAGTGAATCTCAGCTTGAATGTGCTGTGGGGATTATTGTTTTGTGTATTTTTTGATTCTCAGGGGTTTGTAAGGGTTAATTTTACTCTTAAACTCATTAAGTTCATTAGTTCTCTGATCCATTACATTGTGAACAGATCTATTCATAATTCTGCTAAATTGCACTTCAGATAAATACCAAACTGTATCAGAAGATTTTATACCTCTTCACGTCAATAGCTCAAGTGCCCATTAGTAGGTTATCAAATTTTGACGAATGTTCCACTTAATAACTATACTGGAGGTTTTATAGGCAATATTGATGGCAACTCTCAATTTGTTGAAATAAAATTTAAACGCATCACACTTTATCAATTTGGCAATAACGGAACACATTTTAGCCAAAGTGTAACAAAACACTTATAAATCCTTAAATGAACACCCACTATATTAAAAACGATAATATTTTTTTATGGATTACAATGAATTGCAGATTTTACTTACTTTTTCAAGTGTTTATTATTTGACAAGGGTGTGTGTCACTAATATATAGACATAAGCCTGTTTTTTTTTTTTCCGCATGATTGCTGTTGTTTAGTGCTTTTTTTCAGTGTCGTAAATATTTTTTCATAAATGTTTAAGTGTACATAAAAAACACTGGTACCCACAAGGTCACAGGATTTAAGGAAATGGTGACCAGTGATATATTATATGGTTCATGAAATAAAATAAATTGAATTTTTTTTTAACAAAATTAGCAGTGTCACTAATTAAACTTAATTAAACTTTCTATGGTTTATAGTAGGATTTGAGATCCTGTGTGAGATTATATTGGTACACTTACAGCCAGTAACATAGTGTAAAGTAAAAATAATAAAATTGGTGTAAATGCAATGATTCAGAGAACTGGTAATATGATAATGAATATAAAACATGAGCGGATATACTTAAATCCCTAAAACTTAATGGAGAAATCACATGGCAACCAGTAGCCAAAATACCGGTAGTTTTTAGTTCTTGTTGAACAGAGTAAATTTTATTACTTAAACTATAATATTATAATTTTTCTTTTTATATCAAAATATTGTTTCAATACCAGAATGATAATTTTCACAAAATTATTATTTTGTATAAATATTTAAGTCTATTGTATATGCCCGTCATTGAAATAACATGGCCAGAAATCATTTTTTTTCACCCCTTCTCATTATTCTGTTCATACTATCTCCCCTGTCCGATTGTTTTGTCATACTACATTTTCTAAGCATGATGCTGGCATCTCTTCCGTTCAGTGGACGTGGCGTACACACTGCTAATTAGTCGTAGTTGGCCTGTATGAATCAGTAATGACTAACCACTTGCGAGTTAACCATTAACCGGTGGTGTGGATCTTGTGGGTAAGGCAGAACTCTCATGTTTAAGCAGCTAACAAACATCAAAGCTGAGAAATGCTTTATCATTGCAAAGTAAAGCTGTTGTGGTCGGTCCATGAGCAGCACTTCTATCACAATGAGTCATATTGTATTTAGAAAGTAAAAAGATACATAAATAATTACATTTTTCAGCAGTGCTAAAAAGGAACTGCAAGTCACCTGGGAAATCAAAAGGAAAATTCTGTCCTTCAAATATTTGATGCAGTTGCTATTGAAAGCTACTAAGCATCAACAGACCTCATAAATCTTAGCACCCCTCTCCTATAAATGTTCATATTTCTCAGTAAGGGGCAGTAAAGGAGATCAAGAGATCCCGAGGGTAAAACAAGAAGAAGCAGAAGACGAGGCGCAGATATTTCTGCAGTCTCTTCAGGGAGCCATAAACCAAGACCAGAGACTACAAGAGCTGAACACAAGGAGTAAAAATCACAACCCATGGAGGTGGGAATCAGTATACTTAATAAGTACCCAGGATCCCACTCCAGGACACTAGAGTTAGTGAGCGTTGTGTGCAGTTACACAACATACTATACAAAATACACCCTACACAATAAAAACACCCACAGACCATTGGACCATTAATGAAGAGGCTGAAGCTGCCTGAAGGGTCGTGCCAGTAGTTCTCCTTCTTTAAATAATTTGCAAAGCACTTCAACTTTGTATTAACTCGGGGTGTTGCTGATGGGCTACGACTTACCTTGAGCTCTTGTGAAGCAGAACCAAAGAAACCCACGACCCATCCAATTTTGGTTATTAATTTATAAGTATATTTGTGATTTGTTTTTGCTGCCTGTTCTCGACTTTGTGTTTCTTAGCCAGTCCTTCATTTGGGCAATATTAATAAATTAAGGCACCCCTCGTGCAAAGAGTGTTGGTCATTAGTGAGTAGGAACTTCCTGACCTGCTAAGGCTTGGCAGCCGGAAGTTCATGAGGATTATGTTTTCTCCCGTTGATGCTGTCTTGGAGAAGTTAAAGCTGAAGCCAATTCCCATAACCCGCGTCACAGTGCCCTGTCGTTATTTAAAGGATTTATTTGTTGGGGGTATCAGATTATATGCCTAAATAGTCATGCCTCACCTCTATCGAGGTGCCCAATCTTCTGAAAAACAAATGCACTATTGGCAGCGAGTGGGAAAGTATATTCTGATGATTCTGCAGTTACAGTTATATCCTGTACTCTGCTCTGTCCCCAGCAGGAGCCAGTATTGAAGTGACATATTTAGCTGTATGTACTTTAGCATACAGGTAACATTGTAGCTTATTTTTTCTACACTCGTTGCGTTGGTATTGAAAGCGTTAAATTGGCACTGGTGCACCCGTTTGCCAATCTACACATATGCGGGTTGTTTACTTCAGCTTTCTTTATTATGTCTGGAACATTTTGTGTGGTCTGGAATGTATGTGTAAAAATATTATGCGCACCACGTTGAATTACTTAGTAGGGGTTGTTTTCCATTGATTTCAATGCAGTGGTCTTTGTGATCACGGTGTATTAACACGGAAAGGCAATGAAGGATTTGTTTAGGCAGTTGAATCTTCATTTTAAACCGCAGTCAACGCTAATTTAGGTTCAGAAAGATTTAATTGAATCCTTTTTAAATAGACCTTACAGTAAGCCTTAATAAGTTCCAGGGATAGAAGTTTTAGGGGGAGGTCAGTCCACACAGAGGAAAGTGAGCATTTTATCCAATTATGTAGTTCAGTTTTCCCCATGAAAACCAAAATGTTTCATGTAGACGTAATATTATTGCTGTAAGTATTGGGGATTTTTGGTGCTGAAGACAACCATAAAGCAGCACAAACTGGAACCAAGGCGACTCTCCTACCCGGCTTGTAGGGCCAACGTACAAACAAAGGTGATTCATCCTCAGCAGGTTCCTGGGTGCCTGAGCGGTCACTGCCAGGAAACTAATCTAGTGGCTTTCAATTTGTACACAGAGCAAACAAATTGAAATACCGCAAAGTACAACTAATCACTTGTAAATTAACATTGGTATTTAAATCTGATTTTGCAATTCGATGGTCATTATTAGAAGGTTCCTATAATCTTGAGTAGTGTTCCACATTTGTACAATAGCATTTACTAAATATTTGTCAAGTGTTTCACAACCTTAACTTAACAGCAGAGTAGTCCCAACACCATGAATGGTATGCATGCATTAAGCCAGGGAGTCTTATTTTTCTAACAGGGATGGCAAGTGAAAAAAGCCAGAGATGAATATTTCAGTTGTAACATGGAAGATTGGAACATGACGCTGCTCATGGTTTTTTTTTAAATCCTTTTCCCTGTACTTTTTTTAACTTTGCAATATGCATGTTCACAGGGGTCATAAAACTGGAACCAACTTCCTGACTGCTAAATCCCGGTATCTGTAGACCTCAAAGGATTACAATATTGGTGGATTCCAGATTTTTGGGATATTTTCATGGTTAAATATCTTCCTTTCTTTTTTTATAATTATCAGAATTCATTTAGATAGACCCAGACATGTTCATACAAAAGATGGTGCCAATCTATATAGGGAAACATATATCGGGGCAGAAGACCCTACTCAGAAACTATTTTTACAATTCTGTTCCATTCCAGAACAAATGAGAACTTCAAAGCGAGAGTATATTGTCTGCTTTTCATCTTGTAGCTGGTGAGGGATTGGATCCTTTCAGCTATGGAGCTAAAGATCATTGATCTCGAATATTACTTGCTTTCTTAATAAGCAGAAAACAATACATTAGTATATTTTACAAAAATACGTAATATCTTGATGCAAAGTAGGGAATGCAAGGCATGCTGCTACCTACCACCCCTTAGAACAACATGCCAACCAACAAAGCACAACAGGGAAATAATATTCCACCAAATATTCGCGTTAGCTTGGAATAATCGGCCTGGATGACTGTAGTCTATCATTTGTGTAAGGAACTATTATTCGCTTATGAGAAAGCCTGCTAAATATCTTTATGGAGTTTCAGAATCCACCTGGCTATTCAGCGGACTCCTGGAATTTCGTGTTGGAGACTCATAAACCTGGTACCATGTCCCACAAATGTTTAATCTCAGACTCTGCTTATCTCTTCCTGTCATTTAAGAATGTGCGGCTCATCCTTAACATTCCAGAGGCCTGATCCTCCTTTGACTGTGGGAGCAAGAGAGTATCAAAGGCACAAGCAAGATTAAGATAAGTCTCTGCGCTACCCAACACCCAAGCACCTTGCTTTCCATATGAGAATGATTCTATATGAGCAAATTATCCGACATCTTTGGATTCTATTTGTGGTTGAATATTAAATAGATATTACAATTAAGGAAATATGCTAAATATTTAGCAAGTTTTATTATTTTTTCTTGTAACGCTCAAGGTAATTTTCAAGTGGCTGGCTGGGTCAGGAATATGAACCGTCATGTCCTTAAAGGAAAGGCTACAACACTTAATTTCCTGTATGTAACCACAATAAAAATGATTAGTCTATAGATGTGTCTAGTCCTACACATGTCCATATTGGCATAAGGGCTTTGACTCATCATAAGCATACAAAATTGATGGCCAGGTTATTTTAAAGAGTCTTTTACATGATCTAGAGAAGATCATATCCTGCACTAATGAGATCTAACGAGGCTCATGCACTTCCAACCCTGCGTAATGCTCTAAAGTTGGGTCAGCTGTATTCGGATGATGTCTTAGACATGTCCATATCAATATAAGTTTATTTAACTTCACTTGCCAGTCACTCTAATGTTGCATTAACTTCTCTGCCACAACATTTTACCCACCAGTAGATTCTAAAGCATATAGCCTCGTCAGCAAGCGCCTTAAAGCAAAACGTATTTAACGAAAAGAGAAGCGAGTTCACGTTGTACTTTACAGCTACATAGACAAGGGCTGGCTAAACCTAAAATCTGTTCCACTTGATTCCTTTCTATTTTGGTATCTATGTACTCCCAACTCCAATAATTAAGCCGTGGTTTGCTAGGTGATCAACGAACCATGACAGGTCGTGAAAATACCTTCAGGACACATAAATAAAATAAAGCTATTTTTGCACTAGAGGCAACAAATAGAAGTGCAATGGCCTAATCCTTTGTACTTATCGGGGCAACTCCAAGGTTATTAGAATAAAAATGTATGTTTTCCACGTAGTTTCTCGTAGAAATAAATCTCCAAACAATATGTAACCACATTTTTAACCCCTTAATGACAAAGCCTGTACATGTATGGGCTCAAAATGCATTGTTTTCAATGGGTTTAGGGCCCGCCCATTGTCCTTAAGGGGCTAAAAAAGTACAGACTTTTAAATGCTTTCCTCTGTAGTAATAAATGTCTCACAGGTGGAGTATAGCTCATTATGATAAGGAAAAAAATGACTGATTGAACAGACTCCCCCACAAGTCACCTCCCCAGTAAATTGGGTTTTTAAATAAAGAAGAAAACATTTTAAGGAGACTAAAAATAACTTTACATTAATTAAGAGAAAATAATACGTCAGCTGTATAAACATTACCCTGCAGTTTCTAAAATACGCTTAACCTACGTGTTAGACCCACGTCTAATTAAATGCCTTCTTTTTCTAAAATTTCCACTGTCTAATGTAATTCCATTGCCAGACAGCGTTTGAATGAGAGAGAGTCCGTGCCAAATACACTATCCTCGTAAATGTTTATTTTTTCCACATTTTCTAAATGTAGAATATTGGTCAACTTGGTACTCCTTTTCAATGTCAATACAAAAAATCGACTGAAACTGACTTTGTGAATATATACATTGCTATCATCTGCCCAACTCACTCCAAGTCCACTAGAACCATAGTGAAGCTGTCATTGTAGCCAAATCAGTAAAGTATTAAAGTTCTATTTTCTATAGTTATTCTTACCATAATCTGTTTTAAATAGTGCTGTCATACTCCGTAGCGCTGTACAATGGGTAGACAGGACATAACAAGTAGCATGTAACATAACAGTTTGACTTACAGAGACAACAGGTGAGGAGGGCCCTGCTCAAACGAGCTTACAATCTAGAGATACAAACTAATTTATTACCATGATGACCCCATTTAAGGCCAGGATTTCCCTGTCATTGCTCAGGCATCCTCAGCCTCCCCCAATACCTTGTCTAAAAATCCTTAATCTTTATATGTATTATTTAAAGTGTGTGTGGGTCTGTTCTGCATGCGTCTAGGAAAATCTGGGAAGTATGGAGAGTATTTGCAGTATTTGTCTCTATCTTCAAGGTTTTCCAGGTTTTTTTTCACCTTCACATAATGGCTGCAGAGACTTCCCACCAGAAACCTTTTTTAATAAATAAAAAAATACCCTCACCTATTTGCTTATCATTCTAGACACAAGATGAGGGTCACCGGAATGTGTCTCCTCAACACAGTCATTTGTCACGATTAGCTCTATTTCTTCTGTAAAAACAAATAATGACGACATACCATGACATACCTGGGAACTGAAATAATTTGACCTCATTTCTCAGGGTTTCTACTCATGGTGGAACTGGCAGATTCTCGGCATCTGAAGGTCTGGAGCTGATCCCTGGTTATAGTGTAACAATTTCATCATTGCTCTTATCACTTACACCTATGAGATTTACTCTCAGGGACTCTAAATAAGGGAAAGAGATTTTCTGTTCTGACAATGTCTTTATCAGAAATATTGATAAAGGGTGTAAAAAAAGTCCTGTTCTATACCAGAAAGTTAATATCTCAAACCATCATATCCAGCAGTGCATCTGGACTTACGGACACAAATGGTGAGATGGACCCTGCTCAACCAAGCTTACGGTCTAGAAAAAAGGAAAAATTTGGTATTAATGATAAAGGACAGTCTCCCACAAAAAATAATATTTAACTCAGTGAGACACCTGGGAAGTATAAAGAGGCCACAGCGTGCAAACAAAACCTTACAGTTCTTGCTTTGGTCCCTAGTGGCTCTCCATTTGCCCAGGAGCAACCGAGGTTACCCTGTGGTCAATCCCCCTATGTTTAGCACAAAAAAATACACAAAAACAGAGGAGCGCACAACCCAAAAATTCAGATTCTTGGGTTGCTGCTAGAATAATAATGACCAATAAATACACAAAACAAAGCAAGAATTCAGCGCATACCCAGCAAATAGCATAAAAAAAACTCCCTTACACGGCTAATAGGTAAATACATCAAGTGACTAGCCATTATCATATCACTATCTTAAGGGCAAAGTACAGGGGGCTCTTTAAGATATAAGGAGGGCCTCTGCTCCATAGGGGTTGCAGTGGGCTACGTTATAACCCTGTAAAGATTTTTGAACTTGTAGCAAGTATCTTTTTTTTTTTTTACCTTTATTAACTTTTAAATTTTTTTTAAAATATACATTTTTTTAGTATGGAAGTAAATGTGTTGCAAAATTTCTGTAATGAAACAAGTTATATAAAAAAATAAATGAAAAAAAATAGCTGGAATGGGGTATTTTTCTGTTCGCAGAAAAGTATAATTTATTTCCACCAAATCCATGCTTACCCTATCCATTAAGAAAAACAAAGACCTCCCACTACATACCAAAGAAACTAGTGTCTGGACCTAGGTGGGAGAGATAAGAAAGCAAGCACTTTGACGGAACACATTTGGCTCAGACCCTAAAGAATATCCAGAAACCGGAGACCTCCACACAGCTTGAATATCACCAACACAGTGCTTTGAACACCAACAGGTATTTAACTATTATATCTTTCATGTTCTCATTTTATTTACATGTACGACTGTGCGCTACCTATTACAACAGCTATGTTTTAAATTTAGAAAAAAAATTCAAGGCTGTACATAATATACATTACAAATTTCTAATTTAAAAGGACTTTATTGCGAAATGTACTTGTGTTTTGTCAAATGCTTTAAGTCGGTGCTATGGAGGATATAGGTTTAACAATTTGTTAATAAAAAAAAATAAAAATCATGATTTCGCTTTTTTTGGTTGTATTTCAGTCTCATTGATTCGAAAACAATTGATTATATTACTCTCACCTATTACTCTATGATCGGATGCGCTATTTGGCTCGCTATGCCAACACTCATCATCTTCAGGCAGTACTTACCTGAGAATGATGTGAGCTGCAGTCCCATGGATTTGGAGACCATTCAATAAAGAATTCAGATTATTGTTTCCAGTGGCATGGGGGGGAAGGATAAGGAGAATTCAAATACAGTTAATCACCTGGTTTGGTGAATAAAAGTCCAGCTCTACAGCCTGTGTTTAATCCTACCTATAATTATAGCAATAATAGCTTGCCTGTAAATAAAGATAGTATTATTCTTTATCAGTGGTTTATTCAGAACTCTTCCTCTGTATTATTTCTGACTTGCATGATGGTTTTGCTGTTTTGATGACATTATTTAACCCTTCCAGTGGGTTAACTGTTCACCTATAGGGTTAAAAGTGCCCCTATATAACTGTATACAATACAAGCATACCTGGGAACTTTCTAAATAATCTGACTTTATAAGCTGAAATATTTAACACTTTAATAGCCCATCATAAACATTCTACGTAGCAACTCTATGTAGCGCTACCAAACGTGTTAACTAAATAACTGTCCTCCTGGAAACATTGACTGGTCATCATTTAAAGATACACTTCATTGAGTCACTTCCATGTAAGCAGCGACATCAACCATAAAATACTGGTAGAAAAAGCAACAGTTGGATAAGATCACAGCCATGTAGAATGGGAAGGAGTCAGCCCCAGGCTCTTGGACCCTGAGAATCTGCCCCTTCATCCTAAGACCTTGATATTGGGGCAAAAACCCAGGTATGGCTATAATGTGTGGCTACAAGTGGTGTATTGTCGCAGTGAAATTATTATGCTGAAAACAATGGCTCATTACTTAAATGTCCTTTTTAAAACTGCGTACAATAATGTATTGTTAAACTAGGAAAGTTAGTAAAAAAAAACTCATTCTACTCTATGTCGTTCTATGGAGGTTCACAAGATGACAATAATTTCATAAATACAGATGTAAATCTTTTTGTAGTTTTTCATGCTGGAATGTGCAAATGATTGGGTATTTCCATATTAAACTTTTAAAGGGAATGTCCCATGTAAAAAATATACACAAAAAATCCAGTGTTTACAGTAATGTAGGTTAGCGCTGACAAAACCTGGATCCAATAAGCTTCATTATCTGTAACCTGGACAAAACGTAACATTTCTGTGTATTTCACCCCATCATCTCAATCACTGTTACATTCACTACATGAAGGTGGAGGTGGCAGGCAACAACACGCGGGGCAAGTAATGTCTCAGCCTAAATGAGCCCATGATGGACCAGTAAATGAAAACGCATGCACAGCACATGGGATTATACATACAGAACATTGTTACCCTCACAGTTAAGTGGCTGTGATTTGAAACATGCCTCCTCGCTGATTTGATCGGAAACCCTGAACGCTGTTCTAAATACTGGCCGTGCCGACTGCTAGTAATTCTAGTGAACGCTAGTAAGATGTGGGATGTTATTGGTAGTGAAATATTTTATGTGTATTTTATTATGTAAAAAATGTCTCAACTCCTGATGTGTCCCTCTGTATTAATGTGTATTTGTTATCTGTGTTAACTGCCCACTTAAATTGTACAACTCTGTGTCATTTGTTGGTGCTTAATAAATAAAAGATAATAATAATAATAATAGTAAAATAATAGTAGCATGTGTTAGGGCCACCAACACCTGTGTGCACACGTCTTGGTGCTCCTTAAAGTTGGGGTGTTGGGTACAGTATTACCCCATGTGTCTAGATAATGATTGGATATTATGTGGTTTTATTGAATGAAAACGCACAGCCTAAGGTGGTTGGTCCATCACCATTATAAAAACTCCATTGTCTGTTCATGATATTCTTTTTTTATTTTTACTGAAACATATTTGTGTTTAATCTGTTTTGCAGAAGACGTTCTGCTGGACATGATACCTCCCAAGATGTTTCCTTTGCTGCTACTTGTAAGTCTGAGTGAGATGGCAGATCTTTCTTACAGTTTAAACCAAACATTGTTTACATTAACACAACCGATGGACCTTAATAGTACTACCGGAAAACCTTGCCATTGTTCCAAGCCATGTACTAACCTAACTCTGTCCAACAGCAGTCTGGATATGATTCCTGAATGTCTGCCTAGAGAAGTAGAGGTCTTAGATTTGAGCTTTAACAACCTTACTGTAATCAGGGAAGAGGACACTTCTGAACTCTCCCAGCTACATGCGCTGAATCTGAAACACAACCAAATAAGCAAGATTGACTTTGGAAGTAATGTTCTGCCTAATCTCGAGTTCCTGGACCTCAGCAATAACCGCTTATCAGTTGTACCAGAGTGTGTTATGCTGAAGAAAATCAAATGGCTGTCTCTTGCACACAATCCAATATCAGAAATCCAGCCGTATGCCTTCACTTGTTTTCCAAATTTGGTGTTTCTTAATTTATCTTTCACTTTGCTTGGGAATAACACTTCTGAGAACATCAGTCATTTGGCATTTGCCCTGAATGTGACAGTGACCCAGGAGAACGCTCTAAAGTCTCTCAACACACTTGACCTAAGTGGGACATTCTTCAGAAAAGGTAGGTTATGGAGGGGGAGCTGTAAATGCAGTCACTGTGATGTGTTAAATTAAATTCAGTTCCTAAAGCTTTGAAGAGTGCTGTTGAATAGCTATATCACATTCAGTCAGAGCCCTAGATGATGTATGTCCCTGGTGGGCCCTCCTGTTGGCTAACGTAGCAGAGAATCTGGTGGCTGCATCCTCCACCAGCCCCGCACCCTAGGCGGCTTCCTTGTTTGCCTTTATCATAGGGCCAATATTGAGCATAATTTATCCGTTTTCAGTACTCAGGGGTGGCCCTACCAGGCTAACCAGCTGCTTAGAGCTCCCAGTGACCTATGGTCCCTAGAAAAGGCATGCATTTGGAACTTGTGATATCATAAAAAAGGGAAATATATTAACTATTTTTTAAATATCCTAGTTGACCAGGAATGGAGTAAAGACATATCGCACCTGAAAGAGCTTCATATTACGAGAATGGCCAATTTGGAGAATTTGGATGGCCTCGTGAACGCGTTTCCTCAACTGGAAATACTAAACTGTGCGGATTCTAAAGCTCTGAGCTCTGTTTCGGATGCAATGTTTGAAAAGGCGCCTAATCTGAAATACGTTGATTTCCAAAAGTAAGTGATCATGAAAAGAGAAGAAACATTTTGTCAATGTTTGCAAAAAATACAGAAGATATATAGATAAATCCCCCACAATGTAATTTTAAATGATGGGAGTACTATAAAAGGTGCCATAAGGACAAATTTAGTCATCTAGTCAATCGTAGCGGCATAACCACGTGGCTACCTCAGTCACTGGAGGCCTAATATTCCTTACTATAACTCTGTGATGCTATGTAGACAAGGTAGGCTAGAGGCCATGGGAAGGGAGCAGGGAGATTGGCTAGGAGATATTAACGAAGAGGAGCACGAAGATTTTTGGTGTTGTGCTTCTTCGTGTACGTTTACATGTCGCCATATTAGTTTATTCAGTATTTGGTTTGATCAATGAAAACACACCATTCGTCTTCGTTTTCATGTTCTCTCGAATGCACAAGTCTAGTTTCTACACTTCCACAGGCGTCTTGCAGAAGGTCTTACACAATATCCGTCCCATCTCTGCTTGCCATTCCTTCCCAGAGCACCAAGTCAAGTATTTTTGAAGGAGAAGAGCACCTTCTACCCTTGTGTCCATATTTCATGGATTTGTACTAGTTGTTTTTAGTTGACTCTGGGGATTATACATTAATCTGAAATAGGTTGGTGTTTTATAAAGAAAGGCATACATACATATCTTGGATTTAACCTTTCTCTCTGAAACTATTTCATTGCCTGTATATTTTATTTTCTCATGCTTTTTACTAATCAGAATTATTCATTTTCAATATATGATATATTTTCTTCCTCGTAGCTGTAATCTGACCACCTTATCCCCTTGGAGCGTAACCTCGGGTCATTTGGATATTGATCTCCGGGGTAATCCCCTCAACTGTAATTGTGAACTTTCTTGGCTGCTTTCAGGCGATGTAAACGTAACTCTGATCAGGTATTTTATGTACATTTTTCCTCCTGTTTTATGAAGACAAAGGCTTCAAAGTTCATTTTGAGATTCAGTCTGATGATTGTGGAGATTATCAGGTTTATCCTATATACTGTATGCCTTGTTGTATCAATCCCTCATAGATGGCTTATAACCAAATGTCAACCATATTTTATATATGTTACTAACTTACTATAAAAGGTTATAATGAAAGGTACAAAAAGCTGAAAAAATATGCAGCAATTCATAATTTCAACTCATTTGTATAAATATGTTCCATTATTCTTCACCATGTACCTATTAAGGGTTTATTCACTAAAGGGAGAGTTGTGGTTTCAACTTTTTGACGTTATGAGCAGAGCAGTGAGCTTCTTTCTGCCCAAAGAGCTTGGCTGGCCCTAATGTGTAGTTAACTCACCCATTGAATTATGCATTATACAGGGCCAGAGAAGTGAGTTAGTGAATAAACCAGATTGAATAGGTTGACTACCTATGGATTCACATATTAAATACATTTGTTTTCTAATTCTAGAGCAAATGAAACCTTATGCAGCAATTTCCAAGGCGACATGCCCCCTCCGTCACTTTTGTATCTATTTCAAGGTAACCAATGTCAGCTAAAAACTACAGATATCACACGTAATGAAGCCACAACTGAAACCAGCGGAAATATCAGCGTTGGCGGGTCCAACATGGCCACGTCCACAGAACCTGATCTCCAAACACCACACACAGGTTCCTCGGAGACTAGTACTTCTGGTCAGGTGTTAAAAGATGATCTATCCTTTGTTGAAACTATCACCGTTTTCAAGACTTCTGCTACGGACTCTGATTCTGCAGCCTCCATGATTAGTATAGACTTATTTGCTGATGTCACGCCGACAACCAGCTCAAGCATTTCACAAACGGCTCAAGAAAGCCATGCCTTGTCTGTTAATGATATTATAACGTCAACCGCTGGAACGGAGAATGCTATATTTCCAGTCACCCCTTTTCCAAAGCTCTTACGTATAGATAGTACTGTAACGGCTGGAAAAGTAAGTCAACCATCGTCAACTGCAATTACAGAAAAGAAGATCACTCCTCTGCCTGAAATACCTTCTGACTACATGCATGAATATGAAGATGAAGAAGCTATAGAACAAACAACAACGGCCACGACACCGATGGTACCTTGTGATTACGATCATTGTAGACATCTTCAAAAACCTTGCTTTGAACTTCAGCAGGGTGCAGAATGCTCGTGTCCTGGCCTAACGGGGGAAAACGTTATTCCAGATCCACCAAGCCTTCATGAAGTGTCCCAGATAACAGACACATCAGTACAGGTCCACTGGTGCGCACCAAACTCTGTAGTAGAAAAGTACCAACTTGTGTATTATGTGAAAGGTAGCAAGAACCAGGCGGTTATCGATAACATAGATGTTACGACGAGGCAATATACCCTATACAATCTGTCAGCAGATACAACGTATCATATATGTGCTGTTACGGCTAATAAGGCGGGGGCCAGTATTCCGGAGAATGATAACTTGACTAGATTTCCGTGTGCAGAAATCAAAACCAAGCCAAGTTATGTTATTATACTGGCTGTATTAAGTGCACTGATTGGATTATTTTTAGCCGTCATCATTGTACTGTCACTGTGCTTATATAAGACATGCAAAAATAGCTTGGGCAATCAATATGATACCCACCTTGTTTCCTATAAAAACCCCGCATTTGATTTCCAATTAAACATTCCATCGTATAACTAAAATTGGTAAAACGCTACGTGATCATCATTCCATTAGTTTATTCAATTTCATGGGTGAATCGTACCGGCTTACTAGCTCATAATGAATGGCTGATTTTTGTAGAAATTAAAAGTTCTAGAACAATCGCTTCTCTCAATGAGAATTTATCCTGACGGTCGGACAGTTCTGTTTGTTGCATTGGTGATTTTAAACTTTCAAACCCGAATCATGCCTTAAAGCCCCCCCCCCCCTTGTATCCCATATTGTCATTAAGGTGGTTTACCTTTTATATAAATCTCATGGAGGTTTTTACTTTTCCTTTCATATAAAAAACATTGCGTGGTTTCTCTTTGGGCTGTTTTAGGGTATATTGGTTAACCAAGAATTGCAATTCTAGAGTTTGGTACGTGAGAGTTTTAAGGGAAAATAAAACCTAAAGGTATATTTTGGATTTGTTTTCCAATAATCTTTCCAGGATGTTTTTATTTAAGTTTTGTTATTTGAGAAGAATTGTGTGTTTTGTATAGATTTATTTTGATACCTTTTGATGAAGTGTTACAAGTGTAGACAATGGGACAGGGTTCAGTAGATCCACAATATTCAGTACTAACAATAATGTTAAGTGGGGTTTATTCACTAAATAGGGAGTTGTGGTGAGATGATCACTGGTTATTGTCAGAGAAGTCCCAGTGTGCGAAAGACTACAAGACCCATGAGACAGCCCACAACTGGGCACGATAGTGGCTCTGGTCCCAAAATGGGATGGTAAATATATTTTCTTAGTCTTTTACCCCAATGTAATGCATCTTTCAATTTAAGAGAATGAGGCAAACGTATTACTTTCTGGACATTTTAGTGATAATGCTCCTTTAAAGCTCATGTCTGCAAAATTTTAGTCTTTCCTTCTTAAATGAATGTTCATCAGTTCATAGCAGTCAACCAATGCTGATAGCTGTTTATAGGGTCAACATAGGAAAGGGTGTAGAATGGCAAGCATTGGGGACCTCAGAGGTCTCTTTTTCCATCAGAGATGTCCAGATAGCTTATGCAACTTTACATCTTTTACTATATTGGAGAAATAAAATAGATGAACTTCTACTAAAGATGAATTGTACATGATTTCCATTTTCTTATTCAGTTTATGTCACAAACTGTGAGGGGGTGTCTGTCCCTTGTAAATAGGAATAATGACATTAATTCACTATAGATGAGGTTTAAAAGGGAATTGTGGTTTCAACTCACCAACTTTGTTACACATTACAAAGGAACAACCCTGACAAGTTATTTACTATACATTATACAGGGACAACCAGGTCTTCTTCTAGTAGAAGCCCACCAGGGTAAGCCCTGCATAACGCATAGTACTATCGGAGTTGAAATGCTAAACCCTTTCTCCTGCAAACTCATGCTTTAGTAGTAAAACTTTAATGCTGGTACATATCTTTTTTTTTTTTTTTTTTTTTTTAATTCCCATTCTGATATTTTTATAAAAAAGGACAATTTTTGCATTGTGTTTATTTGTATTAAATTATTGAAATAAAAGCAAATACGTGTTTAAAATGTACATAAGTCTGCTTATATGTTTCTGCAATATTCAGAAGTACAAAGAAAGTGAGGTGGAATTAAAAAAACCAAAACACTACTGGAGCTTCACAAGACTTTATGGTTCTTCAACTTTATGAATTCTGATACTGAACATAATTACAAATTATACGGCGATAAATGTCTAGTGATCGGGGGCTGGGTCCAATCTGTAATCCAGAAAGTTTGCTACATTTTACCTGGCTAATAGCAGAATTGCAATATACTCATGGGACTTGAAGGAGAAATTGCGTTAAAATGCATTGGTCGTACCTCTGGTGGGTGTTAAACTTAGACAAAAAGTTAAAGAGATGGACAACATAAGCGATAGAACGCAGCGTTGCATCTTCTATTAAGATTTTATTTAGGATATGACAGCTCCCTGTTAAACAGTAAAATGCTGTGCTGGAGGCGCCGATACAGATTTATCCAGCATTAAGGGATTGGTAAGGTTTCTACTTAGTGGACCGAATTTCCTTTATGATCTTCAGGATAAGCTTAGAAATATAAAAGACCATCAGTGATGTCCTATTCTTGAACTCAGAAACCTAGGGCTTTATTCACCAAAGGTAGTATAGACAAGAGAACTGTTTTCAACTCTCTCGATTTATTATTTCTTAAGCAGGACAAACTAGCATTTTTAACCTGCAAAAGTTCTGAGCGGAAACCTGCATAACGCAATGGGTGAGGAGACATTTGGGGGGAAACACTTTACCAATTTAACTATGCAGTGTACAGGGCCAGCCAACATCTTACTGCAGTAGAAGCTCAATGGGGTTGACACTTCATAATGTATAATGAAGTCAAGTAATTTAAACCAAAACTCTTATCTCTAGTGGCTAAAACCTACAGTGGCTTAAGAGATGCTAGTTGTCGCCTTGTAATACACAATGAATTTAACCCCTTAAGGACAATGGGCGGTTCCTAAACCCATTGTAAATAATGCATTTTGAGCCCGTACATGTACGGGCTTTGTCATTAAACGGTTAATATATCCCAGACAGATTTTTAAACAAAATGTATGACATAAGTGACTTTGCAGTGTGAAGAGCTAATGTGACAACTCCTGGTCAAGGGAATTTTGTAGGGATATAAATTATTATACGGAGCCTCAATAAAATTTGCAAATTACTCTCAGGAAACACAAACAGCATTGCAAGTTTTCTACAGTGATGATCAACATGTAAGAGATTTATCAGTCTGATAACACCAGATTCATGTTAAAAATACATCTGCTGATGTTGTGGAAGTTAATAGAAGAAATCCAAGCTTCATCTGCCAACACTGAAAGCAGATACTGTCATGTTCTCAGGTTGACTAAAGTCAAGAGGCAGCCACCAGTGCCAAAGACTCACACTGTATAGAGGACAGTATACAATGTTATCCAATGGGACAGATGGGGATGGTGGGAGTCAATTCTGTATAAACATAGTAGGGTTGATTGTTCCTAAGCAGAAGAACAAAAACATTGTGACCAGGCACGTTAGAAAATTCTATTTATTATAATACATTAATCGGAAGTGGTTATTACTCATTTAAAACCAGCTAGAATGATCCAGCCAGCATACATCGCTTTGATTATATAAATCTTACAGTAATTAAAGAATGAAAAGGCACTAGAACCGCAAAAAGAGAAATGCCGAAGGGCCAGCTAAAGACCACTAACCTCCATAACTTGTGGATGAAGTTTTACAAATAAAAAAAAAAAATGAATGTTAGATGGATAAGTTAAGTTGACCCAAAGATATAAGACGTGAAATAATATCTTGGAAGCCATTTTTCAGAAATGTCAAAATCCACCAAAAGTTTATTGTATCAAAATTCAAATATTGAACATCTAGAGTATAAATAAAGTAATCAATCTGTGATTTAGCTTAAATCAAGTTCACAAGAGAGTTCTGGTAAAGTCTTGGTTTTTAAATACACATTTGATCTTCTCATGGATTAATTTTATTATATGTTGTTCATTTATTGTTGTTCAAAATCTTCACTGTTTGTTGTCCATAATGATAGTAGCTGTATGCAGAGGCAGCAGTTGTAAAAGCTGTTATACACCTGTAGAAAGAATCACATTAGCATTTATAAGGAGGAAGTGCAAACTTTCATTTAATGAATACATCGTTACAGGGCTATCCTAGGACAAGGCTCGACAAAACCAATGTGACTAATAATTGGGTCCTGCTGCCTAGGGCGTCATCTGCTGGACCCACAAACCAGCTCCATTCATAGATTATGTGCGTGCCCGGCTACCTCTAGGAGGTTGGAGCCCAGCGAGGTCATGTGACATTGTAGCAGTAGTAGTAGTAGTAGTAGTAGTAGTAGTAGTAGTAGTAGTAGTAGTAGTAGTAGTAGTAGTAGTAGTAGTAGTAGTAGTAGTAGTAGTAGTAGTAGTAGTAGTAGTAGTAGTAGTAGTAGTAGTAGTAGTAGTAGGCCGCTCCTAGCCGTTGAAGCTGGCTCCTACGTGTGGAAACAATTTGTTGAGCCCAGCCTCATGGAATTACGAGCAAAACCGATTTTCTTGTAAGTAAATAAACTCACCATAACGCCTGAAGATAAACACTATCCACAAAATTAAATACTGGCGCTGCTAGAGAGGCTGCCACCAAAATTAACTGAACGGCTGTGTTCGCCTAGGATATGAAAAGAACACAATTATCTGTCAGGAAATACAGAGCATTTAAACAAGAAAACTGATACAAAATAAAGGTCAGTAAAGTATCATGATGCAAACACCTTGTATACACTTTGGATTTATTATTACTGCTATGCAGCACAACATTTGCCAAGTTTATAATTGTAAAATGCTAACTAAACAAACGGGGGCTAATATTCAGTTTAATTATTTAGTACATTTGCCGCCAACGTCTTACCTTACTGATGAAGGTTGGTTCCAGTCGTGCAGTCGCATAGCAAGGATTAAAGTATCTACTGGCTGTTCTCTGCAGACAACATAAAGAAACTCACATTTTAACGCTAACATTAAGGAACTTTTAAACAGTCACAAAACAAGTTATGATGGGTATTTTAAGTTATTTTGTTTTTATTTTTTTCTTCTCGGCCAGCTGAAAGACCAAAGATCGAGAATCTGCTCCTCCTGTGAATGAAGCATTAGCTATCCGAGACACGGTCTAAATGGTCTTAAACGGATCCCCGAAATGGTCTCTGAGCATCACTGGGGGTTATACATACAGACATTCTGGTGCAAAGAAGTGGTGCAGACTCTGTTGCCGTGGAACGCTAACAGCTCCACTTTTAGTAGCAGAACAGAAACATAAAATTTAATGGTAGAAGAGAAACATGGAGCTCACAAAGTCTGCCCATTTTTTCTGCTGTAAAAATCTTTAATTGTATTCTTAACTTTTTTAGAAATAAAAGATTTCTTTGGATTAGATTTTGAACCAACAAACGACTACAAGATAAAAGCAGAGAACCTCACTAAAGATTCATTCATTCATTCACTGGAGTATTAGTGAAGTTTACTTACTGGTGGAGGGAGGGTTTTGAACCGTACATAAAAAACAGCAGCAATCAAGGCTACATCTCTTAAAATGATCATGATTGTTAAGGGAACTGGAAAATAACAAAAGAAAATGTATTAAAATAAAACGTTCATGGGAAAAAAACAACACATAAAATGTAAAACAATTCTACTGATCCCATGTGTCTGAATGTAGAATTAAATATCTCTCCATGATCATTAACCCGCTGGTGTACCTCCCCTAATGGATGAATCAATGGAAGATAACTGAAAGGTGTAGCGATACCCTTTTTCAGGGGTCAGTGAAGCGGATGACTTATTGGCTCCGAGCCCTATCTTACCCGCTAGTTCATGCACATATACAACGCATTACACTGATGTTGCTGGCTCTATAGCTAGCTAGACAGGTCAGTACAGCTGTGCTTTGGAAGAAGAGCTTAGCGGCTCTACAAAGCATTTCTTGGGTAAGCAAGGGGATGCAACACAAAAGAGCACGGCAAACATCTTGATGTTTTGAGAGTTATAAAAAACAATTCAGAGCTATGAACATGGCACCGTCTTACCTGGAATAAGACTTGCATACGTTAAACAAGCATACAGGACGCTGATGAGTATTTTGTCAGCCAAAGGATCGAGGGCGCTTCCTAACGCAGATTTCTGATTAGCCCAGTTACGTGCAATATATCCATCCAGCTAAAAACACAAGTACTGGTGATCAAATTCAAGCATGACCCACATATTATAACTCTGCATGACACATTTTATTCTACGTCTCAGTGTGATATTATAAACAGATCTGTGGGTGTATTGCTGTTGAATTTGTGACGTAGCCCCAGAGAATGGGCGAAATCTACAGATTTGTGTTACTATTTATGAGCCACTGTGTCAGTCTGTGCTCCGTGAAGGGGTTATCAAATATACATGTTGCTTTCATTAAATCAAATGCCGTGTCTGTCTGGCAACACAAAAGTGAAGTAAAGATGATACCCTTTAACAAGTGAGAAGAGACCTGGTCCTGAAAGCTTGCAATTGCTATCCCCAGCGATCTTCACCTGCGACCGAACTGATCCAGTTTAACACAGTCAGGAAGGGGAAATTTCTTGTTTACATTATGTTATTATTTCTCTCTGTTATACACGGCCAACTCTATGGCGCCTAGACTGCTCCATAATGGGGTCTAGTTACTAAAGCAAGAGTTCACATGAGAGTTGAATATTTCAATTCTTGCGTAAGAGGGGTACTTTTGTCTTTATAACGGTCAGTTAAAATGGTAAGTTGATTTTCAAGACATCTCATTGACTCAACTATGCATTATGCAGGGCTAGATCTCCGTTTTGTACTGGGGTTGGCCATTCACAATGTATGGTGAAACCGGTGAGCAGATACATTCAATCAGTTAACTTGTAAACTCCCCGTTTAATGAACACCCCTCAAAGATACATCTCCAGTTCCAGTAGTCCGACCAAGACGCAAAAACACACAACCCAGCTCACCAACTATATTAACCCCTTAAGGACAATGGGCGGTCCCAAAACCCATTGAAAACAATGCCTTTTTTTAAGGGGTTAAAAAAAAGACAGCGAGATTACTTCTTCTATTGCTCTGATTACTAACAATGTTACCTGATAATCGAACGTATTAATATTATGAAGAGTCTTTGGAAAGGATCTTGTGGGCCAACCTCATGGATCATCTTAGGTAACAGTTTACTATTATTACACCGCAGCTAGACGGTCGCTACCCCTTTTCAGGGCCAAGTGAGGACAAACTATTTCTGGATTCCTCTGCGCCATCATGAAAATGTCCCTGGGACTCCCTCTACTTTAGAATATGCATTCTTCCAAAACGTAAAAAGCACTTATCCGACACAGAACAGAACGCCCTGCAGCAGCAGCTGCCCTCCCCCTACATAATTCAATGTTTCTCGTCACTGAATGGCTGCTTGAGGCTGTCAATCATTGGCAGGAAAGTCCTCCTTTTGGAATGAATGGCAGCACTTTCTATACAGTCCCCTGCTTGCATCTCAACACCATAAATGTATGACAGTAACAGTACAATACAGAGTTAACTAAACCGGACCACCTATAGCACCCATTATCTGTATGTACTGAGAAGTGTTGGCCACCCTGCGTATTTATACGTTCCTTACTCCCCCCCATCTGTGCGGCTTTACTACTCACCAAGTCCGTTACCCCCGCGAGAGCAAAAATGCCAAGCGCCATGTTAAAATCTTCACCCACAATGAGATAGCCCAGAACGGGCGACAGTCCGATCCTCGTCATAGACAGCAGGTTTGGAATCGTCCACGGATTTTCATACTACGAAGAAAAACAAAAAGTAAACGAAAGTTTTGAAACAAGCGCCTTCCAGAGCAAGTGGTGAAACCTACGGCAAAAAAAAAAAACATATTTGTAACGTTTCAAATGAAATCGATTCCGGCCGAGTATTCGCCGTATCTGGGTTTATAACAGAGTTCTGTATGAAAGCCGACGTCCCGGCGGATTACACCTCAGAACACGCAGCTACTAGTGATCTACCTGCGAGCCACAACTCCCATTGCGCTCAGCCAGTACACCGGAGGTCTAGGGCTACTTATACTGACCACATTAAACCCTATGGATGCCCACTAGACTGTAAGCTCTTGGGAGCAAGTCCCGCTGTACCCAATGTATGGATTGCTCTTTGTCGGTTCTAGTTCTGTCCCTTTTAATGTGTGGGCTGTAAGCAGTGCTGCAGAAATAGCTGGCGCTATATAAATAATAATAATAGGAAGGCCATCCCGTCGCCGGGTCACGGTGACCTTGGGGCAGTAGGTCTGGGCTGTAATTGTATAAGCACGGATCAGTTTATCAATAAATCACTTAATATTTTCACTCATAACGGAAAGAATGAGGTTATTTTTCTCTGAGTGACTTCTGTCCGTTAATAATAATAATGATAAATAATAATAATAATGACGGGATTATGCGCTGAGGGCCGGCGTCAGTCCCGCTCCTTACTGTGACGGGCCCCAGGGGGTAGTAAAGGGGTTACACCCCGACCCCGGCTATAGTCTTGCCCCGTACCAGCTCCGTGAGGCTGCCCTTCGCCTTGTCGTCCTCCCCGTGTCCTGGTGGGTTTTCTACGGCGGGTTTGTCAGACTTGAGCCGGCTCTTTGACGCGCTGATTTGCCCCCCTAGCGGCACGGGGCGTAGGGGTGAGTGCAGCGGCCTGAGGGTCAGGCACCGGGGCAAAAGTCTCCGGGAGTCCGCACTCGCTCGCCGGGCACACGGCGCTGGCCATTCAGTTCGGCGGCTCCGGGCCCAAAGCTCTGGCAGCCGGTCCCGACTCCCGCCCGCCCTGCGAGCCGCACAGCTCAGCACGGAGAGCGGGGACCTCCGCAACACAGCTAGCACCGACATGACACCGTAAGAGTCGGCCTCAGGGCTCCGGGGAGCACGGCTTCCCCATACAGCCCGGCGGGGCGCAGCAGCACCCGTCCTGTGTTTGCGACATGCCTCGGTTTACGGCAGGAGCGCGTGTAGCGCGCCCTGTCACTCCTTAAAGGCACGGCAGCTGGTTGTCGCTGTGAGGGTGTACAGGTCGCACCGGCGGGGGTGTGAGGCGTGCTCTTCGTGTCGGAACTACAGTAACTTTAGGGTGACATTTAATCGTAAAGCAGAAGCAAACATCACAGGGAATTCTTCCTGTTGAAGGCCGATGCATTATTTAGTAACGGAGCGCCCCCCATATCTATCTCTCTCCCCCCCCGTTGCCATGGTTACACTTAGCAAAGTGTGCAGCTTTGGAATAATCCATTAAGGTTACCGTCAAGGTGGAGACAGAATGCGCTTATTCACTATATGCTATAAGGGCCCAACCCCACATCCAATTCTTTGCTTTTTTTTCCCGAAGAATTTATCTCTTGAATGTGATAAAGTCTCTGCAGCGTTACTGAGGACTGAGCTAGAAAAATACCTTCAGCTTTATACACTTCACTTTAGTCATCGGGACTACGTTCGTCTTTAATTTAGCACAAGATAAAAGTGTGGGTAGCGTTGCCATGCTGTGTAATGAATATGAGGTTCCGTGACATGTTCCCCTGTGCTTGGGTGCACGTTGGATATTTAAATTGCGGGGCAGCATTTACAATTTAAATGCATATATCGATATACCGTATTGGCTCGGATATAGGCCGCACCCTAAAAGTTAGGTGCTTTTTTAACCCCTTCGTGACAAAGGCTGATTTTACTTTTTGTACCCTTCGTGACAATGGCCGTTTTAACATTTCTGCGCTGCTGGTGTTTAGCTGTAATTTTCTTCTTTCTCGTTTACTGAACCCACACACATTATATATTGGTTTTTTCAGGACAAGAAGGGCTTTCTTTAGATGACATTGTTTTGATTGTATCATATTATTTACTATTAAAAAAAGTATAAAATATGGTGAAAAATTTAGAAAAAAATGACTGTTTCTAACTTTTAGTTGAAAAATCTTTTACTCATCTATAAAAGGTAATGAAAAAACCTGCTAAATATATTCTACTATTTGTCCTGAGTTTAGAAATACCCAATGTTTTTATGTTTTTTTTTTTTGCTTTTTTCTACACATTATGGGGCAATAAGTACAGGTAGCGTTTTGCTATTTCAAAGCCATTTTTTCCAAATCTGGTAATTCTTCCTCCCATGTGCCATTTCGGGTATCTTTGAAGCCGACCAATGCAATTTACCCCATCAAGTCATATATTTTTGAAAACTAGACAGCCCAGGGTATTCCAAATGCTAGTATTTTAACCCTTTCCAAGCACTAATTCTACCATCAGCCTTTGTCAAACATTGTGGTAGTAATTTTTTTTGCATTTGTTTTTTCACACACATTTTACTTCAGGTATGAAAAAACAGGTTCTGGTATATGTCACTATCATAAAACACCCCAATATTTGTTTAGCAACATCTCCTGAGTACAGCGATACCTCACATGAATGATTTTGCCTGGCTGTTTGGGGGCAAAAGGGCCACATTTGGGGCATGCGCATTTTCAATGTTGAACTTTGGCGTTTGGTGATCAGCTGCCCATGCCCTATTTGGTACATCTTTGAGCCGGGCCATTTCAGTATGCCCAATAAAGCCATACATTTTTGAAAACTAGACACCCCAGGGTATTTCAAGTGCTAGTATTTTAACTCTTTCCATGCACCATATATACCACCAGTCTTTGTCAAACTTTGTGGTAGTCATTTTTTTGCATTTGTTTTTTCACACACATTTTACTTCAGGTATGAATTAAAAGGTTCTCGTATATGTCACTATCACAAAACACCCCAATATGTGTTCGGCAACATCTCCTGAGTACAGCGATACCTCACATGAATGATTTTGCCTGGCTGTTTGGGGGCAAAAGGGCCACATTTGGGACATGCGCGTTTTTCAATGTTGAACTTTGGCATTTGGGGATCCACTGCCCATGCCCTATTTGGTACATCTTTGAGCTGGGCCATTTCAGTGTGCCCAACAAAACCATATATTTTTGAAAACTAGACACAACAGGGTATTTTGAATGATGGTATTTTAACTCTTTGCATGCACACATTTTACCACCAGAATTTTTTCAAAGTTTGCAGTAGTATTCTTTTGTGTGTATTCCCCCCCCCACACACCTATGTTATGTATGAATTTACAGCTCCTGGTTTATGCCGCTGTCACACAACACCCCATTATGTGTTCAGCAACATCTCCTGAGTACAGTGATACCCCACATGCATGGGTTTGTCATTTTTGGGGGGAACTAAAAGGCCACATTTGGTACGTGTGCATTTTTCTAATTGGAAATTAGATGTATGGCCATCCTTCCCCCCATGTTAATTGGGACATTGTTGAACCCGGCCAATTCAATTTACCCCATCAATTCATACATTTTTTAAAAGTAGACACCCCATGGGCATTTAATATGCCAGTATTTTAACTCTTTCCATGCGAGAATTGTTTTAAGCTAATGTGCTAATTTTAGGACTTGCTCACAAAAATATATTTTTTATATATATATTTTATTTTTTTTGCCTTAAAAAAAAAAAAATTTCAACTTGAAGGTTCCCCTGATAGTGACATCAGTGGGAAATTATTTTTACATTTTACTGTTTTTTTTACTATTTTTTTCTAATTATTATTAATTTTATTTTATTTTTTAATTTATTTTTACTAATCACACTGTGAAAGCTGGGCTCCATTGACTTGCATGGTTGAATGCAGTACCTGTATTCAACCTGCAAGCGGAGCCAGAGTTCTCTAGAGGGTCTGGAGACCGTCTAGCGAACTTTTTCATCTTTATTGTTTTTATTCCCGGGCCGCCGCCATCTTGCTGATGGTGAAGATCACCGGTAGCGGCGGCTGTGACCGCTCTCCGGAGCGGTCACAGTCCATCCAGAGGTAAGTGTTTGGTGTCGCTGGATGCCTCCTGATCGAGGCATTCCAGCGACACCATTTAAGTTGATGCCCCGGGGAGGGGCCAGACATGGCCGCTGGTGCCGATCGTGGCGTTGCTGAATGCCTCGAGGTCAAGGCATTACAGCAACGCCGTTTGGGTGCAGAAAGCGAACGTAGATCGAACGACTTGTTTTTCCGTGCCGTGCCAGAACTGGCAATTGTCATTAAGTGGTTAAAGAAAATAATTTCTTAGTAAAAAAAAAAAACACTTAGTGGAACAGATATGCTGCCACTCTGCCCCCGCGAGATATGCTGCCACTCTATCCCCCCCTGAGATATGCACTCTGCCCCGAGATGTGCCGCCGCCCCCCCAAGATATGCTGTCACTCTATCCCCCCCTGAGATATGCTGCCACTCTGTTCCCAAGAGGTCCCCCCCCCTAGACTTACCGGTGCAGACTCCCCGGGGTCTTGCAGGGCCGGCGGGGGACAGCTACGCAGTACGCGTATTCAACTTCTGGTGCTGGCACTTCCGCCGTGGGAAGTGCCGGCAAGGAAGATTGTTAGCGTACATCGCGCAGACGTTCACCGGCTGTGGCGATGCAAGCGTTAACAACCTCTCGCTGCTGACACGTCTGCACGATGTGCTTTAACAATCTCCCTTGGCGGGAACTCCCCCCATGGGAATTCCCGGCAAGGGAGATTGTTAACGCACATCGTGCAGACGTGCCGGCAGTGGGGGCTGTTTACGCGCATCGCTGCTGCCGGTGAACGTCTGCACAATGCGCTTACACAATCTCCCGTGCCGGCACTCCCCCATTGAAAGTGCCGGCAGGGGAGGCTGTCTGAGCATATCAGAGAGTAGGATGCATGTCCCGGGCGTCGGGTGTTAGACCCCGAATATAGGCCGCACCCCCACTTTTAAGACTTAAAGTGGGGGGGGAAAGTGCGGCCTATATTCGAGCCAATACGGTAAATCCTTCTGAAACATTTTGTAATGACCTCAAAACTATCTACACGCACACATTATACATAGCGATACAGTAAATATTTATACAAGGGACTACCATAAGGGAATGTCCACGCGCTGGCCACTTCATTAGGTACACCTGTTCAATTGCTTGTTAACACAAATTGCTAATCAGCCAATCACATCGCAGCAACTCAATGCATTCAGGCAGGTAGACGTGGTCAACATAACTTGCTGAATTTCAAACCGAGCATCAGAATGGGGTTAGAAAGGGGATTTAAGTGACTTTGAACGTGGTGTGATGGTTGGTGCCAGACGGACTGGTCTGAGTATTTCAGAAACTGCTGATCTACTGGGAAAATATCCAGTGAGCTGCGGCTGTGTGACGAAAATGCCTTGTTGAGGTCAGAGGAGAATGGGCAGACTGGTTTGAGATGACAGAAAGGCAACAGTCTAGACAGACCCCCTTACACGCGAAAGTACATCACATGCAGAAAGATCGGCTCAACACATCCCTTGCAGGGCCTTTAGCTGCAGAAGCATTTTTCAAATGGACCGCACAAAAGACCACCCAGCTATCACATGCATTAAAGTGGATAAGATGGCCTGAAGTGTCAGCCTAGTTCCATTTTTTATTTGTAATGCATACTGGAGTTCATTTCCCAGCGACCACAGGGGTGCAGATATTATTTAGTTGCTGGTCATTAGACGGGGAGACTTCTTTGGTTTTTTTATATACTTCTCCTCTGAGTGCCTCTACTGAAACAGGAAGGGTAAATGTGCTCAGTGGCTGGACTGCTCAGCTCCCATATACATCAAAGGAAGGCAGCATCAAGATGCACCTATAACCGCAAAACAAAGCAGACATGCAGCGGAGTGCTACTGAGCGTGTGCGGGAAGTGTACCTGCACACACACATCTTGCTTTCAGCAGAGGCAGCCCCCAAGGAGTTAAACGAAACAGAATTCTCCAGTAACAAAGAATCAAAGAATGTCTATCCTGATCTGCATGCAGAGAGATCCACAGAAAACAGATTGTAATATGCATTAAACACGGGAGCTGGGCTGGCATGTACCGTTAACATGTGAAACATTACATGTTCAAACGGCAAGTCAACTGACAAAAGACAGATGGCTATCGCAATTAACGTAAAAACTAATTAAAGGTCCTTTTTATTTACAGTCTTCACAAACTATACAAATAAACACCGTGTATGTTCTGTGCTCCATGTTGCTTTTCACACCAAAAGCTACATAGTTTGAAGTTGATAAACCTTAGGACCTTTTTTCAAAAGGTAGCCCTGATCATTTAAGGAGCCAACAAAACTTTCAAAGTCAGAAACCTGTAAAAGAAAGAAACAATAATGTTGAGTTCCGAGGCACACTTTGTGTAAATCCTTCATACCATTCATGCAAAGCGGTTATCCAGATGTTATCGAACTACAATTCAAGCGATGGTCTTGTGATGATCCGCCGACCATAAGCGAGCTGTGAGCATCATGGGACATGTTTCACTACAGATGGGGTGACTCTAGACTCCAATGCATTGTTTATCCATTTGGCAGCCTATACATTTCACAGTTCTATATACAAAAATAAACCTATGTAACCGTGTCTACATATTGCAATAAGCACCTATAAAAATTGAAGGTATGCTAACTTGCCTCCCCAAGGATCCACATGATTATTCCTCCCCATTAAGTTTTCTGAACCTTACGATTAAGTTGTATTTTGGTTTAGTTGGTGTTTGTCAGGGTGGGTATGAGGAGGAGGGAGATAACTTCAGGACAGGAATTGGATGAGATAACCCTGGCACCAATTTCAGCCCTGATGTACTTAAACTTTTAAATAAAATATGTATCTGAAAAAAAAATAAACTGATTGCCAATTCCAATAAGCAGTAAAGGTAGATGTGCCGTCATTGCCTCAACCCAGGATGGTGCCCAACAAGACTGCTTACACATGGCTCGAATTCATAAAATGTATATATTCATTCCACTTTTATTTTAGCTGCTTAAATCAACATTTTAAACATTAAGAATAGCAAGATTTATGGATTTCATGGATCCAAATAAAATAAAAAAAGTCAGACAAAAAAGTGACTCAGGTTAAATGTGTTGTGTATTGTGAGCCACATAATCTGGGAAAAATTGTTTTCAAATCTCCTACCTGTATTTGGACTTCCTTTGCGATTTGTCGAAGTTGTTGAAACTCAAAGAGATTATTGTAGGTTCTTTCCGCAATCCGATTAAGTGCAGAAACAAATTTCTTGGCCTTCGATCGATTACTCATTCCTGAGCCATGCTGAGATCGATTGAAGTCCAGCTTCCCGAACTCATCTGAGTATGTTCCCAACAGGCTAGAGCAAATAACAGAGAAAACATCAATCATTTCTCACAACCACGTATTCGTGAAAGAGAATAAGACAAAATATCAGTGCTGTTAGTTTCACTGAAGCGTTAAGAGTCTGTTCAATGTATTTAGAAGAGGACACTATAGAGACAGCACTACAGCGTATCACTGCTGCGTAGCTCTGTATATTGTGCTTTATTGTATGTTTATTTCTACGCTCGTATGTTTTACTTTCTGTGTTGGCTTTTTTCCACATTACAACTACAGCATATGGTTTTATAGCTTTACAGAGTGTTTCTCGAATGTCAGGAAAGAACTCGTATTTATATTGTATCAGTACAAAGATGTTTCTGATAAGATAGGCATTCTGCTATTTATGGCAATATAATCTTATGCAAAGATCTACATGATCTACGGAAACCGCCAAGCAGCTCCACCATCAGCTCGGTGAATACTGTTGGCATTCAATAGGAGTGCTTTCCTGTTTCTGTTTCAAGATCACATAAGAGGTGGGAAGCTTGAGCTCTGAAGCTACAGCTTCTCCTTCAGGTATGTTTCTTTTCTTTTTTTCATGCATTGATTGTTTAACCCCTTAAGGACCGGGCTCATTTTTCGTTTTCTACCCTGTGGGACCGAGGCTGTTTTGACACTTTTGTGGTGCTTGTGTTCAGGTGTAATTTTCTCCTCACCCATTTAGTGTACCCACATAAGTTATATATTGTTTTTTTCAGGACAAGATGGGCTTTCTTCAGATACCATTATTTTGATCGTATCATCTTATTTACTATAAAAAAAATAAAAAAAACATGGTGAAAAATTGAAAAAAAGACATTTTATGACTTTTATTTGAAAAATCTTTTACTCACCTAAAAAAGCAAGTAAAAAAACTAGCTAAATAGATTCTACTACTTGTCCTGAGTTTAGAGATACCCAATGTTTTTATGTTTTTTTGCTGTTTTTTGTACGTTATAGGGCAATAAGTACAAGCAGCGTTTTATGATTTCCAAATCTTTTTTAACAAATCTGGTCAGTCTGCCTACATCTCCTCTTTGGAACATCTTTGAAGCCAGTTAACTCAATTTAACCCATTCAAACCATATATTTTTGAAAACTAGACACCCCAGGGTATTCCAAATGCTGTTATTTTAACCCTTTCCATGCACCAATTATACAACTACACTTTGTCAAACTTTGTAATAGTAATTTTTTTTATTTTTTTTTCCACACAAATTGTACTTTAGTTATAGATATACAGGTCCTGGTATGTGTCACTATCAAACAACACCCCAATGTGTGTTCAGGAACATCTCCTGAGTACAGCGATACCCCACATGCATGGGTTTGTCAGATTGTTTGGCTGGTAAAAGGCTACTTTTGGGGCATGCGTAATTCAGGTGGTCATTTGGTCATTCTGCCTCCATCTCCTCTTTGGAATATCTTTGAAGCCGGTTAACTCAATGTAACCCATTCAAACCATATATTTTGGAAAACTAGACACCCCAGGGTATTCCGAATGCTGTTATTTTAACCCTTTCCATGCACCAATTATAGAACTACACTTTGTCAAACTTTGTAATAGTAATTTTTTTCACACAAATTGTACTTTAGTTATAGATATACAGGTTCTGGTATATGTCAATATGTGTTCAGGAACATCTCCTGAGTGCAGTGATACCCCACATGCATGGGTTTGTCGGGTTGTTTCAGATTTAAAATGCCACATTTGGGAAGTGCGCTTTTTTTCTCCATTTTGGTCAGTCTGTACCTATGCCCTATCTGTGAGCTAGGCCACTCCAATTTACCCCATCAGCCATTTTTTTTATATATATTAGACACCCCTTGGGTATTTGAAGTGCTTTTATTTTAACTCTTTGAGATTTTTGAGAAATTTTAGCACTTGCTCAAAATAATAAACTTTATTTTTTTATTTTTTTTATTTTTTTAATACTTTTTTTATATTTTTTTACACATTTTGCTGGTACTGGATGGTTCATCTAGTGACATCACTGCATAATTATTTTTAAATGTTAGCACATTTTTTTTTTTTTTTATTTTTTTTTTAATATTTTACTAATCACATAGTGATTAGAAAGCTGGGCTCCATTGACTTGCATGGTTGAATGCAGTACCTATATTCAACCAGCAAGTGGAGCCAGTTCTCTAGAGGGTCTGGAGACCATCTAGCAAACTTTTTCTTGTTTGTTTTTTTTACAGAGCGGCGGCCATCTTACTTGATGGCGAAGATCACCGGCAGCTGCGGCTGTGACCGCTCTCCGGAGCGGTCACAGCCCACCTAAAGGTAAGTGTTTGGTGTCGCTGGATGCCTCCTGATCGAGGCATTCCAGCGACACCATTTAAGTTTAGGAGGCGATCGTTGATCGCCTCCTAAACGCTTTTAAAACGGGCGTCCGCCGCCATACAATGTATGGCGGCTGTTGACGCCCCGGGGAGGGGCCAGACATGGCCCCCGATGCCGATCTCGGCCTTGCTGAATGCCTCGACATCGAGGCATTGCAGCAAGGCCGTTTAAGCGAAGAAAGTGATCCTTGATCACTTTCTAAGCTTATTTAACTTTTTGACGGTTCAGGACCGTCAAAGGTCATTTAGTGACCTTCTTGTCATGACGGTCCTGAACCGGCAAAGGTCGCGAAGGGGTTAAGAGGCTCCATGGAGAGGAAAGTCATATATCAAACTCAATATCTACACAACTCTACAGCATTTGGTTTTGTTTTTACAAAGAACTTACTTTTCATAGCAAACTGTAGACTTTTCCCCAAAATGTTTAAACAATTACTATATAGTCATATATCATATACATTAGCAAATTGTGTACCGCAAAATATGGTTGTTTAAAAAAAATAATAAATATACTTATGCATTATGGGTTTTCAGCACCTTAATTCAACATGAGTTCTAACATTCAGAAGAAGGAAATTTCATTAAATTGAAACTACAATCCACAGATCAATAGAAAGAACCGAAAGCACTGAAAGGGAAGCCCGGGAAACATCAGCTGCTTTACATTAATTAAAAAATACAGCCAGAACTTTATCAGGTAAGTTTACACTTCAACTAAAAAGCCAACACCAAAATAACCGCAAACTCACATGTGAAAGGCTGGGAGCTACAGACTCTTCTCTATGTTTAACTTATATCGTATTTTTATATCATTTTACTTATTTCGTATATCCTCAAGTTCTGCCATTTATGACGACCACAAGAGTCCGATGTTTGTTAAGAATATCGCTATAGAGAAATCGGGTTTAATTTATATAACAAAACAAAAAAAATCACCTGTATTTCATGATTTCAACAACATCTTCAGCATACTCTTTAGTAGCCTCTTCTTTTAATTCTAGTCTTGCTCGTGCCTTTTTGGGATAAAGAATTAAAAAAATGAACAATGTGACAGGTTTAAGTAAACACAATTTAAATGGTTTAGGTTTAAATGGTTGCTCTATCATAATTGGGATTTTTAAATCACTGTGCACTTGTTTACTTATTTTTATTGTTTATTATACCTATTTTTGTACTATTTCTGTACTGATGCCACTTTTTTGTGGTTTCAATTTTTTTTGTATCTATAAAAATTCTAAGGCATATATATTGAATTAGCCCAACTAGATCAATGTATAACACAGCTCCAACCTGCCTCTTAGATAAAGCATGGTATGCATTGTGTGCGGTTCACAGAATACAGAACGTTTGCGTAGAACTTTTCTCCACCTTATACCTCTGTCAGCCGGATTAAAGACTCCAGTTGTCGGGTGGTAATGGGGGTGCTGTCTATGCCTTGGTTTTGCTTCCTCAGTTCAAGGTAAAAATCTTGTAGAACCTTCGCCGCATCTGAAGATAACTGTGGATGTACATATTGTCGCGCATATCCAATATACTTTCGTAATAGCTGGTGTGGTATAGCATCCAAATGTTCTCCAGGACAGAGCTAACAGACAGGAAAGAGTGGCTAGTTATAATCAAAAACAAAATTGAAGGAATACACTGTGGATTCACATGTGGTTAGCATGTACATTATTTAAACCCCCCCACTAGAAATATTAGGCAGACACCAAGATCCTTACGCTGTGTCCAGGTATCAGACAGCTGACCTCACCACTTGGCTGGAAGTTAAAATATATACCTTTAATCTTTCCTTTAAAGGCCTTTCGGATGGTACTTCTAAGATGGAGGTGTTGGAATCTTGGGCATTTGTGCGCATAACATTTGCTCCCCGTAATATTTCCTTGGTGCCGCCTCTCATGGCCATTACATGTTCCGAGAGCAAGTGATCATGGTCTTCATTCGGAGTATCAAGCAGGATGAACACCAAGTCAAATCGTGACAGTAAAGCACTTCCCATTCTGTAACACATTAGAAAGGTCAACAATTTCTTTGCTTCTCACTACACATTAATTGATATTAATTGCATAACATCTAGTTAATTTAGTGAGGCGAAAGGCTTGATCTCACTGCAACCCACAGCTTGTCATATTAACTCTAATGTGATAGAATTTCATATACGTAGTAGATACATGGCTGTATCCCTGACAACCACCAGGTGTCACTCTCATGTCATGTGTCACGATAAGCGACGTGTACATAATCATCACGGATATTATATAACAGACATACAGAATTCCGAGTTTGAAGATCCACGACACTAATCAAGTCTGCTTTGAACATAGAATGAAGGAAGTTTGAAAGTTAACACTCAGCACTAACCATTATTTTCTGAAACAATGTCACATCACCACTCAGTAAAACACAATATTGTTGTTTTAATAATAAATTAAAACTCCCTATGTTAAAGGTCACGGAGCCTGATATCCGTGTTCATAATCCAATCAACTGTTTTTAATTTGGTAAAAGCCATGGTTTTATTTAGTGTACAGAACAGTAACGTGAAGAATTGGGGAAAGCCACCTCCTCTTTAAATGCAGTTTTTGACTGCCAAGAGTCCAGACACATTTCCCCATAGAAGGCGACTTTCCGTTAATCTGAAGTCGTACTGTACGTATTCCTCTGCTCTGTATCGCAGTACGATCATCGTCTTCCTGACTTTACGATTGTACAGATGATGAATTTTGCTCCCGTACCACACTGTATATTGTATTTTCTGATATAGTAAACTATTCAATAAAAACAATTTAGGTGACAACCTTATGAACAGCTCACTTAGAGACAGACGTAAATAATTTATTTTGCTACCAAACCATGGCTGACCAGCCAGAAGCGATCTCTCTCTCTCTCTCTAGGGTGACATAACGTGACCGCAACTCACCCCATCCAAGCAGTCCTCTCCTATTGTCTCACTCCCCTCAACCACCTACTAGATTGTAAGCTCCCAAGAGCAGGGCCCTCTTCTCCTTTGCACCAGTTTGTTATTGTATGTGTTTATAAATTGTTCTAATGAATGTAACAGCGCTGCGGAATCGGCCGGCCCTTTATAAATAAATATAATGTGATGTAACGTGACCCTGCAGTAGCTTCAACATGCAGCAAAAAGTAATCAATGAAGACAGATAGGGTGATTTGCTTCATTAACTGCTTCCCCCTCCTTTGGATCTCCGTTCAGCAATGACTCACCAAAATGAACAAGATCCTTCCTTTAAAGTATTGTATAGGTTCATTTGTTATTTAATGAATAACCACTCAATTTACCTTGTTCTGTGTCAGCTGTGAAACAATTGGAGAGCAAAACACAGGTTCCTTTGGACAGAAAACATTTATATTTTTCCACACAATTTACTAATTGGCACCTACTTTAAATTCTCTGACACCGTCTTGCCTTTGTTATAATGTCCTCCGACTGGGTTTGCGGCTGCAATGATGGACGTTCGTGCGGGCAAACTGCAGACAATGCCAGCCTTGGCGAGACTAATGCTCTGCTGCTCCATTGCTTCTAGTAGAGCCTGATGCTGATTACCCATCTTATCAAACTCATCTATTCCACATATGCCTGTAAAATCAACACATAATGTGGTTATATGCATTCTGAGGTTTCCTATTCAGTAGGGGAAAAAAAAATTTGTCAAAGTCATATGTTGCCTCGCGTAGAAAAATAGTAAATAGTCTATTCACTAAACAGTGCATAATGATGTGTTAGAAACAAGCTAAAAACCTCAAACTGTCAGGAAGTGTTTATTTGTCAAGACATTTCAAACCCATTCTAGGACAGAATGTTTAGCCTTTTTAATCCGGTGCCGCCTGCACAGGTTACGGTTTTATAGGCTTTTCTTCTGTTTCCACTTTGAAAATATATGCTTAATGTGACTGCTGATGAATTAAGCGATGTTTGTGAGGTATAAAGAACGACACCTTGAAATTAGTTCTCTAACACTCACTGTGGCGCGTCTACAGGAAGATCACATCACTAGAGAGTTTTGTCATAAAAGTAATGTGTCTGAGGCACAACTCATCGACCTAATAATGTTTCTAGGACACAATTCATGTACCTAATGGTTACGTGTTGTGCATGTGTTAAAATGTAGATTTTATCCCAACCTTGATCTCCAAGAATAAGAGCCCCGGCCTCCAAACCAAAGTCTCCAGTCGCGCTGTCCCTGGATAGTGTAACCGTTAACCCAGAGGTAGTTGTAGTGTTTCCGCAAACGTAAACACCACGCGGCGCAACGTTACACACCGCCTTCAAACAAATACATAGTTAATAAACACATTATATTTTTATATATTCTGTGTACAGAAAAAATAGCGGGACCCATTAGCAAAGAAAAAAAAAAAAAAATATGGTGTTTTAAGCTACTCTCTGCTAGTTCCCTGCTTTGAGGAGTTAAGATGTAAAGCACAATGTCAACTAATTTGCCCACTCCAGCAGTAACATCTACAATTATAGCAACAATAAATAATGCTGTACAGTAATGTTTCTTCATTGTGGCAAATGAATCATGGATACGATGGAGTAATGGCGTCAAATATCATCCATTATTCAAAATGTAGTGAAGCGCCCAGTGTTCAGAGTAAACTAGTGACTGTAGTTATGTGATCATTTGTATAACAGGGTATAATATAACCATTGGATCACATTACAAAATAAAGTTGTTGTTTAGATTAAAGGAGTAAACAAAAACATTCAAACATGAACTGAATCCATACTTGCAACATTTGGCTTTTCCCTAAACCAGGATCTCCAACAACCAGTATGTGTGGATCTCCTCTGACGGGAATCCTGTTTTTGTCATCCACGTATTTTTGGCACCCTCCAAACAATGCTAATGATAGACCCGCTTTGACAACCTGTAACAGAGAGGAATATGTATGATTAATAATAAGCATAAGCCTCTGGCACAAGGCATTTGTTTCTGCAAATGTCTTACATCGTTTGTTAAAAAAATAAAGGAGATATCCAGTTTATTTATTCAGTCTTCGTTTAAAGCCTCATGCTTGTCTGCCACCAAATCAATATATTTTTTCCCGATTGCCAGAAATTTGTAATATTACTCTAAGGAAATATGTTATCCCTATATGTTTTACACATACACTGTCTGAGCGTGACAAATCTTACATTCCACCTCTTACTCTAGCGCTACCTTTAGCTTAATCTAATACTATATTATTAGGAGGAAATACATGTTTAAGTATCAGTTCAGTAACATTTTCTTAAAATGTCTAAACAGAAAATAGAAGTTGTAAGCTCTCTAGCTGCTGGCAGCAGACTGATTTTGGCTCAAAACCAGCCACAGTGCCGTTTATTGATACCCGTCAAGCAGCTATTTAATCGGCACCTTATTGGGGTGAAAAAGAAACATTGAGAAATGGGAAATATCCTTTAGGAATGTCAATTTTTATTTTCAGCTGTGAACCAAAAGCCATTAATCTATATACAAGACTAATCTAACATGTTGCACACATCGAACAAATAATTACGCCATTTCTGGTGCTTGCAGTGCGCATGGAGCGTGCCGCTTGTTAGCTACCTGCTGAAGATGCCTTGTATACCCAGTTAAGATAAAAAGCATGCAGATGGCAACTGGATTTGTTGCTTGTTAACCAAGAAAATATGTTAACAAGGGTATTGAAAAGGTAAAAGGATAATCAGAATGGCAAGAACTGCAGCTTACCTCATGGCCATATATTGTTGGGCAAAGAGAGCTATAAAAACAAAACAAAAAAACTGTTAAAAGTGCTTAAATACACAAAACAAGTGGCGTGTCAGACAGACCTGCTCTAAAAAAATCATTTTCACAGACGTTCCGAACAATAGACATATCTTGTTGGTATTCATGTATTATGAACAGACCAAATATTTATGCTGTGATTGATTTTGACTGCTCTAAATTGCTATTAGCATAGATACGCAGAACTGGAGAAAACGGTAAAACAGATACTCACTTCACAATTAGTTTCATCAGATTTTCTTCGGCTTGTATTTCCTGGATTGCGTACAGGTCTTTCAGTGAGAAATCCATAGAGGCTCCATTATTTACAGTCTCGTCCGAGTCCTTGCGTTTCTGACCTTTGCTATTACTGACAGAATTTGCCTCAATGTACAGCAAAAACATGCACTTATTATTTTTATTTTTATATCCTCCTGGAAGAAAGCGAACACAGCACATATATAACCAAAAAAAAAGGTATATTTATGGTGGCCTGATGTTTCATTTTAAGTTTATTTTCCTGACAAGGCAGGATGCAAAAAACAAAAAGGTTTAGCGAGAGACTTTAATTGATTTCTTTGTATAGAGAATTTGTAAAACATTGGCCATTATAATACAACAAAAAAATGGGCATTTTGTAATATAGGAAAATGATAGCATTTATTAAGAAGATGGCATTGAACTCACCATCTCTAGCATTTGACACTTTAACAGTTCCTGTTATTGTCACCATGTCTCCGGGGACGCAGCTGTCTACCAGATCCTGAATTAATTCACACTCCACTGTTCTTGGAATTCTACCCGCCTCTCGCTGATCGTCAGACATAAGTTCCTGGACTCTGCCATTGGGGGGGGGAAATAAATAAATAAATAAGTAAATAAAAAAAGGGGGAAAAAGGCAATTACAAGAAAATTCAGAAATATTTAAATTGCTTTCTGAAACACTGGGCCACACTGGAGAAAACACACTTGCAAAATGAAAAGGATACTCAAGTAAAGGCTTCTGCTATAGAATCTGGTGTGTTAAGGATACCTTAGGCTAAATGCTTCTGCTCTGTTATTTCAATGTCAACTATTAAGTCATACTGACAGTTAAATAAATAAATGAATAAACCCGGCCCACACTTTAATTTCTGTGATGTTCCCCCTGCACATGGGATTCTGCAGAATCTCCTTATAAAGCATTTGCCCACCCACCGCTATTTGCATTGCAAGAGTTCTGCTGAAGACATCTCCCTATATGTGATATACTTAACGCAAGTAAGCCAGTTCGCCGAATACTGAAGGCTAGGAAAGCATTCTCACTGACTTCCTGACTTCAAGCAGCCAATCGGTGACAAGAATGTTCAGATCACAGAGAAAGAGTGCAGCTTCAGAGCTGCAGCTTCTAGCGCAGATAAGTGATTTTTTTCATTTTAGAAGAACGCATATTAAAAGAACTCCTTTAATATTAAACCATCACTCACTAGGACTGTCAGGGACATTAAACGTTAACTGTTTAAGATGAAAAATCGTGTCGTTCAAGAAAAAGAAGAAAAACATGCATTATTAAAGCACAATGACAGTAAAATTATGATTGTTAACACAGTTACTCCAGTTTATAAATTGTTGAGTAACACAGGTGGCAGGCAATACATTACCATAGCAATTAATGGTATTTACCAATAAACAGAGAATACCTTTAAATCATTAATAACCCAGTGACTGCGCTGACAGGAACATATGTTCAAACTCTGCATCTTTAGTATGGAAACGAAGCCGGGTTTTTCTTTTATGACAGGCTCATGTTTAATAGAGATTGCAATTAACAGAGCAGGAACACAAGTGAATCTGTTTATAGGGTGCATGAAAAGGAGACTGATTTACTTACCAATACTTTGATGTGCCATACACTTCAAAAGGAGCAAGTATATGGAAAATGTAGAAAATAGGAGGAACTTGTGTATGCGTACATTATTATGTAACCCGCTTATGACATGATCGCTGTACTCACTTGATAGCCTGCCAGTCCACTGTTACGGTTAACGGAGAGCTTCTATTTGCAGTGAACGATCGCCCGCGGCATTCTGGCACGGGGCACTAAAACAGCAAGGTCCTGATTTTTGTTTCACATTAAATACATGTATGTCATTATACATTTTTAAAACAATTCTCCCCATTTCCAGTTATTTTCATTAATCAGGTTATGTGTAAAAAGCAACAGTAGGTAAAAGCCTAAAAAGTCATCCTATCACCATGGCAACTGTGGTAAACCAAAAAGAACATTCTAGCAACTGTTTGGACTTTTCAGATTTCTTTTATACATTACCCACAATGTATTAAACATTACAAGCCATTTTTTCCATTATTATCTGACCACTTATCCCTATATAAATATTCACTAAAGGGACAAACAAATCCAAAGAGATGTGTTTTGGGGTACTGAACGTTTACTGGACTTGATTGATGTATCCAGCACATAATTAAAAAGGTGCCCATTTATAAAGTGGGGTAGTTACCTTTGTCGGGACAGTATACTTTCCATCCGGCAGGGGAACACTTTGCACATCCCCGCACATGTTGCAAGAAAATGCCATTTTGATGCACAGCGGCTTTATGTTACTCACGCGCACCACAGTGCCGCGCACAGCAACGTATTTGCCATATAAATTAGCTCGGAGATTTTTGAGAGGGGTTAGCGGGTCGTAGTTATACACCCTAAGAAAGGAAAGAACGTTAGGTCGCAAATACATATTGCAACTGATAATGAATTCGATTTTCAAGAGATCCCTTTACCTTGCATGAATGTGTGGCACATTAACAATGGGTGCTTCATCTGTGGGAAGACCTTCTTGCTCCTGTAATTCAACTGCATGTCTTTCAAGATCTTTTGTTAATACCTGTAAACAAAACAACACTTTCAAATGGGTGTAAATACTAAACGCAGTCCAAGATCAAGTGATAAAGCCAGAAGATGATGTCACTTAAAATGAATCATCCACTTTGTGTTCATGAATCACACGCACAACACATACACTGGACTTCACATATGTGTCCATTTTATTAACCTGATGGAATAAACAAAAAGTAGTGATATGAAACCTATGTTGCTAAAGAAGGCATGCATACCTGGTGAATTGCTAGTCCCATACAATCCAGTATTTTTTCAGGCATTTCCCTTAATTCTGTAGACAGCGATAGACATGCTGTGAGCTCATTATCCTGCAAGAGCTCCTTGTAATCCACAAGTATGCTTCCCTTTCTCTCAATTTCATCCTGTGGAAAACAACATGTTCCTCAAGCATTTGTCCCCAATATAAAATATTAGCTGTGAAAATGGCATTTTCAGGCTTTTTATATTCAGGAGCACGGCTTCACTAAGCAACTGTCCTTTTGTAATGTGCTCTAGTGTTTTCCATGTTAGTGAAGCTGATTTTATGCCACAATATCATTATCAGTGGCACATAGATCTATCAATAACAAGAGCTCTAAAAAGTATTGAAACCTTACTGCTATACTACGAATTCATGTGGGCCTGTCATTAAACAAAACATTACAAATTCCAAATGTGCAGTATTCTATTTTACAGGATACTAAATCATCTCCCTTCTCCATACCCTAACAATAGGTAGTGATCATGTAGATCCTGAGAACAGCAAGTTACATACATGGAGAGTTTCTGCTTTATTTAAAAAATATATATAAAAATACAGAGTTATTTTAGCATGATGAACTTTACCAGAGTTCTGGGACAGTGACAGGAATATCTGGAACCCCAACTATTTTGGATTTAAAGATGCTGCTCCACGGATTGTTTCCTGCACTCGGCATCATAATAGGCAAATGAACCCTGACAGATCTGTCATTTCATTCTTTCATCTTCATCTCAAATTAAGGAAAGCACTCCAATTGAACCCCTCCTCAATGCATTTGAAAAAGGGACACCGGAGAAATTTTAAATGACCTCCCAGCTTTTATAGACGCATATGACAGTCGGAATGTCCCTTTAATACGCCCATATGCTAAATTGATCTTTTTTTAAACTGGTAAACAGTTTAGAACACAATATTTGGCAACATGCACCGGATCCCCTCTTCTAAATTTTTATAGAGCACTACATTTTTATATATACTAAATATTTATAAATACAGCTGAATTATTAAAAGAAAATGCTAGCAATGAACACACAACAAGATCTAGAACCTACAAAACATTGCAGGAAAGTAATAAGGGATTTAAAAAGGTATCGGCCTCTATATTTAATCATCATCATCATGTGTCACGCCATTAGCAATTTCTCAAAACAGGAGCATGATATTACATTTGTTGCCATGTATTTCTGGCAAAGTGAGTCAAAGAAATTATTCCAAATGCCGCAGTGACTGTTTCCAGCAAAAAATTATACACAAACCCACACAGATGAAATCAGACCAGAGGAGAAAATGTGTTAATATAATTTACGTAAGCAGGAAAACCTAAGGGAGGGAAAAAAAAAAAACATCTGCTAAACTACCCCGAGAGACTCCAAATCTAAAAGAAAACCAATGGACAATAATTCAATAGAACAAGAGAAAAACACTTAAAGTGGGTCAGTGGTTTCCTCTATTTCTCCATTTTATGTTCCAAATATTTGCATAGAGAAATAGCAATACTTGTTTTCAATACAAATAAGCGGAAAATAGCATTGTTCACGAAGCAAGTAGTGCGTGATTGTGCAGGCAGCTGGTTTGCCAGCAAAAAAGCAGCCGGTACCTTATCCAGTACAATAGCTTTCTAAAGATTCCAAGGGCACTGGAAAAATATATATTTTGAGTGGTACTTTAAAGGGAACATTTTCTTACAACTTACCGCAAGCTGTGATTCTTGTAATGGTTGTAATGAACAGCATGCTAATGCTGGTAGATTATTAACATTTACCTATTATTGTATTAAACAACAAAACATATAGAGGGAAGATATTTGCAAGATCAAAACATGCATTATCCCTATATACAGTTCAATTCTAAGTTAGTGAGCATGAAGACACCCAACATTATGATCCCGTTAAGTTGAAATCTTTTATGCCTCACCTTATTGTACAGTTCGATTTGCCTATTGAAAAACTTCTCAAATGCTTGAACCTTCACCAGGAACGGTGAACTGTCACTGTATGCTGTTAAAACATTAAAAATACACGCCGCACATTAAACGATAGTTAACATTTTTAGGTCTTGAAAGACCAAAAAAAGAGATTATTAAGAAACTCTTATTTAAAGTCAAAATCATTTAAAAACGAACTTATTAAAGATATAGGTTTTAAACGACGAGTTGTAAAATAGTGAAATTTAGGTGAATGCTGGACTCCTAGCCCTGACTGCTCAGCCTGCGTAGTTAATTTGTTCATTTGTAGAAATCCCCTGTGCTCTGACTAATAAAAAAAACAACTTCTTGTGCTAAGACCTGTTGACCTGGCCTTTCAGAGCGCTTCCACACTATGTGGACATCATCTCCCTGTTCTTCCCTGTTTGCTCTGCCCTTTCGAGTAAGCGCTCCGGGAGGCCTGGTCAGCTGTGTTTATACTAAGGAGAAACAGGTATCAGCAATAGAGCTGATACCGGGGAAAAGCAGGATGTAGAAAAAAGAGAGAAGAACAAGAGGCAAGAGCCGTGGGAAAAGAGACAGGGACGTGAAAGCAGTCAGCAGAAAAAGGTAGGGAGAGAGCATATACGTGTGAGACAAAGTGAGTAAAAGTGTGAGAGAGTGCAAGTAGGAAGGGTGAGAGAGTAAGAGTGAGTGATTAAGTGTGAATAAGAGTGAGGGTGTGTGAAGAAGCATCAAAATGCAAATGAAAATTATCATGATGGGAGATGGGATCATCGTCAATGTCTGGCTCAGAATATAGAGATGGGAGTTATGGTGTACAACCAGCATTGCCTGACTAGGTATATAGTGATTGGAGATATGCTGCATCACAGTCAATGTCTGGCTCGGTAAATAGAAATGAGAGTTATGGTGAACAACCAGCAGGGCCTGACTCAGTATATAGGGATGGGAGTTATGCTGTATCATGGGAGTCATTATGTACCACCATTAGTGCTTGGTTTAGTATATAGTGATTGGATGCTGTACCACCATCTGTGTCATGATCACAATATAATGATGGGAGTTGCAGTATATCACTGTCAAGCTCAGTATATAATGATAGGAGTTATGCTGAACCACCCTCAGTGTCTGAGGGTATTCTGTACCATTGTCAGTGTCTGGCTTGCTATATAATGATGGGAGTTATGCTGTACAACCATCAGTGTTCAGCTCTCTATATATAGTAAATATGGGATTTACCCTTACGAAAAAAATTACTGCGGTTTTTTTGAATACTGCAGTTTTTTGGACATGAAAAAACTGCAATACTGCACTTTTACTGCAGTATTACTGCATATTTACTGCACTTTTACTACAGTATTACTGCACTTTTTTTTTATATTGCAAACCTACAGTTGTACTTCAATGTACTGCCGCTTTATTGCATTTGTACTTCCTTACAAAAATAACTGCAGTAAAACTGCAGTACAGTGAAGTATAAATGCAGTAAAACTGCAGTAAATGTGCAGTAAAAGTGCAGTATTTCATGTCCAAAAAACTGCAGTATTACTTCAGAAAAACTGCAGTAATTTTTTCGCAAGGGTATGCTGTACCATATAGGCAAGGCTGACTATGTGCGTATGTTCACTATGAGCTACACTGCACCATATCTATGTGTGGCTAACCGTAAGCTGGTGAGGGCTATGCTATAACACCTGCATATGCATAACTACAGTCCCATTGTCCCTAATGTCCCATTAAGCTAAACAGGCTCAGGCCCTGACCAGCACAAAATGCAAATAAATCACTGGGTTTGGGGAAATTAGTTTTACAATTATTTTTTTTAATTATCTGTAGTTCTAATATCATTAATTTCCTTGCTATTTACTTATCTACCTACCTCAAAATAACCTCTGTAAAAATATTGTGGGGGGGTGGCTGTATTTTCTGTTCTTGTCTCAGGCCCAAAAAGACCACTGGCACTGCCCTTCGTGCTCAACAGTCCAAGCAGCAGATATCACTGACACACTCAGGGCAATGCTGTTTAAGAGGGAAATGACACTGACTGACTGTTTGGGCACTAAAAATGTCACTAACAAGCTGTTTGGGGAGGCAAAGATGGCCCTAACAAGCTGTTTGGGTGCAAAACAGGAACTGTGGGAAGTGGGTGACATGTTACTCAGTGAAGTCGAGGGGCCCAAAGAGGTGGAAGGGTTGCCATAGAATATAGATGTGATTAGAAGTGTTATGTTCGTGGGGGGAGGGGTTACCAATATAACCACACCCACCTGGGAGTGTCAAACATTGCTTGTACCCAGGCATCAGTGACCCTATGCTTGGTCCTGGCAATTAATTGCACACAGGAAATTTGAGCTTATTCTCTTTTTGGCAAATAAAAAAACGAATCATCGTAGTAATCTGGCTTTTACAGTCTGTCCTTAATGTCCATAATTTCACTAACCACATCGTGTTTTTACTGACTTTAAGCTTCAACTTTAAGAGGATATGCTGCATTAAAAGCGTTGTGTTCAAAGAGAAATTGTTCTGATGCCTTCATACAGAACAAGTAATCATGGCAAAAGACTTGAAAAATTCTATTTGGCAAAAGACTAGTGATGAAATATAGAAAAACAGAAGATACAGAGGTTGATTGATGGAACGAAAATAAAGTAAATCCTTTTTTTTTTTGTTACAGACAGCGACAGACAGCAGTCTTTTATTGGTTTTCCATTATTGCCCTGCTCTAATACATCTTTCACATGAGCAAATGTCACTCATTCAATTGTACCTTCAGAGAAATAAAGCTTCCAGCCCTTGTACGGAATGTATTTATCCAACGTGCTCTGAGATAATTGATGCTTGGCATTTGCAAAACCTAAAAATAATTAACAAAAAACAAACATCAGTTTCCATGTGTGTGTGTGAAAAAAAATTAGAGTTATCTACAACGGTAAAATAAACGATACATGAGGGAATTATATTTCAAGAAGGGTAAATGTTAAGACAAGAACCTAGACAAGAAGGCTAGAGGCCTAGTTGTAATATTGCAGGTAAATAGAGTGAGAAAAAAATAGGCAGACTACATAGGTCAAATATCTTATCTGCCATTAAACTCTATTATTTTTGCCAATTTTGATACACTTTAGAAATGACCAAGTTCTGGAGCTTGCTTGGATTTCATCTATGGGGTTGAATGACTAGAATGGACAGATCCTGACAGGGTCTAATGACTACCAGCCTCCACTACCCTACAGAAACATTTTCTCTGTAACTGCATGTAGCGATCATGCGGAGGGAGCCTAGAGTTTCACCATATACATGATATTCAGTTGTGACTCCAACCCTTTGTGAGTCCTAAGGTTTTAAAACCAAAACAATCCTTTTAAAGCCAATATATTACTATTCAGGTTTGGTGTTAAGACATGGCATTCAACTGAGTGTTTTAATAAACACATACAGTTAGAATCTCTTCCAGTACTTTTATTCCAGTTTCCTCCATGTCCCCTTCCTCTCCAGGGACGACCTCTCCAGCCCCCTGAGCTGTGGTTTCCTCTTCCTCGCCATCCTCCTGGGCTGTGATTACGTCCTCTCCATCCTTGACTTCCTCCTCCTCCTCCGCTCCAACTCTCACTCATCACAGTAATCTAGTCGGGAACTAAGAACATAATTATTTAATGTAAGAGTAATCATACTGTATTTTTTTCAATCCTTTTCACATGGTTATTCCACGAAGAGAGTCTGCTATTCAAAAGTACTTTAATTCTTAGTGAGGTTGCATGGGACACTAGAGTGTCCTTTTAATGAACAAAATCAGTATTATTGCATGCATGTCGTCTCTGAGAAAGGGACTTCCAGCCTGGAATGTATTAGTTAATAATAAATGAGGTCACACAAGTTCACCTTTTGTGTAATCAGTGTGTTTAGTGTCAATGTTTTATATGTGGATCTATATATATTTCAGTGTGGCATTGATTTGCTGTTTAAGTAATCTACATTGTTGAGAAGCAATCTTACAGATCACAGGGACAAGAAAAATGTATTTCCCCACGGTATACGTATGATGCATGTTTTTGACAGTTATACACCAATCAGCCATAACATTATGACCACCTGCCTAATATCGTGTAGGTCCCCATTATGACCCGACGAGGCATGGATTCCAGTAGACATTTGAAGGTGTGCTGTGGCATCTGGCACTAAGAAGGAGGTCCTCGAAGTTGCGAGATGGGTCCTCCTTGGATGCGTCCGGGTGCCATGTGTTCTCCAGGTAAGCAACATACCTGGCCATCCACGTGATGTAAAAGAAAATGTGATTCATCAGACCAGGCCACCTCCTTCCATTGCTCGGTGGTCCAGTTCTTATGTTCACATGCCTATTGTAGGCGTTATCGGCAGTGGACAGGGGTCAGCATGGGCACCCTGACTTCTCTGCGGCTGCGCAGCCCCATACGCAACAAATTGCGATGCACTGTGTGTTCTGACACCTTTCTAGCACTTTTTCAGCAAATTGAGCTACAGTAGCTCGTCTGTTGGATTTGACACACGGCCCTGCCTTCGCCCTCCGTGTGCATCAATGAGCCTTGGCTGCCCATGATCCTGTCCCCAGGTCACCTCTTTTCCCTCCTTGGATCACACTTGTTAGGTACCAACCACTGCAGACCGGGAACCCCAAAACAGCTGCAGTTTTGGAGATGCCTTTCCTGCTTCTAACAGATCTTTGAGGATGAATTGTTCACTTGCTGCCTAATATATCCCACCCACTGTTATTCACTTCACCTGTCAGTGATCCTAATGTTACGGCTGATAGGTGTAGATTGCTTATTTTAATCCCCAAACACTAAGAAACGTATATGCTAGATGTGTTTACATATAACCAACCATGATGTTACAAATATGTTTTAATGAAGCTCCGACACGTTTTTAAGTGATGTACTACTGAGTCATTCACATAATACAAAAAACCATAAACAAGAGGAGGGCTTCTACGGGGAAATAAGGGTTTTATTTTAAAATACATTTGCAGAGGAATAGCAGAACGGAAGGAATCCATATCACAGCTAAATATAGTGACCAAGGTGTTTTCAGCTTCCCAGCTTACTTTCTCATACCCTCTGTCGTTAGTAACAACGCACCAACCCATTCCAGGCACTAGAATTCACTTTACTTCATAAAAGCATAACTTTGCTTTAACAATATAAAATATTTATATTTTTTTTTCAGAGAAAATATTCCAAAACGAAGAGGACAGCACGCGCAAAAGCAGGCATTAACGGGTTAAAAGAAAAGAAAACAAAATCTCTGACAGCCTCGGAAATTACCTCCTCTCACTCTATTCCTCCCATCAGTCGCAGCCAGCAAATCTACTTTACCGCGCGCGTGACGTCACTTCCGGGATTGGGCCCACTGGGTTGTCATAGCAACGTACGCCTTAGTTTATAAATTAATTTGCATTTGAAATCTGCGTCACTTGAGTGTTTTTGTTTAAATATTAAATATCGTCTTTACGCACAAGAAATGTCCGTATGCAACATAATGTGCTAATAAACGTCTTAATTCCCATATGGGTTGCTGGGTTACCAATCCCTATAACCACAACGATTTAGTGCATTCTTTCGTTTTAGTAGTGACACGCAGCAACGCCGTTAACAGGGAAAGAAAAAGATAGACTCGTAGTCACGTGGCAGCTCTGAAGTCTGTGAGTTCGATTCACTCCGCAATCTGCTGCTCTCGTCTGCTGCTGCGGACCCCGGAAGCACTGTGTGCAACACGTGGGTTGTTAGTTGTCCGAAGCCGGTGCTGTTATCGTGATAGGAATCGCACAGCGTTAACACGAGAAGGAATGGAGGCGTCTGCGCCTGTCGGTGGGCAGCTTATCAGTGAGGGCGACTATGTGGTGCTGAAAAGAGAGGAGGTGTTTAAAGCTGTGCAGGTTCAGAGGAGGAAGTGAGTTAAAATGACGTGACTCGGGGGATGCTTACTGGGGGAGACGGCGACACGAATAGTCCTGTCTTAGATGAAGCCATCTGTAGTTTAGTCCGACATTCTAATGTCTCATATATACCAGTGCGTAGCATTATTGTAGTCGGTGAACACATTAAATTGACTGGCAGTCCTTTGCCCATGGCTGATCTAAGGATGGAATACAGCTGGCATGGATGAAATACAGCTTTTCCGCTTCGGCCTCAGCCTCTTGATCTTTAAAAAAAAAAAAAAAGAAAATGAAAAGGGTAAATTTAGTAGAGGGATCCTGCAGAAAAAACTGCTGGTATCTACTGTAGTAATGTTACACCGAAGGTGTCATGAACGAATGTAACGCATGCTTTACAAATAAAGACATCTCTTTTGTGTGTTGTGTTAGCATAATGTATAGGTAACACATGGTATGTCGGCCATCAGTGTGCTGTTAAGCTGGAACTTTGTAAGTAAGACCCATAATAAGGATAACTGGCTTGGAACTGTACTGTAGGTGTGTGGGTAGCCCGCCTGACAGGTAAAATAAAAACCAAAAGTATATCATCTCATCTTTACTTTTGTCAGAAATCTGGATTTTGTTCCCTAAAGGTGTAATGAAGGGGGGTTTCTGGAAAGTTGTGGCTTCAACTCCAAAGCTTCATTAGGGAGGCCCTAGATTGGCAAGTAACACTGTATGTATGTAAGTTACTTTAAAGCGATACTTAAGCCATCATATGCCCTTTAATGCATATGATAACTACATGCTCCCTTTAAGTTTTCATGAGGTCCTTCTTGTAAACGAATGGGGCAATTCTGCAGAATCCCAGTATGCTTTTGCGTCTTCCCGCGTGTGTGGGATGCGATGCTGATGTTTTTATCCCAGTGAGCTTAACTGCTTTTGGAGATTTTAAAAGTGGCATAGAGCCTTATTACACTGGAAAACACCACTATACCTATATCCTCAAGGGGCAATTTAATATCCCTGACTCCCCCTATTAAAGGAAGCATATCACAGTACTCTGTTGGTATTTTAATATGTAGTCTTCCAAAACAAACTACAAAAAAGCACTTACCTGACACAGAAGAGACAGCCCTGCTGCTGCAGCAGCTGCCCTCATCCTCCATGACCTTGACTGTTCTTGCAGCTGATTGGCTGTTTGAAGCAGTGCATCACGTGCAGGGAGTTGTAGTTGGCCAAACACATTTAGCTGGGGGTGTAGAAAGGGGCCAATAAGAGGGAATTCTGCAGAACTCCCCATGCATTTGCAAAACACAACACAACAAATTAAAGAGAGCTCACATCTATCATGTGCATTAAGTGCATTTGGGGACTAAAGTATCCCTTTAGGGCTGAAAAATCATGTAAATCATCACATTACTTTGCTATGAGGGAAGGCTGATACAATGAGGGACAAGATTAACGACCATTTACTCTTTACAAAAGGAATAAAATGGGTAGACTGGATGAGTGTCTTATCTACCACCCAAAACAACGGCTAGAGGAAAAAACATTCTACTTATAGGGGTAGTTGATTGGGAAAGCTGGAGGGTCATCCCTGAAGGTTTTGCTGTTGGAGAGCAGAGCCATGCGTAGTCATTCATAGAAGATGCATTCGTTGAAAATACTTATTTTTTAAGAAAAATTTGCATTGTAACAATCTAATTTACTGTTATATAATAGCTATTTTTATTTCAGTATTATAATTCATTTACACAGTCAATTTACACAATTTGTTTCGGTTTAGCTATTACATGTCAGTGTTTTATCATACTCGGCAATACGTGGATGTTGTGTGTTTGTGTGAACAGTGATATAGTCTAACAGCAGAGTCCGTTGGACCAATGTCTCCCTTTCAGGGCGAGATGTTGATCTGTAATTTAGGTCAATGCACTCTAATAGAACACCCTTGGGTTCCCTTTTGCGTGGGCTGAAGAGTATTAACTATGTATTAACATATAAACTGTCTAAAACAAATCTAATCTGACTCGCTATTCGCAGTGAATCTCTACTGTCATTTACATTGATATTCCAATTATTACTTTATTAACAAATTGCTGCAAAATCCAGCCAGATGGTTATGCAGTGTATGCGTTGGGTCAATCGTAGTTTTCCTATTTCTCCTGATGCATCTGTGAGGTATATCTCTAAATCACCCCCATTGTGTATATGAGCCCCTGCCAACTCTATGACCGCTGAGAACAGACTGAGAATTGGAAGAATAGTTGAGTGTGAGGCAGCTGCAGTTTAATGTTGATAAATGTAAAATAATGCACTTGGGACATAAAAATCTGAAGGCAGAATATAGTATTGGAGATGTTGTTCTGTCAGTGACAATGGAAGAGAGAGACTTAGGAATAATTCTGAGGACTTGAAGGTAAGCAGACATTGCGATAAAGCGTTGGGAAAAACAAGCAAGGTGCTGGGTTGTAAAGCGAGAGCCGTTGGTAGCAGGAAGAGGGAGGAGGTTCTGCCGCTTTACAGATCCCTGATCAGTCCTCACCTAGAGGTTTGCAGGATAGAAATGATCTGGAAAGACTGAGGGATCTTAATATGTATAAAGAGGAGCAAAGACAGAGGGGATTTGTAGTAGTAACATTCAAATACTTAAGAGATTTAACCAAGTTCCGACAGGCAATCTATATAAATGGAGGAAAAATGTTACAGCAAGAGGTCATAATCTAAAACTAGGCGGTCAGAGGTTTAGATGTAATGTAACGAAGTTCTACTTTACAGGGAGTATGGTAGATAAGTGGAACAGTCTCCCAGCAGATGGGATGCATGGGATAGACATAAAGCTGTCCTGACTATGGGACCGGACCAAGGACTGATGGGCAGACCGGATGGGCAGAATGGTTCTTATCTGCTGTCGAATTCTGTGTTTCTGATTCTCCCTTTACTGTTTCACACAACACGTGCAGATTGTCTCTGCTGGTACCCATGAAAGCTTGACAAATATTCTCCATTTTCTCTTATCTCGTAGAAAAGTTATTTTTGAAAAGCAATGGATATATTTGGATAATGCCATTGGAAAAAATTATGGCACCACATTTGAAATATCTGCCGGAGGAAATCTTCAGCAAAAGAAAAAAGAAATAACAGCAGCAGGTAACGCTCTCTCTCTCAACAAAATGCCAGCTACCCAGGCAATTAATCATACACACACACGTACATTCTTTCGCTTTTCTCTCGCCAGAGCCAAAGGAAGCAGGTGCTGATAACCGGAATATAATTGATGATGGAAAATCGCAGAAACTCACCAGAGATGATATAGAGGCCTTAAAAGAAAAGGGCATTAAGGGCCAGGTAAGTGCACTCTGCCTAAATCAAAAAACATAGGGTTTGATTTTTGATGAACACATTCACCGTTTTAACTTGTGTAGCACAAATTGTGCGGGCGATAGGTTACTGTCCCCTGTCTGATCTGCCGATATTACACAGCATCTTTATTTTAAACTAATATTTTGAACAATTACCTGCGTTATTGTGGAAGTCATGAATCTTTTATAGTTTGTTACAAAATCTCTTAGCAGCCCCATCTTGCCCAAGGGCTTTGGAGCTGCTTACGAGAAGCTGGTATTCTGTAAAAGGCTATTTCTCTTATGGAAAAAAAACATCATGTCTGTGAATGATCAAGATAATTGTAGTCTTCCTGCGAAAACAAAGGTTAATCGACACAATGTAACAAAGGGTTACCAGGTACATGGCATTTTCCATTACTTTGTGTCAAGCGTACAATATCGCTGTTCCTTATATAATTACAGAGAAGAGAACGTTTGATGTCAAAGTAACATAGTTACCCAAATGAGAATTTTCTAGTAGTGATTTTTAGGTATAGTAGGAAGGGAACAGACTAGATGAAACTGTGGAAACTGTGACTGTAATTCCCCTTGAAACGAAAGCTGTCGTGTGTGGCATATATGCTATGGCATAGGTAGCGACCGGGTACCATGCTGTGTACGTGTCTGTACTACTGATTGAGCAATTTTAGGATGCCTTATTGCTATTTGCATAAAAACATTTTACTTCCACCCAGTGAGCCAGATGTCCTTTACTTTTTGCTTCATAGTAGTAACGATTATGTGGTGGTATGAGAGGGGACCCTGCATTATGATAGGGGCTCAGGCAGTAACGTCATGGTGTGTTTTGGGTTAACATAGAATATTATGTGCTTATCATATGATGCCGGAGAAAGTCTTAACACCTTAAATAACTGGTCATGATAACCATACATACTGAGATTTTAGAAGATTTTAGTGCATAAATGCTATGAAAATGGTTTGGTGCTAAGATTCCAAGAACTGCCTTCATTCCTCAATGTACTTAACCATGTTTTGCTTATATATTTTCTCACAGGAGATTGTTCAGCAGCTTATTGAAAATAGCACTACATTTCGTGACAAGACAGAATTCGCGCAAGCAAAGTATATTAAGAAAAAGAAGAAAAAGTAAGTTCTCCTAAATATCAGCACACAGTCTGCTAGTCGTACATGGGATATGCTCATAAAAGCTGAAAGTTATCCTGGAATGCAACTGGGTGGTTGAGTTATTACTGTTTGGTGTATTCACTAAAGGGAGAGTTTGCAGGAGAGTTGTGTTTCAGCATCTTAACTTCACTCATCATTATGAACAGTAATCCCAATAAGCTTCTGCCGCAGGAAGACCTGGTATAATGTGTCCAAATCCCTGAGATTTCTTCCACGTCTCCTTACCCATTAAACTATGCATTGTACAGGGCCAGCTCAGCCATTGTTACTGGAGAAACCTGTCAGTTTCAAACTCCTCCTTTAGTGAATAAATCCCAGCTGCATCTACTCATTTGCCACATGTGGACCTACAATAAAACAAATATTTACTATCCCTATTCAAGGTGACAACACACAGTTGGCATTGTGTTGTTCATACTTATCCAGCTTGATATTAACTGCTTGTTCATCCTGTAATCGTGGATGTCCAGCCCTGTCCTCAGGAGCCACAAACACAACAGTATTTCTGAATAACCCCGATAGCGCGTGAGCACATCCTTCGGTAATGCAGAAATAATTATACATTGAAGAACTCCTATAAATATGGCTGGTTTGTGATGCCCAAGGGCACACTTGGACGCCCATGATGGTGGTTAAGGATCTATGTATTCCGATTTAGTTTAAGTCTTAAGGACTGTTTCCCATTCTCAGATATGAAGCAGTCATCACGATTTTAAGGCCCTCCACTCGAATACTGTCAATGATGTATTATGCAAGAGAACCTGGCAAGATCTGGTAAGACACATCATTATTAGTATCATCGCTTATTTGCTGCTTATATATTTCTTGGCCTCTATAAATGTCAAAACAAAAGCTATTTTCGGGTTTGGCTGGTGACTGTAACATTAGCACGGGCTCAGAAATGTTCACAGCCTGTTTAATCACCTCGTCATGTTTGCTCTCATTATCCAAGCTGCTATTAACATTATAATAACTGACATTTAAAACATCCATCGTTTAGAAGTCTTTTCTTCGCTCGCTTCCTTTAGCAGAAAGGTCACAGTTACTTCTTGTAACATTTTATCATTATAGTTGTTAGTTTGGTTGCCATCTTTTCTGGGGGGGGATCATAAAACCAATTATTAAACTCCTAAATTAAAATAAATGTATTGAGTATAGTGCGATCAGTTAGGCAAAGATATGTTAGATATATACATGCAAAAAAAAATAACTTTGCAAAAACTGTGAATGAAAGAATCTACTGTGTATAACTGGTGTATTAATGGGACGTGGCACCCGATACTACTTCTAGAACTTGCCAAAAACTGCACGCTATAGGTGCTATTGTATTATTTCATCATTTACTAGGGTCTGACCTGGGTCTCAGAAAGAGGTGTCCTCTCTAGGGTACTGTCTTGATGAGTTTATTTAGCCAGTACCCATTATACTCTTCTTTTAGGTCCCCTTTTCCTAATAAAATAGTTTCTTGTGCCGTTTAAAAAAACCTGAGCCGGTTTTATATTGAAGCATGTCTGCAGTGAAACAGGTGTAGCTCTGAAAAGATGGCTTTAAATATCCAAAGAGTGTCTTGTACCTGGGTAACCTGCTGCACCTACTTAGTATCCCTCTGCCATTCTTTAGTCTTACTTCACATCATTTTTGGTTTCAGTTCCCTTTCTCCACTTTTCAGCTACATTCTTTCCTGTCTATTTGGGTTTCTACATCTTACATATTGATAGAAAATGGAACCAGTTTGGGCAGATACAATATAAGGCTGTTGGTTTTATTACGCACACAAGGGCTCTCTAACATGCATGAGTAAGGAGGTCTTTGAATTTCGCGACGTAGACGTTTCCCCGTCCCGTCGTAACGCTTTCTTTATGATTTTGCCAGCCAGCTCAGATACGATACTTTGGCACAGATGCTCACCTTGGGAAATATCCACGCCAACAGTAAAATCATCGTAATGGAAACATGTGCCGGCTTAGTTTTGGGAGCAATTATGGAGCGGATGGGAGGTAAGAATTTTTACTTGCCTAAATGAATGCTGACACAGTTTTATTTGCCAAAAATGCCTATAGTGTTGATTATCGTAGTAATCAAATGACATTATTTTGTATGTATTTATGAGAACCCCTCTCTCTGGACACTAGCTACCCCTGTACAGAATAATATCACGTGTTATATGTTACCTGTAACGTGTGTTAAATACATGGGGTCATGCCCCACTGTCAAGTCTCCGACAGTCGAAATCTCCGTGTCGCAGGACCAGAATTTAGAAACGCAACGCGCCACAATCCCCGTCCATGGCCTTTTTGCCCCTTTTCACCCCATACAAATATAAAGCGCTTAGGCCAACTCTGCCTCAAACCTCCCCAGATGTGACCATTATTGAGTAATGAGAGGATGCACGTAATTCCTCTACATTAAACCCCATTCTCAGCACCTGGTGCCCTGGGCAAACGGCGTTCTTCTTTCATTTACATATATATATATATATATATATATATAGATATAGATATTTATTTATTTGTTATATATTTTTATCATCCTTGTGTGGTTTAAATCCCCAGTATTGGGCATGACTTGCCTCAGTAAAGTGTGTTTTTTGTATCCCAACTAGCCCCTCTTACTCCCCATTTGTGTTGTCGTTCGCCCCGTCTGTATCTATGAATGATGCGTGCTTGCAGTCCTCTGCGTTCCCTTTGCCGGTAAGCAGAGTTTATTCAGTTTAAGCTGTCAGCCGGTATATTCAGAAGACAGGGATTGCTCATCAATGACAGAGCAGAGGGAAGCCTTGCAGGTGACCCAACATAAGAATGAAATGTTATTTTTTGGGCTTCGTGAAGCAGCTGCGCCTCTTTTGTGTTCACCATAGCTGGTAGCAAATACAAGCACAATAGTGTTCATCACAATAGAAAGGGATAGCACAAACTTCGCATTTAATGGCAGTACGTCATTAGGAGGGAACTCCTGTACAAAATCTTGGAAGGGGTTCAAATGTTTCACGGTTTTAATTAATTGGGATGTCAATAGAACAAAAAAGAATATGTCTAATGGGTTCCATTGAAAAGCCTATTTTAATGTAAAGAAAGACAGCTTTGTAAATGATACAGCCATGACGTGGAGGACAAGCCATTCTCGGATAAACCCCTCTGGAGGTACCTTTAGCTTGTGACATGCAATCTAAATTGATAAAAAAAACATGAGGGTTTTCAGGGACACAGCTGAGCATAAAAACACAGCGACAATTTACATAAATAAAGCAAACTCTGTGCTTTTATTTCACCATCTGCGCACTTTGTGCTCTTCTATTTATAAGATTGGAAATGCAGATTATAAGTGGGAAAAATACATTACAGCAGTGTAACTTTCTGATGAGTCTGCGTCACACATAGGAGTCTCCCGGTGATCCTCAAGAGTCCTTCAGAGAAATGGATATATTGTTTCCAAAACATACATAAGGAATCTTACACACTTTTTATATCTGTAGAAGGATTGTCATTTGAAATTGTTCCAGGTTTCATGCCCTCAATATACCGTTCCTTAGTATAGAGATAAAGTGAATTGATGGGTAAGAGAAGGACAAAGGGAAGGGGGAGAGCAGGTGTGATGATATAGAGTTAAGGGGACAGGTTGGTGTGTGTGAGGAAGAAAGAATAGTGGCAAGTTCTTCATATGTAGGACAAGAAAGCATTTACGGTGGGGTGAGTGGAGAAGCTGGTGGCAGTTGGTATAGATAGATGTTGCGGAGGAGTGAAGTCCTGTCTGGTCATGTTGATTTTGTGTTAAAGTTGGTTGCAAGATCTTGGGCATTAAGAGAGCACTGTGCTGTGGGGTGACGGTGAATGAAGTTGAAAGTGGAAACGAAGACAGGAATGATGGTGTAAGTGAATAACTCTTTACCAGATTTGGACTTCGTAAAGTTATGGTTAGCACAAGATAACTGGGAGGTAATGCTGTCGAGATCTGAGGAAACTGAGGCTCTGATTGATGTTGACTCAAACAGGTCACACGGATATGACATTTTACTAATTTGTACTGGTGTAGCCGCTTAATGCCCAACATGCAGAATATGTGTTTAGAATGTCTTGCAGTGTTACAGTACTTGTCTTTTTTGCCAAAGGATTTGGGTCTGTTATACAGCTGTATCCTGGTGGAGGACCCGTCAGAGCCGCAACAGACTGTTTTGGTTTTCAGCAGTCTTTCTACAAAGCCCTGTATGAGTTTCCTCTGAACAAAATACAGAGCCTCGTCTCTGGAACCTTCTCATCCCGGACTGCTCATTCTGATCAGGAACTAGCGCTTGATGAAGAAAGTAACGGATCAGTCATTGAGAAGCAGGATCCCGTTACAGACATGGATGAGGAATCCAGTCCTGCCACAGAATCAGAAGCCATGATGGACATAAATCAGAAGGAAACTCAGGAAGGGGCAGAAGGCTCTGAGGTCCCACTAGGCCACGACAAGGGACAGAATCCAGATAAGAAGCTTTTTGTAAGTCTCAGTTTTGAAAGACAACTGTGTCTATGCATGTGTGTGTATTCAGGGTCTCTGGACATCAGACTTGGTTTGAAAGTGTGCTTTATTTCAAACGCAGGGAAAGCTCACATATCCAGAAATCATCTGATTTGAAGCTTGTTAGTGTGTTTTGATACATAAACCTTGAACCGCAATTTATCTTATGGGAGTTTTTAAAAACACCCACACACAAGTATTTGTTCACAGAAATTATTATTATTCATATTCCACGATGAAGCTGTTTGTCATGCTGATAAGTTTTATCCCCTGATCCTATCTTAATGTTAAATATGCCCTTGGGAAAACAATGGAATATTCTGCAGGGAAATTACCAGAACAATAATTGTGAGAAGTTAATGCGCCATTGCTTTTTTTTTCTTCTTCTTCCTCTTGAAGGCTGTTTATATATTGTGTTAACAGTTAACAATTGCCAGAATATATTTATACATAGGTAGGTTTCTCAGCTAGTTGTGTACATACCTCTTGGAATTAGGGATGCAACGAAATGAAATCACACTCCTATCATGCCCAGGCATGACAGGAATGTGATTACAGCCTCCCTATGCCATGCTATCCCCCCCCTACTTACACATCTATGCTATCACACACCCTAATTAATTCACTCGTTCATATACTCATTCATTCACAGATACGCATTAATTCCTTCATTCAGATACTATTGATTCACTGATACTCATTCATTCCCTTAATCACGCATACTCGTTCATACACCCTGCCTCATCCCCTTACCTGAACTGCAGATCTCTCCCTCCCTCGCAGACTTCCGCAGGGGCCCTGCTGCTTCCCTCTGTGTTGCTAGCACTCTGTGCCGTTTTCTTTTTATTTCGGCATTTTGCCGATAATGCCCTTTTCGGACAATATATTTCGGCTACGGATATATCGGTGCATCCCTACTTGGAATACTTAGGCCTGGTAATAGTTGTGGTATAATTAATTTGTAATGGTTAATGTAATTTAAGATATTTTCATAGTTTATTTTGTATAGTCGTGTACTAATTAAATTGCACTTGTCATGAATAACAAAATGGTAGCACTCTTTATAAGACCAAAAATATATGTAATTTGCATTTCAGAAATGTTGCGGCTTCCTTCTTACTACTTTTTGTGGTTTTCTGGATAGTCACCGAAATGGAATATACCCCAAATGTATACGTTTTGCTCGATAGCAGGTTAATTAACTACATCAAACAATCACGTCAAAAAATGTATTTAAATTCCCCCAGCTTAGGCCAAGAACATCTTATCACAGGTCAATGTTAGATTTTTACCTCCTTTTTAAAAAAAATCTGTATTGCCTTTAAAGGGGTGAGATTTGAGTATATACTACATCAGTGGTGCCAAAACCATTCATCAAGACTCACCTTACTTATTGTAAGCAGAAGGCCAAACAGAAGTAAATGCAAGCTGCAGCTGTCCTGTGTTTTAGGCCCAGCCACACCATATCTTACTAAACAAAGAGACGTTTATCTTTAATTGTATTGACTTGTTTTACAGGCAATAGAAAAGAAAAGAAAACAGGATGAAAGGAGGAGGAAGGAGTCAGAAGCTGCATCTTTGCTGCAGGACAGAAATGCTGATGGGTAACATTAACTAGTCCATTTTGGGGTTTTTTATTTATTTTTTTAATATGTCAAGGGCAAATGTATTCTCTTTTCAGCTGACTGTACTCATTGTCATGCAAAATCTCGACATGTTATTTCTGAAAAAAAGCGTACTGATTCTTTCACAATCTTAGTCGTTTTAATGTTCTTGGTTGTAACAGTAAAACCCAAACCATTCAAAGCACACAATGAAGCCCCCGATGTCCCAACTGGCCTATTTACACTAGGCACTGGGATATGACATCATCGCTCCGCTCTGTTTCCCAAAGACACGCAGAGTCTTTTATTGTAGTTGGGATGCTGACCGTGGAGGACTGCCCCAAAGGTAGATGCATCAAGGCTTGCACATACACCGCACCCTTACCTAGGGTTGCCATATTGTGTTGCTATCCACCTACAGTACAGCCCTTCAGTGCATGATATGTATGAACTCACAATTACCTGTAATCCCGTGAAGCACTTTATAGGTGTGATCAGCGCATGTAGATGATTAGACGTATCCTGAAAATAATGGATTATATTGGCAACCCAACCCGTAACCCCAGCTGTTACTCTCTGCTTAATGTTTCAGATTTACTAGTTTATAAATAGCTTTACTTTATATAACTCCGACTCTGTTTGACATATGTATGTGGGCTTGAGGTTTATTTTGTTTTGGTTTTTTGCGTGGACATTTTTTTAAGTTTAAGCAATATGTTTCTGTGTTTTGCAGGTTAATTATAGCTTCGCGTTTCCATCCTACGCCGATGCTACTCTCTCTTTTGGAATTTGTCGCTCCCTCCAGGCCTTTTGTAGTTTACTGTCAGTACAGAGAGGTATGTCTTCCTGAAACCCCTCCTTGTTACATTGTATGAATTATGTAGCAACGTTTAGAATCCACCCCTCCCCCTGCTTATCTAGCTGAAAAGGGTGGAGTTTGCATGTGGGGGACAGGATCTGGTTGGCTGAAAATTTGGCGGATCACCTGAAACCAAGCCCATAGATTATCACGCTGCTGGTTATTAGACCGTTGGGCAGGTCTACTAGACTGCGTGGTATACTTACAGCACTGAGAGTCTTATGTGCCATTCTCCAAAAATTGTGTCTCTTCTAGCCTCTCCTTGAGTGTTATACAAAACTGCGAGAAAATGGAGGTGTCATCAACATGAAGCTCTCTGAAACTTGGCTGAGGAACTATCAGGTAAAAGGACGTCTGTATATACTGTGCATTGGTCATGTCATGATGGCAGAACATACTTTGTACTACATTAAAAACTTTATGTAACCATTTAGTCAAATTAGAGTTGGGCTCCGTATCATACCTGCTTCCTGATGCGCGACTGGTCCTTACACCGGCATCACAGTGAACGGAGAGACCATTAGAAAGAGGACCAGGAGCGCAGCCAGTTGGCTGCAGATCTGCCCAGACCACATGTAGCCGTGCCTCCAGTATACCTGAGACCATTCCCAGTTTTTATTAGCCCTTAGCTTGGCGCATATTCATTTATCCATGGCACGCTTTGGAGATATTCCAAAAATGATTTGTAAATAAAGATGCCGAAGCAAGTGGAGAATTAGCAGTCCTCAATGCTTGGTACGTGGAGGAAAGAATAGTTTTTACACCAAGAGATTCCAGCACCCATTTTCTCCGTTGTAAATGTACGTGCATAGCATAAGACTGTTTATTGATGGCAGAGCCTAGTAGGAAGGGGTCATCACCATAATTTTTCTGTAAAACTTTTTGATGTAGCAGTGTTCCTTTTTTTAGACCATGAATGTTCCTAAATAATTTCCTTAGATGTATGAGTCGCTGTATTTGAAGAGCTAATCACCTTCTTTAGTCATTGCCGTTATGGTAACACTGTAGAGTCCAACGCATGGCCAACCAAGCGCGCAACTTCATATTCCTGGTCCTGTAAATACGTGCTATTTAGATTTACAGGAACTATTTTAATCCTATTGACGTGTATATAATAATCCTGGAATTCCCTGCTATAGGGTGAGGCCTTTATCTTTTGTGTTAGCATTTAGTTATAAAACACTGGGAATATAGGCGATGCAAGAATCTTTTTTTTTCTTGAATCCATGGCATTTTGAGGCTTTGCATGGTTTAAATTGGTTGCCATAGATATGTCCATTGTGATTTTTTTATTCCATGCCTCGTACCAAGTGTTACCTATATAGCAAAGAGATTAGCAGGCATCCATCCATCAGAGGTAGGATTAAATGTTGGCTGTGTTAAATTGGTCTTTTATCAGCGTTGTCATTATTGATTTATGCTGAAAATGATCTTTCAGGTTTTGCCAGACAGAAGTCATCCAAAACTTATAATGAGCGGAGGCGGTGGATTTATTCTCCACGGGATTACCGTGTCCAGGGATAGCAGTGCGTCAAATATCCGCAGTCGAGAAAAGAGTGAAGAACCGGCACCAAAAAAAATAAAGGTGGAAGAGTCCGGAAGCTAACATTTTAAAGCAACGCGTACATTTTGGTCATCTGGAACCTTTACTGTTGTGGACCTAGCAACGTATTTTTTATTTTATTTTTTTTTTATGTATATTTCAGGTGCCGCCATTGTGTATAGAAATATATACATCTTTTTGCCAGTTTATTTTTAAGTCTATATCTTTTGAAAGATATGTTTCCAGAAGTTATTTTGTGTGAATATAAATAAACATTATCATCACTGGCCTATCATGTATCTTTTATTGATTGACAATGAATATTTGAGGACCTTTTTATATTTGAAAGAAGCACAAAGTAACGATCCACTTCCCAAAACGTAAACATTTTTATGTGTGGGATTACCTTGTTTAAATGTATAAACCAGGAAAACCTATAGCATAAATATCTTGGCAAAGAAAATGTCTCGTATTACTAAAAGAATAACTAAAGAAGCGTTGTCGGTTTGGATGAGGCTTCCTTAAAAATGACGTCATGTAACTATTTCCTAATATACATCTTATATGCTTCCCCATGCTGACATCATCTTCCCCCCTTAGGACAGCTTAATAAGTCATTTGTCCTGGGTCTCATTGCCTCTACAAATTGACAGTAGTTTTCTTTTTCTTTTAGAATGGACACATTTTTAAAATTCAGTAAATCGTAGCTTCTGTTGGTTTTATTGAATAGAAGCCTCAGAAAACATACCGGCAGTACCCTGCTCGTGTATCACTGTCTAGGGCTTTAGTTCTCCTAAACTGATCGTTTATGACGTGGCACAATTTCTGCAATGCAGGAGCAATAAAGGAAACTCACTGAGTAGCCGTCTCCAAAGGAACAGGGCACACTGTCTGCTTTAATCAATTGTGGGAAAAGAAAGTATATATGCGTTACAATGTAATGTTTGCTACTGGAGGAAGTTACCGCGTTACATTCATTTATATCATGGCAGCTACAAGAATTTTCATTCCAATATCACCACCTCGCTGGGTTATTCTTCACACGCTTAACTGTTAAACACGTTAATATTTAATCTGTAAGGCTACCTCGTATATATTTTTCTTACAGCAGGTAAATGTGAGATCTAATGGAGGATTATTTATTCAGTAGCACTACACGTTTGGCCCTTTTTGTATCATATATATATTTTTTTTTTTTATTTATTATTCCTAAGCGTATATAGCATTCTGATGATCCGCATGTTTCCACCAACAGTCATACTGTTGCTGAGATTATGCTAGAAAAACCAAAATACTTTTTTTATTATTATTATTATTATTATAGAAGCTTTTTCTACTTGATAATGTATGATGTGCATTGAAGGAATGAGTGGGCATAAACCAGACAAGTCCTGTCCAAAATAAAATGTATAGTTTTTAGTTGATGTTTTTCTTTAATGCAGGCTGGAATTTTATAGCAGGTATAAAATTTAGGTCTGGCGATGTGATCTCGGAAGCCAACTCGAATGAAATGTCTGCTTCTCTGTGCTGTGTATGCTAGAGAAAATTAGGAAAAACTGAAATATATTTTTTTCTTCTTTCCTATTACACTAAAATGCTTTTGGTCATTCCCACCCCATCCCCCGTTACTGCTTGTTCAATCTCTACTGTTACAAGAGGTTACCGTTCCCTTGCGCTGTCAAAAGACTTTTAATAATTTAGTTGGCTCAGTGGGGGAGTAAAATAAGGGGGCAGGAGAAATCTCATCATTGCTCGTTTTAAATTGTGGTTTGGGTCACACGCATGGATTTTTTTTTTTTTAGTCACTTGCATGTCAAATGGGTAATATAATGAATGTAATGAGAATTTTAATGACCAATTCCACATAACCCATTGAGGATATGAATCCATTGGTTAGTTTGGCTTCTTAATTTGTCAGAAGGAAAATTAGAAAACGTAACCTGGTTTAGATAATATGTGTACATGGAGTAGGATTGATATTTTAAAATTTGGAACCCAGTAATTTTTCCGTTCTTAATCAGTCTTCTGTTAACGTGACTCCGTATCCTGGTACTCGGCGGTCTCTGGCACAGCGCAGGGTAAGGTAGATCTGTAACATTAATATACCATTTTGACAAAGACCACCCCATCACAGCTTATGCTCGTGGGTAGGTGTGGAGAGATTTTCAGATCTTTAGAACTTGCCACCTTAACAAGATATGTTTGGGGTCTATCATGTAAAACATGCAAAATTCTGTATTTCATCTCAGCATAAAATGTGCTTCATGAAACAAAGCTCTCGGTTATGTCTGTGTGTGTATATAATATATATATATATATATATATATATATATATATATATATATATATATATATATATATATATATATATATATATATATATATATACACAATCGCTTGTTTTTAGGAGGTTGGAAGTGGGCAAGATATTGACTAATACTGATCATTATTGAAATGACTGCTTCCTGATGAAGCCTAGAGCTAAAAATATTAACAATGGTTTAATGATAAATAAGAGATCCCCTCAAATACTTTTCTTCTAAATTCTGCTCAAACCGGTCTTAAGAATGTTCCCAACTTAAATTCTCATTGCTCTTCTGGATGTACGTCTAATAAGAAGGAGTTGGTTACTGGGTGATTTAGGATACCAAGCAATGTTTCTGTGTATTTTTATTAAAAGAAAGTTTGACGCCACCTAAGGTCAACCACACGCAGATTCTCCTCCTCTCCACTTTAAGGATTATCCCTCTGAACACGGAGTTTACACCTCCTCCTCCAACTTCTGTCTGTCCCCCTTCCCCACTTTCTTCTTTTCTCTTTCCTTCTTTTCTCTTGTCTTCTTGGATCTTCTCTTATCTCCTAATGATGTTGAAGTCCATTCCTGTTAGACATGCTCTCATATATTGTAATCAACCTTAACCAAATATGAGCAAACCCATGTCAGTTATGGTTCTTCATTTCCTATGTTTGTGTTATCAGAAATGCCTCAATCATTTTTTTTTAACCCCTTAAGGACAATGCGCGGTCCCTAAACCCATTGAAAACAATACATTTTGAGCCTGTACATGTACGGGCTTTGTCATTAAGGGGTTAAATAAGGTTGTGCAATCATTCATTTGACAGTTTAGGAGCTTGTTTGCATGGCAGCCATAATAGTCAAGTAACAAAACAAATGCACCCGGAAGTTTTTCTGTATCAGCAAGTATTTTAGTTTATTTTGTCCAAATTAAAAACATAAAACCGAGACACTAAGCAAGATTAATTTGCATTTTTATTATTTCAAATCTCAAAACGTAAATGTATTAAAGTACAGAAACACGAAAACATTATTACAAGCGTATTAAAATGTCTCTTGTATATTGATGAATATATGCTATATATCATGCTATCTTGGTATCAATAGCACATGGAATATTTCAGACAGTGTAAAATACTATTTCTGAACAAGAAACTACATTTTGCTTGCCTTCGCTAAACAACATTTGTTTTTTTTTATTTTTTGAAGTGGCAGTGATTTTGACAAGGAATGTAACTAAATATAGGAGAGCTTTGAGAGTTATTGCAGTTCTTATGTGGCTCAGCCCTGCCGCTTATGACTGAGTTTCTCTGCTATCTTCTGCAGCTCCATATCCATAATGGCCAGATTCTCTAACTCCTTTTCCTACAAAAAAAATCAAATGCATTGTTTGAGTAAGAAAAGTATTGTTAAAAAAAATAAATAAAAAAAAAGACAAACCTACATAAAAACATATAATTTGATGGCCAATAAGAATAAGTTGGCCCATCTGCTTTTCCCATTGCTGATACGTTAATCAGTCCTTGGTCTCATCTTAGTTCAGACTTTTGAGATTTGGTTTAACATTAAGATATATTTTATTGCACTATAGCAAAGTTTAGTTGAAAAACCTGCATAACAATTAACTTCTGTCTTTACCCTCGAATCCTTCTTAATTCTACCCTTAGGGATGCCAGGTAAAACTTGCTTCCACCAAAAGATGATGTGTACCAGTGATGCCTTAATCAGGGGGAGACTCATCCCTGGGGAGCAGGGCCGGTTGGGGGAGGTTTCCCTCTAACTGAAGTACAAGTCCTGTTCATACAGACCTCTGCTTGAGTGCTCCCCTGCATAGCGTGCTAGCAATTGATACCAAAAACAGACCTCACAACCTTTCAAAAACAGATGAAACAGACCTCACAACCTTACCATGGGAATCAAGAAAACAGGAAAGTAGAGGGAGAAAGAGGAGAGATGAAGAAGGAGGGAAGAAATAATGAGAAGGGGGAGAGAGAGTGTGTGTGTGTTTTGAAGGTGTGTCTAAGGGCAAGCATTAATGCACGCGTGTGTGTATGTTTATATGCATGCATTTGTAAGGGCAGTATACATGTGGTATTTTGACTGTCCATTACGTTGGGCCTAAAGGGAATAAACTGATTCACACATTTAACCCAGGGGCACTATTTAGTATTTTTTGTAATTTAAAAATAATTGATAGCGTCCTTCGCTGGGTACAGCAACTGTGAAAATGTCCCCCATGAGCCATGTCTATGCGTATCCCTGATGTGTGTGGGTGTCTGTATACCGGGTTAGAATATGTGTGTTTGGGAGTTGACAGTGTACAAGTTACACTGTGTATGTGTCAGTGCTACAATGAGTGTATATGTCTGTACAATGCTAAGCTGTGTGAGGTATCAATATACGGTGTTAGAATGGGCATGTGGGGGAGTGTCGGTGTACAGTTTTTGTGTATGGTGAGTGTCTATAGCAGTGTCAATGTGTAATGTTAGATTGTGTTGGATATTAGTTTATGGTGTTAGAGTAAACGTGTGTGGGGTGTCTTCATATAGTATTAGAGTGTGTGTTTGATTGTCAGAGTATCGTGTTGGAATATGCGTGAATGTGTGATCGCATGGGGTTTAACATTATATGCAAGCATACACAACCAGAGTATATGAGCCAGGGAGGTGATGCGCAGAATGACATGCAGGGAGCAGAGCACCGAGCAGTGACAAAGCTGCAGAGAGTAGGGGGACAGAGCAACTACTCCCTGCCCCTGGGTATGATGCCATTTATGTTAAAGAACGACAGGGGGAACTCAAGAGAATATTCTCTCCTGGGGTGCGACTTGGTGAAGGAAAGGTCTTGATGGGTAGACTAATTTGGGATAGTCTAACTCTGCAAATCCCAAGAGTAGGACGTTAATATGATAAGATGGATTTACAATATACGCACATATTGCTTTATAATGTCTGCAAACACACACAGTAATGTATACTGAACTGCAAAACGTAACAGTTGTAAAAAGCTCTCTATAAGTAAGAGATGTGATATTATTTTTTAGGTGGATGGGTAGGGTGAAAAGAAAGATAATGTTTTAATGCTTTATCTATTAGAAAACTGGAATCAGACACAAAAACTAATCCCACTTCATTTAATTGCATTTAATCCCATGAGAGTTCAGCTATTGCATCACATGCACCTTGTGATATTGCAAATTAATAAAAATGAATATAGCAGAAAGGGAAAACAATGACGAGTTATGACAAAATGGGATATTTCTTAGTGATATAATCAATGTTTTATGAAGTATGAAACTCCTTTCAAGTGGAGGCCACCATTAGTGGAAATTTTTACTAAATTCCCATAGACACCAACATCTTCTACAAGCCTTGCCACAGGCTTCACTGTCTGGATTCGGACACTTTATGTATCCCTCCACCCCACCCCACCCCTCTCCACGCCCCTCTCTCATTATTAAAAACTTATAATTATTAGCATTATTTAAAACTAATCTAGATGTTTTTTTACCTCCTCTTCTGTTAAAGGCCTCCGTCCAAGACTCCCTCTTTCATTAAAATTACGTTTTCTTATTTCTTCAGATTCGTAAAAATCTGGAATCTCAACAGACTTTTTCTTGTAATTAAGAAGTTGAGCAAGTTCATCCATTCTGTCGTACTGCCGTTTTTCTTCAAACTTGTTTATTTTGGGTGAGGTTCTCTCTTCACCATATCCATGACTCATATCTTCCAAAAGTTGCTTTTTTCCCCACCAGTCATAATCACTGTATTCAGGAAAAATGTGTTTGCTTTGCATGTTACGCTTGATTTCTTCCTCACTGTCTAAAATTTGGGAGTCATCATTATCAAAATATTTGTTCTTCCATTTAAGTTGGTTATCAGCGAGGCCATACTTATTGACTGGCCTTCCCTCTTCTTCAGAATGACGTTTGAATTTTTCATTGTCAATGTAGTTTGATTCATCAGCATCTTCTTTACTTCCCCCAAAGTGATGGTTTCTTAATTCTTCATTATTATGTCTTTTTTCTTTCTCCTCAGAATACCCTGGGTAGAATCTTTTCATCTCATCTACCATTTCTTCACCTACATAGTGCCTCTTGTCTTCTTTCACATCATGCTTGTATGGTGATTCTCCTTCATTCTGATGCCTAATTTTTGCAAATAGATTCTCTTTGTCACCCCTGTCATTAAAGTAATGCTTGTCAATATCGTCTTTACTTTCATTGCTATCTTCATTGCTTTGTTCATAATTATATCTTGCTGTTGGATTTCGTCCATTTGGCCATCTCTTTCTTTGCTCATGGAGCCTTTTCTCCTCTACTTCTTCGAAATGCTGTCTGTTTGGTTCATTTTCATAACTTTCATCGCTTTGGTTACTATTTTCTTTTTCCTCTTCGCTACCTCTATGAAAATGCCTCTTTTCTTTTAACTCTCCTGAGCTTTGGTTTTCATGATGTGTTCTTTTATCATAGTGACTCTTTTTCATATCATCCTCAAAAGAGTTTAATCCATAATATCTTTTTTGTGCCCGGGAATATGGCTGTTCTTCGTGTAAGTCAATGTGTTTTTTTTGTTCAGCTTCATGGCTTCTCTTTTCCTCATAACCAAGCAACCTTTGGCCAAAGTCATGATTTGGTTTATGACTTCTTTTCTCTTCATCTTCTCCTTCCTTTGACTCTTCAGATACTTCATAGGAGTGAGAAGTCTGATGTTCCTCTGGGCGTTTTAGGTTTTCTTTCCAGTTTATATGTCCATGGTGTCTCTTCATTATTTCCTCAAAGTTTCTAGGTTCTTCATCACCTTCCTCAGAGAACTCTTCCACACTTTTATCCGATGTGTGAACTTTCTTATCAAAAATATCATGTCTTGATTCAAGGTTGCCCTTGTCTTTTTTAGTTATTTCTTCATTTTCATAATGGTCTTTGTGATCTTTATTTTCTCCCTCATTCTCTATAAAGTCTCTTTCTTTGGAATGGCCTGTATCTTCCTCATTTTCCTCAATATGGTTCTTTTTGTCTCTCCCTTCCTCTTCTTTCTCATGACTTTCACTTTGTTCATGATGCCTCTTCTTTTCATCTTGTTCCTGTGAAATGTTGTCTTCTGGAGCTTCTTGTTTAGTTTCTTCACTGGTCTCACGTAGGTGTTTATCAGTGAGGGTCATTTCCTTGAGGTTCCTTGTTTCAAACTGTGGTATTTCCCCTTGCTTTTCATTGCGGCCAAGCCTTGTACCTAAAAACAAGCTTACAATGTTAGAGAACAAGAACTTACATATAATTATTGCAGACTTTTACATACCTGTATAAAAGGTATAACAATATATACTTTAACGTAAGAATGACTATCTGGATAATTATAATATCTTCCTCATTTATGGAAACCTTACTTGAATAAGGCCCTTTGGGCCTGGAATTTTAGGAGCATTTTGCAAGATTTAACAATGTTTTAATGCAGAAGCCAGCGCTATTCTACACTTAGTACACCAACATTTTTTTTCCATGGGAATTCCATCGTCATTTTGATAGTTTGGGCTTGCATGTGAATATGGAATTCCAAGTCTGACTCCAATTCTTAAAGTCATGAACCCTGTTTATAGAACTTCAATCCCAGAGATTATATCAAGTGCTACAGGTACAGCCAATAGCGCAAATCATCAGCGACAAAGTTACTCTTAATATACAGGAATTGACTTGTTAAATGTAATTATGTCCCATTTGGCTGATATCTTCTATTCCTGTTACTTTCCAGGCAGCAGTCACACCGACTATTCCATTGCTGGTATCCTTAATAGATATTCAATATTTTCTGCTCTTGACAATGGAGTCTTTTAAAATGCCATAAACCTATATCTTAAAGGCCACCATAGCCCATCTCATATGGTCACCTTTTGTGAATGGTCACTACTCCAATACGTACCATGATTTTTTACTGCAAGCCATGCAGTTTGCAGGAAACTCAAGACATGCACCTGACGTTCAATCCCATTTACAGTCAAAAGATGTTCTATGAACACTGAATTTGCCAAGTACTTTCATCCACTTTTAGGTTTCTTTGATTTATTTCCAAATGTAATCATCTAAATTTGATGATTACTGAATATGCCACATTTATACTGATCGGTATCTAACATGCCCAGAATGTGTTCTTTCTCTTCACAGTTCTTCAGTCATTATCATTATTTATTACAGAGAAAAATATGTTCTTATATAATTTTATTTTTTTAAGGAAATATTCAAAATGAAAGGTAATTTGTGCCTCCGATCTCTTATTATATGTGTAAATAAAAGGGTAACACCCTTCCTATTCCAATCCAATGCTATTTTTTACATTTTTACAATAGAACATTAAACATTTTACTTTTGTTTCTTCCGTGCATTGTTTCAAGTACAAGAGCAAAGCCATTTGCACAAAGAAACTTAATCTGTATATAATTTTTTATGATATTTGACTTTGATGTTAATTTCACGTCTCAGTTTTTCTTTTCATTTCCAGGCCAGCAGAAATAATAGCTTTGAAAATAGGAGAATGGAGCTAAGATCATAATTAGATTTAGCTGGATTTTAATTTAGCTATATAAAAGTTAATGATGTTCTGTTGAAAAAAAAAATCTAGTACAAAACCCTTGAAATACCGCTAAAATTTAGTCAAGTATGACTGACGCAATGATTTTAAGGATTTTTAAGACTAATATTTGGCATATTTTCATTTATTCCTTGAACATGAATAGGGCTATTTAAATAAATATTTGTAAATATATATAAAAACATATTTTGAAAAGTAAGCTATGTATCATTCAGTCTTCCAGATATTAATACAACTGTAAATTTGGACAAATCAATGTCAAAGTTATGAGCTGAAAAAATAATTGAAAATACTCACTTTTCAGAATTTCCTTGCATTCTGGATCAATTGGTGGTGCGTTGGGTTTAGCCAAAGCATTGGAAAGTACTTCTACTATACACCGCGTTACCTAGAAATAAATGTACAACCAATTTGAATGTTTGGTGGACAACTGTCATCATTACAAATCCAAACGCTTTAATATTTACAAACCCACCTAAGAACCTATTTTTTGTTTACCAGAAAATGTTGCAGGGGTTGACCACAGAGCTGACTGTTTATTTCAATAGACAGACCTTTCCTGAGCAAAAACTGCCATGCAGCATCAGTAGAATAAATATCAACGTAGCTTTCCTGACAATTTTTTCTAATCTACTTCATGGTTCATTATCATTACTCTAACATGCAGAAGCCACAAGCATTACAGTCTACTAACTGTTGACTACAGATGCAAGAGAGTGTTATTCAGTAAACCCCAGCTTCACCATAGAACTTGCTGTTATATTTCTCAAGTGGAAATCAGAGATTTTCACCCCATGGTTTTGTTGAAAATTCCTAAGAAACATCTAGTGTCAAAGTACCGAAGAGTGAAGATCGTTTGCCTGGGTCCACCTGGGAGTCTATATAGGTTAACAGGTCATGCATTGCCAGCTCACCAAAGAAGATACGGTAAATTTTCCCTATGTTTGCCTCCTTAGTCATGTTCCCATTCAAGAAGAACTTAATTCTTGAGTACTAGTTTATAGAAAAGCCGTTGTAAAGGTACCAAACACTTTTCCCAAAGAAAATGCACAACAGTGGCATAAGAAGAAGAGTGGACAAACTATTTTATTAGCACAAGTGACACTGAAGACCTGTTCCATTGTTGGTCTTGCTGGTTTCATATTTGCTGCCATCATTTACTCTGCTTCGGAGAAGCACAAGTTTAAAAAAACAAAAAATTCTCTCTCTTTTCTCATATTGGATTTTCAGAGGCTACAGTCCCAAGACACCTTCATGCATACACAGCACTATGCCCAGGGGGAACAGGGGCCCTGAGGACACTGGCGTACTTGAAATGCTCCCGAATCTCCTGGAGTTTTAGGTACTTAACTCGGTAATAAATCTATTCATTTTTTTACCCCACAGGCATGGATCCAAGGCTAGATAAATACTGACTTCAGGATGAGTGGGATATGAACATCATACCCTGGGGGATTTATTATTCATTGAAAATTTCAGATTTAATATTTGTTAAAAACACCTATAATACCCCATCGGGCTTCATGTTTAAGTTAATGCATTAACTGTACAGAAATAATGTTTGGACTATCTCAGAATGTTCACGTCTAACACAATCCTCACTCCTGTTTTTATGACAGATGAATGCAATTATGCAAAAATGAAACTCTACAGAATTTATATTTCATTGAAAAACTTAAAAAAAGGCAGTTTATATTTATCGTAACCGAATGTTTCATCAAAGCACATTCAGTGCCTATTGATTTTTACATTAAGAATCTAACCTAATTAATCGCCACTGAATACTAAATCACAAATTCTTCAGTTAGTCCTTAAAAATCAGTTCCTAGCCGCTCCAGCTTCCTTTCGAACCCAGTCTAAATTTTAATTGTATATACGGCTAAAAACAGGGGTGTTAACTTTCAACCTAAACATTCTTTTTATAGTAAAGACGTGTCCCAAAATAAGTCTGCCTTAATTAAAATGCATCTTTCAGGTATCACAGAAAACAACTTTCTGTCAACTCGTGAATATCTTAATGTACAGAATGCAATCTATATTACCAGAAGTCGTATAACGCAATGAACATTAGATGTCAATGCCAACACGAGACAGCTGTTAGCTTCCGTTTCATTATGACATGTTTTTTCACATAGAAACATAGAATTAGACAGCAAGAACCCCTTTTTTCCTCCTGTAATGACTTTCATTTGTCTCATCTTATATTCAGGACAGTCATACGCCTATCCTATGCATGTTTAAATGATTTACTGTTAACAACTTCTACTGGGGGGCTTCTCGACTTATCTACGCTCCTCTCGGTAAAGTCAAATTTACATCTCTCTGATGCTCTTGTTGTAGATTTTGGTCTCTTGTTCTAACATTTCTTCTTCTTTGAAATAAACTTCCCTTTTTTACTTCTGCTAAATCGCTTCTTGTGTTTGAATGTTTCTATAACACCCCCTCTCCATTCTGTCCTCTTTTACAGATGATAGAAGAATGGGCAGAATAGACGAGGAATAGACATTTAGTTAAATGTTATTTATTTTCTAATTACGTCAGGCTATTTATAAAGCGTTCTTAAAAGCCTACAGCCACCTCAGTCTTTTTAACACAGAACATAAATAAGGTCTAGGTGATGGCCTAGCTCCAATGCAAACATGTTCTTACAATGCGTTTCACTTATTACTCCGTATTATGTGTTCAGGTGGCAACAGCTCTTGTGATGACGGCTATTGACTGGTTTCAAGTCACACATTAAGGCCATATTATGAATTCAAGGTGGCCAATTCAGTTGAAACGACAACTTCCAAACAACATATCAACTATGACGCCTCTGAAGAAGACGAGTTTATCCAAAACTGGTCAAGCAAACTGGCTGATGGCCAACAACACTAACCAATATGATTGTCCACTATACAATGAAATGATCCTTTCCTGTACATGTGTTTCAGTACTGGATAGTGAGCGCTGACTGTGTTGTTTGGTAAATGCGTTTTGCCCTCAAGGTTGATTATTTTTAGCACTCGCTCATCGCTTGAGTGGTCCAGACTTACATTTCTACTACCGTGTTCACAGACTCAAGTACTTAAATGAAGCCATTCTTTAAAAATGGATTCGTTTCTTGTTAATATTTAGCAAAGGTTTGATGTGTTATCTTGTCATTTGCGCGATACATGTCCCAATGGATATGAGTCACCGCAAAGAAATGTTCTAATAAGATCGTATTGGACAGAAAGGGCACATAAACTTTGATACATCTCATTAGAATTGTGTTATTTTTATGAAAATGTTCTTTTTACCCTATTTCCATATCCTTGTCCCTAGAGCCTTAACACATCCTTGCTGTTTGTCCACCAGCCACTCTATAGGGTCTAACTCTGGTTTGTTTGCATTTCCCTAAATCCTGATTGAACTTGTTTATATCAAATTGAGTACATTCTATTCTGATACATACCCATGATTTTAATGGCTTTTAAAAAAATTTACTGACAAAAAACCATTTCAGTCACGAAGCAAATCGTTAATGACTGAGCTTATATTTACTGTAAAGCTCAGAGGGACACTTTGATTTTTCTTCTCTTCTTTTCTCCATTTCATGCTCTTAATTAAAATTGCAGTTTCACATGCTGAGTTTTTGATATTAACATCTGCCACCCAGATAAGATTGTATGTCTAATTTTAACCACAGTGCATTTTTTAACCATTAATCTCTAATAGTTTAAAAGTGGTTTTCATCTAAGTCATAAAAAGGCTAACTGACCCATATTTCACAGAAACACCCTGAATCTTGTTAGTTGAGTGGGATCAAGAATCACAAAAATACAGTATATTACTATTAGACATGCACAAATGGCCTAAAAATCATTCGCCCCAATTTTTTGGTTTGTTTTTATCCCCATTCGTTTTCGGGCAACAATTTTTGTTCCCTGCCGATTCGGTTCAGCCAAAGATTCAGGGGCATTTTTAATCCGGGAACTAAACTTATTGCCCGGTACCCATATTCACTCTCATTCACTCTCACACTGTCACTCACACTCTCATTTCATTAACTCTCTCACATTCTCTACCGACCGTTTCTAACAACCACTTCCACATCTTCTTCTTCATCTTCTATCTCCTCCCTTCTCTTCTCTCTTTAATCTTCAATCCTTAATTGTCTTTTTTTTCATCTGCATCTCCGCGAACATAAGCTGTCAACTTCCACCAAAAGGGTGGCGCTGCAGTGACGTCCTACCTTCCAATCCGGAGGAGGGGACATGAAATGAGGGCAATATAGTGACGGTGCTGTGATGTCATCTCCTCAATCTTCCAATCTGAGGAGAGGACGTCACCACAAGCACCACCATTTTGAGGGCAATGTGCCGTCATATTGTCCTCAGATGAAGGGCTTTGCTTTTTGTCCAATTCGTGGGGAATTGGCCTAGTTTTCAGGGCTTTGTACGAATCGCCGTATTTACCAAGATCCTGTAAATTTGCAATTCGTACGAATCTGAATCATTATACTCTTAAAGGCTCATTCCAGCCATTGTATGCACTTTAAAGGATATTATAGCTGAGTTGCCCCTTTTTGTAGCTATTAATTTTAAAAGCATGGTGGGAATCTGCAGGATACCGTGTACGCATTTCCCACTTTTCCTATCGAGCAGCTATTTGGCTCTCAGGACCCATGCCCATACCTGGGAACTCTCCGGGTTTTGCCTGGAGACTCGGGGAAGCACCACTTCCCTGGGTCGACACCCAAATTCTCTGGGTCGCAGAAGCGGGGCCCTGACATTCTCCGCTCCCCGCCCATTTCCCCCTTAAATGGGGGTGTGTCCCTCTAGGTCAGCGGGAACGCCCACTGACGTTGGCGGGTAGTCTTAGCCGCATCCTGCAAGTGTAGCTGGAATGGACAAGTCTTGTAACATGATATATTTACTGCCAGTCAGCTCCAACACTGGCACTATGAGCATTCCAGGGGTCTAATGAGACTACCGATGTGCATGAACAGAAAAAGCTCTCCTGTCACTAAATGGCAGCACTCTACAATCAGCGACATAAACTGTTGGACCACAGAGGAGAGACTGCACTGAGGTTCTAAAGCTTCAGCTCCTCCTGCAGTAGGTTTATTGAATGCATATTAAAGTAATCAAGACTCTCGGTTGCTTTGGGCGGTATATGCACCACCTGATATATTATAAAATATTTATATTATAAAATATATAGTATTGCTTATTTTAATCAGTAAAGACCTATAACACAGATTTACTAACGGAGCTGTTCTACCTACTCTGTGAATTTTATACCTTTATATCTAAAACCAATATTAGAATAATTTCTATTGTTGCTAAATGGCCAAAAAACCTTTTCTGAAATAATTATTAAATTGTATAAAATGTCTTCTTTTTTTTGTGACACAAACGCAGGCACTGACAGGCAGTTGCCATAGAAACAGAAACAAATCTTGATGGTTAAAACAGTTTAACCTCTAGTGAATAAATGGTATATGTATTTTTGTCCTACAGTGCAAGAGAACGTAACGAGAATCACTTTGAACCAGAAATTGTCTAGTACCGCTACGGAAACATTCTGCTATTTTCATAAAGCGTGCGAAGCGAACCACAGCCCTAAACGTCTCCGATGACACATATTCTAGGTCAGGGATGCAGTGGAACAACACTGAGAAGAATACAGGTTCTCCAACCTCATTAACCATTCCCCGCACAAGAGACAGCAAGTCAGGAACATGTTGGCTCATCCAAATATTGACTTTCCTAGCACAATCACCCCCTTACTCATGTTTTAAATTGATTTTTCACAAAAGGTTCACCAATGATAAGCTATTCTATAATTAGCTCATGAGGTCTTCAATTTCCAAGACAACACAAAAGGCGATGGAGTAAAGACCAAAAACCTGCAGGAACAAAGGGAGCCGCAAAGAGACATCGCACTGCCTCATTGCCCATATTTAAATGTCATAAAAAAGATAATACCAGTTAAACTGCTTTGTTCACCTTGGTAACTGGTAACTGATCTTACTAGCTAATAGTAAGAATAGGTCTGAATAATTAACGAGGCTGGTTCTGTTTCAATACAAACAAATCCTATAGAATGGGCAGTTTACAATAATTACTTGGGGGATTTGCCATTGATTTATATATAAAAATGTTTTGTAAAATTCATATTGTTTGTTGTCTAGGTTTTTTGCAGCGCCTGCTTTTATCTTCCAGTAACTATTCCAATTAAGGATTTAAAAGGGCATCATATTCTACATTAATGCAAGTTCCTATTAAATCTATATAACATTTAGTACTCTCTCCCCATTCACTCATTAGAACAAAGGGTCACAAACATGAAATCATAAAATATGTTATATGCAAAAAAACATTATTATTGTGGCTTTATTGGCACTATATATATATATATATATATATATATATATATATATATATATATGGCATAAGCACATATTTAGACCCCGGTAAAACGAGGGAGGTGATATGTGCGATGCAGAGATACACATTTAATGAGCCGCAAAAAAAACAAGTCACCCACATACCCCATTCAAAAGTAAAAAGAACGTCCATTTAAAAAATGAAATATTGTAAAGATTTTTCCCCAGACATGAAGAATATGTTGGAAGGAATTTATATTTGGGACAATAATATTTCAAGTGGATACGGGTTATACTGAGAGTAAGGAATCTGCCCAGTACATTACATGATATCAACTACCCTCAGCCAAGTCTTTGCTAAACTATACTTCCCACTGTCTTCACTTTGTGGTTTGGTGGATCATGGATTGTATAGACAATGGCGGTTTAATTTTACTGACAGCAGGATAATAGGTATTTTACAAGTAAAAGAAAACATGTTTTTAGATTATCTACAGATGGGTTAAAAATGGATTCCCTTCTATGATTACATCTCAAAGACCAAAAGTGGTAGTCCATCGATTGAGACATTTATATAGTAGATTGTGATTTCAGATCAATGCGAATAAGATGCCCAGGGGATCAACCAAGGAGCCAGGAATATTGGAATCAATATCACAGACAAACAAAAAGAATAATAACCTACCATTTCTCCAGGATATTCTTCTTTATCCAATGGAGCCGCACCAACTAGAAAAGAAAAGTAAAAAATGGTCACATAAACCCCCTACTGTTCTTAATTCTCACATTAGAATTAACAATAATTCCATTGGTCATCAATTACTGATGTGATAGTAAAACATTCTTCCTGCTAAGACAACGTAGGAGATGAGAAGGAAATTCTTTGCATCTGTATATAATGTTTGAATATTTTATAGAAATACATAGAGTTTTCGCTCTCAAAAGCTTTCCCCGGGAATTATTCTGCTTAGGCTGTGAAGGAGATGGATCATAGTTTCCAAGATAGAGGAAAAACAGGAGGTTTTCCCCCAATCATCCCTTTCAGCTTTGGAGGTATTTCCACTGGGTCATCACAAACACATGAAAATTTGAATTACGTTTTTAAGGTTCATTATACATTTAACCCTGTCACCAAAAAAATGGAGCCTCGCTGGGTGATAATGTTTATGTGATGTGATCAGTGTTTATTAAAAGCAAAATGAATAGAACGCAATAAATCAGGAGTTATTTTTGTATTCTGAAATATATTAAAATAAATGGCTAGATTATTAGACAAAAATATTAAGCAGATTTCCACATGAAAGCAACTGAGAACGCTGTCTGCCAAGAGAAGACTTTGAAGTTACATATATGAATATCCCAGCTGTTTTAATAGACACCTGTTAGGAAAAAAGAGGGGGAATTAGAATTTTAAAGTATCTATTTACACATAATTTATACACAAGATAATTAACCCAATGTTAACATAACAATGTTCAAGGATAATGTAATAGAACAGTATAATTTTTAAATATATTAATAAAACAATTATAATGTAACAAAACAAAGAGGTAAAATAAAAAGAACCAAATATTTCTGACCTTAAACCTAAATGGTGAGTTAGTAAATAACTATCTCATACTAGATATATAGTATTTTCTATACCGATACTTTCACATTTTCAGTAATTTGTTTAGTTTGTTATTTTTCATCAAACTAATTAAAGATCTTCGTTGTTAATAATTCTGGACAAAGGAGCCCAGTTAGGATCATATACGTTAACTGTATTTTGAATTGAATGCGTCAGATATTCCGTGTTTTTGATGTCTATTAACCGATTTGTACCCTTCGTGAGAATGGCTGTTTTAATATTTCTGTGATATTTGTGTTTAGCTGTCATTTTCTTCATTCTCATTTGCTGTACCCACGCAAATATCTATTCTTTAGATAACATTATTTTGATCATCTCATATAAAACATTATAAATTGTATTTGATTTTTTCAAAAGTTCATATTTCATTAACTTTTATTTTAAAAATCTTTTACTCATCTACAAAGGGTAATAGTAAGTGCAAGTAGCTGACTGCTATTTTATAAGGGTGTAAAATGCCCTCTTTACGTTCTAGACTATTTTTTCTTATTTTTGTACTTTGGGTATATTTCTAGCGGACCTATTTTGACTTTTTTTTTATTTTTATTGCTTTGTCTGCTCTTTCATATGTCAGGTTACAAAACAATGCAAAATTACATCACATAATGTACAATAAAGAGAGAAGGAAAAGAAGAAAAGCAGTGACAAAAAGCGGTCCTGCATATCAGGCACATTAAGGTTACATCACACAGCATTTGCCTTTCGACACACCACCCCACATGTTCACAGTAGCTGCGCAGCACAATATTCCTTTACAGAAAAACAATATTGCTTAAACAGAACCATTCAAAAATAGCAAGTGCAATGAGGCCAAATATATTTGCCCCACACTGTGGGAATGCTACATACTAGGCTGTGCACAATTGGAGTGGATCCAAGCATTCAAATGGAGACAAAACTCAAAAGAATATGAACTAAAACAAAGAGCGAACAACCAAACCCCACTGCTCCATACATGTCAAATGCTGCATTGCGTAGATAAGTCACCTTGTCCCTTCTGCCCTTGATGAGTAGTAATGTCCCAAGTTGTTAAATATTTAATGGAAAGAGAAAGAAAAAATAACATATTATCCCTCTTCTCCCTCGCCACCCCTGTTCCCCTCGGACCGATGTCCCTATCATGTAGCATCTAGTATTATTATGGGGGTCCTACCCCTCAATAGTTGAAGACTGTCCCAAGATGTGGACCCGACTAAGGATTGAACATTAGTATCCAACGTATCCAATATAATTACCCCACATGGTAAAGAATTTCCTAGTGGACTTTCTTTTGTCAGTGTGGAGTCCACCCAATCCATCCTAAACAAATGGTATAATTTAGCTTTGAGTAATGTGAGTGGTGGCGGGTCTGTTGCCATTGCCATTTCGGGCAACAGTGGGAAGGATGCAATTTAGTTTGCAGTAACATAACTATGCACCTGGGACCTTTGGATGTCATTTGGTCTCAAACCCCACCTCAATAGTTGTTCTAGGGAAAAGTACACATCATGAGCCAGTTTATAAGACATTTCACTTTAGGCTACCATTAGTAGTATTGTAGATGCATAATCAGTAGCCTTTTAGATATCATTCCTGCTAATGGCGGGTATAAAGGTTTGGGAAAACTAATCACTTTTAAATCTGTATTATTTTTTACACTTTGTTGACCATTATTTTTACATTTTCTTGGAACAAGATATTTACCCTTATGATGTCATGGTGACATCACTGGAGTCATTGTTATTTTTACAGCCTATTAAATGTTTAATGTATTCTTTTAGTATTGGACAGACCCTCTTGGAACCTTTTTACTTGCTACGCAGCTCAGGTTCTTCTCTTGCATTTTTTTGTTCTTCTCTCTTCTTTCTTTTTCTGCTTCTCCGATGACATGGCCTCCAGGTGAACTTCAGCAAAAGGGCAGAACCTGATTGGCAGAATGGGGGAAAGGCTGTCTCTCTGGCTCCGCCCCTTTTGCCAAAGTGCACAGAGAGGTCAGAATAATAGAGATATATAAAGTAACAGGTGCCAATTCTCTTCTGGATTATTCCCAGTTAAAGGTCTGAATACAATTCTAATGTTGTATATATTTCAGGGGATTCCTCGTCTTGTATATGGCACCTAAGGATCCGTTCTTTTAGATTAAAGAAATGAATTTTGGTTAATACATCCCATTGGTTTTCTGTGGGGATTCCATTGGGTTTGGGTGGCCTATGTGTTCTGTCAAGTATAATATCTGCTACTGGAACATCGATTGAAGGAAATATGCAAAAAAAAAAATCTTGCACAAATTAATTTGAAACCTTACCCAAAATAGATTCTGGAAACCCAGGTATGCAAATATTATTTCTTCTTGAATGGTGTTACAGATCCAGTATCTTATTTTGTTGTCTACCAACATCTTTTTTTAAAGCCAGATAGGTAGCAAGAAGTTAATTCTATACCTCAGTGATGTCATCCACTTTATTTTCTAATTCAGATATTCCATCTTCCAAGCCTTTAAAAGAAGCAATGTCTTCTTTAATTTGTAATCTAATCTCAGTTAACCATTGGCATTGCTTCTCTGTAGGGAAATCACTGGATTGCTTCCAATTCTGCATCATTTTAATGTTGGGAGGGCTCTGTTAAGAAAATGTTACCGCACCTTCTTTCTTTAGGCCCCAAATCCTTCTTGCTGAGGGCTTAGTTTTTTCCGGATTATCTGTGCCAAGTTTACTCCCCCATTTTCCTGGACTTCTGGGATGCCATCCAAGACTCCTTTTGTGAGGTAAGTATATTCCCCTATTTTTGCCACTTTTGCAGACTGAGCTCCGTTAGCAGTGAGTGCCTGCTCATTATGCTAATAGAAATCTATAACTATATAAAGATTATTCCTTTTCTATGATAGGACACATTCATATTATTGCCATATCTTACTTCCTTTTGAATTCGTAAAACTTTATTACAAGTGAGGATTTGATTGAGGAACTGAAAGAATTTTATAAGAAAAAAGCCTTAACAATGTATATATTTTATTTTATACCGATGAAGAATATAACATGATACAACATAACAAATAGAAAAAAAACATAATACACAAAGGTGTATATTTACTGTCATCATTAGATTATAATAAATTAAGCACACATTAACTGCACAGTTATAGTGAGGAGGATTAAGTGTTTTTTTAAAACCCCCCCATTCTATTCAAGAACTTAACTCAGTAATGTTAATAAAACATGCATCTTATTGCAGCAATTTCAAACGATGAAGTCTGTGTACTGATTTATTGTCACCCATGCTAAAAGCAGCTGTGATGCAGATGGTCAATTTTTATACAACCATGTATTTCTCCAACCATTCCTGAATACTATTTACAAAAACTGGTAACTGTAAAATTAGCAGTAACCTTTGGAAACATCGGAAAGAAGTCTGAAGCCAGCTCGGAATGGGCTACCATACTTGAGTCTTTGATGAGCATCAATGCATTGTTTTTCCAATAACACAATAAACTCATCACACGTATATTAGAGACATTTTGAATGAAGTGCCTCCAAGTACTAAGTGCATGTATTTGGTATAATCTTCCTATGCACTGTATGTATAACTTTTTCCCAAACATTCCCTACCGCAGAGATATGTACATTTGAGCCTAGACTAGCCGTCGGACCCTTTCATGCTGGAAGAGAGGAGATGCAGAAAAAGAGTCAGAATGAATTTTAACCAGATGCCTGTTCTTTCAGTATCAATATATTTGTGTTGAATTCAGCGTGCTCTTTTGAAGCTGAAAGCAATTTGGGAAATCTAATTTATGCTAAGGCTACCTAACTTATTCCAGCAGACGCAAAATGGGCTGCTACTGTAAAGATTCTTATATTAAAGAAAATAAATCCTCAAAATATGTTATAAATAATTTGGAGACTAAAAAGCCTATAGAAGTTCATGTCCCAAAAGAAAGCTGTATAGTTAGGGATTTCCAAACATTAGGGATACAAAACTTAAATAAATCTTTCTGGATGAAACATAACACATAGTAACACTCAATGGGGTGGAAATACCGGGTTATTGCCAATTAATAGGTCTCCTAGTGTGTCATGTTTACTGTATTCCAATGATCATTAGAGTCTGGTCAATGCCATTGCCCTATTAATCCAGTAAGTGATCTTCTCTTTCCAGAAGAATACAGTGTTACGAAATCCCAAGACTAACTTAACAAAATCAATATGATGTCAGCATTGGCCTGTACGATTCTCATGACTTCACAATGATAGTCCGAAAATATGATGCACGAATAATGTAAGCTCTTGAGACCAAAGCGCTCAGCACACAAGGTAGTCCAAGATATTTTTTGGATTTGAGCTTTTCTGTAACTTTCTAAATAAAAATGCTTCATATTTTATAGCGACGTTGTTGCTTTTAGCTACCCTTCCGTTACTTTGCCTGTAAACAAATTTATATTTGGTAACCCAAAATGAGAAATACATTAGTTAATTCAGGGATGATTATTCCCTGCTCATAATACAAGATGCTTTGATCTGTTCCTGTAGGAATACGCTGTCTGATCTCCAGTCTTGCTATTAATAATTAATGTCACCTTAAATCCACTGTCACGTTTTATGCAGAATTTGGAGGAACTTCTCTTTACAATCAGCCATGCACATTAAATCCAAGAGCCACAATTACACCATCATGCAGTGCCTGCTTAATGGAAGCAGCCCCTTAACCCTTTAATAGATTAGCCAGCCATGACTATGTCTTTATCTGCACTTCTTGGAACTTTGTGTTCCAAAAAGAAATACCTTATTTATTTATTTATTCATGTATTTGGGTTGTACTGCGGTAGTGATTACTATGAAGATCAGTAAATTTATAGCTATAGCACATGGTTTTTGTAGGTGTTTTGGAGATACAGTATGCGTTTCAGGAAAGCTGAGATCTAAGGGAAAACATGACAAAACTATCATTTTAATTAATTTCTTTCCCCGGCTATTCTTTCTCCTCGTTCCATAGTTACAATCAGCTTGCACAAAAGGGGGTCAGTCACCAAAGAGGAATAACTTAATGAGGAGGAAAAATCCTTGTTTTACACATAAGGTAGGTTATATATTTTTTTTTTATATATATATATAAAACCTACCTTATATAGGTAAATCTATCGAACCAAACTGAAAAGCGACAGGTTTTGTTTGGGGCTAAGTTACGATACCATAAAACATCACCAATTCTTAATAGGTTAACTGCGGCATAACATGGCCTTCCCAAACATCGCACATCTTCTGCGTTTAACCTTTACTCATTAGTACTAGAACATGTCAATATGCATGTATGAGGTTAAATGGTGCATGCTCGGGATTTGTGAATTTCATGGGAATCATGTATATGCATGATACAAGTGATTGAAACAATCCTGAAAATGGTTATTAGGATCAGGTACTGGATGAGCGCTGTATAGTACCCATATTCCTATGAGATGTTATAGCTGGTACCAAAGGACTCTATTCACTATTATGCAGGGCCAGTCCGGCTACTCTTGCAGTAGAAGCTCGCTAGGATTAACTCTTCATAATACTGAAACAATCTGCCTGAACTCAGTCCTTTGAATAGCACTTAACGTGCATGTCTATCGGGACACATCTGTTCATGAATGGTTTAAAAGGTAGAATTGCTCACATGCCTTCAGGGTTGGAATGCCCACCGTATTGCCGTCAGAGAAAGCTGCTTATTGTTCAGTTGAGTGCAGTACATTCTCTATAATGACTTGATGTCAGCCTTGTATATAGGACTTTCTCAACAATAACAGAATAAATAATGCACGCTCTGTTATACAGGTAAGTGCAAAGGGTGGCACGTTTGAAAAAAATTACAGGCAGCCAGTCATAGTAAAGGTACCATGGAAAAGATTTTTTTTCTCCTTAAGTATAAATCTCTCTGTACAGTAAAGTAGGCTAGGTCTGACAAAAAACAGTTTATGTCTTTTTTATTTTTTTTGCAGACTTAGAGGCCGCCATTGTTGTTAGTCATGTGATATTTTGGGTCACTGCCGAATCACCACACCGAGCTGATTCTTTATGGCAATGCTAATGAAGTTCTGCTTGTTTAATTCTTCTATAGGCAGAATGTCAGGCTGGGTGATTGAGACTCTTATTTATTGTTTACCACGGGCAGTAGGATAAGCAGTTTGGCTAGTAGATTCGACCAAAGTAAGAGAGCTAAAACACATACAAATGGCTAATATGCAGCTGCCTGGAAAAAAAAAAAAAATATATATATATATATATATATATATATATATATATATATAACTGTTTTAAAAAAGAAAACCACCGGTGCTTTTGAAACATATAAAACACGTATATGCATCATCACAATGCATTGCACTGAATTTCTTCAATTTTTTTATTGTGGTTGTTACTAATTTGTAAATCAAAGGAGGTGGCTCAGTGTCCTTCACATATAAGACTGGAAACTATTAACTGAAAGGCAGTCACTGAATGCTTGGTCTTTATTTAAAGAATCGATTGTTCTGATTACTGAGCTCTAATTGTGATATAACATTACTTACTGCATAATAGCTTTTATAGTTCAAGGCAGAAACAGGTGTTTAAATTGTAATTTGTATGGATGGATCAACAACCAATTGGTGAGAAATAATAAAAATTCTACTTTCATCAACAGAAACAATAAAAAAAACACAATACAGTCCCGATACGGGTAAAATCAGGGTAAAATGAAGGCAATTTATGTAAATTGTACATTAAATGGCAACTATCCAACTTCTTCCCAAAATGTAACTGAACATGGTTTCCTTTACCAAAATGAAAGGTTATTCTTCCAATAACACTTATTAATTGCAAACAAAAATATTGATGTCCAATGTTTAGACACTGGTGCACTCATCACCCTAATCCCACCTAAAGACATTTAATCCTTTACATTAATCACAAGCTTTTACATTACTAACAATTTATATATCTAGCAAATATATGATGGGTAATGTAGATTTATCTTTCATACACCATATATATATATACCTTGTGGAATGGCTTTAATATACAGATGCATTAGCGTTTTCTTCTACCTTCCAGCTTTAAGAAAGTAACACTATATACTTCAATAAAAATCTCATTTCACAATCACATTTACAGCATAAATGACTAATTACATTCTATCCAGCCACTTATATTTGATATGATTCAGCTAAATATATATATTATTTATTGTTTACTGTAGCACCATCAAATTCCGTAGCGCTGTACAAAGGGTATACAGGACATAACAAGTATATAACATAACAATTTGACTTACAGAAACAACAGGTGAGACAGGCCCTGCTCAAACATCTATATATATATATATATATATATATATATATATATTATATAGTTCTCCCCTTGTAGTGGTAATCCCAAACCAATTGCATTAGATGGGATAATTAGTTATTGGTAAAAATCAAAGTAATGTATATATATATATATAAATAGACACATAATTGCATTATCATATTCATATATAACATGCAGGTATGAATAACCCTCAGACATTTGAACCCTTGTTACTAAGCTGATAGAATAGTAGAAGCGATTGAAATGATTGCATTATCAGCAACAAATGTCCATGTTAGAACTGGACTTAAAAAACAAGGCGGCAAAAATCTTTAAATTACTACAATCCAGGTCAGCAGCAGGATTGGCAAAACCAAGGGACCTAGCCTTAGCGCTTCACGTTACAAACTGCCAGCGCTAGATCTGGACAAAATGTTTTTGGTTTATAAAGTCTTTTAAAATCACAAGCAGAGGAGAGCTTTTTCTCCTGGTGAGTAACTCCTACTAGTGTTTGTTCAGGCTGGCAGATGATCATAGGAGATGAAGATCAAAAAGAACTGGGGGGCTATATGTGATTCCAGTAGGAATATTTATATCGCCTGATGCGCTGCTTGGGCAATGTAATATTTAGCCCATGTGGTTTCTAGTGGTTTAATACTATAGGTTGCAGGGGGCTTATGCTGCGAGTGGCCCCCAAGTCACAGACGATCTGTTCGCTTTGCACCTCCTGTAATTCTTGTCCCTAGTGCTGCAGCCAGGAGCCTCCATCCTTCTCCTCAATTACCTGAGCTATACAGGGGCTGATCATTCACATCTCAGTACTCCAGGTACCCCGGGGACCCGGGGAACAGAGGTCCATGTTAAAAGAGACACAGATTCCTCTTCTCCCAAGAGACAGCATCTCTGGGGTCCACGACTCTTTGAATATAAGGGAACCCTAACATACAAATTTACTGCTTCATAATAAAGAAAATGTTTCCCAGACTGCATTTGAAACATTGTGAAGTTTTAGGCAAATCCCTAAATCACGGTGATTGTCAAGAACAGTTTAACTGAGAAAAAAACAAATGAATTAATTTCATCATCTGTCTCATCCTATACAATATGTAACCAAGATCTGATATTTTCCAACACGCCCCTGACCCCCACTTTCTGATTAGCTAGTCAATTTTTTTTCTCCAAATCTCTGTATCATGTTTTTTTTAACAGATAACGCAAATGGGAAATTCGAGGACAATTAGATAAGAGCCCTAAATGCCCAAAGTATAATGAATTCTAGAAAGATTACAAGTATCTGACAATATGCTAGAAAAGAAACAGATAACACAAGATATCTACAACTTATCCATAGAACAGAATCTGACATTAGATAAGATAAACTGAAAATAAAAAAAATAGTTGGAATGAGTCCAGTCCAAAATATGGCCCTACTGCATACACTACGCAGAAAGAAAGACTGCTATTGATAAACTTGAATTACATTCAGTTTGACAGCAGTAAACCCGTTTAATTACAGATCCCAGCACTGCGATCCATCTCCCTGCTGTTCAAATGTAATGGATTAACAAACTCCTACACGTATTACATTCCTAAAAAGTCAGTTGGAAAAAAATCCTTCATCTCTGTCAAGCTGTCCAGTTCTGGTTACAGAGATCAACCCCTTATATTGTATGAGTATTTCTGCTTGAGATCAGGTGTACTAGCAAGTGGCTGATTTCTATATATATATTCACATTATTTTGGACAAAACTGTTCTTTGATACTTATATACCCACTGTAAATATGTGATTTCCATGGAAATACAGTTTTGAATATATTATTAACTTATCACTAGAAAACAATCCGGATATCATCAGGCTACAGCCATCTTAGTCCAGTAGTGTATGTAAAAGCTGCAGTGCTTCTGTCGGCCACTAGGCGTCCCTCTTATTAGTAAACAACACACCCTGTTATTTACAAAGTATTTTTTATTATGAAGCACTGTAATAAAAGCTGTAGTTGATCAAATCTAGGTATTAACATATCCTTACACCAATAATAATAGCCTGCCGTGACATACAGCCAGGAAGAAATGTTTGCATTTGGGAATTAAGATTTCAAAAGTATTTAAACCCCCCCATACATTTTTATTGTATGGAAATATATGTACAGATTTAGGTAGCAACTGAATTTAGTGAGCTAGCAAGAAAACACTTGGCAAATGTATAGATATTATTAAGGATAATATATGCAATTGACATGGGTTTTGGAAATCCAATGGCATTTTGGGTCTTTTCCTCAACTCGATTTCCAGGTACTCAATAGAAACAGAGCATATAGATTCTATCTATATAGGGTCTGATTAATCAGCACATATCTAGCACTGTTAAGCTGGGGATTCTCGTGGATCTCGAAAATGAAGCAATAGCTCCTATTCAGTTGTGATTTCTAGTGTATAAACATCATAGAAAATGATTTTCTATTAATATTGTATGACTGTCTCTAAAAAAAGAAGCAGCAACTTAACAGATTGGTGACAGCAGTATAGGAAATAGCCTGCTTGGATCTGTAGCCAGTTCTATGGGGTGCCACATTGTCCTAATTGTTACATATGGTGGTTCCATTTATAACCCACTAGACTTGGCTGTGCCTGTATATAGCCCTAGATACCTCCAGCCCCGAAAGACTTATTGTTAAAACTTTTACCCCAAAAAAATCCAAACCGAATTCTAGAATCTGTTCTCCATCCTGATGACTGGATCCCATTGATCTGTCCTTGGTGCTGAAGCTGGGGATTTGAGCTCAGCGTCCCTTGATGAGAAGGGGCTGCTCTCCAGGGTACTGCTAAAAGCTCCCTCCTGCCGCTCTCTCCCCACCATCACCGCGTCCACCAGGGATAACTTACCTTCCAGGGTGCCCAACAACAGGCTCAGAAGCACCACGACGGGCGGCATCTTCCCCGCCCTTGCCCGGTGTGTCTTAGGTAACGAGATGCTGAGGATGCGGCTCCTTAGGAGGGGACCCGTGTCTGCGCTCTTTAGAGAGCCGGTTCTTGTGTCGCCTCCCGTATTCAGAGCTCTTTTAGAGCCGGATCCTGCGAGCTCAATAACAGCTGCTGCTGCGCCGGGCTCTATTTAAAGAGAAGCTGCAGGCGTGGGAGGCTGGGCTGCTGCCTGCATGTTAAAGAGCCCGGAGAGTTACCCCGATGTGCCTGCCCAGAGCCTGCGTCACCACGATCCCCCAAACAGGCTGTGTGTTTAAGCGATCTTCTCCATTATCAATGAGCGATCCCTACAGGAGATTAGGAGATGGGAGAGAAATGAGACGGCTGTGTACCCCCTGTATCTGATTACCATACAACCTCAAACAAATGCCTGAATTAGCTTTCCTGTCTTCTTTATTCTATACCGATCATATGGTAATGCATTGCCAATGATATATAGATTTATATATATATACACACACATAATATATATATATACACACACAATAATAAGTACACAGTGCTGTCTTATTATACAAACTATTATTGACAGGTGAGTTTTTATTTTGACACATTTCCAATGCAGCAAGAATAAAATTTAACTTTTGTAATAAAATATATTATCCATTAGATAATGCATAATTCCTTAAAAAAAAAGATAAAATCTTATCTCACTAATCATAAGATAAATGTATCCATCTTCACACACAAATATATATTTATATATATATATATTTATTTATTTATTTATATATATATATATTTCCTGCACCAAACTAACAGTATTCTAGAGATGATTTAGTTCTGGTGGTAACACAACATATGTGGGGTCAGCAAGCAGTGGCCTCAGTCATTGAAAACTGCCAGAATCATGCCCAGGTGGTGTTGCCCAGGGTCACTAGCCAAGGCACATGTATGAACTAGCATTTGGCAAACATAGGTATTTTAGAAAACAAAGATATGCTAAAAATGAGGAAAAAAAGGTCCTTTCACTTAGGGGAGTAAAACCCTTGTGCGAAAGGGTGGTGAGCAAGGGGGGATGTGGGTACATAGATATAGGGGAGGAATTTTTGTGTGACCCCCTAGCTTTGGTTTGCTCAGTACCCTATTAATATTAAAGACAGAAAAGCTTGGAGACCCAGACTGATGTTATAATTATTCAAAAACCCAAAAGGTTTTTTCCCCACTTGGTTGCACAGCACAACTATAAAATGTAATATGTTATAAGGAAGACCTTCACTTTCACTCATCTAGAAGCTACAGACTTCTACACATCACTAATTGGTTTTTATGTTGATCTGGCCTTCACACATTATTCTTTACTTGCAATAACACATTTAATTGCAGAAGTGTCTTAAAGACTTTATTTATGAGTAGCGTTTCCACCATGATTGGGTTGTTTCTATGTTCATATGCACACTTTTTATTTAGGGTATTCCGAGGTTTTAAAATGTATGGTCATCTTAGTGGGTAATACGTATGCCAGATGTGATACTACTTGGCAGGACTGGCCTGGGAATAACGAGGCGACACTGGCACTTTACAGCTGACGGACGTTTAATGACATAAGCGACGGCTGGATATGGCGGGTCGCACATTGCCTTTTTATGCTCACATAGCGTGGATCCAGGTATATCCAGCTGGTGGCCACTGGAGTGGGAGATCGGGGGCCTTTGAAGCAGGGCAATGGCTTACTGGGCATTTGCCAATGTGCCAGATGAGCAATAAGTGTCTGCTATATGCTGTTTTGCAGGGCCTCCAAGTTTAAATACCTTGGTGATATTTGGCACATGGTACTTTATTAATAATGGAAAAATACTGAGCCAATGATTGCATGTGGATGTTCTTTGTAAACAAATCTGCGAATCTTATTAATTTAAAAGATCCTGTGACCCAGAAAATGGCCGTCCTTTAATTAATTTAATGTACATTCATTTTCTAATATGTATTTTATAAAGAAGGATTAGTCCTTATGAGCCTTATATATGAGAGTGTCATCTGTGAGCATATTATAATGGTTTAATGTGTACAAGGAGTTCAGGCGAAGTTAAACCTTTCAGAATTTGGATGAGTGCATTGCCCTGGGTAACATCATAACGGCTGATAGGTATAAGTTTTCACAATCTTCAGTAAAAACACATGATCCATTTAGTAAATTAGGATAAGAATTACAGAGATTGGAAAGCTTAGTTTGTTAATTACTTTAATGATTCATTCTCCTTTCAATTTAAGCTTTACAGAACAAAATGAGATTCGTATCATGGGTTTAACATGTCTGTTTTGGTGCAGGCTGGATAACAATTCATTTTAAATGTATTATGGTTACCTGTTTGTGCCAGATGATGGGTTTCGAGCAGGGTCTCTGGTAGCGGCGTTCTGTGCCCTAGAGGAAGCATGTTTATTTCTAAATCAGTTACTTGTGTAATTGGACTGAAAATTGAAGTGCCTGAGATCAATTACAGGGAATGGAACTTAAAGCTGTAAAGTGTACGATGCCATATGGCAGCATAAATCCAGTAATTCATACTTTCAGGAACTATACTGTTACACCATATAATGAGACCCTATTATGAAGACAGGTAGATGACATCCCCATCTGAGCTATAATATCATCCAGTTACATACCATACATATTGTACCAATGCATATACCACACAAATGTGTGTATGTGTCTATTTGTAAGTTATGTTAAATATGGTATACTGCTTTTTTAAGTTGTAGGAGACCATGGACATAGAGTTTCCTAGTAGAATTACATGCATGTGATAGGCATAAAGCTATCCTGAATCTAAGACGGAGCTGATTAGGGTCTCAGTTTTTACAGATGGAAAAAAAATGAACAGATTAGATGCCTATCTAACTTAAAATGCTATAAGGTCCCCTACGACAGGCTGAAGCCTGGTTTACCTTCTTACTCAAATGGCGTAAGCACTCTTACAACAATTGCTTACCTGCAACTTTTTTTTTACAATTATTAATATTGTCCAGACTTATTAACTGTGATATATATACATTTTCGTGAAAATACATTTTGTGGGTTTCAGTGATAACAATGTAAAAATACTTCAACATCACCAGCCACATTCTCTTTGGCTTTATGATTTTGGTTTCTAAAGAAACTTCAAGACAGGGATGTAGAAATACTCTACATTCAGCTGCAGCATGTTATGTACTGTACCTCAGGAGGGTTGGTCTTTAAAATGAAGGATCTTGCCCAAAGGCTAAAAATGTGAGTGGGTAGAAAAGTTTTTATCTAAAAGTAATTTCCTACTTCATTCCTCCTACATTATTGGTGTTAAAAATAAGGTGTCCTGGTAAAGTTTCATATTAATAATTTAGAGATAGGTATTTAATGTTTGTGTTTGCATATGATACTATATTAAAGAGACAGTCTAATGTCCCTGACACCCCTACTATAGAAGAATGCACATTACTCTGTGAGTAACCCTAACCCTATGTGATTACTTTAATATGCATTTATCCAACCAAGAACCAAGTTACCTGATAAGAAAAAAATCTTCTGATCAACTGCTGAAGATGTCAATGTGTGTCAGCAAGTACTTTGAATAAAATCAATGGGTTTATGTCCTGTCACTTAATTACAGCTTCAGCAGGCAATCAACGCCAGGAAAGTGCTCCCATTAGAATCAATGGGAATGCGTTACACATGCACACCGGGGGCTAAACAGACCCTTGGACACAGCATTTAGCAGAGCCAGCGCTGGAACTTACTGGAGGTGAGTACATCATGTGGCCATCTGAATTTGGAATTTGGAGATTTATAAAATTCAAGAGCGCACTTTCCAGTTGGCATTGTGACTCCAGATTAAGATGCCTGTAAGAAATGGCTGGACCATTTTAGGCAAGGAGACATAGGCACATAATTTATACTTACTGTACGGATCTCATCATCTGTACACAGTCTTATAAAGTTTTGCTGATTGTTTTGATTTTCTTATAAGTATTCCTATGTTTTCTTCTCAGTAGGTGTCAGATTGCATGTGATAAAAGCTAAGGATATGCTTCAGCTTTATATGTATTCATCAACTGTTTTGAGGCAGTAGACTGTACATTTAATTGGGTGAAAAACTGAAAAACTGCTCTTGAACATCTAAGGAACGCTTATTGCCTTTGGTATAACTTTCTTGCCTTCTGTTGCTATATATGCAAATGTTTCTAATTATTAACAAATTAAACTTTTTTGACTTGGAGTACATCAAAGCTTTGTATTTTTTGGGAAAACAATAATTGATAAAATATACAGCCTCACTGCTTTCTTTGATGATTATCAGCAGGGCCATGACTGGTTCACAAGCTGGCAATGGTTGCAGGATGTCGCTGTGTCGTTCTGTAACCCTTAATGAGATTCTTGTGTTCTCCTCGGCATGCATCAGACTTACATGGAGTATCCATGAACCTGGTTGTAGTATCAGAGTAATAAGACACTGGTCAAGAACGTGAGAATGTTGAGAACCTGTGAACTTCAGTGGCTCAGAGTTTAACTGGCAGTCACTAAAAACCATACATTTCAGTCAAGTTCAGCAGCTAACTTGAGGGCAGCTACAAGGTTTAGTCAGTCTGCAGTAAACCATGGCCAAGATTTCCTGTTGGGACATTTGAAAGCAATCTCTATCCAGTCATATCTTCTGAGACTGACTGCTGGCCTGTTATTCATTAAGGTATAAGGCCTTCTGCAGGTAAGAAACAACATTCTATCTATGCAGTGTGCTACTAGTGAATACATAGAAAAAAATGTATAAAATGTGCTTTGTTTCCTCAAATGAATTTACTTTCATGCACAGGTAGCTCAGGCACCTACACATCACACCCAGGCCACACCAGAGAGAAAGGATAGGGGACATGGTAACGATACAAAGCCAGTCAGGCCTTTTCTGCTAATCCAGTGGCTGCTAACTAATATATATATTATTGTTTCCATTCTCACACATATATATATATATATATATATATATATATATATATTTATATATATATATATATATATATATATAAACAAACATTATAATATGTGGCGTAACATGAACAGGCGTGTTATTTTAATGTATCATGTTGATTTTGGAGGAACACAATGGGTAATAGGCAAACAAACGCAAGAAAAGGAAATGGTGATAGTGGACCAATGAATATGAAGGATTAGTTGGTCATTAGGTGTTTTCACCATATGTAGCATCTTCCATCAGAATGGCTCTTTCTACATAAAATCATAAAGTATGTTCCTGTCAGTGCATTAAATTACAAAATCACCACCACTTGCACACAAAAAACAGTTTTCATAAAATGGAGGCTCCCTTGGAAAAATTGAAACTCCCTTGGAAAAATATATATATTTAATGATATTCACACCCCTTTATTTCTTTCATTCTTCCTCATCTCAGTTCTTCTTTGGAACCTCGGAGGCTTGGCTCATCACTGCGTAACAACGATTACCACGCTGGACATTTAAAAAAGGACACCTTTGAATATTTACGTGCCGAATCACATAGCTTTCAACCTTTGCCCAGTACGACGAAGATATCTATCACAGTTAAATCAAGAGTTCATTCTACAGTATTGCATGACGGTCCTGCAGCATGTGGAAGCTGTCCGTACCGTGAACCGAACGTGAACAGACTTCTTTAAAGCAGATCCGAAATGTTTTTCAAATCCTACTTTTTACAGCTTTAAGGTTTTCCATTGTGTCTACTTTGTAAGAAGCCAAATAAAAGTCGTGTCTCCAATTTTGTATTATTTTTTCCAATTTGTTAAATTTAGGAAATAAATAGCTGTGAATTAGAAAATGCAAAAATATGTCAAGCAGCCAACACACATTTACATTAATTGTAAAATAATGTGTTTTTTTCCCCCCTCACCTTTGCACATACTGGTATTTGGAATGAATGGCTCATATCGCATGTGGATTTCATATTTACTCAGGCAGTTTGTACATAAACTATACATTTAAAATGTGTGTGCACAGTTTTGAAATACCCTGGAAACTATACACCACATAAGATGGATCCGTACGTAAACAGAGCTAAAGCGGTATTAAGAGTGCCGCAAAGATATGTTACATCTTAATGGGCAACATGCACAACAGAAAAGTATAAGGAGAAGGAATGGAATAATGGTATAAAAGAACGGAAAATGACAAAGATAAACAAATGGACGCAATAAAGAAACGTGAATTTTGCACAAGCCGTTTCCCATTATTTTACACTGTTTTGATCTCAGTTCACTGATAATAGAGATGGCATGTGAGAACCTGATTAAACTATGTATGTTTACAGTTTATTACATTCAATGGAAATAAAATACGAAATGGCCAGAGGGCCATGGGAAAATACACTATACTGGCTGTGGCTTCTTGGGTAACATGACTAGACTGTAAGCTCACAAGAGCAGGGCCCTCTTCGTACCAACTCATCAGTGTGTGATTTAAAATACTACTACTACTACTACTACTACTACTACTACTACTACTCCCAGCGCTATAGAATCTGCTGGTGCTATATAAATAAATGTAAACATAAATGATGCCTTTCAAGGTATATTCCCCTCAAGGTCTCCCACTTTGCATATGGAGATAATGGGGTGGGAGGTGGAGTGTGTCTAGCTATGAATAAGATTGTAAAGCGGAGGGCACCACCAGATGGGGAACAAGTGTAGCTAATCTCTTTTTCCAGTATAGACCAAAAGGCTGCCATGAAGGCCTAAATCACGTGACAGCACCATCTAAAAAGGAGAGGCAATTAACAAAAGGTATCCTATAGCTTCCTGGAGAATTAAACCTATTGAATCACTCAAGATTTATTTTTATTCCTGATAAAACAAATTGCGTCTTCTGAAATTCCAGGTATAGGCTCTGTGTTTGTGGTGGAATCGGAGGGTTTTGCTGATGAGAAGACTGAGTCTGTAGAATGATTTCGCAAGACATTCGATCCATCTCGATTTAAAATAATCCTTGCCATCTGGAAGCTCCGGAGTGCATACATCTGATTCTTTGTACGCAAGTCTGATATTTTCTCAGAAAGTTGATCCAATATTGCGTTATCCTCTTGATTGCATTGTTTCTGACAATTTAATTCATAAAATGACTCCAAGTTATTTTTTATTTGGTTATCTGTTATGGCTGCTTTATCTTCCAGCATTGATGTGGCTGTAGGATGAGATGCAGATCTTAAAGCTTGGTGGTGAGATTTTTCATCTTCACAAACACTTACTTGGGAGTCTAAAGAGCAAAACAAAATAAACATAATGTAAATTATTAGCATTTGATCACAGTTTTATCTAATGTTAAGTCTACTCTTAAACCAAATATCTGCAACAAGTGTAATGATTGAAAAACAAAACGCACAAATCATAAGGATCACTAAAATAAATATTTTTTTAAAAAAACAATACAGTGACATCACTGGCATTAATAATATGTTCAAGAGCTCCCTAAGAGGACCTCTATTTAAAAAAAAATACAAAAAAATAAAAAAATTTAAAAAACATTACATCCCATTGCCGTAACACAACATCTAAACAGTATAACCCCTCCTGCCCCTGTTCACAACCCCCAAACCCGTTAAACCATAAGGATAAGAATTCTACGAATAATGTACACCTTATAGTATGTTCCCTATAAGTGCTGGGAAAGTATGGAAAATCTATATAAATTAGGTATTTCTGAAATCAGAACACCTGAATTGATAAACTTGGAGGGGATTTTCTCATCACTTTACCTAATTTTGTGAGGATTCAGAGGGAAAAATTATAATTTAGGTGTTTTTTTTTTCAAATTTTCACTAAATTTCTTATCCTAAATTTTCAGCTAATCATCTAACTATGGTATCAAAAGAAAGCTCTATCTCTCTTTGAAAAAACAATACATAGTTTAAATGGGTACACTATTCGCAGGAAAAGAGAATAATCGCTGAACAGACATACTGCAAAAATGGCAAAATTTCTCCGGGACTTAAAAAACCCCTGGGACTGAAGGGGTTAAAGAGACAGTTTATGACCAAACATGAATGCATGTAAGTACTAATATGCATTATTTAACTTTGGTACATAAAAAAAAGCTCCCCTTCTGCTCTCCGTGACGCAGGGATTGGTAGAGAGTACCTTGTGCTTACACACTGCTTACACACCGCAAAGCAAAGGCAGAAACTGAACAAACACATAGAAAGCTTTCTTGTGAAACCCTCCATGCATTTTCTTTTTCAAATTTACTTTTATGGTAACATCAAGCCATCATATGCATTAAGCTGCATGTAAGGGCTCAGGTGTACCTTTAAATTACGATATTAGATATGCCAATATTATCTGTGCCTGGATATATAAGTGATGCTCTCACCACCAAGCTAAAACTTCTTAATATAACAAAATAATAACCTACCAACAAAGTGAGAGTAATTACAACAGTTTCAAGAATGCCTTTGATGATTGCAGCTCCTCTGTCAGAAGTCCTGTGCCGCATAATTTATTTTTCCTTTCATTACTATGATACATTACAAAGCAAAAACATCCAAAACGAGATAAAATGCAAATATAGGCAAACGATCAAAAGGGACATCACCAATTCCAAGAATATTTTTGTTTGTACTTTTAAATTTCCCATCCACTATTCAGATCACCAAATACACTTCCAGAACTCTCACAACTTCATGTGCATTGAGTGAAGCAAAACAAAGCCAGGATGCTTTCTGTCATTTCAACAGAAATTGTTAAAATAATTGTGAAATAAAAAGCCATTTGAAAGCACTCTCGATCATTTCAAAGAACGTACACTTCCTCTATTGAAATGGTAGATGTACAGAGGGAAAAAAAATTAATTGCAGCAAGCGCAGTTCCCTTTCAATAAGGACCAATGTCAACCCAGGCAGAATGAAAGCAATCTATAGTATGAGTTTTACAGACTTCTGGGCTCCTTTTTCGAAAATTGCCCAGCGGCATGTACTGTAGAATTCATAGATGTCCTGTTTCAAAGGGCTTATCTGATAAATGTGATCACATAGAACAATATGAGATTTTGAACAGTCTCTCTCCCTCTGTTGTATGAATCTAACAAAGCAATATATTTTAGACGCCTACCACTGTATACTGTGAAAAAAAAGCAGTTTGTGAATAACACTTGATAAAAAAAGAAAAAAGTGGAATGGCAAAGGTTTCAAGCAGCCGATTGTTATTTAATTAGAAACATTAACAGTCTCAGACAGACACCTACTTCAGCAGTGCAAATGCCACATTTAATTAAAGACCATGAATTTGTTTTCAAGCAGATGATCTAAGTGAATAATGATCATTTTGGCAGAACAGCGGGGTGTGTAATAAAACATTTACTGGTTCTATGGATTGGGAGTACAATGCCTGCCTATAGTGTACTGTACGTCAAAGGCTTTCGTGAGCGGATGTTAAAACCGCGTTTTTCTGTGCAGGCAAAATGTACACTTTTCTGTATAGTTGAGCATACCCTGATTCATACATACACAGGGAATAATCCTTTCAAGGTCTGCACAGCATGCGTTCTAGACACAATAGCTTTTCCTGTGTGGCGGGGGCCTCCAAACCTTTCAGTAAAAGGAGCACCTCGTATACTTTACACATTTTCACGGGTCAAAGAAAAAAATAAGTTTTACCAATGAAAGAACAGGTTTTATTTGGATCTTTTTTGGGTATAATCTGATTCAGAACAAAAAAAAATGTGACAATTACAAAAAAAGTAGGTTGTCATGCTGTGCTTGTACCTGCAGGAATAGATCAAATGAGAGCCACATGGAAACTGAATACCACAGGTTTAGATCAACCGATAAACATTAACAGAAGTACAGCAATGCCTATAACACTTTAATAAATATCCAAACATCTTTAAATTAAAAAGAAAAAAAAGTTTGGTGTTGGAGTGGCTGTGAGTGTATCATTCCCCTCCATCTCTATAGACAGCATGATTTCCCCTTCATACTCTCCCCCTGCATGGCCCGTTTTATTTTTGTGTGTGTTAATCACCGTACCTCCGTGTCCCTGTCAGAGTCAAGCTCGGTATGATGTCATAGTCGGTGCAACACTGACTGGCAGACACACAGTGGCCAAACATATTCGGATGGTCAGCCCATAAGACTGGCACCAGCTGAGGCTGCCTACAGGGAAATTTCCCAGTATTCCGCTGGGCCAGTCCCACCTAGGCTGGATAAAAACTTGTGGCGGGCCAGATGTGGTCAACAGGATGTAGGTTGGAGACCTCTGCTGTATGGCAATACAAATTAACTCCAGCCATCACATGCTTGTTAATGATCCCTTTGAACGTTGATGGTGTCCATTTTTTTGAATACATGGGCATTTCCCCCTTACACAGTGTGAGTAGACGCGATTTCGTTATAGGGTCATAGGGTCACCACGTTCCAGATACTGTTCCCCCTTACACACGTTCCCCCTTACACAGTGTGAGTAGATGCGATTTCGTTATAGGGTCATAGGGTCACCACGTTCCAGATACTGCAAGTGAGAGTTTCGGACTGGCCTAGGGGGCAATTGATTGCAGTACTGTTCATCAGAGCTAAGGCTTGTGGTGTGGGGAAAGACCTGCATTGCTAATTACTTTCCTGCCCTGAACTCACCCCCAAGCACCTCACTGAAATTATTGTTTCTTTAAATATAAACTTCAGGCTGTTTGTTTCAGACAACAACAATATTTTTAATGCGCTGGAACAAGGTGTTCTTCAAAACTGAATTGCTTTCTGCAACATTTGTCTCAAATGTTGCATGATTATTGAGTAGGAAAGTGTCACCTTCACATATTGTAGATTACATGAACGTATTAAAACTAGACAGTTTGTGCTAACTTCTAACTTGTGAGAGTCAATTTCTTGTCCTCATCAGTACAATCTGCTGAGGTGTTTATCTGTTCTGTCAAGACTTAGTATATTGCCAGCCTTAAACTTGCCTTGTTTCTTGGCACTTTGACAACTATTTCCTAATTTCGGATCATGCTGACCATTGATTCCCTGGAAAAAAAAATAATTCTTCCTGACCAGCCCAATATACTCATACAAAATACTCATATTATTGTGAAATATTCTTTTTCCTTAAATATCTAAACATTTCCGTGACCAAGGCTTAATTTTCAAATAACATGGTACGTGCCTTCACTTTTGTCAACTACAGGTTAAATTACGTACCAATAAAGTACTTTAAATGGCATTGATAATTGGTGTGGAAAACATACTATGATTACATTTTGGGTTGATCACTTGAATAACAAAAATAATCTTTTCTAGAAAACTAAGCACACAAATTGTATTTCGTTTCTGTAATATTGTATTAAATAAGCTCTATTGCACATAAAGATCAATTATATATGCCTATTAAAAAAAAAATTACCATTACCTAGAGTCGACCTGTTTTAATTCCATATTTTTATATGATATTTATATTATATAAGAAGAATGCAAAACTATCGATTTTGCGAGTGTGTTGTCTATTCCTGTAACTTTGCTTAAAATTTCCAATATAACTAGAGTGTGACGTGCAAGCTGTTTTTTTTTGGCCAATTTGCTGATGGTAATTGGGGGCTCAGCTTTGTAATGTGTCCTCCGGCACACGCATGTCATGGAAAACAGTCACTCACTGCTTTGAAAATGGACATATGGAACAGACATGACTGCATCAGCCTTAAGACTTCATGCCAATGTTTTCAAACAAATGTGCGAGTTTCTGATAATACAAGACATAATTCTGCCTAGCTACTCAGTGCTACAGAACAAAGACACAGTAGAGTTACTATCATTATTAATACATGGATATTTTTCTTTAATCCATAAAACAGTAGAACAACAAGTGTGATTAAAGAATAATTTACAACTTACGTTTAAGTAGATTTCTGTGTAAATATATACGCACATATATCCTGTTTTTTATTCCCAGTCAGGCCCTGTTTGTGAAGAACAGACAGAGACAGGCGATTTCGCTTGTGATTTTGATTGCCTATGTTCATGGGTCGATTTCTTTTGTATCTGTGTAACTAACTGATCACTGCACACCAGTCTTGCTATTTAAATTTCACCATCAGACAAAAGCAATCTGTCAGGGTCCACTTTTCGCTGCCTGAACCATGGCTTAATCATTCATGTGGTATATCCATCTGCTACCACTAGTGGCCACCCTCCTCCAAATGGACCACTCAGAACCCAATTACCAGGTACAGCTGAACCTTATTACCTTAGTTTAGCCCTGCCTTTGCATTGTAGTGTAATCAGCTCCTTGCAGTGGCTTGTTCCTGGTCCTGGCTTGTTCCCGGCATCCTGTTCTTGATCTTCGGCTTCTGACTTGGCATGTTATACCGACCTCCCTTTTTGTCTTCAGTTCCTGGCATATCTGATTTGCAGCTGCTCAGAGTGGGCTTGCCTGACGTCAGCCCTGCCAGCGGGTTTACCTGTCATCAGCCATGTCTCTGCCTTAGGTCCCTTTTATTCTTTTTTTCCAGTCCTGCTATACCTATTTACCCATCAATATGCACAATCATTCTGTATATAACAAAGCACTCGCTTTATTAAAAAAATGGCAAATTAGAAAACAGGTAGACATCCTAATGCAGGAAAATGAAAAGACACCTAGACACCTAGTCTAGGTCTTAAGACTGAGTGATCCCTCAGTACCGTGGATGGTGTTGTGATGCACAGTGCACTCAAAATGCCCTGGCAGTCACAATGGTTGGTCATTGTTGATATAGTACTCTAATGCCATGTGTTCTCATCTGCCCTGCCCTATTTATAATATTTATAGTCACTTTGAAAAACTTTATTTGCAGAAGGACCACACTGAGCTGATCCTTTATAGATATGTACCAAAGTAGAGCCCTGCACGGGACTGCTTTTTTAATCCCGCTCCCGCTGATTTTTTGTCCAATCCCGTCCGCTCCCGCAATGTGGGTGTTCCACTCCTGCCTGCTCCCGCAACATGTGCGCCCAATCCCACCCGCTCCCGCCACCTCCTTACCTGAACTGCAGATTTCCCGCGCAGTCTCGCAAGGCTGCCCTCGAGATGCTCCCTCACAGCGTCTCTTCTCTTGCTCCGCCCAGGAATAAGGCGGAGTCACGGGAAGTGACGTCACATCACGTGACTCTGCTTTATTCCTGGGCGGAGCAAGAGAAGTGTAACTGTAAGGGAGCAGCGAGAAGGTAGTCCTGCGGGACTGCACGGGATTACCGGGACCCGCAGGTCCAGTGTCTGACCGCCCGCGTACGCAATTTTTTTGGCGTGACACGCCTCTCAATGCAGTCCTCTATACCAAAGTCTGTACCTACATAGACATTCATCAGAAAGAATACACTGCTGGGTGGTTAACACTGAGTAATTTAATTGTTTCCCATAGGCTGTGTGATAAGAGGTCAGGCTGGTTATCTAGTAGATTGGGCTGCTAACAGAAATCAAACCTATACAAATGGCTAATATCCATCTGCCTGACTGAGAGATCCCTCAGTACCGTGGATGGTGTTGTGATGCACATTGGCACTCAAAATGCCCTGGCAGCCACAATGGTGGGTCATTGTTGATATAGTACTCTAATGCCCATGTGTTCTCATCTGCCCTGCCCTATATATATATAATATTTATAGTCACTTTGGGAAACTTTATTTGCAGAAGGACCACACTGAGCTGATGGTAAAAAAATATTTAAACATTCAGAAGTAATATTACGCTACTGTAACAGTTCAGGGCTAGTAACTGCTGCTAACTGCCTAATGACCCAGGCAGAGAGCAACAGCCAATAAGAGGCATTTCTGTGCATGTGATTACTCAAGGAGCCAATCACATGCATGTTTCCAAGGGAACGGTTAGCGAGCATCGCTGTTTGTCACTTTGAACATGAAGTGAAGAGCGGTAAGTAGTGAATGTCAAGCCATTTTTAAGTATTTTCTCTTTGCAGAGTGACCAGCAGTCTTTGTGCCATTTTTTTTTTTTTTTTTTTTACTTGAAAGGGTTAATTTTCCCCCTTTTCCTCTTATAGGACTCGGGAGGCGGAGCTTACAAGAAAATTTCAGATACATAGATTTAGGGTAAAACCAAATTATTTAAACAGTAGATGTGCATGATCCAATTTTAAACCCAGCTATGATCACAAGCATGACACATTATGGAGTTTTAAGAATCTGGACAATACTAATGTATAGTTTTTATAAGAAAAACCACGAGGGAAAAAAAACATTTGTTTTCTTAATTTCTCCCAGGTTTTAAATATTGTTTCATACTAAATGATGGTTTGTATATATATATATATATATATATATATATATATATATATATATATAGTAAAGCCCTATTTGTACTGAAAAAACCCAATGTATATATTTTTTGTGTGGTTAAATTAAACGATGGGAAACTTTTACCTGACAACCAGACAGAAATAGTAGGACCAAGAATTGTATTTGCAGAGAGCTCATGATATTAAAGTACATCTATAAACTGTTGTTTGCTTCTAGGTGTTATCAGGTTGACGATGGCGAGCGTTAGAAAGAGAAGAGTTACATTTTGCGAGCACCAAATTGAATATATAAACAAAATTCTGCAGAGTAATGATCGGGCCCCTCCAAAAAAGATGGTGGCTTCCATTAGGCAGAAAAGGATGACGGCTTCCATTAGGCAGAAAAGGATGACCTTCCCAGAGGGATACATTAAATATATCAACAGAATATTAAAACGCAGCGCAGGAGAAATGCGGCATCCCAGATGTTATTGAATGAAACAGACTGCTGTATATAAAGATTTATTTACAGAACTTCTTTGTAGTGTTTTGCTGGAATATTTGCCATGAATGAATAACCCTGTCAGTCACATGGGGTTAGGATGCTTGTAGTCATACTTATTTTTAGCCAGTCTGGTGTTTTCAGGTAAAAGGTCTCTATATATGATGATGATAAAAAAAGAAGCAAACCGACATGCCTTACAAACCTACTCAAACACAAAGTATTCTCTCAAATCTGTTAAAATAATCTGCTGATTAAATATTGCTAACTATAAGACTTTGTATTCTGTGTTGGTTGTAACTCTATAAATTTTCCTCGCTAACAGAGAATATGTCTAACGAAATTTAAGGAAGTTTTACTGAAAGTGTGGAAGATAAGACGGCTTCCTTAATAAGGAATAATTATTGTGGGCTCCAGAAAGGCATCTTGTTGTGGAAACAGTGGAACAGTATCTATGCTGATGGAACTGGTAGAGGCACCGCCAGCCAAGGGACTTGAGTGACAGGACGGAGCCTGTCCTATTAATCACGGACTCTTTAGCCGAACCAACATATAAGGTCCCGAGTGTAGAGTACGTAAAATAACCAAAAGGGAACGTTTACTTTTTGCAATTATTACTTATAAAAATACAAACAGCACCACAAAAACAGTTAGCATCATAAATGCAAGCATTAAATAGGGTGCATATTGGAACAACTCAAATAATGTAAATTAATTTTGTTGATAGTATGTTACTTATATCATGCAAGTTAATACAAATCATTCATTCTTAAATAGGTCATAGAGGGTAGCGGAGGTTGGTAACTGAAGCTAATTGAAAACAAAATGCAGACAAATAATTTAAATAATGAGATTAATTTGATAATTGAGAAATTTTTTCATTTTCTGAAAATGTGGAATAGATTTTTCAGGAGACATACACGGAAGACATCAGTATTCCCAGATCAGCTTAAACTGACATTTACAATCACAATGTATCTGCACTGTTGGCTATTATTAAAACATATTTACTGTATGGATAGGCTTGTGAACAGGCCCCATCCGTTCAATAAAGAGTGGCTGGCCTTCTTACTCTAATATTCTATATTGTACATTTCATGGCCCTCATGTTATATTTCCATCCAGGCACCTTTTTTATTTAATACAGTTTGCATTGTTATGACATTTTTATATTTGTAAAGTTCTAACTTTAAATGAAGAACAAAAGCAGTATTCCATTTCTTAATCAATTAGGATATATTTATATATATATATATATATATTAGTTAGGGATGACCTGGAATGTGACAAGTTTCTCTATAAACATATAACTGATACACATAATAATGTAATATATGTGTGCCTAAAGACAAGATGACGACTGTTTGATGTTTGATGTTTGTTAGATTTACATATATGCTGTGCTGTCACACCACCTTTGGGACTTCCCGTTCCCAGCCGGCTGGAAGGCAGCAGAGGACAAAGTCACGCTCGCTGTTCTAGCAAACTGCTAAAAGTCCCAGCGTCAAACACAAGATGCCAGCCGCTTTGAAAATAAAAGCACCACCGATGTCAAAGAGGAAGTTGAAGGGTAATTACGTGTGAGCTCAAACCTCAGAGTATGACTAAAAAAAAAACGTACAAGAAATGTAATAAATTCCATAAATAGTCCATGACTAATAGAAGATATATTTTCTTGGTGGCTTATTTAAGAATGGCTTAAAGTTAGCCCAAAAGCTTTGATATCCTTCTCTCATTCTTTACTGTACAAAAAGAAGCAGCTTAGTGCCAAAACTATACATATGGGTTACTAAACTACATCAGACATCCCAACTCACCCGGAAGTCTCCCTCATTTTAATAGAGACTCCCTGACGCCAGCAAACTACAACACACATCCCGGAAATCGAGAGAGCACGAGACAGTGTTCATTATGACGATTGAATTCTCTCTTGTTCTTGCTCTCAAAAACAAATCTATGCTCTGTGGTGCGTCCTGGTTGGTCTCTTTTTGTGCTTACCAACCCTATCAGCTTTCTCGGTAGGCGGGCTTTAAAGCCGGTGAAGTTTACTCCCTGAATTGAATGTTTTCAGGTTGGGATGTCTTTAAAAAAAAGTGGTTAAAAGTGTCAGCTAATCATACTTGTCAAATTTAAAAAAAAGACTTGTGTGTGTCTTAATTATGTGAAAGAGTGCATATACTACTTTTAAGGTAATCCTTTATAACGTATGCAATAGAAATCCACCCATCATATATAATATGAAAGCAGAAATCCTGAAGAGAAAATCTAGTGTGCCAAGCAGCCGCCTCAACAAAGAACACATTATATTACTTAAATATACATGCTTTATCCTGTATGAAAAGACCCCCGTTCCCAATGAATCCAGCACCAGAGGTGAGTGGCAGTGAGTATATCGCATGAACATATCTGGGAACTTAAGGGCTCGGGCTATCCGGATCCTACGGTTGCGAGACATGGCTCCCGTCAGTGGCCGTGCCATTTAAAGGGGAAATGGGAGACTCTGGTGTTGACCATGAGAAGTGGAGAAGCAGTGCTCCTCTTGGGGTTCTCTGGGCCAGACCCGTAGAGTTCTCAGGCACGCACATGACCAAACATATCTCATGCAAGCCAGGGGAAGAGGCAAATACATTCGGGAGTATTCTGCAGAATCTCCTAAAGCATTTGCAAGAGGCGCAAATTTAAAAATGTAATAACTTTAGTTATGTGAAGAGCTATACAAACAATGTAAAAAGTATCAGCTCACAATAATATTTTGATCAGTTTTAATGCCATATATAATTGGGTAAAGGTCAAGTTTTTACATGAAAAAGTGTACATATATCAAATAAAACCAGCCAAGCACAGATCTCCATAGCATAAATGGGCCAGTTACAGGGAAGATTTCTGATTTCCTAAAATAACAAATTTAGTAAGCGGTGCCCCAGGGAGTCAGGATGCCACTGGTTGGATCTACCCTATATGGAAAATCATCACATAAATCCATTAGCCATATAACAGAGGGACTATTTTTATTATTTAAGTCAGGGCTTGACAAATTTGTTGTGAATCTAGGCGCCAGCTAAAAAAGTTAGGAGCCAGGATTTTTTTAAAACTAACAGTTGGTCAGGAGTGATCTGATCATCATCAGCTCACTTTTTTTTTTTAAACTCTTTCAATGCTGATGTTCCATTAGAGCACAGCATTGACTGATATTTAGTCCCCACAAGCTTGTGGGGACAAATGTTAACCCCTGCAATGCCATGAATGTGTCATACACAATTGTGGCATTGAAGGGGTTAACGCTGCACTGACGCTCTCAGGGAGCGATCAGGCAGCAGGGGAGGGTTGGGGCTGGTCTCCACACTCATGTGGAGACCGAAGAACGCTCTCCCCCTGTCTTCCTGTGCAGACAGCAGCAGCAGCGCCCCCGCGATCACCACGATTGTGGCGACGTGGGGGCATTTTTTAGGGATTTAACAGGCTGACAAACACCTAGGCGCCAGGGCAAAATGCTCAGTCGCCATGGCGACCTGGGATTTGTCGAGCCCTGATTTAAATAGTGGCTATAGATGAGTTGATGAACTCAATATTTTTCTATCAAGCAAACAGATCATATAAGCCATTTACTTTTGAAAGCAAATGAGTTCAACACATAAGGAAAAAGCATATACACACTCTCTACTGCAATTAATCTAAACACAGTTTACATGCATTTCCAATACAAACATGTAAACAGGTTTTCTTTACTTGTCATCTGTGTTGCAGGCCCAGGGACAAGCTTTAGGTGCTGGCTGGTATTTTCTCATTAGTGAAAGACAAATTTTATTATGAACACAAAGCTGTTACAAAAGGACTTTTGGCTACGATGAACATCTCAACAAATCAGATTATGGCCACCATTTAATCATCCACTTGAACAATTATAGCAAGGGCAAAACATTGAAAAGTTAGAAAAAGTTAAATCCAGAAAGCAATTAGCTTGCAGCAGATGTACTTGCATCAGTAACACAGCGCTGAGGTACAGAGATGTTATCATTTCACATTATACAAAGACCATCTGCCCAAGTTTCCTTTCAGGTCTGGGTTCTCACTCATACCCGTTTCATCCAGAAAACGAGCCAATCTAATTACCTTTCCATAGCAATATCCTGCCTTTCTGGGGACATGCAATTTCTTGCGGATTTCACGTGTGACGTTTAATTTCCTTTCATGAAAAGTTGCGTACGAGATATTAAAGATGAGGAAACTAGACAGGAAAGCAATATTATTAAAAAGAATATATAGAAAAAGCATTATTATGTTACATTGACTCTTAGTAGCAAATGCTTACCACATAATATTTATGCTAGAGGACGTAATACTCAATGAAGTAAAAGCGTAAACCTCGAATATATTCAATATGACATTACTGATGTCAAGAGAAAACCAAAAGTAAATCACACTAACAAGAAAAACTGCTTGTTAGTGGCCACATTGGAGAACACCCACAGTGCCGCTGCGTAAGTGATACTTTGCATCCTAAGTTAATTTTTGAAAGCTGTTTCATGGACAGGTCTGGCTGTTTCTAGCTTATGTCTTAATCAATAAAGCAGGTAAAGGGTCTGGAGTTGATTTGAGGTGTGGCATGCGCATTTGGAAGCTGTTGCTGTGAAGGCACAAAATGTGGTCAAAGGAGCTCTATACAGCAGGGGTGTCCAACATGCGACCCGCAGGCCAAATGCAGCCCACCGGACGTCGAGGTGCGGCCCACATGAGATCTGCAGCCAGGGCCGAAATAACGTAGGGGCTGATGGAGCTTCAACGTCATAAGAACGTGTATGATTGAGTGAATGAATATCTGTAAATGAGTGAGTATCTGTGAATGAGTGAATGAATGTTTATGAATGAGTAAATGAATGAATGTGTGTGTGATAGCATGGATGTATAAGTGGGGGGGCATGGCATGGGGAGGCTGTTTGAGTCTAGGATGCCACAGGTAGGCTGTTTGGGGGCAAAGATGGCAAGTCCTATTCTAGGGCATCTCCTATGGATGCATTCTGGGTGTCAGGGCAATATGCAAGGGTGTGAGGCATTAATTCACAAGGAGGTGCTGGCTGGGGGCATTACATAAATCAATACTAAGGGGGGGGCTGAATAAATATACAATGTGGGGCTAGCTGGAGGCAATACACAAGTATGTGGGGGCATCAGAGTGACCACGTTGGCAATGTTTTCCAGGAAAAATAACTTTTACATATTGTTGACCAGCCCAGATAAAATGCTGCCCTGCAGTATGAGGGATGGAAGGGAGTCAGTTTAGCCAGATATACATCCCCCATCATGCAGGGCGGCATCAATACATAAGGGGGAAGCTAGTGCCATTACATAAATAAATACTAAAGGGAGGGGCAGGCTTGGGGCATAAATAGACATAGTGCTGACTTAGGGTGATATAAAAGGGGGCAAAAACACAAAAGGGGGAGTCAAAACAAGGCAGTGTGAAAAACACTTTTTTTGTTTTTATTGTTGTAGCTTAGCCCATCCGTACGTGGGTGTCAGTGTGGCAGAGCCTATCCTGATGTGTGTGTTTGCGTGTCGGTGTGGCAGAGCTTGTCCTGGTGTGTGCCTGGGTGTCTGTGTGATAGAGCCTGTCCTGGTGTGGGTGTGTGTCTGGGTGTCGGTGTGGCAGAGCCTGTCTTGGTGTGCGTGTCTGGGTGTCGGTGTGGCAGAGCCTGTCTTGGTGTGCGTGTCTGGGTGTCGGTGTGGCAGAGCCTGTCCTGGTGTGTGTGTCTGGGTGTCGGTGCGGCAGAGCCTGTTCTGGTGTGTGTGTCTGGGTGGCAGTGTGGCAGAGCCTGTTCTGGTGTGTGTCGGTGTGGCAGAGCCTGTTCTGGTGTGTGTCGGTGTGGCAGAGCCTGTCCAGGTGTGTGTGTTTGGGTGTTGGTGTGGCAGAGCTTCTCCTGGTGTGTATGTTTGGATGTCGGTGTGGCAGAACGTGTCCTGGTTGTGTGTGTGTGTGTGTTTGGGGGTCCGTGTGGCAGAGCCTGTCCTGGTTTGTTTGTTTGGGTGTTGGTGTGGCAGAGCTTGTGCACAAAGAAGAATTTTCATTTTTAACAGGAATTTATTCTTGACAAACTCTGCCAGCTTATAAGACAGACAGACAGCAAATCAACATTTTATTCCTTCACACAAATGTTTTTTTTCCTTAAAATAATCCTAAAGCTTCAAAAGGCTCCGTTCCTGTGCTATAAATTGGCAGCTAAAGATCTTAGAAGCATAAAACACATAAATTATATATTAAACATATTTAATATAGAACATTTGTATTCTTAAAAAATAAGTTCTAATTAGTCCTTGTAGATTAATGTGTACCCAAATGGCTTACAAACACATATTAATTACCGTATTTGCCTGAATATAGGCCGCACTTTACCACCCCCACTTTACGTCTCCCCACGGGGGGAGTCCCGGCAAGGGAGACTGTTAAAGCACATCCTGCAGACGAGCCGGCAGCGGAGGTTGTTTACGCTCGCATCATCGCAGCCGGTGAACATCTGCGAGATCTACGTTAATCTTCCATGCCAGCACTTCCCACGGCAGAAGTGCCGGCACCGGATGTTGTATATGCATACTGCGTAGATGTCCCCCGCCGGCCCTGCAAGACCCCGGGGAGTCTGCACTGGTAAGTCTAGGGGGGTGGGGCACATCTTGGGGGCAGAGTTGCAGCATATCTCGGGGGGGCAGAGTGGCAGCATATCTATTCCACTAAGTGGTTTTATTTTACTAAGAACATTTTTTCTTTAAAAAAGCACCTAACTTTTAGGGTCCGGCCTATATTCGGGTGCGGCCTATAATCGAGCCAATATGGTAAGTGACAAAGGAGGAGGGAGGGAAATCATTGTGCTTTTCCATGATTTCCCAGCCACGTACTCGCTGTCATTGCAATCAATGACAATATAAGAAGCAACGAACACATCTGGTGACAGCTGGAAAGAGGCTGTGCACAGAGAACTCACTGAATACTGAGAGCTGCCCTATTATAAGGATCCTACTGCTACCGCTCCAAATTATATACACATGACCTAAAATGCTACAACTCATTTAATTAGCCCATGAGGGAAAAGTGTAGTCAAACCATGGGATTCAGATATATTTTGCAAAAAGACATAAGAACTATAAATAATATCTCTCTTACTATATGCTAGTTCTACAGCCCATTGCCCATACCAGCCAGCATTACCTCCACGGAAATTTTAAGGGACCTCTCAACTATCATATGCAATAAAGTACGTTTGATGGCTGCGGAGTCCAAAGCATTTTACTGCTTAACAACTAGTGCCTTTATTTTTTTTGTTATTGAAGATTAGATGTTGGTCAAATATTCCTCCTACCCATCGATGACTTCGCTAAAAGCAGGAAGTGTACGTATATAAGCTTCCTGCATACGCTCTATATCACTCCCAATGAAATCAATAAGAGTAGCGGCAGTCAATCACATGTATGCTAGTTGAATTCTGCAAGTGGCTGCTGCTACCCCCATGAGTTCCCAACATATCAACAAGAAACATGAATTATTATTTAGTGTTTTATACAGCACCATCCTGTCCCACAATGCTGTACGATTATTTAAATTATACTTATTCCATATTTTATCTGAAAAAATAACCATAAAAAACAACTAAAATCTTGGGTATGGCTATGGTGTATACACAGCGATGCATTGGGCAGGTCAGGACTTCAATACACTTCACAGCAATGTTAGCAAAGTATCAACAGCAGGACAGAAATACAGAGCAAAATAAAACAACTCCTGCCATCAAACAGTGGGCATCTGAAGGTGGAATAAAGAAACCACCATGCAGAACAGGAACAATATCTAGACGCTCAGAGGAAACAGCAGCAGATAGTTAGCGGAGGTTTGGAGGAATATGTGAGCACAAGACGTACCTTAACTTGTACCCTAACATGCAAAGCTCCGCATGCACAGCAATCTATAGTACAATGCTTTGAGACTCAACTGCCTGCAGCTGGAACAATAGAATTTGCTGTAAAATATTGAGATTTGTGCCTTTCACACAGATATATCGGATAACATACCAAAGGTGGAAGCAGAAGAGGTACTGGCATCAAACTTTTACTAAAATCAGATTCAAAATATATTTTCCATTTTAAACTAATATGTATATGCAGAATTCAGCAGTCTGATTAGGGAAGGTCATCCAAAATATCACGACTGGCAACAATGACAATGCCAGGTCTGCAGATAAAAGACATTTATTAGAACAAAATAAGATAAAACCAGTACTAATTACTGTATAAAGCACTGGATTTATAACAAATTTGTTTTAAAACATTGATTACAATTTTAAGGGGCTGTGTCACCTAAGAAACCTCTGAAAATGTGACCAGATAAGTGCGACATTATTTAGAGAGAAGTTAAAGACACCGGTCTTTTTGGTTCCTCCTTAACCCCTAGTGTTTTGGGGTTTTTTTTAGTACTCTAAATACTGTTTGTTTTTAGCATATGTGGGTTTAAGATCACCCTTATCCTTGTTTCATGTAAAACACTAAAAGAAATTTTTTTTTTTTTTTGCAGTGACCCAATTTATGTTCATTAACAACCCCCGATTACAGACATACCCTATATACATATTTTATTTATGTACTAGAGGCCGCATCCATCCTTTACATAGAACCCTACAGGGTAGTATTTTTAAAACTTCCGGCTTAAGGGTGTTTGGCGTAGTGAATGGGGGGGTCATACTTTTTATATATAGTGCTACGGTAATGGGATAAGGGCTTTTTAAAATTATTTATTTTGCACTGTGCTATATGGATAGAGATTGCTTTAGGGAATTCGCATATATGTTATGAATGCCAGTGATATTGTTTATATATTTTTTAAATAACAAACACTTTACGGGGGGAGAATGCCCCCATGGCTCCGTCCTTTTGGGGACGTGCTCTGAGAAGCCAGAATAATGCAGATTCACAGAGAAAAGGATGAATTCAGCTTCTCCCCATTCCTCCAATTTTGGGAGATGGTATGTCCAGTCTTTTACGGAGGTGCTCCAGGTTTTGTTGTTCGAAAATGAATGGACCAAAACTAAATATTTGCCTTAATTGTTTTTAGTCCATTTGCACAAGTCTAACTGATACATTAGGTAAAGAGGGTCCTACTCACGCACAAAGGCACACTTCAATCACCCTCCACTCACCCCTACTAAATGTCTGGCAGGAGATTCATTTGGCTCACAGATAACTTTAATATGCATTCTTCTATAGTATAGACTGTCCCTTTTAGTTTAAATCACACCTGACTAATTTCACATACTGAGATTTGGTAAACACACATAAACTCAGACTGAGAGAACTAGACGTGCAATTTTGGTTTGTTTATCCACAAAAAATATTTTGTGCTATTATTTTTTTCAGCAACAAAACTGCAATTGGAAAACACCCCCCTCTAGGAAATCTCATTATGAATTGTCGTTCATAATAAGCAGCGACATTGTGCCCAGAACTTGTTGTAAAACGTCTAGAAGGTATAACCTTAACCATCTCTTTATTTAACCGTAATCACAGTAGTCTCATTAGATCAGGTTTAAAACATACAGAATACTTGCAGAGATGATACACACCTACGGCAGACAGTAATGAGCGTCTTTGGGATTTCTGAATCTCATCGGAAAATGAATTACAAAAGTTTTGCTTGAAAAAATACATATATGGGGCAAACAGATACAGGTGTTCCTAGGTATGCAATGTACAAGGTCCCCTAGGACTCAGACAGGCAGGGCTGGGGGCTGCACCTGAGAATCAGAAAGAGGGGTATAAGAGTTTAATAAAAAATTTTATATTCTTCTTGGTTCTTTTCCTGCCAGTGTTTACATAACTATCAAGCAGGACATTGCCACAAACTGTGCTGTGGCGAAGAGAACGAGGCATGTAGCATGTTTTATAGTACAAACATATCCTAGATTTAACTACCGTATTTATCGGCGCATAACATGCACTTTTTTAAACTAAAATATGAAGTTGAAACCCTACCTGCGTGTTATACGCCGATAAATCCTAGAGCTGCACAATCTTTCCCTGCACAGCTCTCTCGCACGCCCTCTCTGATGCCGGGATCCGGATGATGAAGTCACTCCGGCCCCGGCATCAGCACAAAAAGTAAAACGCTGGAAGATAAAGAGGACCCATACCAGATCTCCCAAACGGTAGGGAGTAATATATAAAATTAATGTGTGTGTGTGTGTGTGTCTGAGTGTGTGCTTGTGTGTCTCTGAGTGTGTTTGTGTGTGTCTGGCTGCGTGTGTGTCTGAGTGTGTGTGTGGTTTCCCAGATAGCAGTGATTCTGATGAACTTTTTTTTGTTCAAAGAGGTGCTTTTTCTTTCATATTTGCCTTATACGTGGTATAAATGTTATAATAAATGTTATAATGTAACAAATATTATTCCAACATTAAGTTCATAGCATCCAAGTTTAAATTTATTTTTTCTTACTCAAATTTCCTTGTTAAAATGGGGTTGCGTGTTATACACCAGTGCGTGTTATACGCCGATAGATATGGTATATATTCTAAAGTTTATGTCTTAAGTGGATTTTGTTTTAAAAATTACACCTGTATATTGTTTATACATTTTAAGTAAATTCTCCTCCAGGCATACATGAACTACAGTGATGTCTCGTTTCTTTAATGCGAATGTCTACAAACAACTCAGAAGCAGATGAGGTTACATTACATATATGATACAATGGATTACGACCTGTAAAATGTTCAGACCTACCTAGCATTAGTGCCATAAACATCTAATGCGACATTAGATACAAAAGAACATGAGTGAAGAAACAGTGTTCATTCTGATGTATCTATTAAAGAAACATACAGCCAATGTATCATTTGTGAAAAAGTAATTGTCCCCTTTGACACAAAACCTGGTTATGCCACTATTAGCAGAAATAACTGCAGTCTGGTCTTATACAACCAAACGATGTAACTCCTCCATGCACAACTGCCTTTACTCTGTGACCAGCCACAACCTGTTAATGGGGTTTAGGTACGAACTTCAACCAGGCCACAGCGTCACATTTTTTTTTCTTCAATCATTCTTGAACCTTGACACCACCCCCAACACACGTATTGACTGTAGACAGCATGCCGTATTTATAGCACACCCCACGTCAACCACTTTTTTGGCTCATCTGCCAATAGAATGTTGTTCCTGAAGAAACTTACTACTTTGCCAAGAATCCCAAATTTTGTCCAGTGTCTATCTGTTGGTGAAGGCATGAATACTGACCTTTACAGATCCCAGGATGATGTGTCGGGGTCATCGATGGCTTACAAGATGATTTTACACTCTCGTACCTCCCAACATTTCAAAATGTGACACTTTTTTTTTTTTTTTTTTTTTTCGCGGAACTCACCGATACAAGCAATTGCACTTTAAAATGTCGACCTTGCATCGCCACGTAAAACACGCTTCTTTTTGCCAGCACAGTCATACATCTTACACACTGAATTGAATTCCCATGAGGCTCAGTCAGACATACTACTTCCATGATGCTGGCTGAGCGTCATGGGAAGTGCAGCAACAGTAAAGCTGCAGATGCTAGCTATGAGCTAAAATTCCTATGGTTCTCAGTCCGCTAGGAGTCCAGCATAATGCTTGCTGAGCATCATTGTTAGAGTAGTCCACAGCAGCAGAGATTTCTTTAAATTAAAAAAGGCTAACGTTAGCATCCCTCCCAGGACCCTTTCACACTGCCTCTACACACACCTGCCCATAAACACACACATACATACAAGTACATTGCCCTTACACACACACATATACACTGCCCTTACACACACACACATATACACTGCCCTTAAACACAAACATATACATGTACACTGCCCTTAAACATACATATATACACATACACTGCCCTTACACACCTGCTAACAAATACCTATACTGCTCTTACACATACACAAGCTTATAAACACATACATTCACTGCCCTTACACCTCTTTCTCCCCATCTCTTACCTCTTCCTCCAGCCTCCATCCTGTATCCTGCATCCTGTGGTGGGAGCGCAAGGTCTTTACTGCTCCCTCTTCACTATGCGCCGGCTATTGCTGAAGAACGTAGGGATGACGTCATATCCCCACGCTTGGCATTATTTGCCGGCACACAGTGATTAAGGAGCAGTAAAGTGAGGTCTGAAGTGACAGACCTCGGGCTCCCTAATGTTGAGCAGACTAGTGGGAGATCGTGATCTCCCAACTAGTCTGCAGGCTGCAGCTGCTGATCGGGCCTCTGTGCCCCCCGCAGCTGCACCTGAGGTGAGCATCGCTCTCGTCTCACTCGTCAAAGCGGGACAGAGGAAGGGATAGGCGGGACAGAGACCGAAAATCGGGACAGTTGGGGGGCATGCACTCTGCTCTCTGACAGATTTTGGAAGGATGGCCACTCATTTTTCTCCCACATTTTATTTGCCATAAATAACATTGGGGAATGTTTATAGGTGAAATAAAACTGGCTCTTTACAGGGGAGGAATTGTCATACTCATGTACACGTTATTAGTACATGTTGTTAGAGTAACTGCATTTTAAAATGTATCTGTTTCACTGCTTTCCTAACACTATGGCAAAATTACTGTTAACATTGCTACAATGCATAAGGGGAACCTCTGTTTTATTTATTGAATTTCAAGAATAAAAAAATTCTCTACTCTCACTGCAGCAAACATGACTAATGAGCAGACTCTGTTCATCATTAAGAGTTCAACACGTGTATTACCGTGTTTTAGAGGACACAATGTGCACCTTAGAAAAAAATAAATTATAATCCAAGAGAAACATCAGCTAAAAGTTACACTACTTAAACTTTCTAAAGATACCTAGAAGACATTACTTGGTCTTCATTAGTAAAAAGTTAAAGGGGCACGCCAGCCATCATATGTACTTTAATGCGTATGATAGGTCCGGCCTGTAAATGCGGAATGCCCACATCGAATGACAGATTTCCACCCTTTTATGTCTGAAGACTTCATGCCTAGCTTTCCTATTTATGAATATATTAGTCTGTGTAACAGTCTGGATTTGCGTTTAAAGCATATGGTTCATACACCAGGTGTTTTCTCATATAAATATCATCTGCATCATGTAGCTCTTTAAACCATCTGCTGTTTCTTTCCAACCTTACACCTCCTCTCACTGGTAGAATTGCCTGATTCATTTTCAGTATTCTTAAATCAGGCATATTTTTGAAATTCTTACCGTACTAAAATGATGAAATACAGAGGCAACCTCTTATATAAATAAAAGTATCAATTTCCACATGAACAGAAATAGATATTAACAAAAATTAAAGGGTTATACTTCTACTAAGCACAAATGTTTTTTATAATAGTAGAGCGCATGCATTGGCAAAATTCTTATGCTTACAGCAATGTAGTGAAGGAAGAAATACTTCGTATGCCTCCCATTTCAAATGTTCAAAGGTGGATGCTTAGAGTGTGCTTGATCTCTTGAGTGTTAACTAAGCTGCCCGCCACCAGCCCAGATCCTTTGACAGCGACGTTGGTTGCATATATGGAAAGGCCAGCCCAAACAGCCATTAAGGTGTACGAGTAAGGCATTTAGAGGAAGAATAGTCAGAGACAAAGCAGAGAAACCAGAAAGCGTAATGTGGTATAAACAGCAATAGGCCAGGTTTGCTGTGACTTTCTCTCTTCATCTGCACCTCTGCGGACATAACTTCCAGGCGATTGGAAAGAGGACATAACCAGAAGCTCTGTCATTTTGCCCTAGGATAACCCTGTGTAAACTGGGAGAGCTTCCTCTTGCCTGATTGGAGGATCAGGGGACAAGACATCACACAAAGTTCTGCCAATTTGCATATTACCTTGCGTGAATGTGCGCCAAAATGGCAGAGCTTCTGGTGAAGCCCTCTCCCTTGATTTTCGTCTGAAACAAACAGGCAGGAAATGGAATTTGTTGTCTGAGAACAAACGGGCCAAAAACGTCCCGAAAAAGTTGTCTGAATCATTTTTGGCCTGTTTGCACAAGTCTAATAATCCAGACCCTCCTGAAACATCTGTGATGAGCAATGTAGGGCAATAGAGCTCTAATTCACAATAATTGAAAGACTATTCAAAAAAGTGGTATAAAGAGAAAGCCCCAGCTGTCCTTAAAAACATTATATATAATTTGTGTAGGTAAGCACAGGACATAGCAAATACTTTCCCAGTGTTATCTGGGAATCATGTTAAAGGAGTTTTCAAGAGTCTTACTATTTTATTGATATTGGCATCTTCAGGATTCTGTAATCAATATCTGGCATCATTTGTGAAGCACACTTGCTGACATAAGATCAAAATGAGAGGATATAAATTTAAAATATTGATCAATTATATACTAAACATACTATTGATTACATTGAAGTGTTCATTTTTGCTACAATCCAATCTGGCCTCCCATATTGTGAACAAAGCAACAGCGCGCACTGAATCTTGAGCTAAAACAAATATAATGCCGATTCCCATTTACAGGCCCAAAAAACCATGCGCGGGTTTGCCCTTAATATGTATGTGGTGACATGACGTGAAGTGCGTGTTACATGCATAGATGTATGATGTCACAATATGTCCTGTCCATTGAATGGAATGGCCTAATTTGGTACTCTACATGCAGTAACCTTAATAAAAAAATAACTACATTTAGCATCTATATGATACATGAGTGCTTAATACCCAATTTTAAAAGAATTGTTAAAAGCCAATATTTGTGTAAAGGTGCAAAGACAAAAAGCCTGTTAACATTTTAAAGCTATGTCCTAATCTAAAAGATATATCAAACAATCATTATGTTTTTATCAAACACAGAGGTAATAATAAGATGCTTATACATCACTCGGGCTTTAATACATGAACATTTGCAATTATAATTTCTGAAACTGCCATAAGGCACAAGATGAAAAGAAAATCTAACCTCTCTTTCCATATTGAGACGCTGAGCATTCATTATGCATTAAAGTCAAGCGAGTTTCAGTATAATAACCTGCCAATTTAAAGTAATTATGGCTCCAAACATTTATCTATGTTACCACAGCTATATCTATATGTTACACCGTGAAAAGGACAAGAGGATAACACTTTGCAGTGATCAGCAAGCAGAGAAATAAGACAGGTAAAAAGGAGCCAAAATAGTCATGGACGATGTTCCAAAGTATACATGCTGTAAAGTTTTCAATGCAAGGGATAGGAGGGACTCCACTGAAATAGTATCCATTACAAAAGGTAGAAAATACATTCACATTGATAAAATTCTTAAAATATAATTTCATAAAATACCTGTGAAAAGGCTGCAAAAGCTTTTCAACTGGGGCAAAAACCTGGATAAATCTTCACCTCCCATACTTTCTGATTTTTGTCAGTTTATGGACTCCATGATACCTCCGGATAGGCTATTTTCATGTGATGTTTATCATATATCACTTCATATTAAATGGTGAGCAGCATACTTACGCTACCCTTATCCTAACTTTGGATTGATAAAGGAAAGGAATCCTAAGAGAATATCACATTGTTAACGAAAAGCAAACAGTTTCGGGAGTAAATATAGCACAAGACCTTCCGATTACCCTTTTTATCACTCATGTAATGGATATTCCCCATTCCTTACATTCAGTCTCTGAAACGCCTTTAACAATAACCAGCTTTTTAGTTTCTTCCTATAAAATGCACTTGTACCTGCAGCCCCAAGAATATAAGCGTACATTCAAATGGAAATAAAACTTTAAAAATAAACAGCGGCTACAGCCTTTAACTACAGGAAACAAACAACTCTAAAAAGAAAATAAAGTGATTTAACAATGCCAATTCTCATTCATTATGCATCTGGGTGCCGAGAATCAAGCAGCTCATTGCTATTCACTATGCAGTTACTAAACTATTGTGTTTGCAGTAAGTTCTTCACTTCTAACCTTCCAACCTGCAACTAAAATGGACGCTGGATCTGCGGTGTTATTTTTATGTGTCATCAAAACTGTGTCAAGAACATTTTACTACTATTAGCACGGAACATTTGGCACAGAAACTGGAAAAGATTGATCTCCGTATGACGCAAAGTATTATGAGAAGAGAGATTTTTGTGGGGGTGTACGGCCATGAAATCCTTACAGGTTTCCTCAATAATAAGCAAAACATTCTCAGAAAAGAGTCACAATCAATTACATTCTGGCTTCTGACAAAGACTGCTAAAAAAAATCCTGCAATGATTAAGGAGACAGTCATGTGCGGCCGGCAGACCAGTTAGCTTAGAGATACTTAAATTGAGTATATTTTAAGATAGTGTTGTAATTTATGTAATAAAGTATTTCTTCTACATTTTACATCACGTTTTATATTATATTTATATACATATACTCCATACACTGGATCCACTCTGCTGTTCATCACCTTAACCCCTTCAGGGCAAACTGCGTCTTCCCTAGAAGACGGCAGTTTTTTTTAAATATTTAATTGAGGGGGGGTGGCTGCTACGGAGGGACACCCAGCGGTCAGTAGCAGCCGCCCCTCGCGATCCCAGCGTCCATAGCAACGCTGGGATCGCGCATCATCGATGACGTACCTGGTACGTCCCGGTCTGCCGGAGACCTTTAACCCGGAAGTACCAGGTACGTCCCGGTCTTGAAGGGGCTAAAGGGGGGAGTACTGCCCTAAGTCAGTACAGGTTACAGGCTCTAGGCAAGGGGAGACGCTAACTGTAGCCACCTCTTTCTGAGAGCATTTCTGATGTGTTGCAATTCTGCTCTATGTGATTTTATCCATTTGTAGACATCTCCATTCAAGTACAATTGGGTGTGTGATCCCTAATCATACCAGGCGTTGATGATTTGAGTCAGTCTTTGTCTGTGAGTTTTTTTATACATTTTTTTTTTTATTTGCTATATTTTATCATACAGCAGGGGCATCCAACATATGGGAGATCGGCAGCCAGGGCAACCAGGATCACAAGAGCCCTGCTGCTTACCTGCGGGAGAGGTCTTTTGTACTCCACAGAGGAAGCAGAACCCAGCAGAGTCACGTGAATGCACGTGACATGACATGACTCTGCTCCAGTCCTGCTTCCTCTGTGCAGTACAAGAGAATGCAGAGGGAGGCCGAGCCCCCTGCTGAAGTCTGTGAGCGGCATCGAAAGAGCTGCAGTGCAGGTAAAGGTGTGGGGGAGGGTGTTTGAATGAGTATGCGTGATTGAGGGAATGAGTCTGTGAATGAATGAATTAGTGTGTGTGTGTGATAGCATGGATGTGTAAGTGCTGGAACCTTGGCATGATGGGACTGTGATTGCTGTTAGCAATCACACTCCTATCATGCCAGGTCAGCCAGTACATGCTGAAACCTGGCTAGCTGCCCCCTTGTGTATTGATGCTGCCAGCAGTATGGGGTCTGCACATCACTTACAGCCACCCTGTACCAGCATGTACTGGCTGACTTGACATGATAGGAGTATGATTGCTAACAGCAATCACAGTACCATCATACCTAGGTTCCAGCATTTACTGGTTGCCTGGGTATAAAAGGAGTGCGATTGCTATCATGCCAAGTCATATTGTTGAATGTCTTTGTCCATCTGTGTTACTTACTTTTAATAAAAGTGTGGTTAACACACCAAAAGTGGACAAAAAAAAAATACAACAATATTAATTTATATATGAATGTTCACAGCAATCACACTCTTATGCCCAGCCAACCAGTACATGCTGGAATCTGGGTATGCCTGAGATTACGGTTAATAATATAATATATATTTATATATATATATATATATATATATATATATATATATAACCATTGTTATTTTTTTTTTTGGTACAATTTTGGTGTGTAACTTTTAAAAAAGTGTGGGATTTTTTATTATTTTTTAAAGGTGATTCAATTTTTTATCATTGAATATAGACAATCCAGATCACTGGATAGCAATGCACAGACATAAAAGTTCAGATTCAGCACCTTGTTTCACAATACACATGCCAGGGTGCCAGCCCTACTATGGAGCAGAGTGGGGCAATTGCCCCAGGTGGCACTTTTGAAGAGGTGGCACTTTGCCGCCCCAAGAAATGCTTTAGGACAACGCAGCCGGCAGCAAGCTATTATTAGCTTGTCTGCGGTCTACGGAGCTAATGCACGCTGCGCAGAGCTTCTTCTCCTCCGTGATTGGAGGTCAGCTCTTGCGTGGCAGCATTAGTTTCCCGGAGAGCGCGGTGATGTCAGGCCTCACGTCAGTGCTCACGCACGGGGGGAGCGTGCACAATGTCTTGGGACGATGTTGTCGGGGGCTGACAACAAACGAGAGGCCTGGCAGCTTTGCATGTGGTTTCTCACAGGCAGGAGAGGGCTGGCCCTGGGGAAGGGGGGCAACTTCACCCACAGGCCGATTTAACACTCTTAAAAAAGGGCCAGTATGTCAGTAGCTAGAAAGAAGCTAAGAGAGTAAATGAGTGAAGCAGAGAGCAAGTGAGTAAAAGTTAGACGGTAAGGGAGGTAGGGTGAGAGTGTGCAAGTATGTGTCAGCGTGAGCTTGTAAGTTTGTGTAAGTGTGACACTATGTGTGTAAATACGTGTGCCGCTGTGTATATTAGTTCCTAGTGGGGTCTCTTGGCTTTGCCTGCCCCCTGGGCCAGAAAGTGCTAGCACTCTCTTGTTCACAGAGATCAAAGAGTGTTAAAACATCAATTGTTTGATAGGAAAAATAACAAAAAGATTACTTTTCTGTTTATTAGTGAATGTTTTAAGTTCATTAAAGACAGCTATTTACTCTTTATGTTTATTTTAAGCTTATACTTTTTTTCTAATTTGCAGATGTCAATCTGTTTCGATATGTGAATGAAATCTGTACAATAAGCAGCTACTAAAACCAGAAAGCCTCATTAAAATAACTCTTGCCTGCATCATCCGCTAGAGGTCCTGATGAGGCAGGTGTTGAAGGCATGTTGAAGTCATCTCCCCGAATACCATCAGGAGGCTCTCTCTGCTGAGCGCTGTGCGATATGTCGTAAGTCCAGGAGATATCCAATACATTGCTAGATTCAGATGCCTGACTTGGCGTGGCTCCCTTTTGTTCCATTCTATCTAACAGAAAGAAGAAAAATAGAATATTTATATACCCCAATACAAACTACTTAAGAGTTTTTCATATTTATAGAAAAATGCTGAAAAATATATGAATGTATAATGTGTCGTAACATCAGTACTCTTTGGTCGGGGACTAATATTTCAACGGGTAACGTTTCACATAAACCACCTCAATACGGTTTCTGTCAACATAGACAAATTTAGTGCACAGAGTTAAAACAGTTAGAATTTTTGAGAAGCATTTTAATATTAGGTATTTATTGACACTGTTTGATGAACCACATACCCTACTAACAAACAATGCTTATTCCTTTCTATCTTGTACTCTATACGGTACATTTTATTTTACATACATAAATAAGTAATCTTCTTTCCATCTGAGATGCAGGTTATACTAAGAATTATGATTTCTTTCTTCTGATTGAAAAAGTTTACTATTTCCCCTGATTTCATCTACATAGGAGTGATACTCGCCAAGTTCAGGCGCTGTGTTTGGGTGGCAAAACTGTAGTATTGTTCTGTAATCCAATAAAACTAAAATTTCAGGTAACCAAACCCTATGCATTTTATATTTTTAAAAGGAGTAAAGAAATAGAAACAAAATATAAAGATCCTTAAATATCATTGGAAGCCTAAAACCATTGGAATTTTCACTTTCCCACATTGTGACAAGAAAATAATTATCTATGAATTAGCCATTTCCAATGTTTACAACTTTTTTTATTAGGTGAACAGATTTTAAAAATTATGTATTTTTCTCCCTACACATCAAATTTGGTGGGGAATCCGTTAAAGGAACTGCAATTTAATTGATGTAAAGTCAAAATTAAGTAAGAATTGTGAAACTTGTTTTCAGGCATATTTGGTGCTTGCATTGCTCACAGACGTCTTTTATATATTTTATTCATAAAAGCCACTGGGTGGCAGCATAACATACAACATACAAAGCCATTCAAAATATGCTACACTATATGGCCAAAAGTATGTGGACTTACAGTGCCAGGTGACCCGATCAGGGTCTCTATCGTCCCAGAGATTCCACATCACGGGAATTCCCTGGCAACACCAGTGATAGATAACGTTGCCGGACGTAAAGGCTTTCTAGATTGCTGTTACAGTTGATCAGGCAACTCAGCCACAAATTGTGACCTCAGCTGTCAGGGGTGAGACTAGGCTGAGATAAGTTATTGTTGATATTCTGTGTGATTTTAGCACACCTTCCTATCCATCTATTCATTTTCTTATTAGGATTTTTTTTCTTCATATGGTACATACACATTTATGTTCTGTCTGCAGCAAAAGAGCAGACACGGATGCTCTATTATTGGTGGAGATGATGTCTCTGCGATTTGTTAACTGGCCAGGGAGCTGTTACCCAGCCATGTTTAATACATTTTGGTGAACCCAACTACTACTGAAAAACTGATGTATAAGTTATGCGAGTACATTAACAAAGCAGGGGAATTGTGATTGCACATATCGCAAAAAAGGTTTTTGGGTACAGGATAACCCAGTAGATGACTTATCTAACATTATCATATTAATTTAGGTGGGAAGAAAAAGGGCACATGTCAATCAAGTTCCGCATCTTTATTGTTCTTGCGCTAAGGTGCCTTTTGTTTTTCTAATGTAAACCAATTTAACCCTTCCAGTCTTCCTTTATAAGAAAAAAAACGCCTGTGCACATCAACAGTAAAACAGTAAGAACAGTAAACCACTCAAAAGGTGTTGAGAGCTTATACAGGACTACTGGATAGTGCACACATTGGGTTTATTCAGTACATTAAAGTTAAGATAACAGCAAATTATTTATATGAATTCATTAAAATGTATAAAAGTGAACATAAGCACAGTATGAAGGCCACAGGCTGCGTGGCCTGCAGCTTCGTGTTTAGATTTGCCGCTCTTTGGCCGAGAGGCACGCTGGGATTTTGTCCACGATAGGCAGACTGGCGGGGCGCCTCACTTACATAAAGTAGGCCTCAGGCATTGTAGTGACGCAGGACGAATTACCAAAGCCAACGGAAACCTCTATTTAAAATTAACGAGGATGAAATGTGTCAATTGTTTCCGGCAAAGATAGCCTTAACAAAAATACGATTCCATTCTAGGTATTCTGCGCATAGCTTTACCAGGGCAGCCGCACCTATTAACCTACACTTGTACTCGGCACACAGGGGGTTACTAACCACTACGCAAATGAAATGAGTTAATTATTGGAAATGTCGGCCGTGTATGACAGATATTTATATTAAAAACTTGTTTTATGTAACTATGCGTGGATTTGCATTTCTTAATACTCTGGGCCACACGGGGTTAAAGCAATCACTAGCGGGGAAATGATAGCACCTGCTGGAGGTAAATTTCTTTTAGTTTGCCGCAAATGGCTCCTCCGTAGTTCAAGGAAGTTGAATAATGGCGCCAAATTACCTCAGAAATACTTCCTTTCAACCACACTCGCTTCACAGCGCCTGTACGTCTCCCGCCTACGGCAAAAGGAACGGAAATCGATTCCCGGTGAGAGAACGGCAACAACTTCTCTGCGATTACTACGGTGGCCACACTGAGACAAACAAAAACGGCTGCAGGATTGACTTTTTACAAAGCAGTGCCTAAATATTTAGGAGTGTTTTCCAGACAATTCAATGATTATATTGTCAATCTAGTTAATCCTGAATATAAATTCCCATACGATGTAACGCTAGAGAAGTATTAACCCCTTAAGGACCGGGCTCGGTTTTTCTTTTTGTACCGTGTGGGACCGAGGCTGTTTTAATACTTTTGTGGTGCTTGTGTTCAGCTGTAATTTTCTCCTCAACCATTTAGTGTACCCACATAAGTTATATATTGGTTTTTTTTTTAGGACAAGATGGGCTTTCTTCAGATACCATTATTTTGATCGTATCATCTTATTTACTATAAAAAAAAAAAATGGTGAAAAGTTGAGAAAAAACATTTTATGACTTTTATTTGAAAAATCTTTTACTCGCCTAAAAAAGCAAGTAAAAAAAACTAGCTAAATAGATTCTACTACTTGTCCTGAGATTAGAAATACCCAATGTTTTTATGTTTTTTTTGCTGTTTTTTGTAAGTTATAGGGCAATAAGTACAAGCAGCGTTTTATGATTTCCAAACCTTTTTTAACAGATCTGGTCAGTCTGCCTCCATCTCCTCTTTGGAATATATTTGAAGCTGGTTAACTCAATTTAACCCATTCAAACCATGTATTTTTGAAAACTAGACACCCCAGGGTATTTCAAATGCTGTTATTTTAACCCTTTCCATGCAACAGTTATACAACCACACTTTGTCAAACTTTGTAATAGTAATTTTTTTTTTTCATACAAATTGTACTTTAGTTATAGATATACAGGTTCTGGTATATGTCACTGTCAAACAACACCCCAATGTGTGTTCAGGAACATCTCCTGAGTGCAGTGATACCCGACATGCATGTGTTGTTTGAGATTTAAAATGCCACATTTGGGAAGTGCGCTTTTTTTTTTTCTCCGTTTTGGTCAGTCTGTACCTATGCCCTATCTTTGAGCTCGGCCGCTCCAATTTACCCCATCAGCCATTTTTTTTTTTTTTTTTTTTATATTAGACACCCTTTGGGTATTTGAAGTGCTTTTATTTTAACTCTGTTGAGATTTTTGAGAAATTTTAGCACTTGCTCAAAATAATAAACTTTATTTTTTTATTTTATTAATACTTTTTTTTATATTTTTATTACACATTTTGCTGGTACTGGATGGTTCATCTAGTGACATCACTGCATAATTATTTTTAAATGTTAGCACATTTTTTTTTTTTTTCCATTTTTTTTTTTTTTTTTTTTGGCGGCTGTTGACCCCCCGGGGAGGCCAGACATGGCCCCCGATGCCTATCTCGGCCTCGCTGAATGCCTCGACATCGAGGCATTACAGTAACGCCGTTTAAGCGTTGATCACTTTCTAAGCTTATTTAATTTTTTGACGGTTCAAAGGTCGTTAAGGGGTTAATAAATGTAATAGTAAAAGTCCCTCACAACACTGAAAACGACTCCAGCTATGCAGTGTAAAGTGTTTGGTCTGGTGTTGTGGGAAAGGGTTTGGCTAGGGACGAGGCTTTAGTGAAGTTTTCTGTCATTGTGATTGATTGACAGCTATTTATGTAACTGGCATTTAGAACAAAAATAATGCACCGTATTCACACACTTTATTATCACATAGCTGGGGGGGGGCTGCAGACAGTGCAGAGCACCATGATGCATGTATATGTCTAAGCACCCGGCCTATGATTTTAAATGGCCAAAAACATGAAATATTCTAGATTAGCAAAATGCCACCCCATCCTACCATAGCTTCTAGAAATACGGTAAAAACGCATTCATCACTTTTAAGATCGAATCCTGCACATGTAAGCTTCACTATTAAAGAAATATACTTTGGTGAAAGAAAAAAAAATGTCATATTCTTAAAAGTATTATTGCCCTTTGCCTTAATCCAGTAAAATGAGAAATACTTCCAAGAACAAAAATAGAATGATAATGATTATATAAATATATCACAAGACAGTTTGACCTCCAACTTGAGCAAGATGTCTGTGAGGCAAGAAAGCTGTCTGTGACCTGTAAACAACAAACCAGAAATGTTATATGTGTGAATTTCCCATCCTTGCAGTAAAAAGACAGTCTAATGTCCTATACAACCCAACCAATGAAAAGCACAATGTTACTGTATGTGTATCAATTACGGTACGGTGGTATATAGTGTGTAAGTGTATTGTGTTAGTGTGTGTGTGTTATTGTGAGTCAGTGTATGGTATTGAAGTCTGTCATTGTGATTAAAGGAAGGGGGAGTGGAGGAGTGTGAGAGAATATGTGTGTAAGCGTACCAGGGTAGAGTGAGTGAGTGAGTGGGTGTTGAAGCCTTGAATAAATACTGCACCCAGATGCCACTAACCCTAGGCTTGTCCTTGTTCACATAAGGTGTGCTAATGGAAGGATCTTAAGGTGGATTGATGGGTGGGGCAGTGGGATGGACATGGGTAGGCTGATGGGATGGGTATTAAGCATGTACTAAGTCCAAGATTACTGATGGCAGCCCTGTGCCTATTTTGTGTGTTTAAATTCCAACATTAAATTAACCACTTGTGCTTGCTGTTCCACTTACCTACCATAGTTTTAGGTTATAACCTATTTTTCTGACATTTCTCCAATTTTTAAATATTTGTGAATCAAACTACCTCACCCAAGATTAGGCAAAAAATAAGACCGCAGTAAGGAAGCGCTGCTTGGGCCGTAATGAGGGTCCAAAACCTTCACAGTTTCCTGATTGCCCAAAGCAAACTATAAAAGGTTCCTTTTCATTGGACCATCCCATTAAGACCACTTTGAAAGTTTTGCTTTACGACTTGTTTTGCTTTGGTTTGGTATTACGGGATGAGGATACAAATAAGAGGCAAATATTATGAATTGCCAATTTATAATGAATTGCCTGCTTTGGGGTTTGGTTAGCAGATTGTATATGTTAACTCTTTGCTTTGTGAGCATTGTTTGCACATATTGCAGTTAATGACATGTAGACTTTCACCTCCTGATATAGTTCCTTGAATCCAAATGATGTAGCTACATTTACAGATTAGATTATATGAAACAAACCCATAACGAGGGTATTGTACATATTTATAGAATTATCATAAAACAAAGTACCAAATAAAATCAATCAACTGAAATGGAGATATTTTCTTTTCTTTGAATGTTAACCCTTCGTTATTAGCTGCTAACCAGGGTCATGCATCTCACCAATGTACCCCAAGGAGAAGGAGGCTGTACTTCTTTCCTGTTCCTGAAGCTTTTTTGACATCTACGCAAGACAGGCCTCCAATTTTGCCCCAGGCACCAAGAGCCTTAGTTACAGCTCTGCTATCAACTGCCAATCACAGGAAAACCTTGATGCAGTTAAACATATTTTATTAAATATATCATGTCTATGAGCATTCATTTCTAATATTTAAATTGGCTATATTGTTATCCTTCATATAGTGAAAACTACAGAATTGTATCATGAGTGCAAAAAAGTATTAGTTACATGTGCTTTATGATAATTGAGATGGTAAATATATTTATATATATCACAACAACCTCATAACGTCAGAGTATAATTGGGGAGGGGGTTACCGCAGCAATAACGTCCTCTATCAAATAGGGTGTTATTCGCTTAATCAGAATGAGCAGGCATCTGAAGATTATTAATCTTCAGCGGCATCCACCCTGATTAAACAAGATTTCTACCCCGCTTGTTAGGTCTTTCAGTTTGAAGTGTACTAAATAAAGCATGCGTACACTTTGAACATTAGACTGCCTGTATATCAGAAGTATTACCTCCCTGGCTCCTGTATCCTAACTCGGTTGTTTGATCATAATGTATGATCATGTATCTGGGTGTGTCTGTCAAGGACTTCAGGATTATATGGGCGTGCAGGATGGATAGATCCTCAACCCTTCAAGAGCCTGAGCCAGTTATTGTAGTTTAGATAACAGTATTATTTAGGAGACAACATTACAGCTAGCTTACACTTTATTTAAGTAAATAGGATGCCACCTATATGCGCTGCTAGATCTGTCCTGGTCCACTTTAAGTGCTCTTATTGTGGCATGGAAACGTAAGAGTGCATCCACGCAGTGAGGCGCCGCTGACTTCTAAAGTGCTGAAGCGGTAATAAAATCACCTGTCCTCAGTAGCATCGCTCACTACTGAGTTCCAACGTGCTTCTGGAAGTAACATCAACACAAGCACTGTGTGTTGGGAGCTTCATGAAATGTGTTTCAATGGCCAAGCAGCTGCATGCAAGCCGAAGACACTATGTACGATGCCAAGCATCATCTAGAGTGGTGTAAAGCACACCGCCACTGGACTCTGGAGCAGTGGAAACATGTTCTCTGAACTGATAAATCACCATACCTGGGAACCTTGTACATGAGCTGACACTTTAGCCCATTGAGAAGACTAATGTGTTTGTCAAATGCCTCTAATATCAAAGGGGAGACTAAGTAGCTGAAATTGTGACATCATCCACTAGAATGTTATGGGGTCTTTTTTGCTATTTTGTACCGTTATGTCATATTACGATAATCGCATTTGATATTTATTTATGATAGAGCCACGCTAGCTGTAGATCAGATCCAGCTGGATACATGCAGCCATGTAATGTGTGGCCACCATAACATACATCATTTGATGGCCGTTGACCTTAACCCCTTCAGGACCGACGTTGGCAAACTGCGTCTTCCCTTGAAGACCGCAGGTTTTTTTTAAATATTTAAATTCCGTGCTCGTGATTCGCTTCAAAGGGATCACGTGCACGGAATTGAGGGGGAGTGGCTGCTACGGATCAGTAGCAGCCGCCCCTCGCGATCCCAGCGTTCATAGCCACACTGGATCGCGCATCATCGATGACATACCTGGTATGTCCCGGTCTGTCGGTGACCTTTGACCCGGAAGTACCAGGTACGTCCCGGTCTTGAAGGGGTTAAAGTGCCAGGCCCGCTAAGTCACCTCTCAACTGATACCCCAGGCAAATTGGGACATAGGTAGCGGAGCTTGGGAGGTAGAGTATCACTCAAACTGGGAGCTCTGCACAATGCAGCATGCGTTCCCTAATGTCCCAGACACCAGTGAAAGAAATCATTGCGGTCCCTGATTCTGCTGTCCCATTGAGCTGTACCTCTGTTTTGAAAACCTGGACAGAGGTGGATCTTGGCAGACAAAGCAGGACAGTTGGGAGGCATACTTCCCCAGTCTGGCCCCACCGTTTTAAACCATTTTAGCCTGTTATTGTTTTGAGAGAAACGCAAGGAACAGAGAACCTTAGGTGAAATTATGGGGTCATCTATGAAAACCCACCACACTGTAAGTAAGAGTTACGTAAACAGCCTTTGCTTTTATAAACGACATCTGCGAGGCAGCGTGTTTGCTTTTCCTTTCTTTAAAGAAGAAGAATGTTAATACTCACAGTGTGACACAAGTTTGCAACAAACAACACCGGTAACTGTTTTCACATTTTTAATCCCAGAGGCAGTGTGATTACTTTGGCATTAACACAGATATGTTATATAACCGTGAATATTAAAAAATAAAAAGAACCAACAGAATGCATAAATCTCCTACACACAATATGCCTTTGTTCTCCTTATTGTTCCCAAGGTAATATATTTGCATTTATTTCATACCTCCTCGGCCCATTATAGTAGGTTTGAAAGGAACACTTTTTTACTGCATGCAAATAAGTCCATGCATCCAAAGATATTGCCTCTCCTGAAAGCAGAAACTTTGGTGTTGGAACTCTGGGAGAAAGTGAAAGCCAAAACACAAAGCTGACTACTAGCCAAGGTGCAAGTCTATCTGAGCACATAAAGGGTCATTCGGGGGTACGTGACATCACATACGTGCAGACACGCATTGCTAGTTGGGCCTAGTAATGGCCTGCCACACTGACAGAGTACCGGAGGATGTAGCAGGTGAGTGTTAGTGCTCCCTGCTACCTCCAGAAGGTCTGATGGACCAAAAGGGGGCAGGAGGTGACCCTGAGCGGGTCAGCAATCCCTCAGACAACAGAGGATTGGCTTGGAGGGTACCCACTGGACACGGAGGTAAGTCCTTAGGACTAAGCCATCCTATCAGGGCCGGCACAAGACAAAATAACGCCTGGGGCGAAGTTTAAAATGCTGCCCCCCCCATTTTCTACCCTTCCTCTCCCTGCTGCCCCCCCATTATCTACCCTTCCTCCCCATTATCTACCCTTCCTCCCCCCATTATCTACCCTTCCTCTCCCTTCCGCCCCCCCCATTATCTACCCTTCCTCTCCCTTCCGCCCCCCCATTATCTACCCTTTCCCTACCGCCCCCCCATTATCTACCCTTCCCCCCCTCCTTTATCTACCCCCCCCGTACTTACCTTTCAGCAGTCCTGCGGTGAGTCTCCCTGCTCGGTCTCGGTGCCGGCTTGTAATGCTGAGCGCCGGAAATGACGTCATCTTCCGGCGCTCAACATTACAAGCCAGCACCGAGACCGAGCTAGAGGGCTCGCAGAAGAGAGAGGGGCGCCAAGCGGGTACTGACAACTTGGTAAGATAAAACCACTCGGCGCCCTCTCTCTCTCTTCTCGGAGACCAGGCTGAGATAACAGAGTTACAAATGGCTAATGTGCATTTGCCAGAATTTTATTATACATTTATAATGCAATAGTAGTAATTATTATCATCCCTTTTAAATGTGCTCCCCTCAAGTCCCTGATTTCAAGGTGGGGATGTAGAGGAGTTCACCAGTGTGAGTTCATTAAAGAATAATGCCAATACAGCTGTAATGATGCCCCCCCCCATTATGGTAGCCTTGTTTTCAGAGGAAAACATTCACCAATATCACAGCCTGTCAAACAGCATGGGGGTTAAGCCACCAAGGAATACAAACAGGTACAGGGGAGAGCAACCCCTATAGACAGGATGATCATTATTCTATAGCTCCCCACCTCCATACCACCTCGTACTTGTGGCAGCTGCTAACCAGCTAACTGACCTGGTGAGTTCGCTGTAAGCTCAGTGAATTAGATAAAAGCTGTTTCTCATGAATAAATGTTTTGGATATCCTGATAAGAAACATTTTCATGACCTAACAAAGAAGGCACAGTACTTTTCGTTTATAGTTTGTCATTTGAACACAAAAGATATGCAAAATATATGATCTGGGACCTTTTCCCTCCCCCATAGTCTTGTTGCCAATAGAATTTTTCCCCTGGGACACAATGCAATAATTATCATTGGATCACGTCAATGAGTGCTAGTTAATAATAGGTGTTGATATAGCCTGTCAAAATATTTCAGGAGCCAGCACTCCAAAGCGGATAGGATCTGGGGGGGGGGCTGTGTATAAACACAGAACAAATGAGTACATTATCTTAACACACTCCTATGCTAAAAAGCATCTCTGCAAATGTCAACGTTCACATAGAAAACCAAGGCATATACTAATGGTAAATAACTTTCTCATAAACTTTAACTGTCAGCGTATTAACTGTTTTAAATCAAGGTTTCCAAAAGGTAACAGTCATGCCAAAAAAAGTCTGATAACAAAAGTTATGGTGGGTAGAGGTGATGGAAAACCCTTCCACTTAAAATTAAGGGGGTAGTAGAAGCATTATTCACACTCATCTACAGACACCAGACAAGCCAGAAGGCTTGTTTTTCCCTCAGAAATCTCATGGTGCTGCCACAACCACAAGGGATTCTGGGTAGGTGCATGTAAACAAGGTCAACAATGATCACCTTTTGCCTCTATATCCACTTTATGGATCCCTTGAAAGTAAATGCCCGCTGTACAAGACAGCCTTTAGACAAAACTTGGGAAAGAGGTGCAGTAACCAGATCACCACTTGTTTTCAAGCGCATACCCAGAATCCCTTGTGGTTGTGGCAGCACCATGAGATTTCTGAGGGAAAAAACAAGCCCAGTTGGTGCGCAGGTTCCCTGGTCGTTAAATGGTGCTGCCTGGGGGCTGGGTGCCCGGTTGGTGCACAGGTTCCCTGGTCATTAAATGCGCTGCCTGGGGGCTGGGTGCCCGGTTGGTGCACAGGTTCCCTGGTCATTAAATGCTCTGCCTGGGGACTGGGTGCCCGGTTGGTGCGCAGGTTCCCTGGTCGTTAAATGGTGCTGCCTGGAGGCTGGGTGCCCGGTTGGTGTGCAGGTTCCCTGGTTGTTAAATAAGTTCCCTGGTTGTTAAATAAGTTCCCTGGTGGCTGGATGTCTGGTTGGTGCATAAGTTCCCTGGTTGTTGAATAAGTTCCCTGGTGGCTGGATGTCTGGTTGGTGCATAAGTTCACTGGTTGTTAAATAAGTTCCCTTGTGGGTGGATGTCTGGTTGATAAATAATTTCCCTCCGTTGCGGTGCTGGCATATACCGGCAGCGCGCGCCGCGGCAGAGCTGGAAGACAGAAGCATCATGCTCCTTCCGCAGGACTTAAAGGTGAGTGAACTAAAGAGGGGGGAGAAGGTAAATAGTGAGTAGGGAGAGGGGTTAGAAAGTGCTAAGGGAGGGAGATAGTGAGAAAGAGGGTAGTAATATTGAAATAAGTATGAATGAGTGTGAATGAGTGAGTATGAATTAATGTGTGGATGCATTGTGTGAATAAGTGAGAGTATGAATTAATGGATGAATGAAAGTGTGAATTAGTGAGTGACTGTAAAAGTGTTTGTGTGTATCAGATGTATAATTGTGGAAAGGCAAAGATGGCACTAGCAGGAGGTTTGAGCCTTGGGGACCAAGATGGCACAGGCAGGGTATTTGTGGGACAAAGATGGCACAGGTTGGCTGTTTGGGAACAAAGTTGACTTGTGCTGGGCTGTTTGGGGACAAAGATGGAAAATCCTATGTGTGTTATCTAGGTGCTGGTCAGGTTCTATGTGAGCAGTGTGGATGCCAGGACTGGCTTTGGGGTGTGCAACCTGTGATATATACCTTAATTTAGGGGGGTTTTACCTTTAATGCCATGTTTTTATGTGAATTCCAATTGATCTATACCTGCAAAGCTGGGTTTTTGTTTTATTCTGTAGATCCATATCTGCTATGCTGTGTTTCCATACATTATATATGTAAATTTAAATACAGGGTGTGTATGTCTTATTCAGTTGATCAATACCTGCAATGCTGTTAGCGTAGCAGAGCCTGTCCTGGTGTGTTTGGGTGTTGGTGTGGTAGAGCCTGTCCTGGTGTGTGTGTTTGGGTGTCGGTGTGGCAGAGCCTGTCCTGGTGTGTGTGTGTGTTTGGGTGTCGGTGTGGCAGAGCCTGTCCCTGTGTGTGTGTTTGGGTGTTAGTCTGGCAGAGCCTGTCCTGGTGTGTGTGTTTGGGTGTCGGTGTGGCAGAGCCTGTCCTGTGTGTGTTTGGGTGTCAGTGTGGCAGAGCCTGTCCTGGTGTGTGTGCTTGGATGTCGGTGTAGCAGAGCCTGTCCTGGTGGGTGTGTGGGTGTCGGTGTGGCAGAGCCTGTCCTGTGTGTGTTTGAGTGTCAGTGTGGCTGTGACAGACCGACCAGGGACCTCAGATTGTCCCTCTCCGCCAAGAGCGACTTCTGCCTTCATGACAATAAAATATCTGACAATTCACCACAATCCATAGGCAATATCCCCAAGCAAAGTAAAGGGATATCGCTATCCAGTACCCAAATGACCAGGCAAGACTAGTCTTTAGGTACAACAAGAGAACTGATTTATTTTAGACACAGACGGCTTGATATATCCAGCAAAACACACATTAACATAAGACAAGATACTGGGATACAAACCACCCCCTTAATCTGCCTCCCAGAGACAACAGGGGCAGTAAAGGGATTAACAATACAAAAGGACACAGACACCACTAAAATAAGGAATACACATTATCTTGATTAGATTATATCCCAGACCTTAGTGTGCTAGGTGTAAATGGTTAGGAAAATAAGGCAATAATAAAATACATTTTTATTAATAACACACAAAAGGGCTTCATGTCACAGGATAACATTAACTGAGGGGTAGGGTGACTCTAGGAACCGTCACAGCGGCAGAGCCTATCTTGGTGTGTGTTTGAGTGTCAGTGTTGGTGTGGCAGAGCCTCTCCTGGTGTTTGGGTGTCGGTGTGGCAGAGCCTGTCCTGTGTGTGTTTGAGTGTCAGTGTGGCAGAGCCTGTCTTGGTGTGTGTTTGAGTGTCGGTGTTGAAGAGTCTGTCCTGGTGTATGTGTTGGTGTGACAGAGCCTTTCCTGGTGTGCGTGTTTGGGTGTTGGTGTGGCAGAGACTGTCCTGGTGTTTGTTCCTGGCACTTAATTTACAGTAGGATCTATTTCATTTTTACTTATCCAGAGATAAAACACCCCCCTGAATTTATAGTGACTTCAGGGGACAAAAAAGTGACTTTATTGGAAAAGATAAGGTATTGTGTTGTTTACTCTATAATATTTATTTCAAATATTACTTTTAGAAATATCTATCTATATATATATATATATATATTGCAAAAGTAATATATCTATTTATATAGATCTCTATCTATCTATCTATCTATCTATCTATCTATCTGTTTTTCAGTGGTATGATTTAATGGTGGAAATTATGAATGCCCCCCCAGTTTTGACTGTGGTATCTTATGCACCCCCCCTATATATTGTTTCTAGAGTCGCCACTGCAGCACCATCAATATTTAGTCTGTAACATACCTTATTTGCTCGAATATAAGACGACCCCCCAAAATCAAAATATTAATTTAGGAAAAAACAAAAAAGCCTGAATATAAGACTACCCTATAGGAAAAAAGTTTTACTAGTAAATATTAATTCATGTAAACTAATTTTCATATTTAATAAAAGCTATGATTGAGAAAAATATATTTTTTATTTCCTTTTATTTGCCAACCTGCCCCCCCCAGTTATGCACATCTGCCCCCAGGCTTGCCACTCTGCCCCCAGAAATGCCTTATACCCCCCTATTTGCCACTCTGCCCCATGATGTGCCTTTTAACCCTCTATATGCCACTCTGCCTCCAGAAATGTCTTATACACTCCTATATGCCACTGTGCCCCATGATATGCCTTTTAACCCCTATATGCCCCTCTGCCCCATGATATGCCTTATACCCCTATATGCCACTCTGGCATATAGGGGGTTAAAAGGCATATCATGGGGCTGAGTGGCATATAGGGGGTTAAAATGCATTTCTGGAGATATATATATATATATATATATATATATATATATATATATATATATATATATATATATATACTGCTAACAGCAATCACACTCCTATCAAGCCAAGTACATGCTGGAACCTGGGGATGTTAGAAGTGTGATTACAGCCTCCCTATGCCATGCTACCATCCCCTCCCCCCTTACACATCCATGCTATCACACACACACACACACACACACACTCATTCACAAACATTTAAATACTCATTCATTCCATTAATCACACATACACACACATGCTCAAACCCCCCACCCCCACACCCCCTTACCTGAACTGCAGATCTCCCACTCGCAGACTTCTGCAGGGGCCTGGCTGTGCAAGCAACTTCTCTGGCCCCACCCCCAGAGGAAGGAGGGGGAGGTAGAGTTATGTGAGGACTGTGCTAGCTTCCTGTTCTCCTGCTGCTAATAGCAGAGAGCTGCTCGCGATCAAAGCCCGGTAAGCAGCACGGCCGAAGCAGAATGAGGTCTGATTAGAAGACGACCTCGATTATAAGACGAGGGGTATTTTTCAGAGCATTTGCTCTGGAAAAAACCTCGTCTTATAATCGAGCAAATACGGTATTATAAAGAAGCAACGCCCATCAAAACAGTTCCCTACTGAGGATCAGGCAAGTTCCTAGCAAACCACAGCGTTTAACATAACACATGAGGCACCACACTTCTTCAGTGACAGGGCGTGGTTTTATTGCGGCCTCTCAGACTCATTTTGATACTGGGATGCTTGAAGAAAATATCGACGATGGAAGTGGCAGGAGAGTTACAGCTTCAATTCACCAACTCCACAGTACATTGTAAAGGACAAACTTTAGTGATCTCCAGCAAAAAAGGGCAGCACTCAGTAGGGTACCTGGGGGGGGCGCGCCCCAGGTGGCACTCATCAGGGGGGTGTCACCAGGCCGACATTGGTTGTGCACCCCTCCAGAGACGGACTATAATGTCCAACTCTAGAGGAGCATGCTCTGTTGGGGAGATCAGAGATCTCCCTCTAACCAGTTTAAAATCGGTCAAGGGAGCTAATGCAGACCTCCAATCCTGCTCCCTTGCGATAAGTACGTACATTCATCCTAAGCTTTTCAGGAAGGACAGACCGCACACCCTTGGACACCCATGGGAGCTACAATTGAGGACTGTGCTGCAGCTCTTTATTAAGTTAATTTACTAAAACAGATACTGTACAATATATATATATATATATATTCAATATTTGTATATAAAGTTTCCATTTAAATATACATCCAATTTTCCCTTTCATATTATACTTGGTGCTTACTGCCTGTGATTTTACGGTAGGCACTAATTGTGGATCAGTTAGGAAGAACAGTCTATTCGTTTCCATGGTGACTGCTCGAGGGGATAATATTTGAAGTGATCTGTCACAGTAGAAACAAACAGAAAAGCATTAGTAATTAAACTAACCGGTGAAAATCAATACATTTTTAGCTAGGGCTAGATTTTGGCAATCCACGGCAGAAACCATGGGTGAATACATTGCTTCGAATTAGCAATTGCATTTTGCTGCAATGCATAGTAATCGATGTGCTGATCACTGTGCTCTTTTATTACATACGTGTCTTATTTTCCTTTCAGCTATTTTGCAATTTCATCTACATGCCAAGGCATTTAAAGATTTTCCACAGGGCGTTCCTGCCAAACCCTTCACTGGAATTAGATGAACTGGCAAGGGACACAGAATAATACAGACCATGCCAATCACAGTTACTGTGGTACATGTGTGTAAATTAAAACCCATGTAAATGATCTAGGTTAATATTTAAAATAGTAACATCAATTAAAGGTATGTGCAAACATTAGCTGCAACGCTTGGGGGTCTTTCTATTTTAACACCACTGAACTGTAATACTGGATCTGACAGGGAAATTTAATAGAGCTGATTGGGTTCGGCCAGGTTAATCTTCTCGCATGGAAATGTCCTTCACCAGTGTACTCCTGCGGACCTGACTTTGAGAGTCATAAGGCTGCTTCTTTGTAATCTCTATGTTGTCACTGGGGCTCATTCTGCACAACTTTGTGGCCTTTCCATTTTAACACAACTGGACTGTAATACAGCATACGACAGGGAAATGTAATAGGGCTCATTTCTGGTTAAACATCTTCTCACATGGAAATGTCCTTCGCAAATGTTCAGACTACTCTGATGAATCCAGGAATTATTAAAAGTTCAGTCTACATCTCAACTGCCTAATCAAAGACAAATGTACTCAGTACATTAATACACATCAACTGGAGTCACTGGAAGCAATGAGCTCCAATTGAAATCAATGGCTGTACCAATTGCCAATGTATGCAGAAGATCTCATTACCCCCCGGAAGCCTCATGCAAACCAGCTAGCAAAATGTGACATCCGGCGCTCTGACGTTAGAGAAGTCAGAGTGAGAATAGCAAACCTGTAGCTAGCTTCTTTTGTACCCAAGAACAGAACATTGTGCTCCCTGCTATATTTTTACAGTAATTTTGAGGAAAGTAAATAAATAACAGGGAAATTTTAATATTAGAATTCCAGAGAGTTCTAATTTTCGTGCATACTTTCCTACATTTTATGCCAAGTAGTTGTAGGTAAAACATGCGTCCAATAATTATATATAATTATATAATTACATTATAAAGGACCAATTTAAATATATTAAAGGACCTGCAAGAAGAAAGTATAAATAACATTGATTCCTCACAGACCAACACATTAGTATTCAGTGACCTACATAGCAAGCATAGATAACAGGTCACACACCACAAAGGCAAGCTCTGGAACCTAGATTGAACATGTGGGACTTGCTCAGCAGCCAAGTTACATCCAAAGAACTTGTCCAGTACCCAAGTTGCATGCTCAGCAGCCAAGTTACATCCTAAGAACTTGTCCGGTATCCAGGTTGCATCCACAGGACTTGCTGCAACACCCAGATTGCGCTCAAAGAACTTGCCCAGCACCCAGATTGTACACATGGGCCCTGCCACCTTTCTTTCTCCTCATCTCTCCCTTATGTTTCTCATTTAGTTATTTCAATTTTCTTACTTTCTCCCCTTTCTAACTCTCTTACCTTGCTGAAGTCCTGTGGCGGGAGCCCAAGGCCTCTGTCTCTGTCACGGTGGGCGCGGCTTCACTCCTGAGTGCCGGGATATGATGTCATATTCCAGCACTCAGCATCAAGCGCTCGAGACAGAGGCCTTGTGATCCCACCACCACAGTCAGGACCACGGCAAGGTGGGTGGGGGCAGTGAGTGGAAGAGAAGCACACTGACCAATTAAGGCCCCACAAAGAGTTGGCGCTGGACCTGTTACATTATACTTCAAGGCTACAGCCAGTTGCCCTGCCCTGATATCACATTTCCCTCCACCCAAGGCTGTCCCACTGGACTCAGTGTTCTACGGTAACATGTTTTTGCCAGACTTTACGGATAGCGATGATGAGGCACTTTTTTGTGTTTTCAGATGTGGCATTTTATCAGGGCATTGTTGTGATTATGAAATGAGATAAGTGAACACACTTGGAATAACACTTTCTCAAACACAATAGACTGATTAAATGGTTGTGACTATCCAATGACCTTCGCTATTATAACAAATAGGGACTTGAAGGGGAACTCCCACCTTAGTTTTTTTTATTTTTTTTAAATTATAATTGTTATTATTATTATTACTGGTGTCACTTAACCTCTTCTTTACTGTATTTTGCACCCAAAAACCTAAACCACGATTCTCCTTTTTAATTTTATGTATACTAAGGACAGATAGAGCTTTCTTTTGATACTATTTTTAGATCTACAGTGCAAGATTTAATATGAATAATACATTAAAACAATGAAAATAATTGGGGGAAAAAACAGTTTTGTACTATTTTGCTATGATAATTGTCCCCAAGCCAGCTCCGTTCACCTAAATACCAAAAAAAATATTAGGTAATGTGCATTGTTTTTTGTTTTAATCTTTTTGTGGAGGTTACAGTGGCACAAAATGGAACATACCTATTCCTTTTTCCAAACTTGACATTTTATTTTCTGAAACCTATGTCTTATTTGGGACCGTTTAGCAGCCTGGCAGCTCAAAATGCCCCCAGAAAAGTATACCTTTTTGCAGAGAATAAAAGCCAAGATATTTTACTAGGAGCACTTGGACAGTTAATTGGTCACCAAAGGGAGCTGCAACATTAATAATTGTTTTTGCTTTTTTCACCAAACCTTCCATGTTTATTAGGATTTCTTTTTACATGCAACTGCAGAGAAACTCACCAAAAATACAGAGTAGGGTAGGCATGCATAAAATAAAGGATTACATGATAATACACTATACAAACACAGTTTAGATTTTTTTTAAATACATTCTCTCAAGTATGCCAGCCTTTTGCTTTTCTTTGTGGGCCACAACTCCCAACATGCTCATCATCAGCCTCACTGAGAGTGATGGGAGTTGTAATCCAGACAGTCATCAGCCCATTTCCAAAATAAAATGTGAGTAGGGATCTTTTTTCTATTGTATTTTTTTATTTGTGGTTTATTTTATTTATTTTATGGGGGGGGGGCTGGATGCGTCATATTGTCCGATCCCCTGCATGATAGCAGGGATCAGACACTTTTTTCAGTGTGTCAGGAAGCTGATTTAACTATAGATCAGCTGGCAACCTGTTATGGCAATAATTTTTTATTTCTTCTACTTTTTGTTCCACGGTAGCGGGCGGCCACTCTTATTTATTTTATTTTTAACACTTCTGAGGATGCTGATCGGTACACTCACTATACATGAATGGAGCATTGCGTACACCGTGTATACAGCAAGTCTTGTCTGATGTTTGTCAGGTAGCAGCGTGCACCGTTACATTATTCACGTCATGAAGGTTTTAAGGAGTTAAAAGCAGAAAACAATTTCCTTTTAAAACAATTGTTTTTTTTCTTCCTGTTAATGCTCTTTTATCCTTGCCCGCTATATTGGCAAACTCCCCCAGGTCCTTATCATACTGCCCATCACCCAGCAGGACCCTTGAAATCTTAAAGGATTCCTCATAAAGGATTAGACTGTCAGAGAATTACCTCAAGAGTTACCGAATTACCTCAAGATTCTTCATAACACACAGTATTAGTTAAATTACAATCACACATTTTTACTGTTGTATTATTATTATTTTTATTGTGTATACTGTGTCTAAATCCAATACTAACTATTGTTTTATATTCCATTTCATATACTGTATCCCAAATATTGTCATATACTTTGTCGGTAACTGTTTTTACTGACACCCTGTCCCTGACCCGGCTAGGCCGCTTCTCCATCCAGCATCTGATGACAGTAGCTACGTCATCGATCCCTTGACAGCCGCATACAGTACGACACCGGGTTTCCAGGAACTCTGTGTCCTCGCCTGACCCGCCCTCTGCAGTGTGTCCCGCCCTGTATACGGAGATAGCGCCCGCTCCGTACGCCTTCTATCATAACCACAGCCTTATACGCTGCTTACGTAGCTTAACCCGTTTCATTCCGTCCAAGTGTACAGTACGCCGGCTGCCGCAGGGGCTTATGGGAGTTGTGGCCAGCCTGCACTGTACTCCCGCCGAAGATGATGGGTGGGCGGTGTAATTCATTCACAAAGCGCTGGATGTCTTTGCCGCCGGGTGTTGGCAGCCCAGCATTTACCGTTAAATAAACCGCGGGGAAAGAAGCCTTGATTGATAGGACAGCCGTGCAGTGCGGTGTTAGCCATTTCCTTCCTCAATGGCGCATTATAACGCAGTGCGGCCTGTCACTGCAGCAGTGACACCAATGAGCCCGCAAAACCGGCACGGTGACCGATTAATACGCATTAAAATACATATGAAGCAAAGAGATGCACCCGGAGAGCGCGCGGGTATTAATAAAAAGAACACGGGCAGCGCAGTCTATAGTCACGTATTTCTGCTTTTACTCTGCTAAGACCCCACAGGTTCTGGTCCTTTCCACCTGCTGTGTCGGCTCTATGCACTAAAGGGAGAGTTGGGACCAACACTGGCTGAACGGGGCCTGGATAATGCATAGTTTACAGCGCGGGAAGATCGCAGAAATCTTGCTGATTTAACTATACACCCTACAGGGTTAACCAAGCGCATCCTGCGGCTAAAGTTCACTGGAGCTTGTCCTTTATAAAGCATAGTGCGGTGAAGGAGCTGAAACACACCCCATCTAATCTACAGACCCCACTTGCCTGCTTAGACCCCACTTTACAGACCCCACTCTACAGAGACTTCACTCCTCTGCTTAGACCCCACTCTATACAACCCTCTCCCCTCCTCTGCTTAGACCCCATTCTCCCCAACACTGCTTAGATCCCACTCCACATACTCCATTCTTCTGTTTAGACCCCACGCTACACATCACTCCACTGCTTATACCCGACTCCACTCCCCTGCTTAGACCCCCCACTCCACTCCCCTGCTTAGACCCCCACTCCACTCCCCTGCTTAGACCCCCACTCCACACACTCCTCTGCTTAGTCCTCAGTCCACACATCCCACTCCACAGACTCCACTCCCGTGCTTACAACCCGCTCCAGACTCCCCCGCACCCCCCCTCGCTTAGACAACTCTCTACAGGCTCCACTCCTCTGCTTAGATCCCCACACTACTCTCCACTCCCGTGTTTAGAGCCCACTCTACAGACCTCTCTCCACCCATCTCATTAGAGCCCACACTACACACTCCTAGGCTTAGACCCCAGTCCAGAAATCCCAATACACAGTCTCCACTCCTCTGGTTAGACTCTCCCCTCCCCTGCTTAGAACCCACTCCACTCCCTTGCTGAGACCCTACTCCACAGAGTCCACTTCCCGCTAAGACCCCACTCCACAGACTCCTCTCCTCTGCTGAGACCTTACTATACACAGCCCTCTCCACTCCCCTGCTTAGACCTCAGTCCACACATCCCACTACACAGACTCCTGTCCCCTGCTTATACTCCACTCCTCTGCTTAGCCTCCACTCCACACACCCCTCTCTCCCCTGCTTAGACCCCACTCTACACTCCTCTCTCAACTCCCCTGCTTACACCAAACTTGTCTTTCCTCTGTTCACACCCCATTTCACAGGCTAGTTTCACCGCTAATTAGCTTTTCCTCTGAAAGCTCCATCCTCCCTCCCTTCTTTGACTTTTCCACGAAAAAAAAAAAACTGCGGGCAGGGATTACGCAATGACGTCACCAGCCCCGCCGTCTCTGTTGTTAGTGGTGAAGTCCTGTGCGCATGCGAGCGAAAGACACAAGACAGGATCTAGCCGGTCTGGAGCCATCGTTTTTCTGTGCGCACCCTTTCCTCGGACCGGGCGAGTAACTGCAGTCATTTTGTGCGCTTCTCCTGCCGGTTTCTTTGCAGTACGGTGACGACGCATGATTTGTGAGGAGACGCGCGGGCTGTCCGGTGTTCGTGATGTATAGCGACCGCTGAGGGGATTGATCGTGGTACTGCGGCTTCAGTAATCAGGTACAGCTGTCTCCCTGCCACCGGTCCCTTATTACAGGGGACGGGTGTTACCAATATACATTACTGTATTAATCACCCCGCGGTCCTAGCGGTGCCCGAGGGGGGTTTATTTAGTGAAATGCCGACGTTGTGTGTAAATGAGGCAATATTTTGAAAAAAAACCCGCATTTTTTATTGTATTTTTTTCCAGGCCGGATCTGTTATAAATACGTCAACCATTGCACTGCTGGAAGCCTTCACAATGCCAGCCTCCCGAGTCACCTTCCAAGTCAGAGGCACAACATTGCCGGGTAAACCTCAAGCCGGGTCTTTCCGTTTGTCCGCGTTGTTTGTTATTTACACACCATTTTAGTTAAACCTCTCCTTTCGTTAAAAAACAAAACGTTATAACCCTCTGTGCCTGGCATCTGCTGCGAGGCGTAAACCCTTTCTTTATGTTGTCTTAGAGGGCATCAGGTGCACAGGTACGATATTAAAACTCCCTTTATTTTGCCACCATATTCTGTAGCGCTGTGTGGTGAGAAACGGGACATAACAAGAAGGACTTCTACAAACAAGACATAAGGTAGGGGCTTGCTCAATGAGCTTACAATCTACCCAGACTCCATCTAGATTGTAAGCTTGTTTGACCAGCACCTTGACTTACTTTTTCCCATAATTACAAGTTATGTGTCCTACTTGTTAAGTCCTGTTTATCCATTTTAGAGCGCTACAGATTATGATGGCCCGATATAATAATTGGTTGCCTTCAGGAATTTCCAGTGGCAAGTGGCCATGGATGTTTGCACAGCTTGATCGCGGGATAATTGTAGTTAATTTCTGTGCCGCTGGCATTCTTTAAGATTTTTAAGGCGGTGTTTCTTGGGCTTTATAAGTTATGCAAGCCAGTTGAAATTCATAATTGGGTATTGGCTCTAGCATGTGAACGAGTATCTTCCTTCTGTTATGGAAATTCTTGCACCTTTTAGTACCTTAGTACTATGGCTGTTCTAACTGGGTGCTGCTGGTCCATGGTGGGGGGGTGTTTAAATCAACCGTTTAAATCGCCTACTCTTGGGTTCTGAAGTCCGGTAGGTTTAGGCATACTCGGCACCCAGTGACTGAATTCATTTCTCAGCTGAGGGTAAACCTTCTAGATGGAACTGGATGAAATGAAGTGTAATCTATGTGTGTTTGACCTTGACAGGGTCTGAGGTGCCAGGGAATGTTGCTGAGGTTCTCAGTCACCTGATTTAACCTTAGTGAATGCTGAAGGTGCGTTTTCATGTTTTGCTTGAAGTATCCATTTTAGCGGCTGGCTTTGCTTTGAAGACGGATAAATTCCCAAGGGACCGCCGCTTTTGGTGATTTTCTGCTTTCTAGTAACATTAGTGATTAGTAAAGCGTCTACATTTTGAGCTGTTATCATCCTGGAGGTCCATGTAAGCTGCTTTGTAACTAAGCTGTCGATAGGAAAGGGGAAGTTCTGATGTTACAGCAAAAAATATACATTGTGAGGTTTACGTGAAATTACTCAAGTGATGTTGGTCTCATCTTATTTCAAAACGTGTCCAGGCTTTGTAGGGAAGCAACAGGGAGAGGTAGGATACTCGGTTGTGTAGGAAGAGGTATGAATGACAAGAAAAAATGCCATTTTATGAATCGCTGGTTGGAATCTCTTTTTGAAAACTCCCTGGATAAATATTCAACTAGCTTGATGGAAGATGTGAATTTCTACTTTACAGGAAGGGTAGTAGATACGTGGAATCGCCTTATCGTGGCTGTAGTGCGGGCAAACAGCACCCTTAAGAATGAATCATTTAAAAGTAATTTTACTAGATAAGCCAGCTGGCTTTTCTGCTGTCGTTTTGTATCCATGTAACATGTTTACATACTTCACTGGCATTCAAAAGATCAGCGATCACTGGCATAAAGGATCATGTTTACTGGTGTAAAGCTGTGCCGGTGAGGTTTGGAGACCGGTATAAACCTGTTTCAAGGTTGATCTTCCTGTTTGCTTCTGCTTTAGCTGCAGCTGCTCATGAACTGAAAGCTGGAGTTCGAGGTGTTGGCATACTGTACAGTCTTTGGGGTTTAGGGATGTTAACGTTTAAGGAAATAGAAGTATGCCCCCCCCCAACAGAGGAGGGTATTATAGGTGTTTACAGTGATATATTATTTAACCATACAGCAGTAGAATAGCCCCAGTCAGTGCCCAGACAGCTATAGACACTTGTTACACTTGGCTAATTTTGCCTCTGGTCTTTTCCACGAAAAAGAGGAGAACTAGTGTAACCGGAGCTGCCCCGTTCAGCTGTGGACGGCCGGTACCCGCTAGGGCTTTTAATACTTTGCCGTTCTTGTGAATGATGTGGTGCACCCAGGTCCTGTTAAGCATGCATGGTTGGGGGAATCGGAGGGAATCCGTGTCCTGGACGTGTTACGTACTGTCTGTACCAAACTGTAACTAAATACTGTGCTAACAAACGTGCGCGTAAACAGGATGCCTAACTGATGCCCAACTTGTTGTGTTGGGTGATGTAGCGATGGTTATTTCCATTTGACATAATCACCACCGGTTCCATTTATGATACTTTACACAGGCTGCCATGCCCAGCCGCAGGGGGGAGAAGCCATTGTGTGTGAGTAAAGGTGGGCTTTCAGTTCCTGTGCATGTGCGCCCATGGCTTGCTTTATTGAATACTGGAAAAAAAGGCAATGAACTTGAAATAATGAAAAGCAAAAGCCTTTTATTAATGCTTTTAAAAATATTAAGTATGTTCCAGGAGAGTGAGTTGTCAGGTGCTTTTATTTTCAGGTATGTTTCTTATATTTCTGTGCAAACACGACTATTTACTGCTTCTAAACACTATTTTGCATCTAAGAGACGTGGCAGATTTATTTTATTGACATTTGAGATCTTCTGCTCATCATGTGGCCCAAAGCAACGTCTCATTCCCCTCCTGGAAAGCTTTGCCAGCTGCCAGATCACTGTTTCAGGAAACTTTTAGAGTTATTTATGGCTTGGTTGTTTACGCAGGCGTTTGGCTGAACATAACCAGTGATCCGAAGCCTAAAAGGATCTTTTCCACTCCTTATGTGTTATGCTTTCTCTAAAGCTAAATATATCATCCTAAGATACCTCAATTCACGGAACCTGTGTTTCAGGCTTTTGCCTGTTTATTTTCTAGTAACATTTTCTGTTCCTTTTTTTATGGTGCTCATAGATATGGTACTTTCTTGGCAGGCTGGGTATAGCACACTTTGCTGAGCAGCAGATAAATTTGGCCAGTCGTGTCTGCTGCTAGGGCAAGTGTATTTTTCAAGGGGGGAAGAAATCCATAATTTAAAGGGGACATATAATTACACACTGTGTTAATGTGTTACAGTATTTCTGTTTACTTCTAGAAAATGGTAACATAACTGTTAACTCCTGCATTGAGCGCAGCTCTAGACACTGACGTGATGAGCGCTCAGTCACAGGTTGCTACGGGATGACTATGAGTTGAAATAATTCTCCGCACATGATGGTTTTGCAATTTATGTTGTTGTGCTCCTATTGTTGAAGTGACCAAACATATCGCTTAATGACTCTTCCGCAAACATTATACTGGCCGCGATTCAGGGACGTGGCAGGTTGCCAAAAGCTTAGCCTTCTGTGACTCACCCTTTCTGGAAGTGGCACATAAAAGCCTTAATTGACCCTTTCCGAATGTTTCTTCAATAATATAGTGTTATGTCTGTTCTAGTCTCTTGTAGTTAGAAGAATTAACTTGTTTGTACTTTTTTTATGGGGAGGGGGTTTGTAGTATGAATGCTGAATATTGTCGCCTACCAGCAACAGAGTAATGATGGTGATGTGACTTATCGCTCCATTACAGCAGCAATAAACAGTGAATTGTAGTATGTTTTACTTTACTGAAGGGGTGGTAGATAATTGGAACAGCCTGTATACCTGCATGGATTTGGCTTATGGCCGTCCTGAAGACGAAACCAAGGACCGATTAGGGTCCGAGTCTTTAACACAGGAATGATAACACTAGATGGGCCGAATGGTTCTTATCTGCTATAAAATTTCAGTCTTGTAATTATGACACTCTGATCTTATCAATTTAAAGGCAGCACTTATAACTGGTAGTCGTGAAAAATACGTGTATGTATGTGTATATGTGTATGGAGGCTTCTGTGCGTTTTATGCTGCATCAGCAGCTGGGTGTCAGCGATAAGAATTATATGCTGAAGAGTAGAAATGTGTACGTGTTTATCTTGTCTGGATGTAAACTGGTTGAGTCGCTAAAAACTGTAAGGTGCGTTTTTACTGCCTCTTCCATTTAAACAAAGAGATGGGATATACCCGTTGTACAGCTCTGTGGAATATGATGGCGCTATATAAAACAATAAATTGTATGCATAAAAGGTGACATGAGGTTTTTTTTAGTGTAGGTTTAATGTTCACCAATGTTTTTCCAGTTCTGTACACTCAGTATAATGATACAGATAACAATTTACAGTATGTATGAATTGTAAAGTGACTTTGTGTATGGCATAGAAGCAGTCATCATCTTGGTTTCCTTTTCTCTTAATGTGCATTTTTTTTCTCCCCATTAAGTTACACCAAACCAGTTGTTGAGTATCTGATTAATGGGGATTGGGGATTGTGCATACACACACACACACACACACACACACACACACACACACACACACACACACACACACACACACTTTTTTTATTGATATACAGCTAACGTATATAGTCTACAGAAAAACATCACACCTTTTAAAACTGAGAAAGCAGAATATTGGTGCTGCTGAATGGTGAGGGGTAAATGGGGCACTGGGATGTGATGGATTCACGAGGACTTCGCCACACACTGTATTTTGTATGGTCTTGTAAATGTGAAAACAACTTATATTGTATATTCAAGCTGTCAACTTGTCTTTAGGGGAAGTTATTGCGCTCTGCGGGGGCAATGATGTGCTGGGAAACTGGAAACCTCAAGATGCAATTATTCTACAGCCTGATGCTAATGATTGGTAAGTAATATTAAGTAACTATCACATGCAGACTAAATAATCCTTCTCTTCACATACATATTGGTGTAGATTTCTAGCTAGTAAAGACGTTAAGATGCACCTATGCCAGGGGAGTCCAACCTGCAGCCCTCCAGCTGCTGCAGGACTACATTTCCCTTTCAGCTAAGGGGCCGGCTGAGGAGTATGGGAGATGTAGTCCTGCAGCAGCTGGAGGGCCGCAGGTTGGACATCCCTGACCTATGCCTACAAAATGATACAGTGGGGTTTTCTAGGGCAGTGCTCCTCAACCCTCCCCCACGGCACACTGAACCATCTAGGATTTAGGTATTACTCAGGTGTGTCTAAGGTGTGTTTGTTTTTTTTAATTGTGCAACACCTTAAACACATTACACACCTGGGTAATTCCCAAATCCTGGACTGTTGGGTGTGTGTTTGGAAGAGAGGGTTGAGGAGCGCTGTTCTAGGGCCAGACATTTTTACTCTTTCCTAGCAGCTGAATAGGTGAAAAGCTGTTGCTGGTTTCAGCTGTTATTACGTAGATGGCTGCTGGTGGTCCGTGCTTGTTACATGTCCTGTTCTGACAGAGGATTGCCGTGAAGCTGGACCCTCGAGGCTGGACCGGACGATACATTTCCTCCTAACTGATTACATAACATGTACTTCATGAAATGGGCCCCATTGTCCATTTATTTTTGAATGACTTGTCCACATATTTTTTGTTAGGTGTTTTCTGTGTAAAATGCAACATTGTTTGTATTCAATGATGAGCGTACACATGTACCAAACTGGATCAGTGAAGAGGTAGTTGCCCTCTTATAACTAAGCTCCCGATGTTGCATCTGTTGACATAGTCCTGTGTAAAAAAGGTCTCCAAAGACAATTTCTGTAATCTTGTCATTTAAAACGTCTGTTCCCTTTCTACCCCAACAGTACTGTCTGGAAAACCACTCTTATGCTTCCCAAAGGAACTGCTGTAAACTATCGATACTTGCAAGGTTACTTTCTGGACCCAAAGGTATGTTGGCTTTGTTCCCTTTTATTGAAAGGGGAATTGAGGCCACACATATATATGTCAATAGAGCAGTGTCATGAAAATGTTCGCATTTCTGTTTAATTGTGGAAAGATGCATGTATTCTAACATAATACAAACAGAGTTGAACTAATTCCAACAATGTAAATAAGAAGGCTTAGCGCTGCATTATTTCACTCATTAAAAACGAAGCGGTCATTTTTTTCATAGAAAAGTGCTGCAGAAGATTGTTTCCTCTAAATGACAGCTTGCATGTACTACATTTTGTGTCCCATATGTTGAGTATGAAAAAAGTTTGAAAAAGCCGTCCGCACGTCCGAAAACCCAGTCTAAATTCTAATATGAAGACTAACGTTTTGTGACTTTATTTATAACTCAGATTATATATACATACCTAGTGTGAAGTGATGTTGATTTTATCTAAGGATTTTAAAAGTTTGTTCTTTGCAAATAGAATATTGTTTACTAACTATACTAAAGCAAACTGGTAAATGAACCCAAAATGTTTTTCCGAACTACTTTCTCTGGTGTACATTAATTGTTTCTTTTTTTTGCTGTTAATTCTCAGATATCCCTAAAAGTGGTGTTTTGTTTTTGTTTTTTGAGGGAAAAAATTCAGTGATAGAATATCTGAACTTTTTAAAGTGTTTTTTTTTTAAAAAAAACTTATTTTACTTTCAAAAGCATCAACCTTATCAGTCTTGTGTGAGCTATGTATATTTAGGATCATCTTGTTGTTCTGTTGTATAATGGGAAATACATCAAGCACTGGCATACGGGTATCTGCGTTGCACTTCAATTTGTGGCCTGCCATGTGACAATCCATAGGGTTTTTTTTTTTTCTCCTCTCTAAACCCCTCTGGTACTTTGAAAGCTGACATAGCATATACTGCTAAGACACAGCAGCTTGTAAGATCAGCATTTACCTCCTGCTTACTCACCTAAACCGGGCAAGTCGAAGAGTGTGTTTGAAGCTCCGAGGGCATGTTCCGTTCTTCCCAGATGCATGAGATTAAATCGTTCCCTACAAGGGAAAGTAGCTTCTTGGTAAATAACGTTAAAGCCTTGGAAGCTTGATGCTTTTTTGGATGGTTCCCGTGAATAACCAAAGTCTCATAATGAAGAAGGCAAGGGTAAACATGGTTTGACTTTATCAATGCAGACCTTTAACTTTTAAATTACAGAATACCAGTGGTCCATGCCAAGTCATAGTCCACAAGTGGGAGACCCATCTACAGCCACGATCAATAAAACCCCTAGGTATGGGAAACAATTGCATCTACACACAGGTGTCTTTTGCTGAAACTGAAACACAGGTTAACCCTTTGAGAGCCAGATTATAGCACAATACGTTGCATAGATCTCTGGCATTCAAAGGATTCAGAACACTTTTTACAACAATTTTAATATCTACAAATGTAGGTGACTATTGCGTTCGTTTTCTTTTTATTTGCTAGGAATTATCTATGTATTGTGTATATGACACATGTATAATGAGAAACACTGGAAACCACTCCCAGGAGCGCACAGGGACAAATCAAGGCACTTATACGTCATGGATCAGTGTCCTGGTTTCAAGGGTTCCATTCGGTGAAAAGCTTATTTGCCGAATGTTTGTTTTTAAAGATTTACTCACCACTTTTAATCATATTTCCAGTGTGATTTATAAAGGAAAGGATAGCAATGGATTAATTTAGTTATAGCATGAATATGCTTTTACGGAATCATTGCTTTAGCCAGCATATTAATACAAGTTCATTTACATCAAATCATCCTTTACTATTTGACATACAGTACACCACTTTATTTTCTTCATTCTGTTTATATAAAAGACACTAAAGGCATATCTAAGCTTTACTGGAATAAGAAACTTTTCAGCGGCCCGGGGCTCTTAACCACCGTTTTCTGCTATCTGTCTGTATATTAAAAAAAGAAAAAAATCAGTCTAATTTATTTCACCTCAAACTTCCATTTTTTTTAATAATTAAAAATGTTCATATACTCAACCAGGTATTTTCTTTTTTATTAGTGATGCTATGCTTTGTGAGGCTTGTCCCAGTGATATCACACACCATAGGATTCTAAATGTCCATAACCATTACTGCGGGTTTGCTCCTCCATCAAGCATGATCTAGTAAAATCTTTGTCTCTTTAAAAATCTGAGCTAGGAAGTTGATTGATTTTGGGTATGTTTGCTGACTTTCCCCGAACTGCAGAAACAATTGAAATGAAATTGAGGATTATTTTGGTACATAACCAGATTCAATAATTGTCTAACTATTAATGTGACTGAATGAAGCATAAAAAATATGATCACTGTATTTTAAAATAGCAAGCAAAACTTGCTTGTTAAACTTATATATAATTTTTTTTATTTTTTTTTTATTTTTTTGCGGTTTTCTGCTTTGCAACATCACCATTTGGACATCTACTAAATTATGCTAGAAGTAGGCACAAAAGCCCATATAATGATAGACAGTGTAAACTGATCAAAAAATATCGAGACTCTAGGCAGAATATTGGTTTCAATGAAGTGTAATTTGAGGTCTTTATTTCTTAGTCTATGAAATTATTAATATGACTTCTTCTTCTTTCGCCATCTAGAAACCGAATGCCTGAAAGATGATGGTGATTTCGGAATTCACAGTAAGTAACATGATCATGTTTAGCAAAGAAAAAATGCTTTGGAAGAACGATGCTTTTGCTGACTGCTTGTTTTTTTAAATGATAAAAGGAGCTAATATACTCAAGTGTGAGCATGGAGCAATTATCTTATGGCTTTTCATTAGTTCCTGGAGCTAAAACATTCACAATCTTTTTAAAGAAAAAATCTTTAGAAAGCTATTATCATAGGAACAACTAGTCAGCTGTTACGTTTATGTAGTATTTAAACCATGCAAGCAAAATGCTGTATTTTGCTTACATATTGATATTTCTAAAATGGCAAAGGGAAGTGTAACTGTTACAGTTCTAGATAATGGTAAAGTTTAAGGTCTTATTTTACTCAACTACCTTTATTTTTTTAAGGGGGTATTAGCAGTAAAAGATACTATTTTGCATTAAAAAAGACGCTTTAAAATTAGCGCTGTATTCTGGTTGGATACTTTGAAGAATTTAGCTGACATTCAGATTGTCTGTCTGAATTTCACACAATGGTAATGCCTGCCATAAAACACAAACCTGGTGTGCTACAATTAAAGTAAATATAACTAGGATTAAGAGTTACTGTTTCTTTAAACTAAAGCAATTCATTGTTTTTATTCTGAACAAATGAACAGATGCCCATAAATATGAAATTCAAACTAATCCCATAAATGTCTAGGGTGGGATAGATGCATTGTTCTTTCATGTTCAAAGATGGAGCCAATTTTATTTTTCAATGAAAAGCCTCCCAGAAGTGTTTGTCTTATTTTTCCCCCTCTTTGACACGTGAACGTCTCTAGTATGTTGTGTGAATCTTGCATTGTAAAGAAAATCGTTCAGGACCTTTTGGGTTACCCTTATGGACACACTATATATTTGTGTGTATATAAATGCGTGTATGTTATATAACTGCATAGGGTAACACAAGGATACATACAATCTACATATTTCAATTGCCATTTTGATCGACTTTCTGTCTAACTTAAAGGCCTATTATTCTTTAGTAATTCATTTGGCTGCAATTTGGATTTAACCTAAATTTATGAAAGAAAAGGGAAATAAAAGTTCACTACACAGTTACAATGTTCCTTAATTGTCAGAGTCCACAATTATATACTGTGTATGGCAGATCAAGACAAACGAAAATATACTAAATGGCAGTTTTTAGCCATCTTTAACTCTTTCCTGACTGGCTCCTCAATCTTTCTCATATGTCTTATATCTGGTACAGACCATGAAATAGTAGGAAATACAGGTGACTGCTTGATACACGTTTTAATGCAGCTTAATTATAAAACTCATGAAGTCGTTTTGATTTGCTTTTAAAGTCAAGTTGACCTGTTACCCAAGATCTTTCTATTACATCAGTCAATAGCACATAAACATAGTCTATATGCCTTTTGACCCTTTAACGGTCAAGACGTTTAATGTATTCCACTATGGTACGCTATACTTCTTATAAATGCAGTGCTGGAATGATTGGGGCATTATGTAATTTTGAGTACATGCGTGTAATAATGTATTTGGGATGACGGAGGAATGTAGGTCCTAAAGAGGGTCTGGTGCTTTGGATTCATGGGAATATCACCTGTAAACCTTGTGAAATCCATTATACACAGACTAGTTTATAAACTATTGATTTTGATGTAAAGCTGTTTTAGGTGACAGGTCAAATAAGTAGCTGTTAAAAGTGGATAGAAGTATAATTGATAAATATTTAAGTTGAAATGTCATAGGAAAGTGCCTATCACACTCCTGAACATCTGTAACGGGTTGTGCTTAAAGTAGTCAAGCAAAAAACCCGTTCTCATACCTAGCTCTGGATACACCTTTATGGGGGAAGAAAATGTATTTATTTTGTTTAAATGTGTATGGAATATTACTTTGCTTGTTGGTGGTGTTCTGCACTTTTTGCAAAATAAGGCCGGAGAAAATTTTTAGATCTTAAATTACACTTTTTTTCCATTTCGAATAAGCGTTTCGGCCTTAGTTTGCCATTTTACCGTATTAGACGATTACATCCGCAGACAGTGAAAGGCGTGACGCTAAACACTAATATCATTAACTCTAGCTTACTTTTGGGATATTAACATCTTGCCAATGTGCTGGGTTTATAGAGAGACTTTTAACATTAGCATGGCATTCTACGTTTTTCCAGTGACTGTGTCGTGGAAGTATTTGTGTTTGCTATATCTAGGTTTTATTTGTTGCAACTGATAACTTTCATCTACTTTGCCAGATGGCGTTGAAACTGTGGATTCCGGATGGCTGACATGTCAGACTGAGCTTAGATTACGTCTGCATTTTTCTGAAAAACAACCTGTTACTATATCCAAGAAAAAATTTAAAAAGTCTAGGTTTAGGTATGGTGTTAAATCGGTCTTGCTGTTTCAGAGCATAGATGACTTGCCACCTAACGCAAGTAATGCTGTTTGTGCAGATAATCTTTTTATGTTTTTTTTTTGTTTTGTTTTTTTTTTTTAACCAAAATGAAGCACTTCATCTCGCTGACTTTGCAATGCATTCAGTACAGTGCACCCCTTCAGAGAGCGTTAACCCTTGCATTAATGTATAGTTCAGGGGTGTCCAACCTGCGGCCCTTCAGCTGCTGCAGGACTACATGTCCCACCCTCCTAAGCCAGCCCCTTAGCTGAAAGAGCATTATGGGAGGTGTAGTCCTGCAGCAGCGGGAGGGCTGCAGTTTGGCCACCCCTGGTATAGTTGATACAGGAGAGCTCTCTATATTAACTGTACTTTATGCAAAGCTCGTAGCGCTTCGACGTGTTTAACTCGCCTACAAACTCCCAAACTTAGGGAATATATTACATTTTCCTTTTATACAGACTTTAAAGATATTGCAGTAGGGGAAGGGTGAACATTACCAACATTAATGTGGACGGTATATAAAATTGGCAATAACACATGAGTATTACGGATACAGGCTATGTGAGCTTGTGTAGGGAAGCAAACATTTAAATATATTGTCACGTGTGCCTTTATAAAGTGCTTGTGTACATACACATATACACACACTCACACACTGTTATAGGCAAGAAAAACATATGTACATATTTATGAATACCACTTAATCTACTTGGAGCGCAGAAGATTAAAGAGGGAAGGGACCATTCAGAAAGGATACTGGAAAATGTTTTACGTGGAAATGCAAATTGCCAACTAATAGGCATTTCCACGACTTTAGGAGCGTGTCCGCAGCATTGCAGACCCAATAGGCAATTCTTTTCACTGCTTTCTGTTTAGGAGAAAGGGGACTTTTGCTATGAACTGTACAAACAGCATTACTCTTTCCAGAGAAAACAATGTAACTTGGCATTCTTTTCTCTGGGTTTTAGAGAAACATGTAGCACATTTCTGTGTAATGTGTTGCCAAGCTAGCAACCAAAAGTACCTTATTAATGTGGCATAAGTGGGGTACTTAAAGGGTTAAACATCCAAATGAATATTTCCGATTAGGTTGAACACGCTTGTGCTCTGGCGTTTTTTGGGTGGGTTGGGGTAGTTTTTGGCAGCGTGCAGCCTTTTCAGACCCTGTTGAGGGCTCAGTGTTTGGGGGGAGTTGGATGCATGTGTTAAACGGCACTACGCGCTTAACACATAGTGACAGGCAGGCTCCTGGCCGGGAGAGCACCAAGCCCTGCTGGCTTGTCTTCAAGCCGTGCACTTTCTAGGAAATCATTCACAGCTGCATGTTTTGTGTACGTGTGACTTTAGCCTAACGTTAAGAGGGGGTGAGGAGACACAAATGATTCTTCCTAGCGTAAAAACACTTTTATGTATGTTGCCAGACATTGGTAAGGGCGGTTTCAGGTGCTGGAACTCTCCCTTTACCAATGTATTTAACCCTCTTGAGTCCCAGAGAATAAGCGTTCTTCTATTCTTCTGTACAGGTTTCTGGCACTCAAGTGGTTTAATAATGTATATTGTAAACTGCAGAGACCCTTGGAGCCAATTATTTGTTTATGCTGTGAATATTAGGTGATTCCTGGGGGCTACAGAAAGTGCCAGATCAATGCAGCCACCCATGGATAAAATGGCAAATAATTCTGCTCCATAGGGTCTCAAGTTTAATTAAACTGATTTCAGGGGTTTATGGGGTAAGTTTGCACCAACCCAACAAATTCACTTGTGTCTCATGTCTTTGAAATGACCTGGGTGTTAATATTGCTTCTCTTGTGGGGACAGGGTGAAGTTGACCTTGGGGGGGCTAGAAGATGAAGGTGAAGAGGAACAAGAAGAGCAAGAAAAAACATCTCCTGTCGTTCTCCTAAAAATGGCCAACACTTTTGACATCTCACTGATAAGCAACACAGAATATAAATCTCGTCACTCTCAGCCAGAATGTGGCTATGCACTTGAGCCTGATAGATGGACTGAGTTCAGTATACACACCATGGAGCCTGACAACCTGGAATTGCTTTTTGACTTCTTTGAGGTAGGTTTTTTTTTGTTTGTTTTTTTTTAAACAAAAAGTTCTGTCGGGCAAAAACATTGTTAAATACATGCCAGCTGTGTGCAGAAGTACTGGCGGGACATCTGCTGCTTGGAAGAGACACCACTATCTCAAACTTTCACTGTTTGGTTTTGGTTCAGTTTCGCCCCAGAGCCATGTAACCCTTTCAGACTCATCAGCGATGTCTTTTCAGTGTGGCATGATGTGGATTGTGAACTTTGTTTGCCGACTTAAGTCTGGTGACAAGAGCCAACATTGGTCAGGTTTGTATTGGCCAGAGCTGGCCTAAAACGCTGGAAGGGACGATAGCTTTTGCTACCTGCATGTTTAATTGCCTAGCACACCAAACAAATGAAACTGCATATTACTAGAACTCACAAAATGATCTGACCAAACTCAGTATGAATAATATGTGATAATGTTTTGCACAACCGTATAATAAGGTGGACCTGCCTCTGTATTTTAAGACCTTGATTATTATTGCAGGAGATAAAGAAAATAAATATACAAAAATATTACGTTGGGAAGGTTTTGTAATTTTGTTTCTTTGACGTTATAGGAAGATCTAAGTGAAGCTGTGGTTCAAGGTGACGCACTCCCAGGACATATGGGTACCGCATGTCTTCTGTCCTCCACCATCATGGAGACTGGCAAAAGCAATGGCATCATTACACTCCCTATTATGAGTAGGAATGCAAGACAGACCCTCGGGAAGGTTAGAGGTATGCATTCTGGAGGAAACTGATTTTACCTTATCAAATTATAAATGTTTATTTTAATAAAAGAAGCAGTTGGCCCCATCATTCTACGATGCAATTATTAAACAAAAGCCCACTTTGAGTTTTTTTCTTTTTTTCATCTCCAGTTATAGCTATAAGATAATTGGTGCAGCAACCGACCTGTTAATCAGACATATTGAACTGATTTGTTCATATTTCTGTTTAAAGCCAAGATGAATAACCAATTAAATACTGACTTATCATATTTGTCTGCTACAGATCCAAAATGCAGCCAACTGGCTATTAGTAAGCAGATTTATTTAGTTTTATTTATTTATTTAGGCTTTTTTTTTTTAAAGTAAAAAAGACTTTAGCAGAAATTAACACGGCTTGCAATAAATGTATGCATTTGAACTTTTCATCCATTTTTCTGCTAATCCGTTGCGTAACATCCCCATGATCTTGGTAACCTTTGTCGTTCTGCCTTAGGAGTTATTAGTTAGACATTGATGGCTCTAATCCCACAGCAAACTCCAGATAGCAGTATTAGTTTAAAAACATCGTACAATCCTTCAACCATTACTGTTAGAAGAAAGCTTATGTTATCGTAAATATTATTCCTGAACAAAGACATAAGAAAGCAGGGAATGTCTAGTCTATGATATATGGACAAGTTCCCGCCAACACGTCTACTCTATGTTGTTCTATATATATGTGCAAAGGGTCAAGTCTAGGCCATTCTTAATTATGCAGCTTAAAGAGGTGTAACTTGCTTGAAAAGTAACCAATCATAATAATGCATGCTATTAGAAGTAGATAAGATGCTATATAAACCATGTAATCCAAACATGTAATCAGACAACGCTTCGACTTTTGTGTGTTGTGTGCCTTGTCTCGATTATGCGCATGATCTAATTAAAGGAAACTCTTTCTGTGGAGAATTCGACCATTATTTCAACCAACAATTACATTGCATGTCTTTTGTCAAGACCTTTTAAATATTAGCTGTAAGCTCCCAACACTAATAACCGCTTGCTAATACTTGGAGATGGTTGCGGCTTACTGGCCGTTGTTTAGCGCTTCTCTGTCCGATACATTTCCATAGCTGTATAGTATCTTCCACTCCTACTTCTTTTGCTCCTTTCCTTGCTCCCCTTTTTAGCTCTGCTTCTTGGGGAAGCCATGGTACTGTACATTTAACGTGCCCTTTAATTCTGTTTACAGTTGACTACATTATTATCAAGCCAATAGAAGGTTATAACTGTGACATGAGAAACTCATTTTCCAAGTACTGGAAGCCAAGAACTCCACTAGATGTTGGCCATAGAGGTGCTGGGAATTCCACCACAACTGCAAAGTAAGATAAACCCTGGAGACATGACAATATTATAGTTAAAATCGTGTGTGTAATTAAAAAAAAAAAAAATGCTTCTGTGTATATATTTTTAATGCCATTTTTTATCTGAATTCTATATGCTGCTCCTTTTCCCTGCAGAAAATGCTGACTCTGGTGACAACTTGTATCTTATGCACTGTGACTAGCAGATAAAATTGATCAATACTTGTGGTCTATGTACAAGATAGGTAGTCTAGTTAAAACCAGTTCATAACTTGGTATGTGTCATTGGACAAACAACTTGTCTGCTTTCTGACAAGTAATCTGTAACACGCACGCACACAAGGATATCAGCACATGATGGGCAATTGACCTGTCAGTATTCACATAGTTTTAAATATTATATACATAAAATCTGCAGTCTATAAATAAGAAGAGTTCTTTCCTGTGGCTTGTACTTTCCAAAACAATATATAGTACATACGCAAGACCTTTGTGTCCAAGGGGGTGAGGTGTGGATAATAAAAAATAAAAATTCTCTAGCTCCAGCTGTTTTTGTTTCAGTAACTACCATGTTCATCCACTCAAGTTTTATATACTTTTCTGTACACTTCATATGATATATGAAAAAAGGGGAGAACAATTTGAAAAGTTCCGCCTTGTCTTGTTACAAACATACCTTTACAAGCAGTTGCCAGGGCCAGTCCTAGAAATTGCACCGCATGCAAATATACTCTTTGGACCCACTAATACTATATAGATATAATTTCATATGCTTCTCCTTTCACCAATGGATTTCATGCACTTTGACTAGCAGATAAAATAGTTCAATATATGTGATCCAAGTACAAGATAGGCAGTCTAGTTAAAACCAGTTCATGAACATTATACAAGGAGATCAGCACCTGACCTGTTGCTGTTTGCACAGCCTTAACCGTATATAGATAATTGCTATGTAGATGTTGCACAATTACTGTGAGTTTACTTGATTTGGGTCCCATGAAGACCGTTTGCCCATAGTAAAGTGGCCCAGCAGCTGCCACCACTTCGGCATTGTCTCCTTAGAAATAATATGCCGCTGCTCAGATCTCCAGGCAGCCGTCTCATATTGTTTTAATGCGAGCTCATCCTCTATTGGGTGAAACTGTGTATGTTCTAATGGCTGTATTTTTGACAGATGTTGCAGGGGGGGTATTGTAACTGTTAGTGGGGAGCTCTGGCACCTTTGCGTATTTTTTTTTGGGGGGGGGACTGTGGATAATTGTTGTCCCCAAACAAAACAGCAATAAATATTGATTTACATATAATGAATGCTTACATTTTTATGCTAAATTACTTTGAACTCTTTGCAGGCTTGCCAAAATTCGTGAGAACACTGTTGCTTCGCTCAAAAATGCTGCAAGCCATGTAAGTGATCTTTGTTTGTGTGTGTATCTGTAAGTAAACTTTTTATAGAGCACCCATTTACCCTAGCGAGACATCAAAATTGACACTATACCAGTTAATAAGATTAACACATTCTAAGACATGGTACAGAAGGAGGAGGGGTCTTCTCTTGTGAGCACACAATCTATTAGTATTAGTGTTGTAATTAAATAAAATGTTCCAATTTCTCCTGATGTACTTAACTGTGTCAAAAAATCGACATTAAGCCTATGTCCCATATACATGAGCCAAATAAGCCATTTCTGTTCTTGGTCACAAGCTTCCTACTGAGAAGTAGTTAATTGATCCCGAAATGCGTCCAACAAGTAAGCCAAGCAGTGCTTCTATGTGAAATGGTGTTTAGTTTCCTGAATGTCGGGGATGCTACGGCTGACATGGTTGGCTCTACCGATCCCTGAACAGATTTCTTTTTTCAAATACTTGCGTCTTTATCGTATTAAGAAAATTGTAGTACAACACCGGGTCATTGCTACATAATGACATGTATGTAATCATGTATGCAGTTATGTACAGCCAGTTACCGACTAATGATGGTTTTACACTTTTTTTTTTCCCCCCCAGGGAGCTGCATTTGTTGAATTTGATGTTCAGCTTTCCAAAGATCTTGTTCCTGTAATATACCATGACCTCACTTGCTGCATATCAATGAAAAAGGTAGATGGCAAAGTGCAGTGAATCTTTTTAAAAGTGTTTCACGCCATAATGAGTTCATCGCAACAGTGTGTTTTCAATCTTAATTTTTTAGATTTTTATTTTGTGTAAAGAGGAACGCAAATCTTAAGGGATTTGATGTGAAAATAAAGGCACATGCTGCGAGTCTGATATGAAGTGGAGTAATACAAACTTAATTAATCCCAGTGGCCGTGAAACTGCTGTTGCTACGCAATGTGTCCATATTCTGAGCTCAGTAATGTGTGCTTTGTACTAGTATGCGTTGGTTAAACAGGCAGCCGTAGCCAAGTGGTTTTCTGCAGGAGGAGTGTCTGACATTATACCGTGCCTTTAAGGGTGATATGGGTGGGCAATCCCTTTTCGTGCAGAGTGGGCATCTTACTTTATTACTGCACATAGATTTTAGCATATAGCAATTCCTTTTCTCTTCCTTTATGTGGGGTGTATTGGGATGAAGCGGTTAGACACGTTGCTTGATTGTATTTGTGATTATTATGGTATAATATCTTTGCAGTTATATATAATTAGACCTTGTCACTTATCTTATGTAAAACATGTTTAATAATAATGCACATACGCAAATGTAAATTTCCTTTTATTGCAGAAAGCAAATGCCAACTCCTTGGAGCTGTTTGAGATTCCTGTGAAGGAACTTACCTATGACCAGCTACAGCTACTAAACGTAACTAAGTTCTGTTTATATATCATCCCCTCATCTATTACCACATGCAGATTCTAAAATATTGGTTAGGGGCACCTTCTCTGCATCCAGCCTACAGGCACACTGTTCTGAATATGCTTTATGGACTAGGCACAGAGCCCTTCAACCCCCTTCACCCATTACTGTATCACTTTAAATATACATTAAAGAGCTCATTGTGAAATGAATAATGTAACTGAGCCTTAGCAGGCATACGTTTTAATAGAGCGAGCTAGAGTATGCCGTCATATCCCTCATTGTCATTGAAGCCTGCGTAGCCAGAAGGATTCCCATTACTAAGATAGTTTGATATGTTGGTCACCTAGTCGAATCACATCTATTTTGGGTCACCGTTCCTAGTATTTAAAATCATGAGCCCCTTTTGTTACATGCGGTTAAGATGTGTGTGTGTTCTCCTTTGTTTCCAGCTAGCACATGTAACCGCACTGACGTTAAAGGATTGCTTTGGTACGTACTAATTTGAATGGAAATCTACTGCATGTTAATGCAATGTTTGTACTTCACAATGTGTCCAGAATGAAGCTTATCTGATTATTCCTTGATATCTAATCTACTTAGTAAAATTAAGTTGTTTTGTTGAAAACCGTATGACCTCTACATTGTTACCTGACTTTGATCCCCACTGCAAAAAAAAAAAATACACGGCTATGCATCCAGATGCAAATACCTGCCTTGATTTACAAAAAATTCAGCAAGACCAGTATTAAATGTGGGTTTTTTTTTTTTTTTGTTTTTTTTTTAAAAGACAATAGCTAAGGATTTCCACTGTCTTCCTATTGCTCTGCCATTGTCATTTTAATAAACAGGCAGCTATAATAGCTATAATCATGTCATATCAGTGGTCATTATTCCCAAACCACCATCTTGAGTGTCTTAATACTTATTCATGGCGCGCCTTTTTATGTAACTGGGGTGTTTACCTTTACTAATACAATGGATGTTACAAATGCGTATAATAATAATTATACACATTATACGCAAGAGTGATGATTAGGTGCTAAACTATATAAATAAATGACAGTGCAAAAGATATATAATACAAAGTGTTATAGACAGTGCTGCAAACACCAAAGGTACAGCCCCCTATACCCCAAACAATAGTGGAAAGATAGTGTTGCTTTATCTTGCCATGTTTTTTGCATGGTGATATGCCCTTGTGACACACCGATTGAATGTTCTATGTAACAAATTGCAAGAAATATAAGTATTGTTCAAATTTATTTTGTGTGGTATATACCTTGTATTGTTTTTGGTGATATTAATGAATTGTCATTAATAGATACTTAAAATTTTTTGTGCAACACTTCATCTTTCCAAATGCGTATAATGTCTACGTGTTTAACGGCTGAAGAATGCCCATAAACTATTAGAATCCTCGAGAGCATTAGTATTGCCAGAATTTCGCAATCTCAGTTGACATGTAGATGGTGCAATGTTTACTGGTCCCCAAAGCTAATTTACCATGGATTAATAACCTGGTTTGTGTGTCACCAATGACCTTTCTTTTTTCTTTCATGGTTTCAGACCCCTGTGATGAAGAAAGTACTATTTCAGACAACCAGCCATTCCCCTCTCTCCAAACGGTAACAGCCTTTGTAATAATTTGTAATTTATTTCCTTTCTTGAAGTTGGCCTTGTTGTCTATGCTTTTGTGGAAAACAGCTCAGCTTAGTACAAAATATTCATAAAGATCTGACATTGTCAATGAGAACTTGGTGGCTTCTGTTCCAGCGCCAGACACTACATTTGTTAATACAGGCCATCCTTCTACACAGCAGTGTAGTTCCTATGTTGATGGCATGATAGTTATAAACCTTGAGTTGAAATTAGTTCCAGAATATTTTGTCGCATTGTGATTGCCATAGTATTACTGCAATATACCTATTATTTGTATTGCCATCATTATAAAATTATGCAAATTTTTTACTTAGACTTTGGAATCTGTTCCTGAAGATGTTGGCTTCAATATTGAAATTAAATGGACTTGCCAAGAAAAGGTAAGAAAAACTATTTTATATAAATACCGGACTAATATCAGTAAAATGAGCTGCTGTGTTAAAATCATATATTTTTTTTTATGTCATGTTAGCATTCATTTTGCAGTAAACTAACATTTCCTCACAAGTTTTTACTTTTGTTCTGTTTAGTGCGGTAAATGGGACGGCAATTTATCTTCCTATTTTGACATGAACCTTTTCCTGGACATCATTTTAAAAACTGTTTTGGAAAGTGCTGGCCGGAGAAGGATAGTGTTTTCTTCATTTGATGCAGATATTTGCACAATGTAAGTACATTTTAGTGAAGTCACATCTATAAATGATCCTGGGGGTGGGATGTGTAACCTCCATCTGTCACTGCAACCTGTGGTTCTACATGAACTGCTTTTTCTTTTTATACTGTATACAAGCTCCACTTTAAGACAATTGCCTACGTTCGCCTGCTTCTCACTTGAAGACACACAACTATTGTGCATATTCAGTTTAAAACTTGCACTTGGTGCTTTATAATGTTCAGGAACATTCCCTCAATACATTTTCTGCTACAGTTTCTCTCCCATTCCTATCCACATCTCCACTCACTTAGTCCAGAATTGTCTTTTTTTTTCTTTTCTCCTTTTCTGAATCTGCTCTAGTACCAGTGAAACATCCCCCTCTCTCTCCCAACAGGTGTTAAATCTCTCTCTCTCCCCCTCTCTCTCTCTCTCTCTCTCTCTCTCTCCCTCTCTCTCTCTCTCTCTCCCTCTCTCTCTCTCTCCCTCTCTCCCTCTCTCTCTCTCTCTCTCTCTCCCCCTCTCTCTCTCTCTCTCTCTCTCTCCCCCTCTCTCTCTCTCTCTCCCCCTCTCTCTCTCTCTCTCTCTCTCCCCCTCTCTCTCCCCACTCTCCAAATTAGTTGCAGCGGAAGCATATTTTCTAAAGTATCTTTTCAAGCATGTTGGAGCAATTAGCACAATTTCATACCCCAAAACAGAGAAATATGGCAGTTAAAATGAATGTGACGTTTCAGCTCTTTAAACAATGCCCTGAAATGTTAGAGTATCTGTCACATTACAGAATTACCTTGATAAGCATAATATAGACATCCTATCTCCTACCAGAAGTGTGGAAGTTATTTGGCACTTCCAGAGGATAATCTAATGTACATCACGCTATACTGATGACTTTACTGCAGACATGTCCAAACTTTTTTCGAAGAGTGCCAGATTTGATGAAGTGAACATGTGCAAGGGCCGACCGTTTTGCCTGCCATTCTTTGAACCATTAAAATTAAATGCAAATTAACTATTTTATGCAAAGTTTATTGAAAACGGCATACTTTTCATTTTGTAACTTGGATGACAAATCTAAACAGGTGTTAAATCACTCTGCCTTTAATATATAAAAAAAAAAAAAAACAGATCTATATTTGGGCAACTTATCTGTGGGGCCTTATCAGTCCGGAACGCGGGCCGCAATTTGCCCTCGAGCCAGACTTTGGACATGCCTGTCTACCCTTTGTACAGCGCTGCGGAATGTGATGGCGCTATATAAAACAATAAAAATAATCCTTTTGTCTTCACAACTGTACACCCCTGTATGGAACAAACCCCTGATGTGTAAAGTTCTCACTGATGTGTGGTTGTCTTTTCACAGCTGCTTATGAACCAAGTGTTCATCTATATCCCTTCACTTATTTTCATATGTCTTGTGTGTTTCAGGGTTCGCTTGAAGCAAAATCGATACCCCATTCTTTTTCTGACACAAGGGCAGTCTGACATCTACCCAGAGCTCATGGATCTGAGATGTCGCACCACTCCAATGGCAATAAGTTTTGCACAATTTGAAAATATCCTGGTAAGATCTAATTTTGCGTATGTACTCGTAATGGGATATCATCTTAACGTTAAGAAAGATAACTGATCTTGCTGACACGGCCCATTGGCATCTCCAGACGTTTTCCTTCAGCCCTCATCCTGTGGTGGAGGAGAACAATGGGCTTCAGTTTAAAACTTGCCTGATCCTAGTGAAGGTTAATGATTTTATTATTTCCATCACTAGGCTGCACTTGGCAAAACCTAGGTATTTGTATATCCCGTTAGTTTACCTCTTGTTGAATTTGCATATATTTCTGTTCTGCATAGTTTTGAATTAGACATTAAAATTGTATAAACCCATTGGCATGTGTATCTGTGTTTCCTCTCTAAACAGGGAATAAACGTTCACACTGAAGACTTACTGAGAAATCCAGAGTATGTCAAGGAAGCAAAATCCAAAGGCTTAGTGGTATTTTGCTGGGGTGATGATACAAATGACCCAGAGAACAGGAACCTGATGAGAGATTATGGTGTTGATGGATTGATCTATGACAGGTAGTGCTTTAATATATATATATAATTTTTTTTTTAGCGTTTATTTTTTCCTTTTATGGTTATTAAACTTAATTGTCCGCATGGGATACGATGGTTTTGTCCTTAATATTTTATATTGGTACCTTTTTTATAGCTGTCACATACTGTTTATGAATAATCTACAGATTTTGTGGAATATTTTATTCCTTATTATTTTTGAACCGTATCTTAATTATGCTGCTTGCCAACGGAAACATTTTTGTTGGAGAAAGGTCAGACTAATTTTCGGATTAATATATCTTAAATTCTCCTGTTTACTTATTAACCGCTGGAATATGTTCCGCAAATATACAAGATACGGCTTGGCATGCTAACCTTGTTAATTCTAATTTGCTCTTGTTAAAGGACTTAATATTAATGAAAAGCAAAACTGCTTCCTCAGGCCGGTGATCCTTAAAATATTGTTATAAAGATTTACCTACAATGGCCAAGTGAAGGGTACTTCAAATGAATGAATCATTAATTAACTTAGCTATGTCGAATAAGGACATTATCTGGAAGCTCTTGAAGAAAGGAACGTAAATGGACAGGTTATTCTTAACATTATGGGCAGTTCGAGTGACTTTATTTAATCTTAATATGAAATTTTATTTTCATTTTTGTTATACAGGATATACGACTGGAACCCTGAACAACCCAACGTGTTCCAGGTGGAGCAGATGGAGCGCTTGAAGAGAGGGCTGCCAGAGGAAATGCTGAGGAGCTGTCTCTGCTCATTTGTCACCAACCACTATGTTTGCAGTTCAGCCGTTTGCGTTCATAACCAAATCCATGTGGATACAAATGGAGTCATCAACCATCAGCCTGTCTGAGTCTTAATAAGCTTTCTCCAACATCTCAGGGCTGTATACTGCTTAGACCTTCATTAGTTGCCCCCTCAAAAGCAATAACCCACCCACTCTGTTCCATTACAGAAGTTGCTTGCATCCTGACTGTCTCTGATTTTATTTTTGTTTGGCCAGACATAGTTATCATTCCAGTATAAAGAACAAATTTACATTTCAGGGGATGGGGCGGGAGGGAGGGAGGTCGGGAATCTTACTGGTGCAGGCAAAAATGCCATAAGGTTTTTGTGTAGGGGAAAAAAAATACTAAATGTAACCAAAGTACCTCATAAGATAAGTGTTCACTTTTTATCCTTAAGTGCAATATAAACACTAGCAGCTGGACTTCGTATGCACATCCATCACTGTACTGTACACATAATTATTTCTGGCCATGTTAGTTACCTCAGATGCAGATTTTTGCACGGCTAAACACGCTGGTACAAAAATGTGCCATTGTTCAATTATATAGTGTTTGGATTTTTGGTGCCATCCTTACCGGATCATAGTGTCCTCTTGTGTACTGTCTGTGTTGTATCTAGGCATGAGTTCTGTCTGTTTTCCCCTCCATGTGTTCACCGTGTAGACCAAGTTGGCGGAGAAGACTATGCTTGCTTCCAACCCCTTTCAGTAGCATGAGCAGAGATGGTCGCACCGACTCTTCAGTTATTAAATAAAGCTTAGGTCTCACATTTGAATGGGGTTAGGTAGTTACTAGCCTGCTCATTTACGCTAGAATTAAATGTTGGATAAATCTTTGATTTAAATGTAATTTTAGTGGCTAAATATATAATACAAATTTTAAGAACAAGTATGAAATTGTTTTGTCTTACAATGGTCTGTCACCCTCATATAGGAAATACTTAATGTACAATTTATGCTTGAAACATGAAGCAGAACTGGATGAGTACCTTACACAATGCTTATTTTTATTCTGCCGATCAGATTGTCAAAAGTGGTGACTAATCATGGTGCCTAGGAATTTGCAAAAGCCAATATATGCATACATTTATATGGGGTGTATAGTCTGTAACCTGTATTACTTCCCATATTAAATAATATGCAAATCACAGTACCTGCTTTCTGTAAAGCAGCAACCCCTCTAAAACCCACTGGATCACTCGCCTACCTTAATGTACAGTATGTGGTCCTCTGCTCTCTGTGTATTTTTCTTGGACTGTTTGCATGGCTACCTATTTATATAAGTTATATACGGCTTTTCTTTCCAGTTGTATGCCAGTGTATAAAATCCCTGTTTTATATTTTTTATATCTGCAAAACAACAATAGAATGTAACAATTCATATATATTTTTATCCATACAATGCACACACAGAAATTTGTTTGCTTCTTTTCACTTAAAGGGAATGTAATGCCTCTTTACCATTCCACTGAGCGAGAATAGTCCGATAACGCACAGTCAATAATTAAGGCAACAGATACATGTAAGATGAAGCCCTTTTAATGGGCAAGAACAGAGGGCGAGCGCATTGCAAAAACAATGTGTTTTTTTATTAACCCTTTGGCACCAAAAATATGGAAGTTTCCCGGGCATTACATCCGTTTCAAAGAAAACATTTTGAGGGGTTGCTGCTTTAAGTTTATGTCCACAGCTCTGTGCCTGATGCATCATGTTTTTAATTGCTCACAGATGATATGGTATAGAAGCCATTGACCTGTGCATATGCATGCTTCACATTTTCAGATGTAAAGGTTTTCTGTTTGTTTTTCTATTTGATAGCGGAATGTGAGCTGTTACTTTCTACTGAATAAAAAACCCAATTCCTCTTTGCATTGTGGGATTTTCTGTGAACGATTTAATAATGTAACGTAGTAATAAAGATTAACATTGATAGTATACTTGTCATTAACAAGGAATGTGAGAATGTTTAGAATATTTTACATTACATTTATTTACAAAGCTCCCTGCAGATTCTGCAGGGCTTTTAGTCAGTAGAACAATTTCACATACAAAAGCACACACAGTAACAAACTGGTGCAAAGGAGAAAAGGGCCCTGCTCTTGTGAGCTTACAATCTACTCGGTGGTTGAGGGGGAAAGTGAGACAACAGGAGAGAACTGCTTGGATGGGGATGAGTTGATCTGGTTCCGATGATGTGTTGTAGTCGCTTTCTGCAGTGGTACCTGGTATGTTTCCCTCCATTGTAACTATCTACTTATGAACAGTCCACGTGGGGTAAGGCCACAGCAGCTACGTTTCCAAGTGAGGTCTAGGAATCTATAGGGCTTCCTCACAAGTGGTCAGGTAAGGTGATTGCATACAGGAGGCAGACGTTTCACACCTTAGCTAACAAATGCAATTTAGAAACATTAAACTTTAGCTAGTGTGCTCTGAGGGGAGAAAATCAGAACTCTGATTTTGTATGTAATGTTGATTCATTAAGTTCCCTTAAAATGCATGTTTGGGTACAGATAACAATATGGAAATAGGTAGAGCTGCCGCCTCAATTTAAAACTGAAGGCCCACCAAAAAATCTGAAAAAATTACCTTACTTTGTAATTGAGGTAATCTTTTATTCAGAACTCAGATCCAGGGCACAGGACTTAGTCTAGGGGTTTGTCGCTCACGCACTCTAAAAAATAAAAAATAAAAAAAAAAATGAAGGGGAGATAAAAAGAAATGAAATTTAAAAAAAAAAAAACATTGGTAGGTAAGTGATGTCACCTTGACATTATTGCAATACAAAATGTATAAGGTCCCCAAAGGGATCTCAAGCTGCACTGCAAGAAAAACGAAATAAAACTTTATTTTAAAATGTTGCTCCTCAGCTCTTCCACTATAAGTAAAAAAAAAAATCCAAAAATCACTTTCCCTAAAGGCAATAGTGTTGAAAATATGTAAGTGGGGTACTATGTAAAACATGGATGTGGCCCTCTGGGAAAAGAAAAAAAAAATACGCATGTTGAGTGTCTAACCAGGAGATGTTGCTGAACATAAATTGGGTCATTGTTCAGCTGTGGCACTTACTAGATTAAAAAAAAATGTTCTATACTGTAACAATTATGTTTTAGTTTTTTCTAGGATTTTATAAGGTGAATCATGGTTGAACAAACATACGGTAAAAATGACAAAAATATTTGGTTATGAAAACCCCAGGGCCTGAAATGGTTAAGAAAATCATTTGCAACATAAATATTTCCTAAACTGCTTTGCACGCTGCATCCTGTGTGACACAATCGGGGCTGTGTTATGATCTCCGAAGGGTTTCCAAGTCATGAGAACTAGCTTAACAAACAACAGATGATCATGGGGGAGCACTTTCATAAAAACATAAAATAAATGTTACTCTATATCGCAAATATTCCATATATTAATAATGGAAGGATATACAAGTATGGTGATAGAACACCTTTAAAACCTTAATATCTATGAGGGCTACACAATGCATGCTGCAAATTCTACAGCATTTAAAATACACAATGATGGGTATGGATGAGTTCATAGGTATTTGGTTTTAAGAGGGAGAGGTGGCAGCTCTACATGTAGGCTATTGCAGAAACTGGAGGATTTCTATGAGGCAGATACCAAAAGTGTAGTATACGCTCACTGGCCAATTCATTAACCAATCAACTTCAATCAGCCAGTCACTGGTTTCTTGAACATGACAATGAGGTCACCGTACTCCAATCGCCTCCACAGTCACCAGATCTCAATCCAATGAAGCACATTTGGGATGTGGTGGAATGGGGGATTCACATCATGGATGTGCAGCCGACAAATCTGCAGCAAGTGCGTGATGCCATCATGTCCATATGGACCAAAATCTCAGAGGAATGTTTCCAGCACCTTGTAGAAAGTACGCCACGAAGAATGAAGGCAGTTCTGAAGGCAAAAGGGGGTCCAACCTAGTACTAGCAAGGTGTACCTAATAAAGTGGCCAGTGAGTGGATAAGCTAAAACAAGATGTTCCGTGAAACATGAGAACAAAACAGAGTGTTGTAATTTTTGGGGTGATTCTCCCTGAAGCACAGTTCTTTATGCTAGTGAATTCTGATCACAGATACACATTATACATTATTATTACATATTAGCCAGTGTCTGGGTAATTAAATCAAAGCCTTTCTATTATTTAAACAAAAAAACTGTATATATTTTGTATGAACGCATTATTTAACAAAGATGGCTTAATCGCCAACACAACATTTTTTTTCATTTCATGTCCAGTTAAACTACGCACCTATAAAGCTGTACAGTTGAAGGAAACGTCAACCCTGACAAAAAATTAACCAAATATTTGATTATTTTCCTTAATATAAACACTTTTAATTAAAGTGAATACAAAAATGAATAATCACTATTACTTCATTAATTGTGGGGTCACCTTTTCTTACAGTTTAGCAGTGATGCAGTACATAAATAGAGACAAAATATTATGAATTGAAATAGACAAGCAAAGCCTTATAGATACGTTTATATTGGGTGAAAGTTGATAGTCGTTAAATAAATGTAAATTTAGAATGTTTTTCACAATGCTGTGCTTGTTTTTCTTCTCAGAATCTTTTTATTTTTAATTCCTGGCTCTGGCTCTCGTGATATGTTTTGTCTGGGGCCATGCTGACCTAGAACTGTAGGAGTCATGGAAGCATTGTATCTTTTCCTTGTTCTCAGGAAAGTCAAGAGCAGTCTATTATTCTTATTATCTTTCTATTTCAATAAGTAAACAAATATTTACCAAAAAATGTTTTGAGCTAAAACATACATATGGTGTTAAGGTGATCCTGGTGCAAAGTTTGAAAAGTGCAACCGATAAAATAGACCACTTTTAAACGTTTTGCACAATGATGACTTTTTTAACCCCCCTGAAGTGTTCAAGTAGCAAAACACACATATATATATACCGTATTGGCTCGGATATAGGCCGCACCCTAAAAGTTTGGTGCTTTTTTAAAGAAAAAGTTTTGTAAAAGATATGCTGCCACTCTGTCCCCCCCCCACGCCCGAGATATGCTGCCACTCTGCCCCCCCGAGATATGCTGCCACTCTGTCCTCCCCGCCCCCCAAGATATGCTGCCACTCTGCCCCCCCCGAGATATGCTGCCACTCGGCCCCCCCGACTTACCAGAGCAGACTCCCGGGTGTCTTGCGGGGCCGGCAGGGGACATCTACGCAATACGCGTATACAACTTCCGGTGCCGGCACTCAGCACCCCTCTTGGGGGCAGAGGTAAAACGCATCGTGCGGACGTTCACCGGCTGCGGCGATGCGCGTAAACAACCTCCGCTGCCGGCACGTCTGGACTCCCCTCGTGGGAATTCCCGGCAAGGGAGATTGTTAAAGCACATTGTGCAGACGTGCCGGCAGCGGAGGCTGTTTACGTGCGCATCGCTGCAGCCGGTGAACGTCTGCGCGATGCGCTTAGACAACCTCCTATGCTGGCACTCCCCCCGTGGAAAGTGCCGGCAGAGGAGGCTGTCTGAGCGTATCAGAGAGTACGATGCATGTCCCCTGCACCGCTGCGGGGATCTGTATCCTAACCCCGCTGCCTGCCCGGCGCCTGGGACTGCATGTCCCGGGCGTCGGGCGCTAGACCCCGAATACAGGCCGCACCCCCACTTTAAAGGCTTAAAGTGGGGGGGAGGGAGTGCGGCCTATATTCGGGCCAATACGGTATATATATATATATATATATATATATATATATATATATATATTAACTTGTTTTAAATTACCTTAACCAATTCCAAGGGGTAATGCTGGGGAGGGTGCGTCATTGAAAGACTAAAACAGCAAGGGATTGGGATCATTGCTGTACACTTTCAAACTAAAAAGCCAAACCTTAATTTTAGGCATATTGCTGAAAAAAAGAAAATACTATTACTGAAAATTGGACTCCCTAAACTAAAGCTCAGCTAGGTTGACCACCATGTTTTCCAGGTCACATCTAATTTTCAGATATTGCCAGCACATGCAGTGTTTGGGATGTATAAAGTCATGGAAGGGAACCCATCACTTGGTTGTACGTCTCAATGCAGTGCTTAACAAGTGTTGGTCAACAATACGTTCAAATTATATGTGTCCAGATGTGGTCATCCTACACTCAACACAAGTGCGATACATTTTTCTCTATTTAGCAGCTGCCTCTCACATCTGGCCCAGTTAGGGTATCAGATGGACAATATCCACTATAATGAAAAATCATGTTTATTTATACAGTGCCGGAAGGTTCTGTAGCTCTGTTACGGTGGGGGACAACGACATCTAATAGACAGTTCAAAACAACATTAATTTACATTATAACACGCTGGTACAGAAGGAGGAGAGGGTCTTGTTCTTGTGAGCTTACAATAAAAAATATTATACATAACCCATACCTCCCAACTTCTACCACTGACGAACTAGGACCCCGTCAGCAGAGCATGGAAGGCAGCACTACTGCGCATGTGCGGTATGCATTCTCAGTTGTCCCCAACAAATTGGGACCGTAGTTGGTGACATCTGACCTCCCCTGACTTCTCCAAAGAGCTGTAAAATTGATAAAAGGTCTGTGCTGTTACAGCCCAAACCTACACCGCAGCACCCGCGTGGCCACGCGATGCCTTGAAGCTGAGCTTCATTCACATGGTGGTTGTTTGGGCAAACTAGACAGACAGTCCAGCACCAGCCCTGCTTCCAACTCCTGCCCCTCGCCTACAACCCCTCCTCACCTCCGTTCATGTACCCCATCCAAGCTGACCCACTTTGGACACCTGAAATGTTGGGGTATACGTTATGCACACCCTGTACAAACAGTTGCCTGTTTTCTTTGCAATCAAACATTGTTACTAAAATAGAAAGGGTGATTATTTCAAGGCCATGCGAATTCTCAGTGAGGTCAGAGGGAGGACTGTAGACAGCCAAATAATAACTAAAATAATTACTGATATATCTAGAAGATAATAAACACGTCTAACAGAATGGTGCATTCAACAGATAAAGTGTCTTGGGCTATCATCAGGAATTTGTTATATAACCTTGCACTTAATTCTGAGAAATGATTATTATGGAAACCAAGCTATCTTATTCTCTGTACTACTCCCTCTGGGACTATACGGAGAATAGTACAAGGTCTGAATATGTTTGTCTTTCTGATTTTACATACATTAGCTTTTTTCTTTGTATGGAAGCGTTCTAGTTTATGATTATTATTATTGTTACTTACAGTTCGATTTTGCACCATCATATTCAGTAGTGCTGTACAATGTAAACAGGACATAAAAAGTAGTATATAACATAATTCAACTTATAGAAAGATGGGGTAAGGAGAGCCCTGCTAAACGAGTTTACAATATAAAGGAAGTTAGGGTGTGTTATATGAGAGATGAAAGTGCCATTGTTAAAGATGGACTAGCCATACCTAGCATTGTCTGAAGGCAGAAGAGGGAATAGGAAAAGTGGGCTCAGGGAGATGGAAGGAAGGACATCAAGGCGTAAGTTTGTAGGCATCGCTAAATAAGTGGGACTTGAGGGACTTTTTGAAGGTCCATAAAGACATGGTTGGATGAGTTTGGTGTGGAGGAACTCTAGTTGCCTGCACAGCGCCCTGACCTCAACCCCATCGAACAGCTTTGGGATGAATTTGAAAGCCGATTGCGAGCCAGACCTTCTCGCCTTATATCAGTGCCTCACCTCGCAAATGCTCTTTTGGTAGGATGGCACAAATCACACAGACATGCACTAGGATCTTGTGGAGAGCCTTTCCAGATAAGTGGGGGTTGTTATAACTGCAAAGTATGGGGACTCCATATTAATACCCATGGCTTTGGAATGGGATGTTTTTGAACTCATATTGGTGTGATGGTCAGGTGTCCACATACTTCTGGCCATATAGAGTACTTCCTACAGCTCACAATACAAACTTCTGAAGGTTTTCTCCAGGGTTCATTCTCATGTAAAACATGGATTTACTAACAGATTAGCTCAAGCGCAAAACACGTACAAACGCAGCTGTTATTTATTGTCTTTTATGAAATAATTATTATGCTAAAAATTAATAATGAACTTGGAACATGTTAAATGGAGTGGGATCGTGAGGACTTAGCCATAAAACAGTAATCAGATCTCATTATGTGCAAATGTGGGCATTGCTGTGAGTTCATATCTTACATTTATGCCTGTAGCAAACGGCCTATTCTGGCAGAATTATATATCATATACATGGGAGTCCGGGGGGCAACAGGGGGCATTTACTGCTAGAATAATTATGACCAATAAATACACAAAGCAAAGTAAGAATTCAGCGCATACCCAGCGAATAGCATTCCAAAAACAGCTGGCAGAATTCATCTTGAACATTTTTCACCTGTAGGAAAATGGAACACAAATATACATCTAAGATGTTAGCCAGAACTTTTATTATTACTTGGACTTCTATATTCAGTATGGGAAGAAAATCCCATAATATAAAATCTGCAGTGTAGCATTTAAATAAATCCTGTTATATAAACATTAGCATACCTGGGAACTCTCCGGGTTGGACCTGGAGATTGCCGGGTGAACGCTGCTTCTCAGGGTCAAGACCCGAATCCTCCGGGTCGCGGGAGCGGGGTCTTGACACACCCCGCTCCCCGCCCATTTTTCCTTTAAATGTGGGTGTTTCCCGCTGACGTCAGTGAGCAGTCCTGGCCGCGTCCCGCAAGGGAAGGCTCTGGGTAGCCGGAGCCCAGAAGTTCCCAGGTATGAGGAACTTGGGACAAAAAAACTAAAATCCAAAGGAGTATAAAATAAGGAGTGAAGACATACAAGATATTTTATCATATGCAAGAGGATGCCCTGACACGCACAGCAATGTGCAAATACCAAAAATAATCGGCTCTGTGCGGAATCCTGAAGAACATCTTTCCAACACATTCTGCCTCTACTCATTCCCCACCTGCAAGCATTTTAATAGATTATTGCAATACTAAAAAGCTAAAACCCTGCATACAACGAAACATCCACTAAAAACATACTTCATATCCCATACATATTCACACAAAAATAATGGCTGCTCGGTCGCAATGCTCTCATTTAACTGAGATGGGGGTCAGTGAAATGAAGGCATGACCATCCCTCTTCTAATGTAACGTAAATTACAGCCTATTCTGACCAGATTAGGAACAGGATTCCACCTTTATTAATATACAGGATATACACAATTGTAAGCTCGTTTGAGCAGGTCCCTCGTTACTTTTTGTTTCTGTAAGACCAGAATGTTATGCATGCCTCCCAACTGTCTCGATTTTGCCACTCTGTCCCGCTGAGCTCTACTTCTGTCCCAGTTTTCAATACAGCGGTAGAGCTTGGACGGACAGAGGGATTTGGGACCGCGATCCCGTAGTCCCGATTTCATTTTAATAATGCATATGCAGAATTGTGCGCATGCACAGTAGTGCTGACAGTTTGAGTGACACTCCACCTCCCAAGCTCTATCCCTGGCGTCCCGATTTGCTGGGGGTAGAAGTTGGGAGGTATAGTGATGCGCTACTTGTTATGTTCTGTTTACTCCACTGTACAGCGCTGCGGAATATTATAGCTCTATATAAACCAATAAATAATAATAGCAACAGGCTGGGGCACTGTGTTTCGTATACTCTCTTGCAGTGTTATCCTATTGTAGTTGCCTACCTGCCTGCTTCATGTTCAGTGGCACACCAGTGGCATTTGAAGGGTTAAAAGTTTCCAGTGTATGTTTTTTGATATTGTAACAATGACTTTATATTCAATGCATATTTTTCTCACATACTAATCGGGTCACTGGTTATATATATATCTATCTATCTATATATATATATACCGTATATAGTCACATACTGTTCTACTTCTAAACAAATAATAAGCCTTGTGATACCTTCTGATTTGATATACTTTATACCAGGATAACTGGTCATACATGGTACCGCTGAAGCAACATTGACATCCAGTGGCTGGATCAGCTAGTTACAAATGTGAAAGTTTGTTTAAACATTTCTATTATTTTTAAGATGATATGTAAGTTGTTTAAATAGCTTAATTACAAATTTGCAAAAACGTAAGTTTTTTTTTTAAATAAAAGCACTGAAAAACTGTGGGCTACAAAATTAGGAAGAAGAATGAAACACAATAGTTGTCAATATACCTAGAAACTTTTAGGGTTTTACCCAGAGTCTCAGGGGATTTTGACCCGGAGTCTCGGGGTTTTTTAACCTGGAGTCTCGGGGGTTTTTGACCTGGAGTCTGGGGGGATTTTGACCCGGAGTCTCGGGGTTTTTTAACCTGGAGTCTCGGGGGTTTTTGACCTGGAGTCTGGGGGGTTTTTGACCTGGAGTCTCGGGTTTTCGGCCTGGGGTCTTGGGGGGTTTTGACCCAGAGTCTCAGGGGTTTTTGACCCGGAGTCTCGGGCGTTTTTGACCCGGAGTCTCGGGGGGTTTTGACCCGGAGTCTCGGGGGGTTTTGACCCGGAGTCTCAGGGTTTTTGGGGCAGATTCTCAGGGGCACACAGTCGACTCCTTCCTATTCTACCCTGCTGGGATCATATATAAGTATACCTGGAAACCTTATGGCTCTGGCTACCTGGAGCCCTCCTCTGCGGGATGTGGGCAGGAAGTCCCGCTGACGTTGAGGGACACACAGTTGTTTTAAGTGGGAAATGGGCGGGAAGTGGGCCGCGTTTTCTGTTGGCGACCTGGAGAAGCGGCGCCTCTCCCAGAGTCTCCGGGCAAGACCTGGAGAGCTCCCAAGTATATATAAAAGACTCTCAGTTGGTGTTTTTGCTACCAGTATATTATGATTGATATCCTTGCTTGAATACAGGTGACCCAATTAGCTGTGTCTTAGTGCACTCAATACAATTCATAATAATAAGTCAAGACTTCCATGATGACAGGTATTAGAATAATTTGGTTAACGCATTTGAGCTGCTACACAGCATGTTGGCTCATTAAAGGGTTAATCTGTAAAGGGTTTCAGGGTCAGCTCGGTTACAAAGTTCCCCGGTATGTTTATTCTTGGATTTTTTCCTGCCCAAGAGGGCATATTAAAAGCTTTCTGCTCTGCGTGCCATGATGAAATGCCCATTACTCATGACGGCAAACGCAATGTCAATAAGCATGACTCAGGTGCTGCTCGCAGACAAAACAAAGTCGCTGCCAGCTTTTTACAATGTCTCTTGTGTACTTGTGTTAGGGAAATAACAGGAGCCGAGGTTACCACCGGGTACGATGCCAATGAGCGCCAATCGCCTGGACGGCGGGAGAGAACTTTCCAAATCTTCAAACATTAAAGAAATGGCATGTGCGCACCTGGGGGCTTTCTGGCTGCGGCTACCCGGGGCCCCCCTTGCAGGATGTGGGTTAGGAGGTCCCGCTGACCTTGCGGGGGTCCTACTGACATTGTGAGGGTAAGTGGGCAGGAAGTACCCTGCAGTGACCCGGTATGGTCAACAAAATCAAGAGTTTTTGAAATTCCACATAAATGGTTTTGCTATTTTTTTCTTTAACTATTTAAAGTTAAAGAAATAATGGCAATGGCAGAAATAATGACCAATAACCCGAAATTCTAGAGCAAGATAATCACTCCTGGCAATAAACAAATAAAAACACAAAATGAATCTGCCTCATAATATTTCCATTGCGCCCTCTTTAGCCCTGCCCATAACCTGCGTATTTTCTAGTGATGCAGCTGCGGCCATTTTAAGACCGGGCAAAACACTGCAACAACAAACGCACTTATACATTTGTTTGTGGCCTTAATAAAAGTTGATTCGTCGTTTACTGACAGCGAAGAGACGCATTCATAACGCACCAATAACAAAGCTGCAAATTGCCAAGATTATTTAACCAATACTGAGGTTATTCGTAGCCATTTCTTGCCCTCGTCAAACATGATACCGATAAGCCGGTTCTCTGCTTTGCGTCTCTCTGACAGCTGTAGAAAACTAGAAACTACATCTCCCAGCATGCCTAACAGGAGTAGTGGAAAGTGACGGGTGCCGCCGAGGCTCATTGTCTGTTGGTGCAGGAGACTAGCAAGAGAACGCTAGAGCTTGAGAAGGATTTCTGACTGGAGTCCTCTCTACGACACCATGGATAACACTGGCAAGGAACGAGAGGCCGTGCAGCTAATGGCCGAGGCGGAGAAGAGGGTCAAGTCATCGCAGTCGTTCCTTAGGGGTCTCTTCGGGTGAGAGAACCGACGAGCAGGGAGGGAGAGGCCCGTGGAGTGAGTGTGGTGTGAGCGCAGCACCGATAAGGGAGTGGTGCTGGTGACATCCAGACATTTGGGTTGTAGCGCGATGACTGGCAGAAACGCTAAGGGCAAATGTGTCCCCGTCAGTCTGACTACAATTCCCATCATTCGCCATTAGCTTGATTGCTGCAGTCACCCAGCCCTGCACTGGTGTCATCCATTAACAGTGTCAGTACCCCTGATTTACTTCCATGGTCGCCCAAGAGCCCAGTATAGACTAGTAGAGCCCACATATCGCAATAGATAAAAGGCAACATTGATGGATGCCATGGAGACGGTATAAAAATAAGTTTTATCACACCTTAATATAATATAATAACACATCCTTCCTTCAGGGCACAGAGTGCTCAAAATAACACGCATACACCGTATGTAAAGGATTAGAAAGTCGCCATTTATGTGATCTCCATATTAACCCCTTCAACCTAAAGCCACACTCCTTTCTTTCTTATACAATAGAAGTCCATTACCTACCGGCCTCTATTACGGATTTCATTGGCAGGGATGAAATGGGCCGGATCTGCTAAGTAAGATGTCAGCCATGTTTTGTAGGCATTGCCGGTCAGTGGTGTTTCCCTGGAGACTGCACACATGACGGTGTTTTGTTTTTTGTGTTAAAATCTAATTCCCAAGGTCTGTTTATATTAATTCATGATTGCCTGTCTACGGTTTTCTTTGCACCTTTGTTTTCCAAGACAGATTACTTTGTCATGCGGAGAACATTCATGCTTTAGTTTTGCATTCGCTTTTCCCCAAAACACGCAAACATGGCTTGGTAAGGCGTGATATGATTGTGCCTGTACGCGTTTCCTACAAAGTATGGGTCGCATGTGTTATATATCTATGGTCGTGAAGATTGATTTAATGGGGAATTAAAGGAAACTTGAATGAATCATGAAAAATGAAATATTTTCCCTTGAATTGAATAACATGATACTTATTTTGATGATAACATTATTTAATATAGCTACTGTATTAAAAAAGTTAAGTATTTCATGTCGGTTCATTGGGTCCTAGACAGGGGGGGTGAATATGAGAACTTTTAACATAGCATCCCTTCCAGAGTCGCATCTAATTGTTTAATTCTATAACGTCCTTTTATATTTATAAATATGTGTGTGTGTGTATATATATATATATATATATATATATATATATATATATATATATATATATATAATATAGCACTACGGTATCTGCTGGCGCTGTATAAATAAAATAAACGTAGTGTTACCATGATGTCTGGCCCACTGATTTCCCTTTCCCTTCTGGTATAATATTAGGAGTATAATAATCCTATTGTTACATTTCTCCCCAAATTCTGATGCTGAAAGGTTTGTAAGGTTGTGATACTTGTATCTTGTTTTTATATCTTGTTGTTATACCTTTTGTCATCTTGTATCGCTGTCTGGTTCTGCACAGCTTATTTTTCTGCTTTTCAGCCATAGAAATATATAATAATATGCAGGAGGTATGTTTCTTTTCTAGTGGCAGACACGGTATATAAAAGTCTTTCTGGATTAGACGCACTGGAACCTACTATTTCGTTTTGCAGTTAATATTTTTCTCAATTACAATTACATTTTGACGTGTAACATGCGGTGTTCAGAGTAACGAATGCCCTCGACGGGAAAAATGACGCTGAACCGAATCATTCATTGTTCCTTCACCCCTGGCTTCTCTTCTACTTCAGGAAAATTAAACCGTAAAAAGGGCTTGGATGGGAAATCTTAATTTTAACTCCGTGAAAGGACGCAGCACCGCGTCAGTGCATTCAGTTGTTTTGCATTATGTCTGATTACCTGGCCTTTCCTTGCAAGATTAGTTTGCCGTTTGCATTCGGATTAAAAGCCCTGTCGTCGGTATGATGGAATACTCCTGGCACGCATTAGGACATCCCTTGTTGCACGTTCCCAAGGGCTTGCCGGCTGTAGCTGGCTTTTTTTTGTGTGTGAGATCTCCTTCAAAAATAAGAAAGGGACTTAAGGGAACATTTAGGTTGGTCACAGATCTCAGTAGAGATGCTGGTTCCAAAAAAAAAGAAGAAGGGGAGGAATAAACGATACATGATGTGGTTTGTTTTGGACAATGTTAAAGAGACAGCAGCATTAATGTGAAACGTGGGTTAGATTCTTGAAACATGGTAAGAATTTTTTTGTTGTACATCTCAGTAATTACAGTTATAATTCAGTTCCATTAATGATAACGGATGCCAGATACGGTGAACTGATACGGACCGGGTCCTGGTCCTCCAAGCGTTATGGGTCCTGGTCCTCCAAGCGTTATGGGTCCTGGTCCTCCAAGCGTTATGGGTCCTGGTCCTCCAAGCATTATGGGTCCTGGTCCTCCAAGCGTTATGGGTCCTGGTCCTCCAAGCGTTATGGGTCCTGGTCCTCCAAGCGTTATGGGTCCTGGTCCTCCAAGCGTTATGGGTCCTGGTCCTCCAAGCATTATGGGTCCTGGTCCTCCAAGCATTATGGGTCACTTCTTTCTATATGACATAAGCTATTGAAGCCCTTCTGGCTTCAAACGTGAAATGGTAGAGAATTTTAAGCTTTTATAACTGATTTGTATTGTCAATAGTTTCCTTCTATTGTCAAAAGATTCCTTGTTCATAATAATAATCTATAAACATATAGATTGTTGCATAGAGTCTGAAAGGCTTCTCGAAATTGGAACGAAAAATTCTTATAAAATGTAAAAAAAAACAACGCACAGCAGAACATTACCCAGGAAAGACTAAGGGAACTCAATATGTATATACTGGAGGAAAAAAAAATTCTTTCATTTATTCATAATCCAAATTTCATTTCAATTGAATCTGAGGCTCAAAGGCAATGTTAGGAAGTTTTACTTTACAAAGAGGGTGGTAGATAAGTTGAACGGCCTCCTAGCAGAAGTGGCAAGGTTAATACAGTGAGGTACTTTAAGCATGCATGAGATTGGTATAAAGCTATTCTGAATATAAATTTAGTCTTAAGACCAAGGTTAATGTCTTTATAGCATGGAAAATAGACGACGGGATGCGCCGAATGGTTCTTACTTACCGTCAAATTCCATTTTTTTTACTGCTCGGTATTGCCGGCCGGCAGTGTATTTTTTCTTTTTGTGAGGGTGTCAGTGACAGTGATAGTCAGTAGAGGTGTGTAAAGCGTTTTGTGATTCTTAAAAATACAAATTTATTTTGGTACTTTATGAATCGCTCGTTTGAGCAGAACCCTCCTCACCTGTTGTCTCTGTTAGTCAATTTGTTATGTTATATACTACTTGTTATGTCCTGTCTACCCATTGTACAGCGTTACGGAATTTGAGGGCGCTATATAAAACAATAAATAATAATAATAATTTGCCCCCAGTAATAGTTCAGATTTGGATTTTGGTTCAATGAATTAGAAACAAATGTATTTATGGATGACATGGAACATTTGTAAAATAAATCCAAAGCTTGCCATATTGAGGATAAGAAGTTATGAAACCTGTTTACTTATGTTGCTTACCTTATTTTGTACTGATATTATTATTACATATCACACTTAACAAAAGTATCTGCTCCGTTTTCAGTGGCAACACAAAAGTCGAAGAAGCCTGTGACATGTACGCCAGAGCAGCCAACATGTTCAAGATGGTTAAGAATTGGAGCGGTATGTAGAACTTCCAATCTGATACAAAATAAAGACGATCCGTATAGACTTATAGGGAGATGGATATATAGATATATTTATTTATGTAGATATAAAGGTAAATATAGTGACTTCTCTATCATATGAAAACACCTGCTGCGCGGGTAATAAAATAATTATTGCCTTCTTGGCTAAACTATCACCGATTAAGGAATCTGTGATGGACAAACACTCACTAACTATATCTGGATACTGGTGAGGTTAAAATAGTCTGTTTTGGAATTTATGTTTGGCTTTTAAAAGTATAATCACAGAGGGAATGGTGTGTACCCCTTTTACAAGGCCTGCCCTACTCTACCTCGGGCACTGGTAGGCAGGGGTGAGCATATGGTTAATGGCCCTTGGGTGCAGTATTTAACACATGTATGCACTAACACATGTATGCACTTAACAAGCAAGCTTGCTCTAATACTCACACACTGTTCACACACATTCTCTTACATACATACATACATACACACAAACTTTCTCCTACTCCTCATCTCCCAGGTGCCACTATCCATAGGCTTACTCCCAGCACTCCCAACAAAATATGCACACACTCAATAAAAAAAATAATCAAGTGGAGTACTTAATTATTAAGAGATAGTAGACAATGGTCAACGCCATCCTCGCTTGGTGAAGACACACACTTACGCTAACACCATATGCTAACACCCCCCCTTTCCATCATCTGTACAGCTCACACTGCTGTCTCCAACCTTGAGGTTCTTTTCCTATGGAAGTAATGCAAGAGTAATGCTAGAAAAACTATTAATCATAGAGCTGCCCCTGTGTCAAAGCAATCAATACCTTTCCAATTAACATATCACCCACACCCAACATGCAACTTCAACATTACTTCACCTTGTGGTGCAAATAGTGACCTAAAATAAAACACTGTGGGAGCTTGAGCCCAGCATATATTGCTCTATTTTGAACACTGCAGTAGACTTAAAGTGCATTCGATAATATCATTGTTTCCATTTTTTATTTTAATCAGTTTTTTCTCTGTGCTGGTTAATTTATTTTTGGTGTATTTCGCAGGATGTACCGCGTCATTCTTATATTCATCAAGGACTGGTTTTAGAAACCTAGAATATTTGAGCAGATAATAGCTACTAGAACAGTCTAGTCTGTCGTAAGAAAACTCAAGCCTTCTTAATTCTTCAGTCATAGCCTTATGAGAAATGTTCCCTCTGGTTTTTAGTCCTCTGTGTGCAGAAATCATGTGTTGTGCGCATTTTGTTTTCCTGTTACGAGAGTATATGTGCACTGAATGCTTGTGCAGATCTAAGCCTGAGATAATTTTGGCACAGCCTCTCAAGAGCTGCGTAAATTGTTGGCGCTATATAAATAAAAGATAATAATAATAAATAATAATGGCCAATAAAACTATTTCCATGTTTTAATATAATACAAATATAAATGCGATCTATGATGTTGCATATGTGTAAGTTTCTGTTGTAGGAGTATGTGAGTGCATATATGTGTAAGGTTTTAGAGTGGATGTGTGTATGTATGTGTAACTGACCATCATCATATCCCCCACATCATTCATTCACAGCCCCCACCACGATCATCACCCCATATTGCATTACAATCACCCCCCTCCATCTTCATACCCCCTAACATAACTTCTCATCTCCATATCCACCTGGAATTATTTGCCTGCTGTTAAAAGTACTCCTTGTGTATTATAAACGCCTTAGAGAATACTGTTCATCGTGAATGATGTCATTATTGTTAATCTGTTTCTAGCTGCAGGAAATGCATTTTGTCAGGCGGCCAAACTCCATATGCAGCTACAAAGCAAACACGATGCAGCGACAAGTTTTGTAGATGCGGGAAATGCATACAAGAAAGCAGATCCTCAAGGTGAGAGCTCACACGCGTGTTCTAGGCTGGGGCTGCTTGTATAAACCTCCCATATATGTTACCTTGATACAGGGATAGGCAAAGTGTCTGTACAAGGACACTAGTATCCGTGGTGTGAAGATCTGTAGAACATCATTAAGTTGTCCACCACATACCCCTGTAAATGTTCATCATGAGCAATGTTGGTGCCTACCACTGCCTTGATAAAGGTCCATTTATTGGGGCAAAAAAATAACCATAAACCTTGTTGTTGCTTGAATCAAGTAAACTTTTATTTATAAAAGTTGGTAGACTTGTGGTTTCATCTCACTGACTTCATTATACATTATGAAGGACCAACCCCAGTGAGCTTCCGCTCCAAGAATCACATTTATGGCCCGATATAAAGCATGTTACCCACGATCAATGTGTAAGTTGTTTGCAGCTGTGCATTATATAATTATTATTTATTGATCATCATGTTCCACAGCCCTGTACAATGGGATTTTACCATTTGTGTAATCCCCGTGCACATACTCCCTTTAATCTGGCAGCAGTAAACTAGGCTTCTGGTCCATATCCTTTCGAGTTTGTCTGCTATAACCAGTGATGTAATTGAAGGATTGTTGGCTGTGTTAGAAAAATGCTTATGTTATCATAAATATTATTGCTGACAAAGACAGTAGAAAATGTCTAGTCTATGATATATCACGAGTTGCGCCAACATATCTACTAAGAGGCGTAACCTGCTTAAACGGTAACCAATCAGAATGATGCATGCTATTAGAAGCAGATAAGAAGTATAAGAAGTTATATAAACCATGTAATCCAAATACGTAATTAGACAACGCTTCGACTTTTGTGTGTTGTGTGCCTTGTCTCGATTATGTGCATAATCTAAATTAAGAAAAAACTTTTTCTGAGGAGAATTCGACCATTAATTCAACCAACAGGCTGAGATGTTTTTTTATATTGTCTTTCTTAATGCAATCAGAGGCCATCAACTGCTTAAACGCAGCCATCGATATTTACACAGACATGGTAAGGAGCAGGATCCTGTGGGAATGGGAAGGTTAGCTGTTACTCTGTGTTATAGTTGGTCAGGAAAAGAGGACAGCATTTCTTGGAAGCTAGAAGTACTTGTTTTATTCATTGTATGTAGTGATCAATGTATAAACCCAGAAACATGTTAATAAATTAACACTTGGGAAATGTGCCCTTTTGATTAAGAACTGTCTCTTTTAAAACACATGACGTTAGTTTCACTATGTCATGATCTACATAAATCATTTCGTGGCAACGAAAAGTAAGTGTACCCTCTGGAATTACCTAATTTTCTACATTAATTGTTCATAAAATGTGATCTGATCTACATCTAAGTCGCATGTATAAACAAACACAATGCGCTTAACCTAATAACACACAAACAAGGATAATCATTTATGTCGTTATTGAACACATCCATTAAACATTCACAGTGCTGATGGAAAAAGTAAGTGAACTATTGGATTTTATAACTGGTTGAACTCCTTTGGCAGCTATACTCTCAATCGCTTCCAGGAGCTACGGATCCGACCTGCACGACGTTCAGGAGGAATTACACCGTTCTACCTTACAGAACTGCTTAAGCTCAGCCACATTGTTAGGATGTCTGGTGTGAACGGCTCTCTCGTGGTCATTCTACTGCATTACCAATGGATTAAGGACTGGGCCATCCCAAAAGGCTGTTTTTTTTTTTTTGCTTTTTTTTCCGATTCTGGAGTAGATTTAGTTCAATGTATAATGCAGCAAGTCAATGACCCTACCTAACTTCTAATGAGCTTCAGCTGGCAGACAGCCACCCTGACATTATCTCCCTGATGACAGAAAGCTTTCTAGGCCCAGAGGCAGCAAAGCAGCCCAAAATGATGATGCCCCCCGCCGTACTTCACCATTGGGTTGATGTTTTTGTGTGGCTATGTGGTTCCCTTTTTACGCCATACATTTTCTTCCCAAACAATTTAACCTTCATTTCACCAGTTCACAAAACATCTTCCCAGTAGCAAGGTGCTCTTTGGCAAAGTTCAGCCGAACTGCGATGTTAAATTGGAGAGTGGCAGATTTCTCTGTGTTGTCCTGCCATGGACAACACATGGACTGTTCAATGTTTTGCATGTGGCAAACTCATGAACAGGGATGTTAACCAGGTCCAGTGATTCCTTCAAGCCTTTAGCTGTTGCACTAAGGTCCTTTTTTTTTTTAACCTCCTTAATCATTCTGCGTTGTACCCTTGGAGTCCTCTTGGCTTGGCATCCCCTTCTGAGGAGAGTAGCCACCATTCCAAATTGTCTCCCTTTATAAAATTTTATGTTAAAGTAGCTCTAAAACACACCTCCGTTCTTGTTTCATTGATTGGACTCCAGTTTTTCTAACTCCTGACACCAACTAGCTTTTGTTGAAGTGATTAGCATTGTGTATTTAATGTGGACAGGAATTCAATACAATCATTTCTGTATTATTAGTTAAAACAGATTGTGTTTGTTCATTATTGTAAGTTAGGTGAAGATCATATTTAAAGACAAATGTATACATAAGTAGTGGTAATTCCAAAGAATTCACTTACTTTTTCTTGCCACTATATTTAATTTGAGTGTTATCTCTGTAGAGGTTTATACTGCTGTGGGGTAAATGTAATTATTTCAGAGAGATTACACTCTTCATCCACCCTATAACTCTCTTGGAAGCCATCCGATTACTGTCGTTCATGTATTAGTCTTTTCTTTGTATAGATATACATTGTATTATGATTGGAGAACAACATTGTAAATATTGTATGTGTCTTTTTGTTGCATGAATCAGGGGTGACTCAAACTCAACACGTAAAACATGTTCTTATTCACAATTCAGTGGCCATCGCTGCCATTGTTTTCTTTAAATGTATAAATTATTTGATTTATTTCTCATAATTTTCCTTGTAGCCTCCGATGCTGGTAAATTTTATACTTAAGAAGAAATGCTTACATTTGATGTTTTTTTATCTGTAACAGGGGAGGTTTACAATTGCTGCAAAGCATCATATTACAATTGCGGAGATATACGAGACTGAGCTGGTAGACATTGAAAAGGTAAGGTCTTGGCTACTTGTTCTATGTTTTTGGTATGAGGCAAGATTAGTTTTTTCCCCTGACAATTCCTTGCAAAGTTAGTGAAGAAAATACCATGAACATGAGCAGCAGCCACATCTCCTGCGTGTTTTTCATGTGATGAAACGTCCATAGAGAATAAAAAAAATGACAGCTATACTATTTTATTTATTATGCTTAATACGCTAGAGTGCGCAGTTAATGTTTTTTTCTAAATGGATAAGCATGTTTAAAGCCTTCTGCTTGACCATAGTGACTCTTGGCTGTTAGTAACCTGGTGTGCTGCTACTCTTAGGATATGAGTGTAATAATAACTATTCATTGTGTCCCCTGTTAGGCAATTGCACATTATGAGCAGTCCGCGGATTACTACAAGGGGGAAGAATCAAACAGGCAAGTGCATAGATCCTTGTTTTATTATTACTTTGTCTGTTAATATTTTATAGATTTTAATATCTAAAATTTTATCTGTCATAACGTCAAGATAATTTTTGTAAAATTTAGCCCGGAAGCTCCGTCTCTTTGTCATATAGACTAATAAGAATATCAGAAGTGAGGTGCAAGGAAACGCAAAGTGAAGTCCTTGGCAGATTATGTTCTTGTTGCACCAGTGGCAGGCGGTGCATCACAATTAAGGGGATTTAAACACATGGTGATCTTATACATTTATAGCTGTTGTGTACACCATCACAATTAAATGTATTAATTTTAATATATATATTGGTTATTTATATGAATGAATATGCATTTTTTTCTTCTACCTCTTAAATAAAAGCTAGTTGTTCAAAGAGTGAAGACCAAGGTGACCTAATACTGTACTTTAGGCTATCACTGCTCTGGACTTGGAAATGTAGGGTATATTTTTAAATAAAATATGGTGATTGCATTTGTATAAGAAAAATCCACTCACCGCTATTTGGTTTTCATGTTTCAAAATTGCTTGGGAAGAGTGTAGAATTCTTATCATTGTATCACTTTTGAAACGGAGAACAATTGACAAATAGCAGTCCGTGTGCTCGATGGGATGGTTTTTGTGAATACAGCATTTTTCTTTGTTAAATATTTATTTTTTGTGATCGGTAATGCATTTATATCATTTTCTTTTTCCTATCTGTAATGTATTCAAACCTCTCTTCAGCTCTGCTAACAAGTGCCTCCTGAAAGTAGCTGGATATACAGCACAATTGGAGCAGTATCAAAAGGCTATTGAAATATATGAACAGGTTTGTGCATTTGTTGAGTTGTACAATACTGAGCAAAGACAAGCCTCGCGTTAAAAACCATTCCATATCTTTACCTGGTTTAAGTGCGAAATTTGTTATGCAGAACTGGAAACTTGTCTGTGATCAATGGGGGGGGGGAATAAATTGTTAATCATAAATTTGTTCAACCATAATTTCCCGTTTCCCATAATTTATGTGCATCAACATCTCGCTGCTGATGCAAAACTCTCAGAGCTATTATAACATTCGATGGTCTTTTTTAGGACAAGGTAGTAGACCTTGATGTGCCATGTGGTGAAGGTCAAACGCTCATAAATGAAACTGTAGCTACAGTGTCGTGAAAGTATTATTCTATTTTTGCATATTTGTTATAATTGCGTCATTCAGATCCTCAAACTAATTTTAATATGAATCAAGCAATTTAACCAAATGTAGTTGATAAATGGGTTCAACTTCACTAGACACACCCAGGGATGATTTCTGTCGGCCCTGTTGATTCTCAATATCAATTAAAATAGAAGCAAATCTATCTATGCAAAGTAAAGCAGGCTAAAAGGTCTCAAAAAGCAGCACACAATTCTGCGAGGTGAAGAAATTCAAGAACATATGAGAAGCAAAGTCATTGACATATATCGGGTAACAAAGCCATTTCTAAGGCTCTGGGACTCCAGTGAACCATAAGAGCCATTATCTACACACAGAGAAAACTTGTAACAGTGCTAAAACTTAACGCGAGCAGCTTGTCTACCAAAATTACTCCCGAAAAGATTACATTTTGTGAAACTCTCTATTGGATACGTGTATTCTGATTGTAATCTCACCTAGGTTGGCGCAAGTGCAATGGATAATCCTTTGCTAAAGTACAGCGCAAAAGAATATTTCTTCAAAGCCGCCCTCTGCCATTTTATTGTAGATGAACTAAACGCTAAGGTACCGTGTTTCTGTATTCATTTTTTATTTCTCCCGGATAGTGGGAAATGAATTTTGCATGTGTTGCTTAGTGCCATCTGGAGTACAGCTTGCTGGTCACGTGTATAATTAGCACACGCCGTTCTTGTGTTCATCTGTGAAATTCCCTCTGTTTTGCAGCTGGCAGTCGAGAAGTACGAAGAAATGTTTCCTGCGTTTTCAGATTCTAGGGAATGCCAACTTTTGAAGGTATAAAGCAGGAGCGTGCGAGGTTTGGTGGCGGGGAAGAATTGGAGGTTAGGGTTGAAAAACATGGGGTGGGCTTCACTACCAGATATCGGCATGATGTCCATGGGAACTGAGATTAAGACGGAGTGTTCCCACAGTCTGACCGGAACGTGTCTCCAGAAAAGCTGGTAGCTGTTGTGGTAAGATATGCTCTGGTACCAGGACAGAAGGCTAATGATTCCGCACAGAGACAAGGAAGGAACACATTTATTGGGAAGTAGCCATAGAAAGCTTAAAAATTATTGATAAAGTTTGGTTTAGAACAGGAACAGCAAGGGTGACGTGATAATGATTCAGTGCAGTGTTCTGGCTATTGGAATGAAATCAATACCTATATAATTTTTTTTTTACAGAAATTATTAGAGGCCCATGAAGAGCAGAACTGCGATGCATACACCGAGGCAGTAAGTAGAATATGTAATCTGGGTAAAACACATGGATGTAGGTGTACATATAGATACACGTAAATTACCCTTGCTGCCGCTTGGCCATTTACAAATAACTGTTCTTCTTAGATGAAGGGGTCAGCTAGTGTAGAGATCCACGCAACCTGCTTCTCCACATCACCTGCGCTATAGCCACATCACCCTCACCCAAGTAGTCCCTCTTCTCTCTCATTCCTCTTCAACCTCCTAATAGTTTGTAAGCATGTAAACTATGGAGTCTCAATATGTATACCTTGGAGGAGAGAAGACAGAAAGGTGATGGAACGATTTAAATACATTAGAGCTCACATTAAGAGGTACATTTATAAGGGCTTTGTTCAGAAACCATTTATATGATCATATCGAATTTCCTATAAAGAAAAAAATATGGCGAATTTTTTTTTTTTTTTTTTTAGTTTGAAAAATCTATTACTCATCTACAAAGCCTAATGAAAAAAACTGCTAACCAGATTGTACTATTTGTCCTGAGTTTAGAAATACCCAGTGTTTTCATATGTTGTTGCATTTTTTCCACGTTGTAGTGTTTTGCTCTTTCAAAACCATTTTTTCCCCAAATCTCATAATCCTGCCCCATGTCCTATTTAGGACATCTTGGAAGCTGGCCAATTCAGTTTACCCCATCAATATTTTTGAAAACTAGACACACAAGGGTAAATGGTGCATTATTCTGTCACCAGCCTTTTTTGGGTTTTTTTTTTTGTCAATTAATACCTCAATGTCAATTCCTGAAGTACAAAAACACACATTGTACTTCAGATTTTGACATTTAAGCGAAGAAAACTGATCTTAGATTTCTAAGCTTATTTAATGCCATAACGTCATTGGACGTTAACTGTCTGTTTTTGCATGACATGCCTGGCACGCCATTGGTCGTTAAGTGGTTAATATAAGCTCTCCCCTGCCCGACAGATGGATTTACCAGATAGACCTTAGTCTAGAATACCCTTGAAAATACAAAAAGATTTTTTTTCGCCATTGTTTCTTTTTATGTACTTTGCATCAGTGATTCCACCAGTTGTGAAACTTCAGCTACTTAGGGTCATGGGGTCACTCCTGGCATAGGCCAAAAGTACAAGTGAACTTAAAGGTGAAGCGCCCCTTATTTTCCTGGTCTTTAATGTACAATGACATGTTTCCATTTATAGTGTTGGTTGCATTTTCTTTTTTCTTTTTTTCCAGGTTAAAGAATTTGATTCAATATCTCGCTTGGATCAATGGCTGACCACTATGTTACTTCGTATAAAGAAATCATTTCAAGGAGATGTTGATGGAGACCTGAAATGAAGTGAAGTATATACAACAAGCCCACCTTCCCATTTTGTTTTTTTAATATATATATATATATATATATATATATATTTATTTTGGTTTCCCGAAGATATTCCTTGTCATTTTTGCAGATTCACAATAACTGATAATGCAACACAGTGTGTAATGTGTCCTGCAGACATTTATTATTTTTGGGTCTGAAAAGCTGTTATTGAGAGATTATTAGAGAATATTACATGTTTGTTTGAATATCTTATTTACTACATAAAATAAGTTATTCATTAATAATACATAAAATAATATACTACAAATAATAAATACAACGAAAATTTAGGCAGTTTTCCCATATGGTGGCCACAAATAACCATCTACAGGTCCAAATTGTTTAGGAAGCCTGTAAGTAAACCTATGGTTCATGTCTCAGTTTGTGACTGCATTTAAAGCAGTGGGTGCAGACATTCTTGAGACAATGAGTGTTTAGATAAAAAAGCCAAAAAAACTAAGTAGCTACTTCTGAATAGTATATACTTCTGGTTTATTCCCTATAACCTTGTTTTGTTTAGAGCTTTTTCTTTTGAAACATTGAGTGTATTTTCTTAATAGACAAATCAATGAGTTGGGATGTTACTGTAGAAGACGTGTGAGCATAAATGTTCACCTGGCCAGCTAGGACCAGCTTATTAAATTCCTGCAAAAGCCAACAGTACTGATAGCAGACTTTGCTCACAGTTTAAATGGAAACCCCCCCCCCAAAAAAAGGGGATTCAAATTTAATATTTTAGATCTTTCCATGTGTTTTAATTCCTTTCTAGTTATGGATTATTGGAAGGCTATAAGATGGTTACATTTAATGTCTGGTCCTATAAAGAAGATTAGGGTATTATTATTATTATTTATGGTTTTATATGGCGCCATCAAATTCCGTAGCGCTGTACAATGGGTAGACAGGACATAACAAGTAGTATATAACATAACAAATTGACTAACAGAGACAACAGGTGAGGAGGGCCCTGTAAAAGGATAGTCAAGTTTGATTATGCATAATTAGTACATAATTACCTTTCATATCATATCAAAGGTATTTAGAATTTTCCAGTTTTTTTTTTTCTGATTCACAAAAAAAGGAATGTTTATATGGAATGCTAATTCTCAACTGGATTATTACTATTAACCCTTGTTCTTCATCTATTGGTTTCACGCGCATCGTTGTTGGTTTTGTGATTTATACCTTTTTATTTTTAATTTGAGATGATCTAAAAACAGTATTTTTGCACAGTTGTGAAAATATGCATATTGTGTTTCAATGTCACAAGATACCTTAGGCACCAGTTTTTTTTGTATCGTAAATGTGGTCTTCTGTATCTTAATAGACACTTGGTAGACTTTGTTAATGTGTTGTGGATGGCATGTATGTGTCAACTAGTGTAAAATGTGGTGCCGCACTTTCAAATGATACAAATGACAATCTGTCTTCCTTTTTATGTGTCTCATGTAATCAATAAATCCCAAGGAGAAAATGAAATGTCTGTGGCTTTTTTTATTTTTGTTATCTTTGCATCATCTCGTTGATAATGTCAATTATATACAATAGCATTACTGAACCTGATTCCTTACCACACTGCCTGTGGTTAATAATAGAATAGCTCGGTTTTATTTACCAACTCTGACTAATGAAAGTCTGCGTTGGAATGGACTTTGTTCGCGTTTCTGTAAACAGTCAACTCAGTGTGGTGGTTGAGCAGGGAGCCTAAATATCACGTGATCGACAATGTTTTCAGATAAAGGACATTAAAAGGAGCAAATTGAGATGAAACTAGGTTTTTGTGAGTGCTGACCTACATCATTGTATAGAACACTGGGTTTATGCCTAAGGAGTTTTTTTTACCCCATGCGACTTCTCCTTTAAATTATATTTGGTTGTTTAGTGCAATCTCCAACCTTGTTTTCCCAGTGGATCGCTTGTCTGCACTTTTTAGGTCGACCTTTAAGTTTCCTTTATTCTACATTTTGCAATTCATTATACTATATCTAATGTTATTAATAGATTAATATAACCAATAGATCTGTATTATAATTCAGCCTTTTATAAATGTCAACGAGATTGGGCATCTTAACCACTTGCATTATATTTTTGGTAGAATAGGATTGTTCTAACAGTTTTCGATTTGATGAGAGCATGGGGCGAGGAAATACCGTATTTGCTCGATTATAAGATGAGGTTTTTTCCAGAGCAAATGCTCTGAAAAATACCCCTCGTCTTATAATCGAGGTCGTCTTCTAATCAGACCTCATTCTGCTTCGGTCGTGCTGCTTACCAGGCTTTGATCGCGAGCAACGTCTCTGCTATTAGCAGCAGGAAACAGGAAGCTAGCACAGTCCTTACATAACTCTACCTCCCCCCTCCTTCCTCTGGGGGCGGGGCCAGAGAAGTTGCTCGCACAGCCGGGCCCCTGCAGAAGTCTGCGAGTGGGAGATCTGCAGTTCAGGTAAGGGGGTGGGGGGTTTGAGCGTGTGTGTATGTGTGATTAATGGAATGAATGAGTATTTAAATGTTTGTGAATGAGTGTGTGTGTGTGATAGCATGGATGTGTAAGGGGGGTGGGGGTGGTAGCATGGCATAGGGAGGCTGCAATCACACTTCTAACATCCCCAGGTTCCAGCATGTACTGGCTGCCTTGGCTTGATAGGAGTGCGATTGCTGTTAGCAGTATATATATATATATATATATATCTCCAGAAATGCATTTTAACCCCCTATATGCCACTCAGCCCCATGATATGCCTTTTAACCCCCTATATGCCAGAGTGGCATATAGGGGTATAAGGCATATCATGGGGCAGAGGGGCATATAGGGGGTTAAAAGGCACATCATGGGGCAGAGTGGCAAATAGGGGGGTATAAGGCATTTCTGGGGGCAGAGTGGCAAGCCTGGGGGCAGATGTGCATAACTGGGGGGGGGCAGGTTGGCAAATAAAAAGAAATAAAAAATATATTTTTCTCAATCATAGCTTTTATTAAATATGAAAATTAGTTTACATGAATTAATATTTACTAGTAAAACTTTTTTCCTATAGGGTAGTCTTATATTCAGGCTTTTTGTTTTTTTTCCTAAATTAATATTTTGATTTTGGGGGGTCGTCTTATAATCAGGGTCGTCTTATAATCAAGCAAATACGGTAATACATTCTGTGTGCCATCAAGCAATAATGAACCCAGTCCTGGGAATGTTAAGCTCCTAACTAATGCCAAAAACAACATTTTGGGTAAAATATTTCTTCAAAAATTAGTTCCTAAAATGTTCCTAAAACACAATTTGAATTTTTTCAACCTGATGTAGCTGATAGTTGATGATGAGTTTTATAACGAATCACAACCCCTGTCTGTAAATCGTAATCTCTCTCTCTCCATAACAGCGGTTTTATGCAAGTGCGCATCGGGAGAGAAGGGCTGCTGGGGACGCAGCTCAGCAGTTTACATGGTAAAGAAGATTAAATAAAGAGTAAATAATTGTTTCAGACAAAAAGGTAATGGAAGTAGAGAAAAGGAACAGAGAGGAATGGAAAGGGCGGGTGAAACCCGGGCCCTACCACTTTCGGAGCACCTTTTGCAAAGAGGCCTGGGTTACATTAAGCTTTGTTTAGTAATCAGTATAATTTGGAGGTATAAAGCTTCAAACGAAGGGATTACTTTACCCTTATGAATATGAAGTTATACCTAATCATTTTTTTTTTTACCCTGAAGTGATCACACACACACACACACTGATTTCACTATCCTTTTCATAACCGTGGTATTGGATATGGTTTGTATACTGCTACAGCAGTGATGCTTTTGGATGGTACACTGAATTCTGTAACCTGTACTCACAATAATGATGGTAGAGAGGGATTAAGTTCTCTCAACGCAGCCATCTGTCAGCTGTTTCCCGAGTAAAATAGTTGTTCTAAAACTGTTCTGTTAGGATTAAGTCTGTCTAATCTCAACAAGACATACAGGGAACAAAAATCCAATGATAAAACCAAATATTTTGAAATTCCGAATTTTCATAATTGCATACATTCTGCTATCTCGTAGTTCCTGGTTTACGTTCCATTAAAAATACAAAGTTTTTATAATATAACTACAGAGAGGCAATTTAAAGGAACAGACCAGTCTTAGTAAATCAAATGTTGGAGCCCAAATGCGCTTTACTGCATAAAGAACGGTGACTGATTCAGGGAGCATACTTAAGTACACGTCCCTCACGTGTGCTGTACCACTATGCACTGGCCAATGGGAGGTTAACTCACATGAATGGTGGATGACTGTGTGCAAGTTAAAAGCAAAGGGTTCCGCTGGCATACGTGATTGACTGAGCCCAGTTCATAAATCTATTGAACCAATTGTTCATCGTGACAGAAGCTCAGAAACGCAGAAATCTGATTTTGTAATTACGATAGAAAGCAAATACATTCACCAATTTCCATGCAGCAAAACTGACCCTAATATGTGTTAACAAAAATAATTGTCTATCTTTAACGTTAACAGCTACATGAATGGGTGTATTAATGAAATATTTTGCTTCCTTGAAATGTGTTATGAATGAATAACCTCAGAACACATAAGAAAAGTCCTCATCTCATTTAACTATACATGTATGTGGGATCTGCTCAGCCCTTCTTCCTGGGGTTGACCCTACATAATGCATTATGATGTAAAGAAGTTGAATATTTGGCCAATCTAGTTGCTGATTTATCTTACTAGGTCTTTGGCCCTGTCACTGCATTACTCTCTACTGCTTCCGCTGGCTCCATTCTAGGTATGAAATCGGGGGTCCATTGCCACAAATATTAACCCCTTAAGGACCGGGCTCATTTTTCGTTTTGTACCCTGTGGGACCGCAGCTGTTTTGACACTATTGTGGTGCTTGTGTTCAGCTGCAAATTTCTCCTCACCCATTTAGTGTACCCACATAAGTTATATATTGTTTTTTTCAGGACAAGATGGGCTTTCTTCGGATACCATTATTTTGATCGTATCATCTTATTTACTATAAAAAAAATAAAAAAAACATGGTGAAAAATTGAAAAAAAACACATTTTATGACTTTTATTTGAAAAATCTTTTACTCACCTAAAAAAGCAAGTAAAAAAACTAGCTAAATAGATTCTACTACTTGTCCTGAGTTTAGAAATACCCAATGTTTTTATGTTTTTTTGCTGTTTTTTGTAAGTTATAGGGCAATAAGTACAAGCAGCGTTTTATGATTTCCAAATCTTTTTTAACAAATCTGGTCAGTCTGCCTCCATCTCCTCTTTGGAAGATCTTTGAAGCCAGTTAACTCAATTTAACCCCCTCAAACCATATATTTTTGAAAACTAGACACCCCAGGGTATTCCAAATGCTGTTATTTTAACCCTTTCCATGCACCAATTATAGAACTACACTTTGTCAAACTTTGTAATAGTAATTTTTTTTATTTTTTTTTTCACACAAATTGTACTTTAGTTATAGATATACAGGTCCTGATATATGTCACTGTAAAACAACCCCCCAATATGTGTTCAGGAACATCTCCTGAGTACAGCGATACCCCACATGCATGGGTTTGTCAGATTGTTTGGCTGGTAAAAGGCTACTTTTGGGGCATGCGTAATCCAGGTGGTCATTTGGTCATTCTGCCTCCATCTCCTCTTTGGAACATCTTTGAAGCGGGTTAACTCAATTTAACCCATTCAAACCATATATTTTTGAAAACTAGACACCCCAGGGTATTCCAAATGCTGTTATTTTAACCCTTTCCATGCACCAATTATAGAACTACACTTTGTCAAACTTTGTAATAGTATTTTTTTTTTTATTTTTTTTTCACACAAATTGTACTTTAGTTATAGATATACAGGTTCTGGTATATGCCACTGTCAAACAACCCCCCAATATGTGTTCAGGAACATCTCCTGAGTGCAGTGATACCCGACATGCATGGGTTTGTCGGGTTGTTTGAGATTTAAAATGCCACATTTGGGAAGTGCGCTTTTTTTCTCCATTTTGGTCAGTCTGTACCTATGCCCTATCTTTGAGCTTGGCCACTCCAGTTTACCCCATCAGCCATTTTTTATATATATTAGACACCCCTTGGGTATTTGAAGTGCTTTTATTTTAACTCTTTGTTGAGATTTTTGAGAAATTTTAGCACTTGCTCAAAATAATAAACTTTATTTTTTTATTTTATTTTATTTTTTTAATACTTTTTTATATTTTTTTTTTACACATTTTGCAATGTACTGGATGGTTCATCTAGTGACATCACTGCATAATTATTTTTAAATGTTAGCACTTTTTTTTTTTTTTCCATTTTTTTTTTTTTTTTTTTGAATATTTTACTAATCACATAGTGATTAGAAAGCTGGGCTCCATTGACTTGCATGGTTGAATGCAGTACCTGTATTCAACCTGCAAGTGGAGCCAGAGTTCTCTAGAGGGTCTGGAGACCGTCTAGCTAACTCTCTCATCTTTATTGTTTATTTTCCCGGGCCGCCGCCATCTTTCTTGATGGCGAAGATCACCGGCAGCTGCGGCTGTGACCGCTCTCCGGAGCGGTCACAGCCCATCCAAAGGTAAGTGTTTGGTGTCGCTGGATGCCTCCTGATCGAGGCATTCCAGCGACACCATTTAAGTTTAGGAGGCGATCGTCGATCGCCTCCTAAACGCTTTTAAAACGGACGTCCGCCGCCATACAATGTATGGCGGCTGTTGACGCCCCGGGGAGGGGCCAGACATGGCCCCCGATGCCGATCTCGGCGTTACTGAATGCCTCGACATCGAGGCATTACAGTAACGCCGTTTAAGCGAAGAAAGTGATCGTTGATCACTTTCTAAGCTTATTTAATTTTATGACGGTTCAGGACCGTCAAAGGTCATTTAGCGACCTTCATGTCATGACGGTCCTGAACCGGCAAAGGTCGCGAAGGGGTTAAGAAAGATGAAACATGTTTGTATGCAGGTGGGACCAAAGAAGAGAATGCTCAGTAAATGAATGGCACATGGGATATTGGCAGGTCATAGATCCTCCAGCAATGCATTCTAAAGGTGTACCAAGTATAATGGAGAAATCTAACTCTGGGGTTAGTGAAGGAAAAAGAATAAGACGGAATAAATCACTCAAAGCAATTCAACTTGACCTCATTGAATGACGGTACATTCTACGGTACAAACGCACAGAAAAAACTACATTAAAACCCTTCCATGAGGCGTGGAATTTGTATGATGCATTGATGCACCAGACCTGAGAATACTAAATGTACCATAACCAAATAAACACAGCGCACAAGTGAAAACAGAGCAAGAGACAGTGCGAGTCACTTTACACTTTAATGTAAACGCTCTCTCTATTTTTCATTTTATATAATTGGTGGTTAAGTGGTTTTGCCACACAGATAGTACATGCTGTGGCCTGATTAAGTCATCTGCTTGTTTTTGGCTGATGACATCCTCGAGATCGCAAGCTCTCTGCCCAATATATTGGTTGGTTTCTACTCTTGTCATACCCCTTGAATATATGTATTGCAAGAAGCTCTGCGCCAATTATTGGCACTATATAAATAAAAGATAATACTTTCCAACTGTAAAAATATTTAGTAAGGGGCATTGAACCGAGGCCAATATCTTTTTTTCCACCTACTAAAATTGTATAAAAAAGAGCAAGAGACTTATTAACAAATTGGAATGCAATTTATTTACACAGGGAATTCCAATTAATAACAATAATAAAAAAACAAATCCTGCATGTTTTCATTTTATGAGATTACATTATATTAGACTGAGCTGAAGCCAAGGGACAGGCGCAGACTGAAGCTATTCCATGTTCACCACGGCTTGAATAGGTTCAGTCTGCGTATGAAGAACCGTTAGGTGGTTTAACGTGGTGGCTATAAACACTTCCTGAGGTATGGCCGAGCAGTCTGCCTTGCAGCCTAGAACCGAGGCACTGCCATTTTCATGCAAAATATCCACCGTGGCTGGCACCACTGTCAGGCTTTGATAGTGCCCATTTTCTGTGTAAGTCAACTTTTCGGTAGGTTTAGGTGAATCGTCACACTCGTCCTCCATAATGTCCGCCTTTTGGGAAGCATCGTCTTTAGAAGCAGAGTCCAAAACCACAAGGAATGATTTCCATGGGGTATTTTTGTCATGTATCTAAAACAAAAATAAGATAGTAGCTACATGGTTACTGGAGCCTCACAGTTGCCTATTACTTATTTAAATCTATCGCCGTTACAATGCTTATTAGCTAATTATTAATTTGATGACTATTGCCAAGAACCATAGGCTATAGCCACATGCTAGGTTAGAGGGTCACTCCCAGCAACAATGCAAATTTCCACAACCTATAGTTAATATTTTATATAAAATGCACAAAAGTTGAGAACATTGATAAAGAGACAAAGTTTCAAAACATTAGCACGTTGTTCTTGTGTGTAGCATTTAATAAGTACCTTGAAATTTAAGTAACGCATGGTACCTTCTTTTTCTTGGATTACTGCTATACAATGGACCAACTACATACACAGCACTCGGTGGGGTATCGCACCTTCCTTGCATGTACTCACTCCCTAAACTGAAATACACCCCCGTACATCCAAATCATTTAAGATATAACAGGACTACAAGTCCTATTATGAGTTGAGGATGGAGGATATTGTCATTCAGCTGCACGATGGCTGGATTTCATGACCGGACAATGTGTGCCTTTTCAAAAACCTTCTCATAACCAATGAAATAAAGATAAAAATGTGAAGAAGCATTCTCTTACAGTTGTATGCCTTCGCAGGGTTGATTTATCGGTAAACGTGCGGTGACACGCGATGCACATGAATGGCTTTTCTCCCGTGTGTATGCGATGGTGACGCTGTAAGGCGTTTAGCTGGGTAAACTGCTTCCCACACTGATCACAGCAATAAGGACGTTCCCCTGAAAACACAATACATTTGGTAAGGACACTCATTTTGTTGACTCAAATTTCATGAAAACATCGAGTGCAATACTGTAATTAATGGTAGGAAAAGGGGAGATACTACATCTGAGTGAGACCCAGCAAAATAATGGGGATCACATGACAAATGTCTCCTAATTGCAAAAACAATGCTTCGCTAGTTGGAGGAGTTTCTCCTGAAAGGAGACACTGAACATGTTGCACAAAGATAAAGTGTTCATTGTCTGATTTAATGTTAATTACAGAACTCATACAATCCTTGCAATATCGCAGCTGTAACATTTGACACCCAAGATTTAGTCAACGGGGGCAGATCAGCAGTTACGACAGCAGATGCAGAAGAGACGCTGCCCTGGGTCAGGCCCAAGGGAGTTCTATATACAGTGTATCTGGAACACAACAGAAAATAATATATATCTATGATGTCAAAGACACAATTCTCTGCCAAAGTTACTGCAAAACTTGCTGAAGTGAATCAGATGGGATATATCATTTGTTGTAAATGAGCCAGCTTACATAGAGCAGGTTTGCCCAATGCAATTTTTTTAAACCATATGATACAGTGAACTTGTGATATGATCAGATAATTTACGGCTGGCCTATAAAAGGGTAAACGGTGTTTAAAAGTCTATTTGCAGCCCTGACCCTGAAAAGCCAGTGGACGGGCGGTATGATCGGAGAACAGGAGAGTCACAAGTTTTCTGTCCTGTAGGATACACAAATAGGAAGCTTTGGTATTAGCATTACCAGTGTGGACTTTAATGTGCTGGTAAAGGGAATTTCTCTGTGCAAATGTTCTCATGCAGATGTCACATTTGAACGGCTTGGATCCAGTGTGAATACGATTATGATGTTTTAAGTATTCTTTGGAGGCAAAGCTCTTTCCACAGGTTTCACACATGAACGGTCTCTCTCCTGTAACAGAAACAATGTGAAAATGACATTTCTGCAAAAAGTGTGAACAAAAGAAAGCTAAATAAAAACAAAACAAAAAAAAGGCAACAGAAAGGTTTGAGAGAGAACTATTTAATCTATATATTTTGATGAACAGATTGTTACAAATATACACATGAAACTGCGCTTTTAGCTGTATATGAATGGCAAATGAGCTGTGACTGTGTTTGGTGCATCTCATCCAGTCATTTGATACAAGCACTAGCCCTAGTTTTCTTAAAAGAACAGCCTAGTATCCAACATCGTAATTTATGACTAATAATTTATTGCAAACTTTCTTTTTATTTTACTGGGCTACTTTTATGTTCTATAGTGAATAAACAGAAAGCTTTATATACATATAGGCTCAAAATGTTACCTACTCTGATGCTAGAATAAAATTCACTTGCAGGGCATAAAACTTACAGATCTATACTATACTACAGTGCAATTTACTGCATGCACACATGCGCACTCAGATTGTAATGGGAGGCATTGCTTGCTATATCCTGTTTACCAGTTGTACAAGGTGGTGGCATGTTATGGAACTATATAAATCAATAAATAATAATCTTCCTTCTCCCATGTCTGATTCTGTCAGGGGTCACTGGGGGTTCAGCTTGAGCAGCAGCCACACAATAGTGAAATAGAATAAGGGTGACGTGTGTTTACCCGTGTGACATCTTTTATGGTAGATGAGCATGTGGTTCTGTGTAAATTTGACTCCACATACATCACAGACGAACGGCTTCTCACCAGTGTGAATTCTGGAGAAAAGAAAATCCAGCGTTCAGTTACCACACATTTCAAAACGTGCGCACCCTCTAAACCCTCAGGTCTGCAGATAAAAAGTCAGCAAGTTTGAACTAAATGAAAGTTTTCTTAAATGCTAAACTGCATTATTGGATAAAGTACTGTATATAAGACTCAAAGCAAAATGCTTTATTCCACAGGATTTCCCTTCGAAGAGATAATATAATATTACCAAGTGCAGCTGAACCTGAAAGACATGGAATGCTCAAAGGATCCATTCAACCAAAGATTGGGGTTTAACTGTACAACTATTGGACGCACTCAAGCAATCAGGGATATTCACATTGAAAGTATAATATAAGAAGGCTGTGAAAATTGTCTTTATTGTTTAACCCTTTGAGCTTTTCTTCAACACAAAAAATATACCCTGCTTTCATAGATATCAAAGAATTGCAAACCCAGCAAAAGTTTATACAAAAACAAATTGTAAAGTGTGTATGATACAATTATTGGCAGCCTTTGGGTGAATACTTTGTGCTGCCTCCCTTTGCCACACACAACACACATTTGTTAACTTGAACTTTGGCACCGACTTTTACATTTTGTGCCACCTCACTGTGCCATGCAGAATGTTCGGTTGCCAACCTCTATGACCTGTATGCTTGCCAGTTTAAACGCATTTAGGAGCTAGAAAAAGGCAATGGGGGCATGTTAATGCAGTGTGCATTAACTTGCCCCCATTGCCTTTTTCTAGCTCCTAGCGGCACAGATCACAGAAGTGCAGCCATCAAGAAAGTATAGAGATGGTGTTTCTAAGCAAAACACTGCATGTTTAGTGGTTAACTAAGCATCAGTAAAGCACGCAGTTTACCTTTCTAATCCCTGAGAAGAAAATTGGTCATGACTGCTACTGCAACGATCCAGATCATGTAAAAAGATTGCTAACAGTATCACTGCTCCAGAACCTAAAAGACTAATGGTGCTTATCTCCTCGTCTGGTGCACATTTCTTAGCACTCACTTTACATGCAGTGGTATCTGCCAATATAAAATATAAAAACATACGTACAGGATACGTAGTACTTACATCTGTCACAATACTGGTGAAACAGAAGATTCAAGCATTTTGTTTACACTATGATGTCTGTTCCTACCTCATATGTGTTTTAAGTGCTGAGGTCTGAGAAAATTTGGCATCGCACTGCGTACATCCGTAAGGTTTGTCACCTGTATGCGTCCTCTCATGAAGTCTCAAAGCAGTTTTGGAGCTTAGACCCTTACCACATTGTTGGCAGAAATGCCTCTCACCCCCACCCTCGTGGACCTGTAGTATGTGTCTTTTGATGTCTTTTTTCCTTTTAAACTTTTTCCCACAGAGCTCACATGGAAAGCGACGTTCATTGCTATGAACATGACGCTGGTGACTTTTCAAATTACACCGATTCGCAAAGGTCTGCAAGCAAATTTCACATTTATATACAACTTCTTCAGAATCCGTGTCAGCCTTTTTGGAGTGCAGTAAGTAACCATTTTCATCTAAATACATTTTGTCATAGATGGGGCAAGTGTTATCCTTGCTGTTTTTTTTACAGCTCTCTTTTAAATCACAACGGCTGTCATCGTCTTCAGCCTTAATACTATCCTCAGTCTGCTCATCGCTCATTTCCTCGCGGTGTGTATTTTGTTCTACGGATGCGCCATCACCCACCATACAAGTCTCTGCATTGTCCTGCTCCTCTCTCAATTTCCTCGTGTATTTCTTCTTTGGAATTTCAACCACAGCCTTTTTTCCAGCTAAGCGCCCACTAGATCTTTTAGATTTTGCATTTGAGAGTTTCGGGGTCTCTTTCACAGTTTCTGAATTGTCTTCAGAGTTTGTAGCGGATTCAATAGGGAGCGTCTCTTGTGCTCTTTTTCCATCAGAGGTATCAGGAAACATGGTGGCGTTTGCAGTTTGTGCATCCTCTTCAGAAGCGGACTGGATATCAGACAGAGAATGCATATGCAATGCACTTATGTCTTCTGTTTCTTGCGCCTCTGAGAAATTTTGTAGATCCAGCCACACGGATTCTAGCATTTGCTTTTTAATTTGGAAGCAGACGTCTTCCAGTTCCTCACACTTAAGTTTTTCGGCAACATCTATCATCCGCTGTACTCTGTCTTCCTCCACCTCAACCTTTGCTGTATATATAAACTCAAGAAACGATGCAAAGTCTACAGCATGTATGTCACTGAGCAATACACAAGCACCGGAGCCATCCAATACATTTTCTTTAATAAACACTTCCTTGAAATATTTACTCGAAGCTGCCAGAACAGACTTGTGAGCGACAAATTCCACTCTATTTCCGTCGTGCTCCACTTTCACCGTAGCATCGCAGAAGTGTCCGAGAAGCCGCAGTTGATACATTTCATTCAGCAGGCTGGCAGGCAAAGTTTTAGACTCCAGCAAAATAGTAGCGTTTTCCATCTTGCCACTCTGCAGTGACATGTGCCTGAATGAAATAAATAACATACGTAAGCAAACAAGATCATCATAAGAACAGGAAAAAAATAAAATATATTATATGCCACCCTCCAAAGCAGAGGAAAATATGTATATGGTGTATATGACAATCTAAGCATATCTATGTGTTGTTATAGCAAATGTGCAGAACACAACACTTTCCTCCCATTGTAGAGAATCTCCATGCCAACAGCACAGAAACAAACTCAAATGTTATGCTTTTGATGGGATATATGCAGCATTTTTGCAAAACACATACAATGCGCGTAGCAGAAAGCTAACATCCAATCAGAGGATACCACCAAAACATGCTGTAACAGAATAGTTATATTTATTAATATAATACAGCTATCTGGGCAGGATTATGTTACACTCATAGTAAATTATTATTTTTTATTATTTAACACACCTCACCTGTCTGGGACCAGCTCGGCTCATGCCTGGCCTGATTTTACCCTACCTTTACATTTCAGATCAAATAAGGGTAAGACCTGATTGGACAGCACGCAGCCAATCACAGGAGTCTCCTCAGATGCACTTATAAAAAGGAGAAACCGATATAAAGAAATCATCGTATATCAGAGCAGCTGACGGGCAGGCGTGTACGGGCCGCGGTAAGTGCCCGTGAACGGTTTACCTACAACAAAGGCTGCAATTTCCTCCCGTAAGCGGAGAGAATATCCTGAGACACGACTCCAAATAGCGCCGCTTAAAAGCCAACTCCGCCTCGGTTAGCTGCGCAGTCTGGAAAACCGGGTAGGATGCATCAGCTTCGGAAAGGTTCCTATCCAGCTGGAGCCCTGTGCCTCACCTGTTGCGCATGCGCGCAGGAACTCATGCACGTCAGTGATGCGACGGGACATTGCAGACGTCATCGCGTAAGCGTCCTGCGTCAAGCTCCCACGCCGTGCAGTGGAGAATGAGCGAAGTGCGCTGGTGCATTTATGAGGAGATAGTAGGGCTGTGAGCGGAGGAGTTTAACGGACGGAGTAATTGCAATATTTCCAAGAAATCTGTTTTCTTTCAAACGGTCTCTCTGAGAGACAGCCATATCCAACAGCCATTTCATTAATAGCAATCCATATTTAGTGTTCCCTCACAAGTTACGAGATGGGCTTTTATTTTAACCATATTCATATAAGGAAAAAAATGGGATTACAAAAAAACACCTTAAATTTAAAGGTATATGAATTAATGGCAGATAGTGCTAATGGGAAAAATACCAAAAATATACTTGTTAACCAGCCCTGATTTGAAAACCACCCCTATATCCGTACATCCTTTTGTTTTTAATTATTTTCTTTTTAACCCCTAGCTTACCCTAACCCTGTCCCGCAAACTCCCCACTAACTACCCACCCCCACTAACTACACGATGTAAACTGATAAATATAAAAAGATTAACTCTTTAGAGTCAAGTTGATATTGTTGAATCTATATTTGTTTTAAACCTGGAGCTTGGGACCTAGGGAAACACTATTTTCTTACCGTTCTCTGTCTCTCCAGATCACAATCACAGCGAGAAGGAAAGAGACAGATGAAGGCAGTGGAGACAAACATTGCCTTTGTCATCTAACTGCATCAGTGCACGTGATTGGCAGTAAAAGCGATCACATGCATGGGATCTGCTGTAGACTGCTTGAGTCACGAAGTGGTCAGTAACAGCGGTTCCCCTGCAATCGCTTCAATGTGGGAGTGATTTTAACACATGATGTACCAGGTTTGTCACCAATCCTGTAAAACTACCTTTTTATGACATACCTGGGGTTAAGTGCTTTCAACATTTCTCTCATTTTTTAAATCTGCACACACAGTATGGTACTTGTATGTAAACATTCTAGCCACATTCACTTTACCTCATTTACTTCTGTAAAGCAAAAAAAAGCCCAAAATGTTTTTGCAGTTCAGTGTAACAGCTTTTGTCCTAAAGAGGTTAAAATTGATCTATCATCAAAATGTGATTTGCAATTTGTAATTGCATTAAATAAATTATGGTGTGTAACGGGGGTAGGAGAAACATTATTAAACACTTATCTACAGATACCAGAAACATCATGGTCCTGCCACAACCACAAGGGATTCTGGGTATGCGCATGCAAAAAAAGGTCAACAATAATCACCTTTTGCCTCTATCCGCTTCACAAATGGATGCCTTGAAAGTAATTGTCCGCTGTACAAGACAGCCTTTAGACAAAACTCAGGAAATGATGAATCGTGCTTTACTCTCTGAAAGTCTGATGGACAAATCTGGGTTTGCCAGATACCAGGAGAATGCTACCTACTGAATGAAGAAGGTTGTGTTAGATTTAGTACTTACACATGCACCATACTAACACCAAAATGGGCAACAATACAGACTCACAGAAACAAAATTCCCATAAACATTTGATATAAAAATCACTGAAATGTCTTGGCTTACCAATGTCATAGTCCCAGCACTATTTCTAATGTTGTCAATTTGATCCAGCCAGTTTTTCACCTAAACCTGAAACCAATGGTAAAAATTATCCTGGTAGTTTTCTCCTTTCCTTTCTTTAAAACCTTCTTTTCAGTTTCTCAGTTCACATAAACCCAGATGTCAGAACAGGATGATTTGTTCATTCTGTCAACACTAATAAGATAAAGTAAACTTCAGTTTTCTAATTTCTGCAATAACTTTTTAAGCATTAAATACTTTTTGCATGTATTAAAGCAATAAAAACAATGTAGAAACTGCATTATGTATGTGTGTGTGTGTATGTATATATATATATATTATACATCTTAAATCGCAGCTTCTCTCTTCAAAATATCTGTGTCAGACACAAAGTAATCAACATCACAAGTCAAGTTACAAGAAAAAGCAGCTAATAGCCTTCATTATATTCTTCTATGTATAAAAAGCTTGTGTCACTGCGTGCTTCTTAAAAGGCACAGCATTCTCTCACCTTGTAAAGAAAGGATGTTAAGTAATGTGCTTGAAACCTCAGACAACCTAATCAGCCTGATGCTTTCATCAACAAAAGCCTCATATAGCTTCATCTGATTACAGAGCAACTTTCACACCTTAGCACTAGAACTCTATCTCTCACATATTATTTCATTATTATATTTAACGCTATCGTCACTAATGCTTAAGGGATGCAAGAAGTAGGACATGTTTCGTGTGTTGTGTGTATATATATATGTGTGTAAGAATTAGGACTGGGGATAATCTATAATGTGATGGCTCTAACAGTGAGGAAAAACCCCTGCGATTCTGACAGGAATCCGGTTTCTTAAAATCCTTTCAAGAGAAGTCCAGTGAAGAAAATTCTGTTTAGCTGGTTCATCTATATTGCATTTCTGAAGTGCATTGTAGTTCTCATTATTTCATTAGTTTGTTTATTGGTGCGCATAGATATAGGCGTACCTGGGAAGTCTCCAGGGTTTAACCCACTGCTTCCCCAGGTCATGTTGCATAGCCATTCTCTCTGCCCAGTCCCACCCAATTCCCTTCCTGCTCCCAACCCATTTAATGCTATATGGGGCTAATCTTACCCCTCATGATAACCTTGTCCCTTGTTCCCTGGCTAGCTCTGACCTCCCCATGTGAAGCAGCTCCCTCAGAAGAGAGAGAGCTCCAGGTGAACTACCCTAGGAAGGTCCAGGTATGGATATACGCAATCTTAACCCCTTTGTGACAATGGGTGATTTTATTTTTTGTACCCTTCGTGACAAAGGCTGTTTTAGCATTTCTGTGGTGCTCATGTTTAGCTGTAATTTTCTTTTTTGCTGTTTACTGAACCCACACAAGTTATATATTGGTTTTTTTTTTTTTAGGACAAGAAGGGCTTTCTTTAGATGTCATTATTTTGATTGTATCATATCATTTACTATAAAAACATAAAATACTTTTTTTCTGGGTTTTACTAGAAAAATCTTTTTTTGCTTTTTTCAACACATTATGGGGCAATAAAGTACAAGTAGAGTTTTGCTATTTCAAAACCATTTTTTCCAATTCTGGTAATTCCCCCATGTGCTATTTTGGGTATCTTTGAAGCTAGCCAATGCAAATTACCCCTTCAAACCATATATTTTTGAAGACTAGACACCCCAGGGTATTACAAATGCTAGTATTTTAACTCTGTCCATGCACTAATTCTATCCCCAGTCTTTGTCAAATTTTGTGGTAGTCATTTTTTTCACACACATTTTACTTCATGTATGAATAAACAGGTCCTGGTATATTTCCCTGTCACACAACACCCCAATATGTGTTCAGTAACATCTCCTGAGTATAGTGATACCACCCATGCATGGGTTTGCCTGGCTGTTTTGGGGCAAAAAGGCCACATTTGGGCATGCAAATTTTGCAATGTTTAACTTTATTTGGTGATCCACTGCCCATGCCATATTTGGTACATCTTTGAGCCTGGTTAATTTAGTGTGCCCAAAAAAACCCATATGTTTTTGAAAACTAGACACCCCAGGGTATTTCAAATGCTGGTTTCAATGCACTTATTCTACCACCAGTCAAAGTTTGCAGTGGTATTTTCTTGTGTGTATTTTTCCCACACACGTTGTACTTTAGTTATGAGTTTACAGGTCCTGGTCATATAACACCCCAAGATGTGTTCAGCAACATCTCCTGAGTACAGTAATACCCCACATGCATTGGTTTGTCGGGTTGTTTGGGGGCTAAAAAGACCACATTTGGGATGTGTGCACATTTCAAATTGGAAATTAGACATGTGGCCATCAAATCATCCATTTCTTAAAAGCTAGACACCCCATGGGCACTCTTTCCATGTGAGAAAATAAAGCGCAAATTTTAGGACTTGCTCCTAAAAATATTTTATATATATATATATATATATATATATATATATTATTTTTTTGCCCTTTAAAAAAAATGGAACTGGAAGGTTCCCCTGATGGTGAAATTATTTTACCGTTTCATTTCATGTGACGTGCCTGGACCGTCGATTGTCATCAAGGGGTTAATATTTGAGTCTCTCTCCCTAGTCACAAACCAGTATGCTGGTTGTGTTACTACAATGCTAATGGTGTATTTCTCCTAGACCTTTATAAATCAGATAAAGCTGATTTGTCAGTTTTCCCAAGTACTATTTTTTTGTGTTCCGTACATTAAATAAGCCCTAGTAATAAACTAATAATGTTTGGGTTTTAAGAATAAGCAGTAAGTTGTCCCTTTAACGTGTCCAAAATATACTGATTACAAACATAAGTTATTGCTAGTAAGCTATAATGATTTTATATATTGCTTATGTTTTATACTTCAACGTGATTTGTTCATGCTTAAATTGTCTTATAAAAGAGCAAAATCAGATTGTTGCGAGTGCTAAGAGGGTGTTAATTATTCTAGTAAGCAATTTTCCTGATATGTTTTATTATGTCTACACTTAATAACCCAGTTGGGAATTATTACAGCAGAGGTGTAAATTAATGGTAACGGACCTGTTTTGTAAAGACTTGCTAAGCTTCCTTCTGTAGCCTGTTCAAAAAGCATTTTAACAGCCTTTGCCGTGTGAAATGACTGTCCTACCAAAAATATTTCCATATCTGAATTGTGTATGTTGTTCTAGCAATAATGCTAGAGCAATATACCACATCCATACTATGCATCCACGTTAGTTGTAATGTGAAGACAGAGCAAACCAGTGATATCCTCATGCCTTGGTTCATCTAACATACTGTATAGCCATTGTGAAAAACAGTTTTAGTTGAAATATTTACTCCAGGGTTAAACTAAGAAATATTTTTTTCAAGAAAATCTAACAAGTTTTCATTTTTCCACGGGATCAATTGTCAACACCATCAACATTTAAAAAAATGTTCTGGAAAAAAGAAGTTGCTATTCTATCAATTCATAACCCAGCAACTAACAAACACATTATTTCCCTGGATCAAACAGTCTAATAGATTATCCCCAAAAAGTATTTTACATGGAATTACGTATCTCATGACATGGTTATGCAATGTCTGCTTTTGGACCAGGAGAGTTTTCTAAAGTTGCTCTGCTCTTTGTGTTACGACAATCTGTATCTGGTTGGATGCCCTTGAAGCCATTTTAGTGGAGAACACAAAGTTCATCAGTTGGCACCATAATACCTTCTCAAATAAAATAGATGCAACAATATGAAGCAGACTGATGTAGAAACAAGCTGAGAAATGCCAAACACACACACAAAAGAACACAAATATACGTTTATTAAGAGTAAATTGCCTGGTAGCCTCATCGTCCGTTATGCTTAAGCACAGAGCTAATAACTGTATGAGCGTTATAAAGTACAAAATGGGTCTTCAGCTCTTTCAAATTTCTTTCTCTGATAAGTGTTCGGAAAACGATATGGTGCATTTGCACCTTAATGCACAGCAGTGTAGCTGCTCTCTACCTTTATTACATGTGGGTCTTTGTGCGATCCTAAATGTATTGTTTGGCTGCATAAGGAGAATAACACATTAGAGATAGCTGGGTTTGTTTAGACTTTTTCCTCCCACAGTGTTGCTACATATCTTAATTCATAAGATTCAGGGGACTAGCATTAGTGTTAAGTACTAAGCAGCAAGAGAACCTGTATCCCTGTAGTGAGGAAAATGTAGGAGATGGGAGCATGCTTTCTTATAATTCACTTTCATCACAGGTGGCAGGCAAATATTTTTCAGCTGGAATGCTAAGCAACCTATTTAAGTATAAAAGAAAAGAAAACATATTCTAGAAAATATGTGCGAATGTTTGAAAGTTTCTATCGAATGTTACGCTCAGGTACAAAAATACAATGAGTATCTGACCAGACTTTCAAGTACTTTGTTAGGATTGTTCAAGAAATAAAGAATTGGATTTGTAGCCTTCTACCAGTTTAGAGTTCAGTCATGTATTCTTAGGATAAAATGTATTTTATTGGGCATATCTGGTTGAGAGGAAATTCCCCAGGTCCAACTTTTATTGCCCAGTAATTAGGAAACAGACACCATAGTGGCCATGTTATTTCATGATTATAATGATATGATGATAATTTTCTTATGTTGGGCTTCATCTTTAAAATGGAAATGTGTGCCTGAGCCTCAACAAAGAGATTTGAGATACGGCTCCTGACATAGATTTGAGATGTATCTCCTGCCATAAAGCTGCCCGGGGCACAAAGACATTCACAGAAGATATTATCATCTAAGTAGGCCTATGAATTACACTTGCACATACGAGAGGTCAAGAGATACTGGACTAATGCAAAATTAAAAAGTATAATTCCCTGAGGCAAACAGGCGGATAGAGACGTGTTTGGGTTGTGCATTCAGATGGCGATAACGTTCTCTCATTCTACTAAGGGAAACAGTTATTAATGAGTTAAAATGTATTTTCTAAAGCCAGTGGTGCAGTAGTTGATGTTGAAGAGAGGGCTTTGGAATCTGGTGATGCTTAATACATATAATGTACAAAAGAAGCTTCTGTAAATCTTACTTATATTAAAGGTAAAGTTACATAACTTTAAATCTATGCACCCATCATATGAAGTTTAATGCATTTCATAGCTGAGGGTTTTTTTGTGGTCCCCTTGCAAAAGCATGGATATATTCTGCAGAAACCCCCATATGAATTTTGTTTTTAATTCAACAATACATTCAGAAAGTAAAGGAACTAAAGAGGGCTGAGAATGGATAAGACAGAATGCTCCCTCTTACAAAACAAAAAACATTTCATTAGCAGTACCACGAACTGACATTAGATGGTGCTGCAGAGCTACATGTTAACCCTTTCCACTATGACAGCTACTGTTCTGTAATTGCGTTAACTGGGTGTTTCCATCTGAGCTCTGCATGTTCATAAAGAGGTCAAACACAGAATTAAGTGAAGAAAGGTAAAGAAACAACGAGAAGCAGGACAAAGGTGGCTTGACAGAAGTACAGTGGGACATTGGGAGGGATAGGAAAGAATAATTCATACAAAAATTTGCTGAGTTGCAGCACATTTGGCAACTCACTTCAAAGATGACCTTGAAAAATGGACATATGTCTCCATAGCGGTGCAAATCTGCTTTGAAGTGGTTTTAGATTAACCCCTTCAGTACCAAAGGTTTTCAGTACCCTAAATATTGTATATACAAGTAGGGCATTCTGTTGAAACCATACAAACACATAAACATAATAATTATAAGTGCTAATATGTAAAAAAAAATAATCAGGATAATGGGCAGACTAGATGGGCTGAATAGTTATCTGCCGTCAAATTCTATGTTTATTAGCCTTCCGTAACACTGTAATTGTATGTTGTATACATGGTTCTTGAAACAGCAGCTAAAAGCCTTGTTAAATGTTTCTCTTGAAGACTATGCTCTCCATTACATGGGCAAACCAGCCTATTAGATCCTATGAATTCCAGAGGGGCCTTTTCACTGTAACATATAGTGTACATTCATACACAGTTACATCAATGCATATTACAATTATGTGTACTATATTTTACACGTGTTAAATGCAAGTTGTTCTTCAATGTAACATGTTGACCCACGTAATTCAGAACATAACAATGTGTTCTGATGTTAAATGTTTCAACACTCTACATATTTGTTTAATTAGTAATTTGTGTATAAAATATTGTTAACGATCTAATTCAGATACAAAGTCTGTATATTTGTTTAGTGAAGGTGTGCAGAGTTTCTCATATATCTGATTCTGCATATGGTTTTCTGGCAATACATCATTTTTGGAAAGGATTTCTATAGTCACTGAGGGTGAATCCAGCTGTTCTCAGTGACTCACTCTCTGTTTGAATCCAAATAACTGAAATGGAACAAAATAGTAATTCCTCACTCAGGAGGAATGTGGAGATGCAAAGCAGATTAAATGAACAGCGAAGGCAACAAAACAGTGAAAGCCGAGCACTAGAGCACTTCTTAATACATATGCATGCATTGGGGAAGGAAGGCTCTCTGGCCTTCTTAAACTTCTTAAAGTAAAATCTTAAAGCTGGTAGAAAAATAAACAAACTAGATGGACTGAACATCCTGTATCTGCCACCAAATTCTATATTTCTATACATTAGACATATAAATATAGCTTTACATGGATGCATATTTTGTATATGGATATATCAAGATAGATAAATCGGTATGTATAATTCTGTCCATGTTGGATTGATAGCCCTGTTCCTTTTCAGGGCATCCTGGCAGGGCTGCATTTGAAGGACATCAATGTGTTTCCTTGAAACCCTGAACAAGATTCCTGCGTGCTTCTCAGCAGGCACCAGACCATACCTCTCAGCATTTCATACAGCCATAAAGGGACGCTTGTTTAAGAAGGTGTTTGCAAGAGGCATAGCTGGGGGTGGGCTATTTACCAAGACTTTTTCCAGGACTTTGTGACTGATGCATCATGCATTTTGTTGACACAATTCTAAACAAAAATACATTTCCTGCTATTTGCATACACATTATTGTGCATTTTAGGGCTCTTGAACATGTCCTTACACTGCAGATAAAAACAATTCAGGCCATCTAGTCTGGCCATTTTCCCCCATGCTAAGATTCAGACCGTGATCAGTCCTTGGTCTTAGATTCAGGATAACATTACGCCTATACCATGCACATTTAAATTCCCTCACTGTATTAGCCTCTACCACCTCTGCTGGGAAGCTACTCCATTGCAAATCTACCACCCTCTCATTAAAGTAAAGCTTCCTTACATTACATCTAAGCTTCTGGCCCTCTAGTTTTAGACTATGACCTTCTGTTCTAACATATTTCATGCCTTCAAATAAATTTCCCTCCTGTAATTTGTTAAATCTCTTTAATATTTATAGCACATCTCCTTTCTGTCTTCTTTCTATCAAACTATACATGTGGACACCCATTAGTCTTTCCTGATAATTTTTCACCCTGCAGACCATTTACCCTTTTAGTCGCCCTATACTGAACTTTCTCCGGTATCTCAATATCCTTCTGTAGATGGGGTTTCTAGAAGTGTACACAATACATTCAAGGTGTACTTGGCTCCTCGGCATTCTGAGCTCCTAGCAAAGGGGAACATCAAGATCAGAAGAGGGACTGATGGATATAAGCCCTAAAGGGGAAAGCCTCTCTTAATATGAAAAACATGGGAAGATTATTCAGACCTTGCCTCACATGGGGCATCAGAAAACAACCATTAAGCTATTTAACACCAAATTTCTCCTTTGCAAAAGCATGGTTTATCATGACAAACTATGTTCCAGTTTATTATTTCCTATTCTACCAAATAGTCCCCCCCCAACCAGACAGTGGCCGCAGTACTTTGCCCTGCTGATGTACACCGCAACAGATGCCTTCTGCAGTCACTGCCAATGGAGACATTTGGGATTATGTCTTCTATATATTTTTTTTTTTAAATATCTACTGGGTGTGAGTTTAAAATACACTAGGGGGAGCTCTAGGCCTTTTGTGGATGTAACAGTTATAGCATAACCTTCCTCCTTAATCAGGCATTCCTACCATTATCAGCGATGTCCTTACTTACTGCATGCTTTATAAGAGCTATAATACAAAATCATTATTTTTCTGTTTGTGTCATTAAATGGCATACATTCTCTGCACACAGCATATAATAACTTTATTTCAGAAATCCGCCTTCTTACTGGAAGCCATTCTTAAAATGACTATGGTCTTGGCTATGCAATTCAACACACTATTAATACTTTGACACTGTGATATATAGAGTCTCTGTGGTTCTAGTTGCCAGTCTGCAAATATTTACAGAAACGCCATGCTTAAAAAATGTAACATATGTCGCTTTCATTCTCTTTCATTAGAAATAACGGATGTCTTTGGCTGCATGCAGAGCAACGACACACCTTTCGTGACCATGATACCTGTTTATATGAATTGGCTATAAAAATAAATTTATCATAAGTATGCAGTAGTCAAGCATTGCTACTATACAGAGGGAAATGGAAAAAAGACACTAATTTGATATATATGATTATGTTTTTTTTTTTCCAGAAGCAGATAAGAAATAAAAAAGGCTGTTTTCACATTATATACACTGTAGTTGTAGTGTGGTACAATGAAATCCAACTGCTAATTTTAAACTGACCAAGCAGAAGAGGTGAAATTGAACGCACACCATAGACACATATATATGCAAAATTATTTGCTGCTAATCCCTGCCACATTTTACTATATATATATATATATATATATATATATATATGATTTTTACATACATTGCCTAGTATTTATAAGATAAAATGTATGCAGAAAAAATGAACTCTGCTTAGCTATATCTCCAGATGACAGAAACACTTGATGTGCAGGGGTATCCCATATTATTATTTCTTGAGTTATAAAGCGCCATCATATTCTACAGCGCTCTACAATTTTTAAACAAAGCATAACAATTAGTTCAGAACATAACAATTTGGACAGAAATAAAAGGTAAGAAGGGCCCTGCTCGAAGGAGTTTACAATCTAGAAGAATCTCTAGAATCTCATGCATTTGGGGGGCTACCATTGCCAGCCCTGCAATATAAGCAAACCCAGAGCTCAGGGACAGCTGAGTGCATTATCCTTATCCAAAGTGGTTAATGTATTTATAAATGTATTTTTCCCCATTATGTCCCGATCAATATAAAGAAAAATCAAATCTGGAAAGCTTTGCTTTTTTTTTTATTGCACTTCTCTCTATAAAAATATTTACAAGAATATGCTAAAAAAACCTGTTACTAAAACAATTTACACTGTTTGTTGCAAGAAAACCAAAACCAGAAATACAGTTTTTAGCTTGGAAAGATTAGTTATTGAAATGTGGCCGTTTCTACTGATTAATGCAGCACTCTCAGACATGCTTGGATTGGCACAAGCTTTGTAGAGACAGTACGGGAGGGTTCTATTAATTTAATGAATATTGTTACCAAATGCAATGTGTTGTCTTGGCGATTGTAGAGAAACTGTTATATAATTGCAATTTTCAATTACAGGTGCCTTAAGTAATAAAAAAAGCAAACAACTAAAAATAAGATAAGGTGAGAGCCTACGCATTCTTAGATGTTTATTTTTCTCCATTTGTATTAGAAAGATAAATATTTTCCTGCATTGATTCAGATGTAAAAAAACCCACAATAAAAACAGTGTTATAGTGAGAATCTCAACCCTTGAGTACATTTTCAACATTTTCAATAGGCTAATGTGATCATGGATACCGTTGCATAATATATAACTAAAATATTTAGTGACCTCTCCCCCTGCCTATTGTGCACAATGTCATGGGGTCACACAAAAGAGAACATACAATAATAGAACCCCTCTTCCTTCCTGCCACCACTCCTCGATCCACCCTTTCTGCTCTAAAGTCATCTACTCTGTAAGACGAGGCAACTCCCATCAAACGGATTTCATACACAGCCCGCAAGATACCTTTTACAATGCCTTAGCTGCACAGATATTTCCTGCCAAGAATAATAGCTACCGCTGCAATAATTCACTTTTTTTTTGTTGACTTTTTGAGTACGAGTGAGTGGAAATTTCACAGTCCTTTAAGGATAAATGACGCAGCAGGTAAAATAGTGACAGCAAATACTGAACTCTCCCTTTAGAGACATGAATGTGTTTTCTGCACACGTAAGGCTTTTTGGAATCTGATAAATGTATTTTTGTGAATAACACAGAATTATCTTCCTGTTCCTTGGTACACAAAATCATCTGGTTTGGAATGGGTTTAATAAGTTATAACAGCTACGTGTTAGTTAAATCCAGGGGTACGTTTGGTTAGTGGCACCAGGGTGCATTATTTCTTTATTGACCCCACAGTAACTTAGTGTTTCCTTTTCAGCAGTGGAACAGAACTTTTAATATGCCGTATTGGCTCGGATATAGGCCGCCCCCGTATATAGGCCGCACCCTAAAAGTTTGGTGCTTTTTTAAAGAAAAAGTTTTTTCCCCCGTGGGAAGTGCTGGCAGGGGAGGCTGTCTGAGCGTATCAGAGAGTAGGACGCATGTCCCGGGCGTCGGGCGCTAGACCCCCGAATATAGGCCGCACCCCCACTTTAAAGACTTAAAGTGGGGGAAAAAAGTGCGGCCTATATTCGAGCCAATACGGTAATTAAAGAACTTTTGCAAGGCAATGGCATTAATTTTATACATTCATGGATATCCTTGTGTGATGCTGGTGTCGGCTCTTAAAACGATTTGTTTTTGTGTCGTAGTTTGGAACCTGGACCGGGTTCTTTTGGCACCGCAGCACTCCGAATTTATTATTTGAAACTCTATGGGATTGTAGCCTCTCCATTTGTTTCTTTTTGCTATAAACTTTTAGAACCCTTGGCAAACCTGGAATTCATCTGTTGATGGAAGCGACTTGAAACTTCATGGAGATTTTCCACGTGGAGAAAGAAGTTTAGACTCAAGAATCAGCCGTCTGATTTTCTTCTTGGAAACTCCAGGGTCACAGAGTACTTAGTTCTTTCAACTTTGTCTTGTCAGGTGTCTGGACTATGTCAGGAGGAACTGTTCTGTGAGAAGTCAAGGCACAAAGTTGTCACTCCACTGGCTGTGCTCTATCTGATACCATAAACACCCCAAAATTAACTTAGATACTTGACTTTGGGTTCTTACTGAATTGGTAGACCCATTTAATGTAAGGGTGGGATAGTAGACTGCCTGAGGATGACTGACTAAAATATACTGGAAGTACATTAAAACTGTAGTCACTCCTCAAGGCTCGATTGTATATTTGGTTGAAGGTTCTACAATTAGGCAACTGTAATTTATTTGCGCCCATGCTGTTAGCCATCAGGTAAAAGTAAACAAATGTTACCAAAAGAAGAATTTTGAGTTCTCATGGACCGAGAGGAAGATTAGATGCTAGCTATAGTCTCATTGAATGCCTTTTACAGGGATAGGCTGGCAATTGTAAGGTCAGGGGCAAGGTCAGCCTATTTCCCTGTAATACAGTTGCACAAAGCACATTTGTGTAGTGTACACCGTTTACTTATATCCACACCTCTCCAGGTGAAGATGTCCCCAGGTCATCATGCCTTGTCTCTGGGATGTGGGCATGCACTTAGGCACACCAACTCACCTCCCAATTCCACTACCATACTGGTTTGAGCTATCTGGGGCTAGCCCCATCCATGTACATGGCTAGCCCCACTCCCTCTTAAGGTCACATGCCCCTGAAGAGGAAGGGCTACAAGTAGCCTGGCCTGGGAAGCTCCCAGGTATTTATCATATGACTGAATACCCCACAGGGTAAATGTGAGATTATGTATAAAATTGAAAAAAAAAATACTTTTGGTGGTGACCCAAAATACTCAAAGTAGTGCAGCCCATTGGTCCAGATTAGTAGCCTCAGGGCCTATCTTGCCAGCTCCACCCTGGGCTTTTATTAAGTGTAAGTAGGCGCAGAAAATAACATGACTGCTTAGCACTATATCATCCATACAGATATCAGTACAATACCTTTAGTCTTCCCCAATAAGACACCAGAGAGGAATATGTGGGCAAGGGCTTGGCCACATCTTTATTGAACGCATATTCACGGCCTGGCCAACTTAAGGACACCCCTGCCAGCCACCATTTTCAACAGGAGCTTCGAACCAGTTGCATTGGCCACTACTGACTTAGTCTCCCAATTTCTGCTGTTGCGGATAGCAATTAGTCTTCTTAGCAATCAATTCCCGGCAGGTGAGTGGGAAAGTTTAAGATCCTCTCCGTGCCTGATCCTGGTCGAAAAGCAAGCAAGTAAGGAAGTGCCACTTCCAAGCAGATATCCCAGCAGGGTCTAGTGCCATGTCCGGGGGGGGGGCATTATTCATAGTGCTCCTCTCTACTAATCATGTAACATAATCGCTTCCCCAACTAATTAATTATCATTTGTAGTGTTCATAAAAAATATTTTTCTACACATTTATTAATCGTACCTGTAAAAGGTTACAATCCACACCATGCCGAGTTTGTAAAATATCAGTGTAGATCATAGCTAAGGATATTTTGTTAACTTGTAGTTGTATGAATCAAATTCCTATATAAATAACCGTATTATTGGTCTGTTTGCTATCAATTTTCTGTTCCATTACGTTCAATATTGTTAAAAGAGAGAATAGATATTTAGATGCTTTGCTTAAACTAACACAAGGTGAACTCTGGAGCAAAGATTCCATAACTAGATAATTCATATTTTACATCTTCTACATAATTCTCCTGCTGCTAAACATTGTTATTAGACCTCTAAATGGCTCAGTTTTCTATTTTTACGCAGAGATAAGGCTGGTTTGAAATGATTTGGCTTCTCGGTCATGCATGTTCCCACCCTCACTTTCTCATGCTTAAAATTCGTTTTGTAGAATGTGCAAGTCTAAAAAGACGAGAAAAAAATAACATTAGATCTGATATACAGGATTAAAAACTGAAGGGCTGGCAAAAAGCAAAGAATGAGGACATTTTAGATTTATTATGGATAAATTGGCAAAAAAAATTAAATTACATCAGCTGGAAAATAGGGCCCATATAATTCGATACAATAAGCAGAACAAACAGTATAGATTTAGGGACCATGCTGCTTCGCTTAGACAAAACATTCACACTACTGATCATGTTAATAAAGTAAACTATAGCAAATCTGCCACATAAAATATCACAAAAAAACATTTCCAGTTTCTATGGCAACAGCCTATCAGTGCATACGTTTGTGTCACATGTTAATAAATAGTTCCCTGAAGAAAATATAACTAAGACAACTTTGGTAACATGAGTTTAATCACATATTTGCGCCAACAGTTGCTTTGGATATAGGAGAGATTTGTTAGGTGGCTAAATGGCCACCAATAGAATATGCCAGTCTCAATACAATTAGCCAATTAAAAGGCATATCAAAGGTAACATTGCAACAGATGTTCGTTGAAAAGAACCAAGCGGTGTAATATTAATTGAAATACTACATAATAAGAGAAACAGGATGTTCACCCTACTATATAAGCGTTTTACATGTGGTTGTCAAAAAAGATGATAAATGTTCTAGGAATTAAGGGGAAGCTTTGTTTCAGAGATATCACATAGAATATTTCCTTTTTCTTCTTTGTATCCCCCACACTTTTAATATGAACATGACAATCTTCTTCCACCAAAAGCAATTATCTTAGACATCCTGCATAATGGAATCTTTTCTTATTCATTCCAGAACACACTGCTCTTTTTTTTTTTTTTTCATTTGTCAGTCCTATGGAAAGATATAGCGCTAAGGAATCTGCTTGCACCCCATAAATAAATGTAACATAATGATACTGTCACTTTAAGGCCAGCGGTTGCCCGATGACATAGGTGCAGCTGACAGTTGGATAAGCATGACTGCATGCTATAGTTTTATGCTCATGTAGCGTGTGGCTTGAGTGGCAGATGGGGTGCATGGGAAGCAATGCATGCCAGTGGCATGGCATGTGCTTGGTGTGCCCAATGGCCAGTCCATGCCTATAATGATATGACAAACATCATATACAGAGCACTGAAAAAACTGGCATATGTATCCAATAAATTACTGGCCTATATGTTCAATTATTATGGAGAACCTTTTGTATTTATGGATTCTAAGAATAACCCCTTAATGACAAAGCCCGTACATGTACGGGCTCAAAATGCATTGTATTCAATGGGTTTTGGGACCGCCCATTGTCCTTAAGGGGATAATGTTCAGACACACTGCTCTTTGTAAACATTGTGCTAAACAAACTCCAGGTGATTTGTTTACTATGTTACATTAATCTCCTTCATTCGACACCTTTCAGGATACATTTAATACGTTTTTACGGTTTAGCCGGAAGCAAAGATTGTCTCCAGCGATAGGTTAAGACTGAAATCAAAAATGTTAAATTACACCTGAAAGATGCTTACCTTCTTTCATTTGTATTTAGATTAGATATAAGCAAACCTCCGACCTTAGTTTCCAGTAATTGTTATTCTACATTGTAAGCAGGGATGAACAATTCCATCGCCCCTTCAGTCCTGTGACCCAGCTTTAAGTTGCTCCCTGGGCCCATTTTACATTAAGTGCTTTATTTTTTCTGATTCATTTTGAACAGTATGAAGATCCATGTAAATGCTGCCATGGAGGTTAGTGGGCTGCCCTGATTTGAAGATTTGTGGCCATTACTTAAAGTATTTTTGCGTGTTTTACCCATGCATGTAAGGTCACATATAGCTATCAGGGTGTCCAGACTAACAATCACTAGGTGGCAACATTTACACCCTTTCTATTTTGTTGTTAGGACAGGATAGGGGATAATCATGCACATCATGTGCTGATATTCCTTTTATGAATCATCTTATAGACCTGGCATGTGATAATGTGAGTATTAGGGATGGAATCTGGTATTTATTGGCATATCGTTCCAGTGTACAAAACTCATACCAGGGCAGACTGGCAAGATTCAAGTAAAATGGCAACAACATCCAAATGACCCAATAATGGGCAGCTTCAGCCATATGCCTTTATGCGGGGTAGTCGCACTTAAGGGGTCCAGTCTGGAAAAACAAAACATGTCCACACAGGTCAAGATATACTCCCTAATTCAGGACCGTGTGAGGTCCCATTGAAATCCATAAGGTGTTTTCAGTAGCAATCTGCTCAACATGCCAATGGTAAGACAGTAGAAGTATGGTCAAAAGAGTAGACGTATGGTCAGGAGATACGGTGGTGCTGCCCACCAGGAGTCTGAACTCCAAGCAAATACCACTTACTGAAAGGAGGGCATCAAAGATTTATTTAACTAATTACTTAGAAAACCAAACATGACTGTTCCTTTTAGATGGCTTAATTGATAGCACCAACTATGAAAACTATAAACGGCTTCTATTGTATGGAGTATGTTTAAAAAAGGGTGGAACGTTATCAAAAATGACAGAGCACATGTGAGAGATTATAACGCTACGATTATACCTTAAAGGGAATCTTTTCTGACAAATTATTAAAAAATTAAACACTGCGTTTATCATATTAACTTTACTAATGCAAAAACTACAAAGGCTTAAGAACAACATGTATCATGTGAACTAATCCTTATATTACTTGAATTATCATACATTTTGCAATTTCTTATTAGCAATAGCAAAACACAAAAGATGTTAACTGCTATGCTAATCATACAAATGTTTCTTTCTTAATCTTTACTAATATATCACACTACCGAAGCAAAGCCTTGGATTCATTTCGCTTTTTTGTCGTGATGTAACTGTGATTCATTTTACTCTGCTGGAGATGGAAACTGGTTTTATTTTGCAGATACCTTTGACGGTATTTATCCTTGGAAAATGGGATCCGTGATTAAATTCGTCAGGCTGTGAATATGCTGTGACATTTATAATTAGACTTTATTTCTACTGATACTTAAACATATTTTAGTTCTCTTTAAACGACCTCTGGCCCTCTGTTCATTCCACAAGCCAATTAACGTGTTTTAAATATAAATGTTTCACCATTGTTATTTATACTTGAACTAGAATTGCTGGTTCATCTGTGGGATGTTCAGTTTTAGGTTATGCAAGGGAAATTAGAACCCATATAAAAATAAATGTCGATTCAATGTGCCAAGGATAGTGAACATTACATTCACTACATCGTACAATCCGCATACACATACATTTGGTAATATAGCGTATATAGAGTGAGAACAAATGGCCCCAGAACAACTACGGGGACCCGAAGGCCTTTCCTCACCATTAGAAAAATAAATATGGCATTCATGGGAGGGCAATAGGGCTGAAACCAATGCCTTCTAGCCTAGCATATGTCAAAAAAGACATGAATGCTCCTAGAGAGTTCTAGAACAATGTTCTACGGGCAGATGTGTGAAAAGTGACATTTTTGGGTGACATTTACACTATTTCTTATTAATACTGTTTATTGTTTTACATAGCCCCATCATATTCCGTGGCGCTGTACAATGGGTAGACAGGACATAACAAGTAGTATATAACATAACAATTTGACTTACAGAGACAACAGGTGAGGAGGGCCCTGCTCAAACGAGTTTACAATCTAGCGGGAGTTGGGGTGTATTACGCAATAGGTAAAAGGAAAGCAAACACTAAAAAGCCAACCAAGTATCACAATACACAGAAACTACGAGAGGAATTAAATTGCTGGAACATAGCACTAATCAGTAAGATAAAGTTACATTTTAACTTTTCCTAAAATGTGTTGGTGATGTATATGATTTATATACAAAGTATTCAAGTTAAAAAAAGAGAAACAATATGTAATCAGGAAAGTGAGACATAGACATATTTATATCTCAAAATAACCAAACGTTCCACCTGCTAGTCGCACAGCTCCGCGACTAATCAATAACTGCAGGAAATGTTTTATTACAGTTATTGGTGCTAAACGTTGTGTTTGCATTAATTGCGTTAATAAAAAGCATACCTGGGAACTCTCCAGGTTTGTCGCGGAGAACTCCGGGAGAAGTGCCGCTTCTTCAGTGTTCGGGCTGAACAACGAAAGCACACCCTTTGTGTTCGTTTTTTTATGTTCGCGCGAATACTAATACACGTCTAGTATTCACACTACTGACTGGTCCACATTGTCTGTAATGCGCTTCTGCAGTGGCAATTTCATTTTTTTCTTTGATCTTCTGACTTGAACAGTGATTTAGACATGGAATCAACACACCGTCCTGCTTGCTAAAATGTGTACATGCATTTGAGCATTTCGCAATTTTTGGATTTGTACTCTGAGAGTTAAATTATTTTCTTTCAACTACCGTATGTTTTGAGTGTGTAATTTTAAATGTGTGAATTTTATCAAGCCCAGCATGTGTTTATTTATACATTTCAGATTTATCTAGGAGTCGTTCTGGGATGTTGGCCTCCCTTTTTAAAAACTATGCAACTGAACCGGTACCGCATTGTCCTGAAAAAACCCTGTCCGGTGTGTCTGCATTAGATAATCTATTCTTCAGCAGATTCTCACTCTTTGTTTTGGAAGACTGCCTGTGAAGGATTATCACGTGTATTTTTCACCACCTCTCTAATTTTCAATGTTATTAATATATTTATTTAATATTTATTGAATCTGAAACAAATATAATCAACCAGACTAAAGAACGCATTAACAAGAAGATTATACCGAGCAATAAAAGGATAACAAAAAGGCAGCTGTTTTCAGCTTTTGATATTTATAACCTTATTAGATTTTTGGCTCAGCTTCTTGTTTTACCTTCTGGAGCTGATTCTCTAGAGCGTAGTCATGTTCCTAGGTTGAAGTCTGTAGACAAATTTAAGCAGTGCCATGGTTACTGGGAATCTGAAATTATTTTTCTTTTTCATTACGTAACCTTACAATTACGACAAAGCATAGTGCAGATTTGAAATGATTTAGATTTCGAAATACATTAATGAATAACATACCATTCCATGTTTTTTTATGGCCAGATTTTAACCAAGATGACTTCAAACCTTGAGGGCTGCAAACACAACCAGTTTTTAAGATGAGACAGAACATGCTGCTTGTCGACCTAGTGTGTTAAATGTTTACTTACAAATTGTAATATCCTGGTAGGATTTTGGCCCTTGAGGACACCTAAGCCCACTAACTTCTGCATCATGAAGGACAAAACCAAGCGAGCTTCTGCAGTAGTTTAGCTTAACCTGCATAATGCATAGTAAAAAAATTAGATGATATTTAAGGACTGTCCCTATATTATTTATGCAATATGTAGGGTCAGCTCAGCAAATCTTGTAGGAGAAGCTCACTTTGGTTATCCCTTCACAATGCATAAAGAAGCTCTATGTTTTTTTCTTACGTATGAAACACGCCAGCATAGTAAAAATACAATTAAATATTTACCCTATAAATGTCATTTTATAACACTATTTACATAAAAATGTAACTATGCTGGTGCATGGATACGTGTTAAAGAAATGTTGTAGCTTTAATATAGTTGAGAGAGTTGTAGAATAATTGAGGTTAAATCTCCTTAAATAAAAAAAGTCCAAGCCTAGTGATTTCCTTCTGTGATGAAGGCCATATTGGTCATGCGTAATGCATAGTTAATGAAGTCTATTGATTTAATTTTCTATATCTCATGGCAATACACTTGTAACTCGCTATGAATATGTATATTATAATTTAATTAGCAATTTACAGCATAATAAAATGGTAGGTAAAATAAGTGCAGTCTTATAATTACAGTAATCTACAGACATTGTGATCAGGGCAATATAGCAATGAAAACAGTAGGAGGTCCTTGTCCTTTGGAGCTTATAGTCTAGACCTGAACTCAGTAGGGGTTATCTATAAAAACACATATTTCTAGCACAAAATTTGAAAATAGGTTTTCTCATCAAACAAGTAGTGCAATGCTCTCGCTGATTGGTTGCTATGATGATTAGACTTTGTAGACTTTACATAATCCTCAAAGTAATTTATTAATTATACCTCCATTAATTATGTCCTTTAACAAAAGCATTGGAACTTTGTAACACACATATCTGTGCTAGTGAGAGTATTTAAGACATAATAGCTATTCAGCCAAGCAGGGGAAGGTTAATTATGAAGTTTGTCTTATTACTAAATTACAAAAACATGTTATTAAGGAATAAAAATCTCAAATCTGAATACGTAATTACAATAACAATAAATACATGACCTTATCTGATCTATAGTGGCTAAGAGAAAGCAATGTTAATTTATAGGTTTTTCTTGCTTTTCTTTTGTAAATTAAATATTTTTTTATAATTTTTATATTCACTCTTATTACAGAAATGTCATCATCCAGTATTCCAGGCCGCTCAAACATCACGATTTAAGGAAAGCACATTGCATGCTGTTTACTTATATGCATTGATAATTGTTGGATTTCATGTTTATTGGAGAAATTCCAGAAGCCTGTTTGTATTTTGACCTGTTCTGCAGAGTTTGACACTTCAAATCTACAATAAAAACAATTCAAATGTAAGCAGTTAACATGTTTGTTTCTTTGCTGGATTGAATTGACCTTTTCTATAAAAACATGTTTGCTACTTAAAAATATTTTATTTTTCATCCTGCCTTCTCTCCATATGTTTGCTGTTTCTTGTGCCTCCTAGTAAATGGTTTATATATCAAAGTAATTGTTGTACGTTGAAGACATCAATCTCAATTTCTGTGAAGGAGAGGTAAGATTCAACATACCTTCATTATATTTGTAGCATATGTTTTTGAATGAAACATGGTATCTATATCTTGGTTGGTTACTTGATGTGCATATTGTTACAAATTGCATCCAAATTGCATGATACATTATATGACCAAAAGTATGTGGACATCTGACCATCACACGTTTATGAGCTTGTTGTACGTCCCATTGCAAACCCATGAGCATTAATGTGGAAATCCCCCCTTGCAGCCACTCTTCTGTGAAGGCTTTCTACAAGATTCTATGTCTGAAGGAATTTCTGCCCATTTAACTATAAGAGTGTTTGTAAGGCCAGGCAGTAATGTTGGAGGAGAAGGCCTGGCTTGCAATTGCATTCCAATTCATCCCAAAGTTGTTCAATGAGGTAAAGGCCAGTGCTCTGTGCTGGCCACTGGAGTTCCTTCTCACCAAACCCATCAAACCATGTCTTTATGGAACTTGCTTTGCTCATAGGGCACAGTAATGCTGGAAAGGGCCTTCCCCAAACTAATACTAGGTTGTAGGCATATAATTGTCTAGAATGCCATTACATGCTGTTCCATTACTGGAACTAAGGGGCCTAGCCCACACTCTGATAAACAGCCTGTACCAGTTTTTACCTTTGTTGGGGTAGTTGTAGAAGGTACAGCACACATGAAGCCGGATTCATTGTAATAAAGTAGCCTTTTTATTCTGTATTCATTCAGCATACAAGTGTAACAACATCAGATACATAAGCTGTATTTACAAAGCAAAACAAACATAAATAAAAACCCATCTCCTACTTGGAGAATTCATCTGACAATTGCCTGTCTGGTCCCTGACTAACCACAGGTACCCAGCTAAACCAGGCCCCTGAAATATAGCTGACAGCCCTCTTTTAGTCTTGGGCAGCTTGGTGCACAATCCAACAACATGCTCTTAGGTCCCTCTCCCTGCCTAGACCCCGGCCAGTCCCTGGAACTGATTTGGGGCAGTAATATATAGGGGTTATGAAGGTTGGGACCCTATTGTAATGTTAATCCCCTTACTGCCCCTGTTGTCTCTGGGAGGCAGATTAAGGGGGCAGTTTGTATCCCAATATCTTGTTTTATGTTAATGTGTGTTTCGCTGGCCCTGTGTGTGTCTACAATAAATCAGTCTTTGTTTTGGTTTATACCCTACACTGAGTCTTGGCTAGTGACTGGGAAACTGTGGAAAGAGTGTGTTGTCCCAGGCTAAGGGAGCACAAGTCAGCGGAGGTAGTCGGTTGGACTATCCAGCTGGCCCTCCAGCTACTGCAGCACTACATCTCCCATAATGCTCTTTCAGCTAAGGGGCTGGCAGAGGAGTATGGGAGATGTAGTTCCGCGGCAGCTGGAAGGCCGCAGGACACCCTTGTACTATATGGACACCTGACCATTACACCAATAGGGACTCCTATGACCATACCTGGGAACTCTCCGGGTTTCACCTGGAGATTGCCAGGTGAGCGCTGCTTCTCCGGGTTAAGACCTGAATCCTCCTGGTCGTGGGAGCGGGGTTTTGACACGCCCACTCCCCGCCCATTTCTTCTTTTAAATGGGGGTGTTTCCCGATATGGTCAGCGGGAACTCCCCCGACGTCAGCGGGAACTCCCCCAACGTCAGCGGGACCGCCCACCAACATCAGCGGGACCGCCCGCTGACTTCATTGTGCAGTCCTGGCCGCGTCCTGCACGAGAAGTTCCCAGGTATGCCTAGGATATTGCATTCTTAATAAAGACATTAATATGTAGTTTATCCCCCTTTGCAGCAATAACAGATTCCACTCTTCTGGGAAGGCTTTCCACAAGATTTTGGTGAGATTCTGTGGGAATGGTCTCCCATTCATCCAGTAGAGCGTTTGTGAGGTCAGGCACTGATGTTGGATGAGAAGGCCTGGCTCGTAATCTCCGTTCCAGTTCATACCAAAGGTGTTTGATTGGGTTGAGGTCAGGGCTTTGTGCAGCCGGTCAACTTCTTCCACACTAAAGAACTTGACATCTTCTTCATCTTTTACTCCATTGGTGTAATGGTCAGGTGTCCCAATGGTCTGTGCTAGACCTTGTAGGAAGCAATAAACTGTATCATATGCACTCAGCTATTTTGCATTTTTGTTTGACAAATTAATATATATATATCTATATATATATATATATATAGATATATATATATACCCATGGTGTTGTACCCTGCAAGAACATCCATCTGAATAATTCTTCCACAATTTTTCATAGCATTTGATTGTTGGGGTTATAATACACAACACACTACTGCAGATAAATTAAGTATTATATATATTCAGGCTATGAGGCCAATGGCGTCACGAGTAATTAATTTTCTGCTGATTGAGTTATACCTTCTTGGTCTGATTATATTTCTTCTCTTATATATAGTCGCAGTCATTGAACAGTAATTGCACCAATCCACTTTGCAGTGAATGATGGAAAATGTTCTGCATTCATATGGTGAATATGGGCTAAAGGCTAATAATACAGGGAAAAAAAACCAAAATGTACTGACAAACATTTTCCTGAGTTTTATTTCACTATCCATGTGCTCTGTTGTCATAGAATTTCAGTAAATTCTGCGATTCGTACAAAGCCCAGAAAATGAAGCCAGGCCCCCAACAAAATGGACGAATACAAAGGAAAAAGCTTCAAATTTTCTTCTGAAATTCATGGGTTCACAATCACTCACACTCTCATACTCGTTAATTTCCCCCCACAATGTCTCACTCTCTTTAAATGTTTCCATACCTTCTCTACTGACCACTTCCTCTTCCGCCGACCACTTTCGCATCTTCTTTCACATCTTCATCTTTTATCTTCTCCATTATCTTCTCGATTCTATCTCCAATCCTTAATCTGCTATCTTCTTTCTTTGTCTGCATCTCCGCAGACATAACTCAGCAGCAACATCCGCCAAAAGTCCAAGCGTTGCCATGTTGTCCTCAATTCAAATGAGGGCAAAATGACAGCGCTTGTGGTAACGTCCTCTACCCTGATTGGGGGATCAGGGAGTTGACGTCCCTGCAACAGCCGGCATATAGGCCTCGGTTCACGTGAGGGCAAAATAAGAGCACTTGCAGTGACGTCCTCCCCTGATTGGAGGATCGGTAGGAGACATCACAGCACAGCAAGTTTGGTGGAAGTTTCCGCCTAGTTATGTACATGGAAATGAAGCTGAAGAAAGTTGTGGAGGGAGATGCAGAAGTGGTCGGCAGAAACGGTGAGCGTTTAGAGATCGTGAGAGAATGAGAGTGTGAGAGAATGAGTGAAAATCTGAGTAAGTGAGAGAGAGAGAGAGATATTGTTCACTGATTGATTATACCAATTTTTAATGCTAATTATTTAATGCTATTATTCTAATTAGTTCTTAAGTCTGGTGCCCTTCACATGTGTCTTATTATGTGGATAACTGCAAAATCGCAATAATGGCGTGATTTTTAATATATTTTTTATATTTAATTTGGATTATCATATTTTTGAGACATCCCAACAAAGGCATTGCATAATCACACTTTCCAAGAAATAAATAGATTATAATGTATGTCTCTCATTCTCTGGAATCCAAACTACAATCAGTGATAATATGTAATTTGGATGATTATTCTGCACCCCTTTGATAATGTTACCCTTGGAAGAATATAATGTTTCCAAAATCTTGCACTATTGTGTTTAGGATTCCAGAATCTATTTCCATGTCTAAATGAAAGCCATGTGACTATTTGAACGTTTATAGAATTCAAAAATGTTGTTGCTGAATAAAGAATTCATAGGATATAATGATCTAAGACACGAACCAAGGAATTTGCAGCCAAAATAGAATGGTTTCATAAAAACGTATGCATTTCTTCTTTTGCGTTGTTGCCATATTTTAAAAAGTGTCTAAAAGCACAGTTGTGTATTTTTGTAGGTTATTTGGAGTTATGCATGATGCTCCATCACAGACAGTAAACAAGTATTTATTTTGCATTAAAGGCTGCTACTTTCAAAACATTCCAGATTCTGGTAACCACCTACTTACACACATGAACAATTGTAAAATACTTTTGGCTGATGTAACAATGCTTGGGGATCTGTTATTTGTTTGCATTATTGTTTTCTAAATAATGGTCATGACTCATTAACTCAGCTTGCCTTGATCTGTCTGAAGTTTTGGGAAATGAAGTTTTGGGAAATCCAATAGGCTGGTCTGTCCCGCTAATGCAACACAGTGGCTACTGTCCATTACCTAGTTGACCAAGGCCAAAACACACTCTTCAGTGAATGAGTCATTGAGTAAGTAAACGAGTGAAGGAATGTATAAAGCAGGGTATTTAGAAGGCAGGGTGGCACAGGCAGGATGTTTAGGAGGCAGAGGTGGCACAGACAGGCTGTTTAGGGGCAGAGGTGGCACAGACAGGTGGTTTAGAGGCAGAGGTGGTATAGGCAGGCTGGTTAGGGGCAGATATGGCACAGTCAGGCTGTTTAAGGGACAACCTCCTGACAAAATTCATGTTTTAATATATCTAGTCAGATAAACATTTTCATTTTTACCAAATTTGTTTGATTGTGATATTTATGCCATATTTTGGAAGATGATTAAATTAGGCTTGTGCATTCGTATTCAGGCGAAGATGAAACGAACACAAAGGGTGTGTTTTCCTTGTTCAGCCCGTATACCGAACATGATAGCGGCCAAATGTATATGAAGACACACAACACTCTTCGTTTACTAATCTCCCTGGTTCCTTTCCCATCTAGCCTACCTTATCTACGCAGCATCGCAGGGGTTAACGGGAGCGGAAATCCTTAGGTTTGGCGTCAGGAGTTAAAGAGCCGTGCAAACAACTCCACTGGTCACCGATAAACTCACTCGCAAAAGTTGCGGCACCAGGATTTTAAAAAGTCTGTACGAGCGACTCTATTGGTCGCCGGCAGGGGGCTCGTCTGCCATCAACCAATGGTAGAGGAGCTCCCTGCTGGCCACCTATAAAGTCGCTCGTACAGACCTTTAGCTCTTTGAGCAGGGAGACCAGTGGTCTCTCCCAGCCAAGTTGAGACACCAGGATTTTAAAAGTCTGTAGGAGCGACTCTATTGGTCGCCAGCAGGGGGCTCATCTGCCATTAACCAATAGAGTTGCTCGTACGGACATTTAAAATCCTGGCGCCAATGCTGCTGCATTGTGCTTACAGCGTTATCTCCGTATTAACCCCTTCTAGAAAAAATTATGAAAAAAAACAAACACGAAGAATGTACGAATATTTGCCCGAACTGAACACAGGAACGGGCGAATATTCCTGGAATACGACATTTTTTTCCCCACGAAGACGAACACGAAGAGTTGGCCGGCGCCCAAGTCTAGACTAAATACATATGGGCAGAAGAAGTAATGTTTGTTCCTTCCAGTTTCAATGAAAGAATAGTTTATGAACCTCACCATGTTAGGTCTGATCTAGTCTATACAATTCATTTAATTTCCTATTCTGCATGGGGAATGTCAAAAATGTTTGATGAAGGGAAAATATACATAACTGGGATTTATGACACAAGGAGAAAGCAACTTTAACAGGGGATCTGGAATTGATATAAATATTTATAGTGCTCTTTAACTTGTCATATGGATCTGATCTTCATCCAAGTGTACTTAAAGCTGCCCCTTCACTGCTTCTTTCACATGTTAGTTCAGGAAACTTGTTTCAACGGACCACGTGTCTGGTGTATTGAATTTCTGATAAAATGCAACCTTTCTTTTAGACCCCTGACTTACCGAAATGCCAGACCAGGAGCTCTCCACAAGCTGCATCCACATCCAGATGCCTGATCCTCTGTCTGGGGACCACAAGGTTGCAGAGTAGCTCTAGTGAAGCGCACCTCGCCGAAAGCGAGCATGACTGCGTTGCTGATGGCGGGGGGGGGTCTGCTACCGATGGCGTGGCTTTCTTGGAGGAGGAGAATATACACAGGAGGCACGCACTCATCGGTCTGGAACCACGAAAGGACAATCGGAGACTGGAGCCGCTCAGCAACTATAGGCGTAGCCTGAAGGTAGAGGAGGGGTTAGCTGGGTTCAGAAGCTATAAGAGGAAGTGGGTTCAGCCTAACAAGCGGCAAAACCATGAGGCGTAGGAGGACCATGCAGGCAGGCCAAAAGCCCTGACATTATGACGGTGATTTTACATACATAGTTACAAGTCATCATCTGACATATTCCCATACTGGGCTATATTGATGAAAGGGAGAGTTGTCAGGAGAGTTGTGGTTTTAACTCTCTCATGTCACACTTCAAATCAACTTTCTCCAGCAAGAAGGTCTGCACTGACCCTCTAAAATTCATAATTCAAAGTGTAAAGAGACATTTAAGAACCTTAACTGATTAGACTATGCGTTATAGAGAGCCATTTCTCCTGCCAACCCTCTTGTTAACGCTCCCTTTAGTGAATAGACTCCACTGTAGAAAACCAACCAATGTTTATCTCATTAATCTATAAAATTGTTCTTAAATATATACACGATACAATTTAGTCTATAAAGACAAGAAATTGGAGAAGAGAAACATGTAAACCCCTTAATATGAATCACCTTGAAACAAGAAAGATGTATTTTTTTTAACACTTTGTGAATCCTTGGTGACATCTGTACTTATAACTTGTAATATGTTTCTTCTGAAGATTCTATTATTCTACTGCAGGCTTCTATAAATGTCACATACAATTTATGTTATGACGTCTAAAAAGACCCGTTTCATTTGAAAATTTCTGCATTTGTTTTCCATCCCTGGTGATTTTCTCTACAATAGGATGCATGATGAATCGGTATGACAGTTCCACAGTTTTGCTTTAAGTTTCATAACCTTGTTGTCTGTAACAAAGCCAAAGTACATTCTTTTGTGTTATCTCTTTGTTTCCCGTTGTAATGTTGTGCTCATTTTGAACAAGGCTGTTTACACCAGATAGAACAGAAATTCTGTCAAATATCACACTTGCTTTTTAACTCAAATATATTTGTGTTTCATTTTTGTGAAAAAAAATCTAACCGGGTTTCTCTTGACCAATTTCTTTATACACAATTTTTATTTGCGATTTCAATCTTGATATATTTTTTACATTATGAGAGGCGGGGCTGTCCCGAGATTTGCGAAACTTAACACAACTGAACAACTCAAACATCCAGATAATGGGTGTTTTATTGAAAATACTGCCCCAGTAATTATGAAGATATAGATTTTAAAAAAGGGGTGCATAGAACCCACAAATTAACCAGAATGGTGTTGGCATGTGTGGTACAATAACTAAACCTTGAAATAAATGTGTGAGGGGTATACCTCCAGGTCAACACCCGAATCCTCCGGGTTCTCCAGGTCAACACCCGAATCCTCTGGGTCACGGGAGCGGGGTCTTGACAGGCCCCACCCATTTCCCCTTTAAATCGGACATCCTGTTTCCCGAGATGTCAGAGGTAACGCCTCCTGATGTCATCAGTAACTCCTCCTGATGGCAGCGGAACTGTCCACTGACGTCAGTGGGCAGACCTGGCAGCTTCCTGCAAGGGCAGGCTTATTCTATATGATCTGCGTTTGTCTGAAATAACCAAGAAGGGCTTGCCCAGTGCCACGTACAATGCCCATACCTTGCCAAATAAATAGGCAGGTGGCAGCTCTGTGCCTCATGCCAAATCCAATCAATCAGCTCTTCTAATATAGTCATTAAACATAATTTGTTTAACAGGTGGGCTTGGACCTCTGTTTAGAACATTCAGGTATGTCATAATCTGTTGTATGACATGGGATAGTGACCGGGGGGTATAAATGCATTAAATTCATTCTTATGAAACCAAAATAGCCACACTGGCCAGAATGCTGCTCATTAACATCTCACCCACTCCTAGGTGCTTTACAAAGAAAGAGATGAGCTAACTTTCTGCCTTTACAAGCTCTTAAGATCTCTAATTAGGTCTTTGTCCATCACAAGTGCTGTTAAATTAGAACCTTGATGATTGTATCATTCATTCTTAATAGAATTTTCAAACGGACAAACATGCTTTGGCTAGAATATACTGATGATTCACGCAAATGAATGTTCTGCTTTCACTGTGTATTTTGAACCATGATTTTAATCCCTAGAGAATGAATTGAAAACAGTCATGTACAACAATTTATTTAACATTAATCCAGATAGTAACCAAAATATATTTTTCATGAAGACCTATGTCCTTATGTTTTGAATAGATGTATTTGGTGGGCGACCTTTACCCTACATTTCAAAATAAGTGCAACATTGTGCACCATGTAAATGGCTGAGAGCAGAAATTCCATCTCATTATATTCCTGTAACTCACACGTATAAATTCTGTTTATGCTTACACCGAACGTCTACCTACTAAGTATACAGTAGACTTGTAGCACTGTCTTATGCCCTCTCGCAATGTCTCCCTACCTTTTCCGCCGTCTGTTTCTGTGTCCCTGTCTTCTTTTCTGCATCTCCGCTTCTTCTCTCGGGTTCTTCGTGTTCTTCTTTCTTCATCTGTTTATCCCCAGTATCAGCTCTGTTAACCTGTTAACCAGCTCCAACATGGAAACAAGGCCAAGTGACCCCACTTTTCATGAAAACACAGAAACTGGGGTGCAGAAAAATGGCATACATGTAGAGAGATAAGTAACTGAGGCTGCCTAACTCCATAGAAGAGCTGTGGTTTTCCAAGATGTTTCCAACAACCTACCTGGCGAGTTACTTAAAAAATTGTGTGCAAGAAGAATTGATGGTGTTTTGAAGGCAAAGGGTGGTCACACCAAATATTGATTTTATTTACATTTTTCTTCTGTTCATTCACTTTGCATTTTCTTAAATGATAAAAATAAACTATTAACATGTCTATTTTTGAAAACATTCTCACTTTACAGTATTTGTTCACATCTGCCTAAAACTTCTGCACAGTACTGCTTGTTTCAGCTCCTTGACTTCGCTATACATTAGGAAGGTCAAACCCAAGTAAGCACTTTGGCAGGAAGACCCTGTCATCCATGTGCAATGCATAGTTAAATCAGAAGGATCTCTTCATCCATTGAATTATGCTCTAATTATGATTGATTATGAATTCACGCCTCTTTACTAATCCATCGTAGTTTCTTCAGAAAACTGTTTTTGATGCTGCTTAAAGTACGTTGCCGGAGGCAAAGCGTGTTTTTCTTACCCAGTAACCTTTTTTCTTCATCTGAAAAAAAGGCCTGCTCTTTAAATGACGATCAAACACAATCAGCAGCTACTTTCTATTATATTTGACCTTCTTGGCATCTTTATTTTTAGTGTGTGGCTGTCTTGCAGCTCTGCAAGCAATTTTCTCATTGAAAAATTACAATGCTGTAAAAGATTTTCTAATCAGTGTTTGAATTGACTACATAATTACAAATGATGAATGAGATTAGAGATTGTAAGAAACAAGAAATCTTTAGTCTACCTATACACGCACACATATAAATGCGCATTTATGCTGCAATTTCTAAAAAGTGCTATATGGCATCTTTCCTAATTGCATATATATAGCAATTGTAAGTCATCTGTTTATTATGCTTTAAATGAAATGTAATTGTTGGGTTGGGTGTTTTAGTTACTGTAGCTAGGAAATATAATTGTTGCTGCCTTTAGTTACATTAGTTACCAATACATTATTTCCAGAATGCAACAAATATCAGTCTATTTATATAACTAATTTCAATCTGTTCCTGATTTTTTTTAACGTATTCTTTTATACCTGGTAAACTGCAACTCAGGCTGAGCTTAAAGGGGCACTCTCTCTTCCCAGGGAGCCCCCTGAAAAATGAATGCATATCAAAATACTTTGTATTGGTAAATACTTTCATATGGATTTTTCAAATCTGAAAAAAAGAAAAAAGGTACTTACCACAGCTGCAGCCCCCCCCAATGGTGTGATAATTAACGATGACAATATAATATCTATGATTTTTATTCGTACTCGTTTGTGAGGATTGCTTTACCCAGCAACCACCATAATGGACCATGAGTGTGCCTATGAAAGAACAGCTGTCAGAGCGAAGGGAAGGAGACCAGCTAGAGGAAGATAGCAGGCCAAACCACTCTGACAGCAGGGGGTCTACATAATTAAACAATTTTGTTTTTGCTGCAGCACCCTGACTACCAAGTGTTTTTCTGCTCTCTGTGTCTAGGTAACTTACCCTAAACAACCTCTCCCTCCCTTGCTGCTGCTCCAGTGGGCCTCTTTGAATTTCTAGGTGGGGAGTAAGTGCCCCCTCTTGCCCCCCTCCAGACACCCATGGCCAAGATTAGAAGCTGTAAGGACAATCCATATGGCATCGCAAGGCATCACAAAGGATGCCACCATGCTGCCTGGGAGACCAAAGGAGATAACTGATTGCAACACCCGGCAATTAATTAATTGATGGTTAATTTGCTTTGGCTTCATTAATACAACTTTACAGTCATATAGACAGCATTAAAGATGTCCTCCCGTGTAGTTCTTGCTAATTGTTCAGTCCTAGATATCAGGGCTTGTATATTTATCTATGATGGGTCCATGGTATATGGATCAAGGGTATATGTGTCTCATCTACCGTCAACCTGTGGCTCACTAGACTTCATCCTACCTTCAACAAAATGCATTGGAGTGGGAAGGTGAGGAATGAGCCAAAGAGTATCGTTTAGCCATCCCTATAATAATCTCTCCATAAGAATTCTTTATAAGTACAAACATATTTGTGTTCATGATAAATTATAAAAATCTATGAATAGAATTTGCGTAAGAATGTCTACGGTTTTATTGCTGCGTTATTATGTAAACTATTATGTGAACTGGAGAATAACATGCATTTTTATACATTTAATTAGGTTAAAGTCTTCATTAGCGTGTTATTTTATTTATACTTGGAAGCCTCACCTTACAGACCCTTTATTTTTCACCTTCATTGTCCGTGAAAACTGATAAGAAGTCCAGCCAAGAAAATGTTTCTATATTTTGATTAGAAAGGGCTAAGAATGATAACATTGTTTAAATTCTATTGGATGGTTTTGATGAATTGTAATTGTTTGATGGGTTAGAGGGAGGCCATCACGCTCTGGCTACCCCTGCATAGAATGAGATGAATGGCGTATACAGCTATTCAAGATTTCCAGCAGAATTAATAAAAAAACAAGGCTTCTATTTAGCGCAGTATGGAGACTATTTCATGCAAGGCCAACCATAATATTATTTAGAGTCATATAATAGAAAGTCTTTGCATATTTAATAGCTACGTCTGGATCAAGCTTCTGGAAAACTGGAGTACCATATGGTGTTACATAAGAAAACATATTTAAAAAAGCAGTCTAAATACATTTCTTTTGTTGATGCAGCTATGAGCTGATAGCAGTCCTGATTCCAAGCACAATGTTGTCTCTCCATTCTTGAAATATGGGTTTGCTTCACCATGGGACTGTAAAATACTGTTTGATCAGCTCCAGCCAAATATATTATGACACATTGTATTTGTGCTAAAACATATCATGGAGCCTAGAATTTGAAACAACACAATAGCTTCAGATTTTTACTGTACTGTGAGACTGTTGGTTAAGTGGAACAGCCTGCCAGCAGAAGTTGTAGAGGTTAATATAGGAATTTAAACACGCATGGGACAGGCTTATGTGTATTCTGAATGTAAGACGAGACCAAAGGCTAACTAAAGTTTGAGTCTTTACATCCGAAAAAAACAGGAAGACTAGACTGGCTGAGCTGAATGCTTTTATCTGCTGTCATAATTCTATGTTTCTGCATCCTCTAGTTAAAAACTTATTTCACATTTAATTTAGACTACTGTATGTGAGGGCAATATTTGGGCAACTCCTTTCTCGGTTTAAGTTGTAACCTTAAAGCTGTAGTGTATGTCTTCTATGTCACCAAGCCTAAAATACAATATGGCCAAGGTACCACTCAATCAGGACTGAGGCCAAAGGTACTGGTTACAAAATTTTTTGAATAATAATAATAATGAAATAACAAAAAGCCAAAACAAGCGACAAGCGGATAATCGTGGAACAAGCCAAGGTCAGGAGCCGGAACGTGTTATCACACAAGACAAGGCCAGGAGTCCAAAACCAGAATGGAACTGAGATCAAGCACTGGGGGGATTTGTCACCCAAACTGTATTCCTATAAGTGGGGTGAAGTGGCATTGGCTTCAGGTCAACATATGCTTTTCTATTATAAAGTTACATAAAGTAAATTTAAACATTTCCATATCCACTTTATCTTAAAAAAAGAAATCTGTAACTAATGTATATGTAATAACTGATGGAAATTATAGTGCAATTAGCATTCAAAGGTTAAAAAGTCCAATTTTTATGTATTTTGAAAACAAAGTTCATAAAAAAAGGAATAACCATTTTTGCTATATGTTTGCTCAGTGATAAATCTCATCTTTATTACTTAAGCCCACATACAAATTTTATACAGGTTTTCCAGCTGCAATATTTATCTATTTCAGTATTAGTTAGGCTGGAAAATCTAGTAATACATTTTATATTCTGCAGCAAATATTAGAGCAGAAACATTACTAATCAAATTGATCATAGTTATAAACTATGTCCATTTGAAGTCATAACGTTCAATGCGGTCACAGTGGATTTAATGTAACCCAAAAATCATGATGAAGCAGAATGTCATACTACGAAGAGTTAAATGAGCCACCAGTTTATTATACAATTATAGGTATAGATAAACTAACTCATAAAAAGTATGTAGACATTTTGTGTTTTGGAGACCTGCTCACTTTAATTTAATTGGTTAATTCCAGATTGATATATTTTAACCAACGAGGGAACACGAAAGAGGCCATGTGATCACATAATTAAGAAAAAATATGCTTCAGCTCTTTTAATATATTTTTGGCTTTAGCTTCCCTTTCTGCCTCCACTATAATTAATTTTACCTGATAATGCATAACACAATGACTACATGGTTGGTTGGTGAAAAACATTCCCCAACCTCTGAATTGTTCTCATGCTCAATAACCCTTGAAAAAAAAACGCAAAAGGTTTGCTCATTTTCTAATTATAAATTCCACTTGTCTTTGACGGTTTAAAGTTCCAATTAAGGCTCATAATTATTTTGAGCCCATTACTAATTGCCGACTGATTGACTTCTCAGCGGGAAAGATACACTACACGTAAAATGCACATTGAGCGAGTACAAGTTGCCAGGTTCAGAATGTCCTGTACTTCTGGGCTTCACGTATATACACAAAGGTTTTTACTAAACCTCTAGCTTGGAGTTCGCTGACTTTGCCAGTCTTAGCTAAATGGCATAACGGGGATGGGGATAGGGGCAGCATTTGTCACTATAGAAAATGCCCCCAATGTGTAGCAGTCAGGGGTGCAATGGAAGCCTCCACAATGCATGGAGGATGTGCACAATGATATGTGTCTACATTAGCATTCTAAAGATATAAAACCAGATATGCCATGTTTGTATGGGTAGTGAGGATTCTTGCCTGGGATGCTATTTGGTTGAGGACCAAACCAGTCCTGCTTGATTTGGCTGTTTGTTCTGCTACGGCATCGGTTACCAACAACAGAGGTGTCAATGGAACGGGAATGGAAACGTGTGGGTATTTTCCACTTGCAGCAGATTTTTCATGTTTTGACACTCAAAATGAAAAAACATACAAAAACACATCATAAAATATGGATCACATTAATATGTGAGAATGTTCTACATAACCTCCAACAGGTTTGACATACTTAGTAAAATATTAAGAATTGATGGATTGTTTACCAATTTGAAACTAGGGACTTATATTCAAGACCTTTGGAGTAGGGATCAAAGGGGTTAATAAAGATTTTCCAAAACCACTTTTTAAAAAACAAAACATATTTATTTGAAATAGAAACAGTCCTTATTTTTCTGCAATTCATCCGAGTCAGTTATTTAATGAAGATACACGCAACGCGATCACATTCTTTAGTCATGAAATGATCTACGAAAAAAGCTGAGCTACAGTGTGGCATTTAATCACTTAAAGGATTTTATAGTCACAATGTAGATAGAAATGCCTCTGTGGAGCAGATGTGCAGCATTTGAAAGGTTCATGGGTGATGCTAAAGGTTACATGCAGTTTAAAAGTATTTGGAGAGGTTAGTAAATTCTGAGATGTCTTTTACGTGAACACCTGTCCATGTTGAATAATTAGCCCACATTGGGCAAGAGACTTGGCTGCTTTTGAACTCAGTCCCAATTATTTATTGCATTTCAGATTGGAGGAACCAGCTCTAGTTTCAGATAACTGTATTTTCAGCTGTGTTTTATTGCCTTAATAATGCTCAACATTTTTGACTTGACTGGCTCCCTTGGATATTGTAAATGAAGACCCACTTCTGACAAAGTTCTACTTGTGGAAAATTCTATGCATATTTAACAGCATCTGTCACTGTACATTTGCTCAAGCTGGGGGTTTTAGTACATTTAGGAGATCTTTGCTGGTCTTTTGTACTCTGATTGGAACCTTAGTTCGCTCTGCAACTTTTTTTTCATCATCATAAAATATGTAAGTAAACACCCCCATAAAACAATTAGAGCCTTTAACAGTCTATAACTCCCATTTCCTTCCAATCATCCTCCCAATGGTCTAGTATCTATTCCACCCCAGTGTCCCCAGTCCCAGAGACTCAATCCTGAGACTTGTATTTATATATATATAGTCTTATATTATGAATCTTATAATGTATATATAGAAATATGCTGCATAGTCTTTGATGTATCTTCCTTAAGACCCGAGAAGATGTGTGTTCCCTACACTGGTACAGAGAAGACCACACCATTTAACTTACTTTTGCCAATGTGACTTCACTTGGGTTTTTTTGGCACTCGGCCCACCTTGAAATATTGAGATTTTTCCAAAGGCCACAGACTAGTTTTTATTACTGGGCGGCCATCTATTATTGGCTGTAGCAACGCTCTGGTGACAGAACTGTACACCACTTAACTTGTAACCTCCAGTCCTGCTGTCATCAAATGACTTCCGTTAGATGTCCAAAATGTGTTGGGCTTTATGTCTCTGTCTCCCTGTAGGATCCTGAGTTGCAAGTATAGCTGATGAGACCTCCCTTTATATTATGGTCAACCAAAAGGATTACATTGTATCCTATTTACATTGGGGCAACGTTTGGGTTATAACACTATGGTCACCTAACATGTCATTTAGAGATTAGTGATTGATCTATTCATTTTAGATTTAGCCTTATTTATTTTATTGGCCTATATATTTTGACATCTATTCTATTGGCTTATTTATTGAATTGCATTATTCAATTATTTTACATTTTATTTGCTATGTGGGTTTATTTGTGATGTTATATATGGTATGTGTATATTTAGTGCCAGCTCCAATATAGTTTGACACTAGGGTGTCTTATTCTCCTATATTTTCTATAAACTCGGAGCTCTGTCACTTCCATGGCACGTCCAAATACCCCTCTCCTGCCCAGAGAGCAGTACAGCTGGATGAGCAATTGTGGGCACTGTACATTTATTGGGGTCAGTATTTCTGGTTACCACCATTTGTCGATGACAAAAACGTAAATATTAAACTTGAAACAACTTGTCATTTCTGTTGGATGAAATATACTAATAAAACTATAATAATCCTTTATGCCAGATAACGTAATTGACATTGAGAAGACGTTCCATATTCTTTGTATTTTTGTATAAATAGTTTTCACCTCAGTGCTATTAACTGCTTTCCAGTTTTTACCCTTAGCACCTTTTATACTCTTTTATATAATTGCAGTACGAAAAACACTGAGCAACCTCGACATGAATTGCGTGATGTACTGAAAATCTTAGTGCTATTGTGTCTAAAATGATGTTTTTGATACACTGTCATTGGCACATGGACATGAAAAATGAATATAGTAGAGATGTTGGCAGTCCTGCGGCTAGCTCCCTGCACGGACTCGGTGCCGGCTTGTAATGCTGAGCGCCGGAAATGACGTCATCTTCCGGCGCTCGGCATTACAAGCCGGCACCGAGACCAAGCTAGAGGGCTCGCAGAGGAGAGAGTGAGGGGCGCCGAGCGGGTACTGACAACTTGGTAAGTGAAAATCACTCGGCTTTCTCTCTCTTCCGCTTTAAAAAAAAATAAGACAACATATGTACTTTTAGTGTAAATAAATAGTATAATATTGGCATCCAGGGGACTTAACCGTGCTTAGATTAAATCAGGAAGCAACACATAACATATTTGAATTTGTACTTATGGAAAATGGTTGTTCCAGGCAGAATTTTACAAAATGTAAAGACCAAGATCAACGTTTTATGTAAGATACAATCTTTAGAAAATAACTATTTAAGTGTAACCTTTAATTTCTAATATATTTATTCATTTTCAGAAGTGTGTGTAGAGCTTATAATGCTCAGTGGAGTTGAAGCATAATCTCTAGCAGGTACATAACTTCACAGATTGGATATTGCAACATGCCTAAGCACCATGTGCAGAGCATCATGTATATTGCTTGTATATTCAGAACACTAAAATGTATACTTTTGCCAGAAAGCAGGACATCAAAGTAATTGCGCAATATGCCAACTTTCCAAGGGCCGATACCAGGAGGCTGGAGTGTGTGTAATGTCACGCGTTGCTCTACCCAGCATTCTTGAGCAGTGTCATGACATCACAAGCGGTTCTGATCACATTAGGCAGTTATTGCATGCAAAATGTATGTAAAGTTCTGATAAATATTATATATAAATAAAAAGGCATTAAACCAACATAATATATGTCATCTAATATATCCCTGCTAATTCTTTACCCTGGAACATTTCCTTCTCTTTCAATGCAGAAGCCACATGAGGGGAAGTCAGCCATGAGTGGAGTCACGGACAGTTAAAGATAGGTTGATAGCAGACAAAACTGGGTGGGAAGTGAAGGTAAAAAGACTGCCCCCGAGGTTCCAGGAGAAGTCTGGATATTCCCATAATGATGATGAGAACATAAATCAACACAAAAAATCAACACATAGCCATGAATGTCTAAACCTTGGCAATACTGTATGTGCCTCTGCTTAGATGTGCAATAAAGTCACTCTGATATAGAAATCATCAGTGTATCTATAGCACAAGTATTCAAAAAGTAATTACAGAAACATTTATAAAATCTGTGCTTACGATCAACTGCACATCAATGCATGCTAAAAAACAAAACAGAGTCTTGCTCATTCATTCGCACATACACGCTTATGTACCACACATGTGCATGCCTTTATCTCAGCTGATTGAATCTGGGTACTATGAGGGCATACTATTAAGTACAGAGGGGACATTTATTTAAAAGGAAGAGAAATGTTAGAACAAGAGGCCATAATATAAAACTAGATGGGTCAAAGGCTTTTATGTAAGGATGTTTTACTTAGCAAAAATTGTAGAGGCTAACACAGTGAGGAATTTAACCATGCATGGGATTGGCATAAAGCTATCCTGAATCTAAGACAAGACCAAGAACTGATTAAGGTCTGAGTCTTTACATGAGGAAAAATCAGGCATTTTTGATGGGCCGATGATTTCTAATCTGCCATCAAATTCTATGTTTCTATGACATACAACGACTAGCAATTGTACGTAATACCGCCTATGGGCAAAATAATGTATCAAATATGAGTTTAATCTATCTACACTACAACTTTCTAATATCTTTGCCATGTTCTTTGGCTGTTATTCAGTTTTTTAATTAGTTTCTTAATCTTTTATTTTTATGAATTTCATTTCTTACAGATCTTACAGTTTTTTTTTTTAATGTCGAGAAAAGTCACGATCATGATAGACAACTAAACCTTTATGACTCATCCATCCTACGTGGCAGATTATATATTTTTTTATATTTTGCAGCATAGAATTGTTCTAAATGCATTTCATTTTTGTATTTTATGTTTTGTCAAGAACTTATCAAAATGTGTTTTTCCTTTTTAAACCACATTTCATTTAATTAATCTAAAATGTAAAGACTTAATGTAAAGTTTGTTTATACCTTAATATAAAGTAGTAGAAATAAACCTACTAACATTGCATTTGCATAGACTAAAGATAATTTAATGCACGATTATGCTTTTTCTCTCTCCAAGGAAATATTTTACCTCTTTCTTAGTTAGCTTAACACATAAATAATGTGTTGCAACATTTTTCTATTCAGGGGGATTATAGGTCTTTAGGGGCCCAATGATAGCCCCCATCTCTTAACACAGGTAATAAAAACAATAATTATACATACACTAAAGAATGTAATATTTATGCCCGTAAAGTTACACTGCAGTAAGTATGGAGTGCTGTTGGCCATTGGTCCACGCAGTGGCGGCTGCTGGGTAATTCCAACGTATATAAATTTTGAAAATGAAATGTACATTCACGACGCAATGTACAGGTTAAAATACATTTCCCTAAATTAACCCTAAAGACCCCATCAACCATAACTGCCCCTAAATTAACCCTAAAGACCCCATCAACCATAACTGCCCCTAAATTAACCCTTAACACCACATCAACCATAACTGCCCTAAATTAACCCTTAACACCCCATCAACCAAAACTGCACCTAACTTAACCATAAAAACCCCATTAACCATAACTGCCCCTAAATTAACCCCCACCTCCCCTTTCAGCAGCCCAAATATTTATTTTATACTTACTGTTAGATGAGTTGCTGAGCTGTGTGGACGCTATAAGGAAAGGGGCCAATCGTCAGTGCGACCGCAAGAAGGGACTGGGAAGCAGAAAGTTGTAAGCCCCGCCTCCCCGCACGCATCAGTCACTGGGGAGGGCGGGGAGACTCCGGGCTGGGCGGTGAGTGTGTTGGCTGGGAGCTGATGTTTATTATAATAAACTTATTACTTCTATTTAATTTAGATTAAAATGGATTTTTGAAAATTATGCAATTTTTTTTTCTTTTGCGCTTGGGGATTCACGTGCTATGGAGCCTCCACTGGGTCCATGGGCATTTACCCGCTATGCCAAATGGCTTATATGGGCCTGGCCAGAACTTTAAAAACATCTAGTAAGATGGAGATGATTAAGGTAATATTTCACATAAAGACTCTGATGGGATGGGGGTTTTATGCTGCTTTGTCATACATAATATTTGTGTATATCTTAAATTCTGTATTTTATAGTATGGTTTTGTGGGGGGGGGCAGATTTTGATTTATGCTGAGACTAAGATGTTTCTAAACCAAGAACATCTTAAACTAGAGAATCACTGAATAAAAAAGACCACAATTATAGCTATGTGAGCTGATCATATTGTACCTCACCATTTCAGAAGTAGAAAGTAATAACAACTCATTTAACACCAATCGAAAAAAAACCAACACCTATTAAATGAAAAACCCTTAAATGGGAAACATTAGCACTAGATACAATAGTTGGATGGGAAGATACTCTAAACACCTAGTTGCGTGTAGTTGTTAAAAACGCAATGAAAAAGAGTCTCTTTTTATTGCTGATAGCTAGGGAAGAACAGTCTAGGAATTCATGTAATCGTTCACTTGTATTTGCCCTTTTAGAATAGTTCCACCTGTGTCATTGTTTCAAAGAGCAAGAATTTATTGAGTGAGCTACTGCCTAAAAAATCTATTTCATTCATGGCTGATGCAAATGACTCCCTAACCTCCTATAAACCTTCTAAGCTTTAGAAGGATTTCACTGGTAATGCCAGGAATTTTTGTTGCGCCTGAGCTTAACAGCTCTTAACCCAGAGCTTTTTTGTTCCCCCCAAATCGGCATGAAAATTATAGCATCTAACTGAATGTGTAAACATAGCAAAGTCATGCTCATGGAAACGTTGTTTTCATATAAAAACATGCGCCAAGCCACTTAATAAGAACTACTGTATATTCACAAAGACTCATCCACAAAAGTACCAGCTTAACTCTCTGGGGCTCGATTTTACTGGTCAGACTGGCCTTTTGTGGAACGCAGTGGCAGGAACACAGCGGGGTCACATTACCTGACCTCCCTAGGTAAAAGCAAGGCTGCATGAACATTAATGTGTATGTGTACTTGTTTATGTGTGTGTGAGCATTAATTTTTAAGTGTTTGTGTGTTAACATGGACATGTATGTGTTTGGAGGGCAAAGATGGCACAGACCGGCTGTTTAGTGACAAAGATGGCAGAGGCAGGCTGTATGAGGAGCATTGGCAAACTGGTGGCAATTTCTGTGCACTGACAAGCTGTTTGGGGAAAAAGATGACCCAGGCAAGCTGGGGGCTCTGAAAAGCTGTTTTGGGGAAATGACGGCACATACAAGCTGTTTGGGGGATAAACTGGCACTTATAAGCTTTTTGGGGGCAAAGGTGGCACTGTGGGACATGCTTATTGAGAAGTCAGGGGGCCCCAATTTAACACCTGGGCCCTGTGATTTCTAGTTATGCCCCTGGATTACTTTTTTAGATGAAAACAAAATATTTAGACAAAGAGTCTAAGTGGCAGGAAAGCGCTGCCAATGATTTCTACATACAGTATGTGTGCATTGTGCCCTATGGAACATGCAAGACAGCACTGGGTTTGACTGGTGCACAGTTGCAAGCCAGAGATGTGTTCTGCTGAGCAGATATCCTGCAAGCTGGGCAGTTGGGAGAAGGGAAGAAGGCAAATGCATCTGGGGTGCTTTCTGATGAATTTTTTGCAAGGTGAAGTAAACAGTAACTTAATGGGGACAGCTATTATATGCATTGAAGTGCATCTGATGGTTGGACCTATTTTAAATGCACATTAGAGACTTCGTACAATATAAATACAATAAGTGTTCAGTGTCTTCATCACTTACTTGCTGCAAGGCATGAACACATAAAGGACAATTTTAACAAAGTACAAGAAGGAAGTTTATTTCAGAGGAAAAGTAATGGTAGAGCAGGAGGGGCAGAGGTTTAGATGTAAGGAAGTTTTATTTTACTTAGAGGGTGGTAGATAAATGGAACAGCCTCCCATAAGTGGTAGAGGCTATTTCAATAACGTAATTCAAACACGCAATGGATAGGCACACAGCTATCTTGAATCTGAGACAAGAGCAAGGATTAATTAAAACCTGAGTCTTACAGCAGGAAAATGGCCAGACTAGATGGGCTGACTGATTCTTACCTACCGTCAAATTCTATGTTTCTATGAAAACAAAATCGTTAACACATGCAGTCTACACCAGAGTCTCATCGGGTCTCAGTGCATATCTCCACTTGATTACTCATCAATAGATATGACAGCAGCACAATTCAGGTGTGTTCTGTAGTTCATTGAATGCTTTTCTGTATGTATACCATCACATACTTATATATATATATAGCATACTGAGTCCAATTTTAGGTGACAGCTCAGCGGCTTATCATCTTATTGTATTTCTCAGAAAAATAATTCCATATACCTAGTAGTCTTATAGGCTGTATCACATGACTTCATATTCCATTAACAAGTCTTCCTTTGCACTAACCATTTATCCACGTTACAATTCCATGGTTTAGCCCTAGGGTCAGAACTCTGTCGCAAGTCAAGAAGCTGGTGATGCAGATAATGAAAATGTTAATATATACCACATAAGCTTTTCCCCAATGATTCCATACTACATATATAGAAATTTACCCCTGTTGAAAAGTGTTCTTGGGAACTTATTACTTTGAGAAGATGTAATTTGTATCCGTATATATTGATTTTGAAGAATAGCTGCAGGGAATATTTGTAACTGAATGCAGGTAACAGAATCAATTCAATCTTAAAGGCAGTTCCTAATGAATTCTCATGCATTGAGCTTTCGGTGTTTCTGTATGTGCATTATTTTGCACTCCGTTCACAGTTTCAAATGTTAGTTCTTCTACATAAATATAAAGGTGATGAGAGTTAAAAGTGAATAACTGGTGTTTGCTTCCAAGACATCATTTTAGGAATAATTTTGCAGCCAATTAAAGGTGTTGTTCCACTTACACAAAACATTGACTGAGCATGTTAAGCAAATCACCCTTAGCACATTTGACATTTTATTAATTCCTCTAATAACACAAATCTTTAAGATGCCCCCCCATTTCTATTGGAACAACCTATCATTGTTTACTTTTTCCAATTGACAATTGAGCATTTCTTGAAAAACGTTCAACATTTTTTGCATTTTAATAATTATTTCGTGGAAGTGTTTGGAACAATGTTTAAAATGTGTTAAAAAGTGCTAATTTCAGCAAGCTTATGGTGTTTAATGTATGTTTAACCCCCTCATCCCTATAGGAGGGGGTGGAAGGGTCAAAGAATCTTACTCAATGATCATTTGTTTTATTTTAACCTCTCATCCAACTGGAAATGGTATAGTGGGTAAGGAGGGGGTATGGCTGAGTGCCCATGTCTTATATTATTTAACCTGCATTCTCCTGAGGGGTTGGTGGATAGGGAGCATATGGGCCAATATATGCCCAGGTGGGGGAAGGGGGCAGTTGTGAGCCGCTCTATGTTTATTGGGGGTCCTGGGGACCAATCTGTGGTTGCAAGATGAAGTTTACATAACTGAATTTTTATCCAACTTATAAGCACTTGCACTTTAATAAATAGACTTGCCCATGTTTACTGAAGCAGCACATACACTATATGGACAAAAGTATTGGGACATCTGACCATTACACCAACAGGGACTTTTATGACATCGTATTCTAAATACATAGATATTAATATGTAGTCGGTCTCCCCTTTGTAGTTATAACAGCTTCAGCATACCAAAGACATTTTGGACAATGCTATGCGCCTCGAGCTTTGTGGGAACATTTTGGGGAAGGCCCTTTTCTATTCCAGCATGACTGTGCCCCAGTACATAAAGCAAGGTCCACAAAGACATGGTTAGATGAGTTTAGTGTGGAAGAACTTGACCGGCCTGCACAGAGCCCTGATCTCAATCCCACCTTTGGGATACATTGGAACGGAGATTGCGACCCAGGCCTGACTCATAAATGCCCTACTGGATGAATGGACAGAAATTCCCACAGACACACTTCAAAATCTTGTGGAAAGCCTTCCCAGAAGAGTGGAAGCTGTTATAGCTGCAAAGGGGGACCAGCAATATATTAATGTTTATGTTTTTAGAATGCAATGTCATAAAAGTCCCTGTTGGTGTAATGATCAGGTGTCCCAATACGTTTGCCCATATAGTGTATGTGAATCATGCATCATCCCAACAAATCACATTTTCTGTATTTTGTTTACACCAGATAACATATTTTACTTCAATTAGTTGTTTTTCCAGTTGGGGAGGAAGTAAGATGTGTTATTATTCAATTTATAAATAGATTCAATACTGACACCTTTAATAGAAATGAAAACTTAAGGAATGTAGTAATTCACAGAATATGCACCTAAAATGCAAAGCATGAAATAGTTGTTATAATAAGTTTACTAAAGACTTCTGATGACCTGCTTATTGTATTTGAGAAGCAGAGAGCATTTATAATATTTTAAAAGCAAGCAAAGTCACTGCTCAGTAGCTAAGCATTATGGAAGGGCAAAGTATTAATCATTTTTACAGGCTTTGAAAGAATAAGTGTAGGCGTTTTTATGAGTCAATGCAAGAAGTGAATGGATTTTTATTTAGTGACAAATTCATTATCTTTATAATTGCAATGACCTATGGTGCAACCAACCTGCAAAGCCCCATCCCGTTGGTAAGCCTCCCAAATATTTGCCATGAAAAAGAGTGTTCCAGTACAGGTGCCCTTCATTGGTTGATGACAGAGGAGGCCCCTGCTGGCGACCAATAGAGTTGCTGGTACAGACCTCTTCTACAAAAAAACGGCAAAAAACGAAGAAGAAAAAAAAAAATTACACGAATATTCACTCGAACCGAACACAGGAACGGGCGAATATTTGTGGAATACGAAGATTCTTTCCCCCACGAAGAGGAACACGAAGACGAACGTGAAGACTTGTCCGGAGCCCAAGTCTATGCTAGACTCTCTATTTCCCAGGATTGCAGAGGAGTAACAGCTTTACCTCCCGGTCCACTTATGCAGTGGTTACATTTGTTATTGGGTGTTTTTTCCTTTCAACAGGGTTGCCGGCTTCATGGAGGAGTTGTTGGGCTGTTGATCTTTTAAAGGCTTTTTGTAGTCTGGTTGTCAATGGGATGATCACAAGCAGCATTATGCCTTGTTTGGCTGGTTGGTAAGGTTGCCTAGGGTCAGTGTCTCTTAGCGGACATGTTATTAACAGGGTTATGTCGGTATGGGTTATATATTGTATTTTTTTACATAATTTATGTAGGTTTTATTCAAGTCGGTTTTATGACCTAGTGTTACTGCAGATCAATTAAGAAAATGTGTTTACTTAAGTTGGGAATGCTTGAGAGAATTAGCGTTAAGCAGATTTATAAAATGTATAAAACTAAAGTGTGAGCGTGTCACACTGTGCAGCAAGAAAATAATAAAGTGCTGTAGCCATATACGATCCAATGAAAGTTGATGTCTCTCGTCTTTATTTTTGCGAATGCATCCATTAAGTCATGCATGGGCAATACAGTATTATCTACTTACGAGAATATAAAATGGAAACCAAAATCTGCCTGCATAGTCATGATATCTTTTTTGTCTCTATGTTTTCAGTGTTAAGACCCTAATTATGAGATTTTTTTGTCAATTTAGATTGTACTACAATGGAGCAATATGTAATGAACATATACAGATCAGATACTTCGTGACAACCCACCTTCATCAGATATCTAGTGTATTTCATTCATCTTCAACCAACTCTTAATTCAAAATTAATCTTGCAAAGAAATGTAAAATGAAATTTATAATGGCATTTGGACGTAGTATTAAAACGCTTCATAATTTGAATGGTGCTATTAAATTGCCTTTACTATGAACAATGGAAATGATTAACACTTTGCAGGGATGCTGGGTGAGTCATCTGAAATCTCTATGGCACTCAAAGGGCTGACGGCTACAGAGAGCTTTCCTCTTAATCAAGCTCTGCTTTATTTGTACAGTACAGTCTTTATTAATATGGATTGGTTAATAAGCATGTCTTAGAACATCTGAATAAAAAAAGTAATAAAAAGGTTCCAGGAATAGAAACTATTTCATTTAGAACTATTGCAGAAATGAAACACTGGACATTTTATATATTGAAGAAAATATTCTATACTCAGCATGTGTTCAAGTAAATATTTCATATAGACGATATATACATGGCAATTTTACACATGTACATAGTGAGGTCTACTTTGCAGTGTGTATATATTTTTTTAACATCACTATGCACTATGCTACAATGACATCTGATTGATTATATCAGATAACCCTACAAAGAAGACTTTTAGAAACATAAACAATGGGTATTGCTTATAAAGAGAAACTCTGATCCCTGTCCATATGGGATCTGTGAGGGGATTGAGCATGGAATGGGGGTAGCCTCACAGGGGCTAGGTGTCATCCCCGGATCCCCACCACTCTGGTCCCGCTGGAGTACTAATGGCGGGCACTGCACAGCAGGGTTGTTCTTACTTTGCCCGGCGCGCTGCTGGTACACGGCAAGGAATCTTCTCTTCCTGTAGCTCGGAGTGATTTCACAGTTCACAAGGGCTATATATATATATATATATATATATATATATATATATTACTGTGCAAACATTTTAGAGACGTCTGACAAATGACTTACAATAAGAAAAATTTCAACAACAGACTTGTGAATATTTTATTTTTATCATTTAACAATTTAATCAAAATTTGGTGTGACCGCCCTTTGTCTTCAAAACAGCATCACTTCACAGTTTTGTTATGATTTCGATATTTCTTCCGTTCACTCAATTTGTTAAATGATAAAAATAAACTATTAACATGTCTGTTTCTGAAAGCATTCTTACTTGATAGCATTAAATGCCATAAAGGCTGTTCTCATAAATGAGTATAATGTGTGTAAATATACTTTCAGCTAACATTTTTGTCTATACCTTTTCACTTGTCTTGACGTATCAAGACTTTGAATAATGGAGAATATGTATTGCTGTATTACATTTTACACAAACAGCTTATGTTATTATTCTTTTTACACAATGTGTTGTTTTTACACTACATATGTGGCATTGATACTCCTACTGAGTATTCTGCCTCGACTTTAGCTCAGACATCGGGGAATCCGTGTGATCCATTCAGTATACAGCATCCTCACCTAACAGGATATATCCGACTGATGCATCCTGTTGTGCTATTGTTCGATCTTCTTCCTCTGCAAATACTATCACATCCCTTAGCGTTGAATAAAATATTAATATAAATATATTAAATTCAGTTTCAATAAGTGTAAATGGCCCAGTTACAAGGCAGGTCAGAGATCTCCCCAACTGGCCCATTGAGCTGGATTAATTTGCCACTGGTAATACAGTACAGTGGACACCAGTGTAAACCTGCAGTATGGTCACCCTCATTGAGCTTCTGGACCACCAAGATATTGCGGTTAGCATGAAATATTATTAGCCATAAAAATCAATGTGATATTTGAGCAGGGAAAATCAAACCCAAACACCATATGACTGCCTAGTACAATGTCAGCCTCTGGGTTTTGCAGTTTAATAGAGCAAAATGAAATAAAATCCTCTCTTCTTAAGTGCTTAACATTATCGTATACAAATATTTGTCTTTTTTTTCCATGTGTCTTTCTCTTATTTTAGTGTTTAGTCCTTGACATATCTTATAAGGAATGAAGGCTATGCCTGAGCAGCAAAGCATTTCATAAATAATTTGGAAGAGCTGATCCAATATTTATTTAACCTCACTCTGACGCCCAACTTGTGTTCATGTCATATCATGTAAAACAATTAGAGAGCCTTACACGTTTAGAGCAGAAAACGGTCCCTAATAAAAAATGAATGCCATAAGTTTTAGGTAGCCTTCGGGGTTGTTAAATATTTTAAAAAAACCCAAGCCAATTACTTTATGGTTGTCGAATGTTTCATTGTGCCAGCTGTGTACATCCTGATGTTTTTTTAGCCAGAAGGTTTCTTCAAGAGCATGGAAAGAACATTGGTAAGATTACTGCAAGTGAATAATCTGCTCTGGCAACATCCACAGCCATGATTAATGAATACGATCCAGATACTTTAATAATTTAGTGATACTTATATTGCATTTTCCATTATAATGATGTTAGGAGGCTACGATTAATCTGCCTTTAATTATTTCAGTACCTCAAGGCTTTGCATCTTAAATGGATTACATACAATAACCAGATAGTTGAAATAAGTCATGCCAGTATGAAAGAAATTCACAATTGTCCTGGATTGTTCGAGACAGTGTAGACAGTGGGGATCTTGACTTACAGCTATTCGGAATTCAAGACATTGGCTTGTTGGTGGCATTTGACGGGCCTTTTTTGTCGTGAAATCTGGGTTGAACCTTTGCAGCAAGGATGTTTCCAGGGTGAAGTGCAGAATCCCATAATATCAGTGAAGTGTCCAAACTACAGCCCCCCTATTATGTACTGTCTCAGAAACTAGCGAGAGAATGCCTGGGAGTGAGCACCATTAAGGTGCTTTGCCCCCAGATATACCTAAAATGGTGTCCAAGCATGTAATTGCTCTCATGAAAACAAAGGGCTGCAAGCTGGGTCAGCTCCAAAGGCGGGAACATTCGGGGCAGGATCAAAGGGGATTAGAACAATTAGATGGCTGTTTAAGATGGCGCTGTGGGCCAGGTCTCTTTATACTTACTTTTCTGCTTTGTTTAGCACCCATCCCATTGTGAGTGATGCGGGAGCACCGGAGGGTGACCAGAAAACACGCCAGAGAAGTGTTAAGCTACACCAAAAGCACCACAGACTACTCTCTTACCCTCGGTAGTGCGGCCTTCCCTCCTCCCAAGGTTGTTTTGAGGAGAGTTGGATGGTTAGTTAGCTCCTATAAGAACAAGTGTAGAGAAATTCCGGAACATTGCAGGAGGTGAGGAGTAAGGGGTTAGCGGCTGAAAGATCACTCAGAAACTGGTTCAGATGATAAGGTAACCACAAAAACTCCCAATGAAAAAACCGAGGGATGTGTATTTGGAAACAAACACTGCAGAACCAGGAGCTTCAAAAAAAGGTGAAAAATGAAAAAATAATATAATAACTTTCTACGTGAATTGTTGCACAGATATTGTGAAGGGAACGAGAAAGCCAAATTCTAATTACTGACAAAGTCAGCAGGCAGAAGCAGTCAAACAGTGCTTTAGCATAAAGAGAATTGCTATGATATGAGGTAACCACAAAACCCTCACATGAAATAACTGAGGAATTTGTATTGGGGTCATGATTGGCTACTGTTACATTGTTTCTGTTTCATCTTGGACTATTTTTGCTGGCTAGCTACGTCTGCTTGAATCAGTGTTATATTTCTCTATATTCATTCTCGGTTTCTATTCTATCCTCTCCTGTCCCCTGATACCTGTTTTCTTATCGTTCAATCTTCTTTGTAAATTGCTCAAGACACCACACTGGCTTCTTTAAGATTTGTCACCGGACAGGTTTTCTGATCCCGCCGTTAACAGCAGATTTCTCATTATATTGTTATATTATTCTTATTATTGTCTTTATACGGCAACAGTTTAGCGCTTATTACAGTACATACATTCAAAGGCTACGGGAAAACCAAAACTGACTTACTAAGGCAAAACAATACATTAGACAAATAGATACCGGCTTGCAAGTTTAAAGAAATATAATTATATTTTATACTACACTTTCTAGGAATAGTTGTAAAATTCTTATTCGATTTGCCTGTACAGAGATGATGCTGTGCAGTTGCCTTGATAAAATATATAGGAAAACATAAAAATGACCCAAAAATACTAAATACAAAACATATTTTCTTTATCTTCTACTGATAGTTAAGCATTCTCTCATATAAATATGAGAGAGATTTGAATTCTATTTCCACCGCCTCTCCTACTCTCGTCACACTGGTGGCTTAATGTAGAATTTCTAAGTAAATACACAGAAATGGTTCAGACAGTGGCCTTCTTGCCAATCCTCCACTCGGTAAATTATGTGCACTTCCTTGTAGTGCTTAGTACAACGAGTTGGTACAATGACTTTGAGCTTTATCTCAAACCTCCTGCGCCACAAGCAAATTAACATTTACCAATTAACTTTGGCAACGGTTACTGCTGGAATTTTACAAAATGGCTATAAAATGTACTCTCTGTAATATATAATTATAATAATAAAAAACAACTTTTTGGACGGGTCACGCAAGCAGAAGTTAAAATTACTAATTTTTTTGGCAAGCCAGAACTTCTGCTTGGCAGCTCTTGCGATATATTTCCAGAATGAACGTAAGCTGAAATGTAGAGAAAAAATAAATGAAAAGGTATTTTAAATGGCACAGCTGCTCCCCAGTATCATTCCAAGCCTGCAGAGCACATGAAACAAAATTATTATTTTTTTTTTAGTAGAGTTCAATGACATGAGATTGGAAAAGATGAATCTGCTCATGGTATGGCTATTTGTCTCAGCATGATCAAGAGGCGCTTTGAAGGAATGTGTAGAAAAATGTTAGGAGAGCACTGTGTATGGATTTAATGGGATCTGACCTTATTTTTTTGCTTAACAGTACATTATATAGTACATTATATAAAATTTTCTGCTCTACAAAGCCTTTTCATCTATGTTTATGGGCTGTTATTAGTTAGTTAATTGCAACATTGCAACAATATTCTAGATTTAGGTGTCTCGTCTCAATAGGACCTTTTTTGTTTTTTTTACAAACACACAGTCCGCATATTTCATATTAGAGATATTAAAATACAAAAAATAAAGGAAAAAGACGTATGGTGTCGTATCTTATCAAAAGAAGTACTTGTAGTGTAGAAAACATTCTGATGTTTGTTACAGGATCTGGGAAATAAGTAAAGACCATTTATCCCAGTTGATCTATTTATTAAGAGACAATGTTCTTCTGGAGTAGTCTTCAAGGATGAACCTGTTAGTTGTCTAATTTTGTTTAACATGTCTTTCCAGGTCTATTTGATTTTGCTGCATGCCTACCAAATATGTAAGTAGGTAACCTTCTGGGAATACAAATAAACACACACTGACTGGATACCCCATGGTCCTGTTAAATATGTATGCTCTGTTTTATCTGACAAGAACTGAAATAAGCCAAAAACACTCCACACTATCACTTGAGACAGAGAATAGCCCTTTGGTCAGCCAGGAAAGTAGATGAAAATCGAATATTGTTCAGGTGTCAGAAATGGGATACAAAAAAGGATGATTGTAACGTTCCCTTGTACTTTTAGAGAAAAAGAAAAAAGCCCTACACGCGTTTCGCCTGCATAAAGTTGGCTTTAGGTTACATACAGAAAAAGTGATAAGATTCTACATTTTTCTGGTTGTCCAGGTGTTTCTGCTTTATGTGTTACTTATTTCAAAGCTTTCATAGTTAAAAGCTCTAAATACAGGGTATAATCCACTTACATTGTCCAGGGTTTCTTCAATAAAGATATAACTTAACAAATATATATTGTACATCAACAATTGTATTGTACAACAACCCCACCATTTTTCGCATTTCACATGACTGACCAGCACAAGTGAAGGGCTGCCTGAAGTTTGTGGGATATATACATGAGCTTAGGGCTTTATTGAGAAGGTGGTAGATAAATGGAACAGCCTTCCAGAGGAAGTGGTAGATGCTAATACAGTGAGGGAATTTAAACATGCATGGGATGAACATATGGCGATTCAGATTCGTATGGTGATTCATGAGACAAAGGACTGATGAGGGTCTGAGTCTTTACATCAAGAAATAATAGGCAGACTAGCTGGACCAAATGGTTTATCAGCCATCAATGTTTCTATGAGTTACAAATTAACTTATATTATACAGTTTATACATCATGCATACTGCATGGCCTGGCATTACATATGTTGTTAGTAACAAAAGAAATGTATATGTGTTTTAGAAAAAAGGCCAAATTGGCCACAAATCTCCACACCAGATCAAAAGACTGTTATCCTAAATGTTTTCATATTAAATAAAAGAGAAAAAATAGAATATAACTGTTTAACACAAAAAACAAATAACCCAAAATGTATCATAACATTTATTTTTAATAACAGAAAAACTTATATTTATTTTATTTATAAAGGATCTCTATTACTGATCACGGGCCATCAGTGTGTCTAATATCATGTGTTTTATTTATAAGGACATTATCTGTTCATTTACAAAATAACCAGCTACAGCAAATTTGGCACATTTTAAATGTAACTGTTTATAACTATAATTGATGTAATTAGAAAACAGAAAATGTAGTTTTTTTTAATTTAAATTCATACACTCGCATCTTCTTCTAAAGCTATATTTTGTGTCCTATTATTTCCAGGAAAAGTTAAATTACTTTCCTTTTTTTATCAATTCTGGGAAAAAGATATAAAAAAAGCTTCAAAGTTTGGTTAGTTATATCTCTGCTTTCTGTATAATACTGGCATTCCAGAAAGAGAAGTCCCTCTGGTAAAGCTTATGAAAAAAAACCCTTAAATTTAATTTAAAGCAATATCTCCAAAATACCTGATTTAAAATCCCAGTAATACTATAGGATTACTTGGAATGTTACTAGCACATATTTTAAATCTCCTATTTAGGTTTACATTTTTGGACAGGAAACAAACCCTGATTAGTTTTGTAATTTCCAGTAAAGCGGCAAGTTGGCCAATTTTTCAGATATATAACGCAACAGGGCTAAATCTCAAAAGATATTATAGATAGCAAAATTCATAGCTCAGACTTTTAAAATGCTGGTGCTGAAACTCAGCCGGGGCCTGCTCCAGGAGTTAAAGGTGCGTACGGGCGACCAATAGAGTCGCTCATATGGACCTTTAACTCTTGGAGTGAGAGACCAATGGTCTAGCCAGGTAGAGTTTCGCCGCCAGGAGTTAAAGGTCTGTACGAGCGACTTTATTAGTGGCAGAGGAATGCCAGAGGAAGCCCCTGCAGACGACCAATAGAGTCGCTTGCACAGACTTAACTCCTCGCGCGAACCTATGGATTTCCGCTCCCGTTAACCCTTGAGAGGCTGCGTAGATAAGGTAGGCTAGATGGGACCTGGGAGATTAGTAGATTAACGAAGATTCTTCGTGTTGCGTGTCTTCGTCTTTGTATACGTTTTGCCGCCGCCATGTTCGTTTCTTCAGTAATCGGGTTGAACAACGAAAACGCACCTGAAAATTCACAAGTCTGGTATTAATCAATGCTCATTGCAGTCCTGGCCATCTGGCACATTGGCAAATGCCCAAATGGACCACTGGCCGTCAGCGCCGCACACTCCAGCAGCAGATCAGGTTCAGCAGTATGAGGCCAGTGGCTGGATATAACCCGGCCGCATGCTACGTGAGCAAAAAACCTAAAGTGCAGCTGAACATATGAAGCCAGTGGTCGCACTTACATCCCCAGGCGGCTGCTGGACTTAATCGCCAGCCCGGCCCTGGTTCACTGCCACTGAGAAAAAAAAATTCACATATTTCTTGTCTTCAAAACATCATGCTAGTAACTTTTCAAACAGGTTCTCCATGACCCACAAAATGTTAAATGGCTCAGTTTTTTATAGGATGTGGCTCTTTTGACACCACATCTGCTTCAAATTAACGCCACTGAAATTTGAGTCACCGAACAGTGGAAATGTTGGTTTGACTTGTAGTGAACTAAACATTTCATCTGTACTCCTGGTTATAAATTGCCTGACCTTTATCTATCGCTGACAATTATCAATACAATTTTCCATATTTATGGCATGCTTTTGCAAGAGGAACGTGTATTTTAGCCGAGTGTATGAGAGCGTGATATGTAAACTCTTTGGCTTGGATTGTATGAAAGTGATAAACGCATTACTGGTAGAATTTACAATTTCTTCCAGGGACTACAAAAGGAAGGTTCTAGATAAAGCATAGTGATCCATTTTTCATAGGTAATGAAATCCAGTCCTAAGCTATTCAATGGTATGCTAGAAATGCAAGTTACCTTCAGGGTGACTAAACTGTCTTATCTGTTGTGCATCAGAAATCACTGGTTGGTCATTTATAAATCCATGAACTTTTGTAAATCTATCCTTTTTTTCACAGCCACTAAAATTATAGCATTTTTAGAGTAAGATGTCAAGTATATAATCTTACTTTACTTCCGAAATTCTACATGGGAATAGGTTTACGTTTTATGGATTCATATACTCAGTCCTTGCACTTTTACTGAACTTTCAAGAAAAAAACTGTTATATAATTATAGATTTATCTAGACTTTCCTGAGTTTTCCTGTATTGATTTTCTTTTCCAAATAAATATTGACTTGAGTTTTTTGTTTAACAACATTAAACATTCTGATGGATTATGCAGATCCAGTGATGCCTTTATATTTGTTTGGGAAGCCAAGACCTGGCTCTGAATGCATCCTGCACAACAATGGTATTATTTACTAAGGTCTATCTATCTCTCTATCTATCTATCTATCTATCTATCTATCTATCTATCTATCTATCTATCTATCTATCTATCTATCTATCTCTCTATCTCTCTATCTATCTATCTATCTATCTATCTATCTATCTATCTATCTATCTATCTATCTATCTATCTATCTATCCACATATCTACATACACATATATATAAATTGTATGCATCATAGATGGCCACAAAATATATTATATGTGTTAACGTGGTGAATTCAATCAAGCTTAAGTGGTGAAGCATTTAACTTACCAATTTTTCTATGCATTGTTAATGACAGACTCAGCCCTTATCACTGAATAATGTGTATTAAGTTGAAGATAAATATATGGTCTCACCACAGTTTTATTCACAAGTCACTCTTTGGTAAAATCTCCTATTCACAAATTGTAATCTCTCACACCCTGTTTGTATATCTCACCTCTGACTCAGACCTTGTTACTCAGGGTGAGTCTCTAAGTTAGGGTCACTTTCATATTTTGTTTTTTGAGGTAGGCATGCAAACAGTTAGGGGTCTTGGCACGAACCCTGCTGGCAGGGTAGGACAGGTTCTGGCTGTGATTTTAGCCATCTCAAAGGTCAGTGGTCTTAACAACTACACAATCCAGCCACATATAATGAGCACTTGGGGCTGTGACTCCTAAAATGGGAGTGTGGCTCGATAGATCCCATCAGAACACTCTGCTCAGAAGAGTGCCGTGCTAGGAACAGCTAACGTTTTATTGGTCCCATCATTTCATTCTGCTGTGGTCCATTTTGTTCTCGTTAATTACAGAGGATTGCCAATTACATTTCATTCTACTTATAGAGCTCCAATAGATTCTGTAGTGCTAATGATATGCTATTTATATTATGGATAGGTGCTAAAAAATGCATATTTATTGTATAATGTATACTAAATGCTAGTCTATAAGGAAAGGGGGGAATAACCTTCGCTCTCATTTTTATTATTCTGTGTCGTGCAGACTGAAATGCAGAAATTAAAATGCTAAGGTTAATGCAACCTCCACTCCAGCAAGGATAAATTTAATAATTGTATCTTCTGTTTTCACAGAAACCTGAAGACAGTCAAACGTTTTGAATTTGTGAATTATAAGAGCTGTCTCGTGGTGGAAATAGATCTAGATTACTCTGTCAGCCAGAAGCCTTCTGGATTTATACGTTGGAGAATTGAAGTCCCAATGGTATCAAACATTCTAAAATCGCAATTCTGTACTTGTACTTTGTATTGGATGTTTCACAATGGTGCACGTTAGAATATTAAGCCTTATTTAGGGTTTTTTGGACATATTATGCTGTATAAAGAATATTTGAATGAGGGATTTTGTTTTACGGCTTCTCTGCATTTAATATGGTTTGCCAGAGTTGGGCTCCAAGTAAACACTATGTATCTATAAGTGCTTGTTTTGTTGCCTTTGATTGCAACTTTGTAATCAGTTGCTAGTAGTAAAAAGCCAAATGAAAATAAATAAATAAAACACAGCTTAAGCAGCCAATCAGTGGCAGGAAAGTGATTCTATTGGAATCAATGGGAAGAACCAGCATTGCATCTGACTGGAGGTGAGTACATTATGTGCAAGGATATGCATTTGTCTGAATACATCTACTGCAGGGTATTAAGCTGGGGAAAGGGGAACATGCATTTTTAAAACAGACCACATGAAAATATATAGGCACCACCCACCTATTAGCCAGTGAATAGTTAAAAAAGTCTATGTGTGGTTTATTGCAGAATATGGGCAGCAATATTGCTGTTTGTTTAATGTGATCCCAAAACTAATAGCCATACCTGGGGGACTTGCTGGGTCTGACCCGGTGTGAAGCTCTTATTATGTTTATTTGCATCCTTTCTTTCCCTACGCCATTGGTTGTTATAGAACCATTTAACTACATTTTACTGGAACTGAGAGTAGATATTTAATTTAATATACTGAAGACCAAGTACAAAGGGAGAGCTGTTTGGCTTAGCAAATGTCCATTTCAGCAGATGTTTTCCATTATTCCAGTGAAATTTCTGGCAGACGTATGAAACACAATCCAAAGTACGCAGGAGATGAGCCGAGCGCTTTCCATAATCATGTGCAATCACCTGGGGCCAAAACAATTTCAGCTATTGCAATCTGGACATTCTTATCAATAGAAAAAGTTTTTGTTTCATAATGCTAGATAAAGCAACAGAGATCAAGCATGAGTTCAAACTAAATGTAATTGATTTTGTTACAAAGCTTAGGATCTACCTAGGACTATTTAAAAAGAGAGGAATATGTGAAATGAAAATATCAAATTAATTAAAATCAAATGTATGTTGTCATGAAATGTCATAATTAAATAAAAAAGGAAGAACTAAGCTAATTTTTTAAGTATTCAAAGTTAACATTTATTTAACAAAAAGGTAAACTAAGAAAAACCCGACATAAGACACTGATTGCTTTAATACATTAAACTTACCAGCAAAATCTTACAATTTTTTGTATTAGAGTTCTATTAAATAAATAAATCAAATAGTTGGCTTAAGCATTTCGATTTGAACAAATTTTACTTTTACCCAAATTTGTCTGTTTAGTTTGTTTTTGTGAATTTCTGGTAAAAAGGAGAGTCTCCAACAAAACAACCGAAAACAAATGTCAAAAGCGCCAAAATTTCAGTAAGATTCGTCCATTCATTTGCCACGTTTAGCCGTCACCATAACAAGCCGTTCAGCTATTCCAACTGACGGGCAGTGTAGAATGTCTGATTGACTGATTGACAAGTGCTGTACGATTCACCGCAGCATGATGGCAAGCAGGAGACGGAAGGACTACCCCACCACCATCTACGCCAGGACGTTCCCATTGGAACTCTACCTTGGACACGGTGGAGCCCTTAACCCATAGCACTCTACAATCTGGCAGATTGAAATATTACAGAAGCAAAAATGGCTTACAGTATAAGGCTTATATTGGCATAATCAATAAAGAATGGGTACATATATCTTATTGCTGGATACGCATATTATTGATGTATTAATAAAAAATAAAGCTTGCTCACATATGTCCAGTATCATGCAAAGAGATTGGTTTCCATAAGATGGAATCATTTATCATAAAAAAATGAAAGAAAGCATGGTTTTTGATAAAGAAAGCATGGTTTCTGATGGTTTTTATTTTGCCTTAAAGTTTGTAATAAAGTACAGATTTCACTGGCATGTTAACTATGAAAAAACGACTCTTATTTGGGTGATAAATCGTTGTTTGTTGTAAATGCAAAATGATGGAGCTTTGCATCTGAGATATTCATTAGTTTAATGTCAATGCAATTTTCAATTAACGAATGCAAATGCGCTTGCTCGCAAATGTCCTATCACCTCTTTTACATTTTAATGAGGCCTTTGATTATAAATATATAGAAATTGGTATGTAAAATGCTCTACCATATAAGCAGCGGAAGCGGCTGATTAGGACCCACGAGAGTAATGGGATCCTTGTCACATAATGGGGTCCTTGACACATATGACGTATATGATATGGCACACAGAATGTTTATTTTTTAGAAATATATTATAGTTTTCATACTAAAGACCTTTGGTGTAAATCTTACATGGCTTATCCATAGATTTGTCCACACTAGAAATGTTATTTATGAATATTAACAAACCTTTAGAAAATATGAACTGAATCTGGGGAGAACTGTTCAGGGATCCTTTTATAATTGTGAAGTTGATTGCCTTTCTGATGTTTTATATAATTCTATTGTGTGTGTGAAGTGCCAAGGACATGGCAGAATTATAATAATAAGCATTTTAACAATGCAAAATATGTTGTTGCTGCCAAAAGGCGCGCTTACACAAGGGCAATTTTAATTTGAAATGCATTCTCTTCTATTTTTAGCTCACAAGAAAAATGTACAATTGTCATTATATATTTTAACCCCTTAAGGACAATGGGCGGTTCCTAAACCCATTGAAAACAATGCATTTTGAGCCCGTACATGTACGGGCTTTGTCATTAAGGGGTTAAATATGTAGATTTGTCAATTTTACATAGAAATTCTGTGGCTGATCCTTGATTAGCTTGTACTAAAATCACTAATTGCTAAATGTTCCAGTTTTCCAGGGGAAAGCAATAGTGTATTTATGCGAGTCATCGGCCAGGACCTAGCCCAGGGTAATGCCACCAGCTGCCCCAAGATCTACCCCAAGGAGACTCTTTTCCTTCACACTAAATGTCCTCTCTATTGAGGACTGGAACATGATGTCATAATCCGGTTCAGGCCAAGAGAGAATACGAAGATCAGAAAACTATCTTGCAACACTGAACAGCAGAGAACATTTGAGCCTAATCAATCTTCCACTATTAATACAAGAGGGATCTTACTCGTTGGTCTTGCATCGCCGCCCTAGGCCAAGGCATGTTTCTTGGGAAAAGCCTAATCTTGACTCTTGGTCCTAGTTTTATGTAATGTTCTTTTAAGAACAATTTCTGTATCATAAAAAGTAAATACAGAAATGCAGAGTTATAGAACAAGTTCTGCAAGGTCAACCCCATGCTGCTAAAAAATTAATTGTCAAAATTACAATTTTGCTGTGTTTAATTTTTTTGACACACAAAACACAATAAATGCCATATTATTATTTTTTGGGGGGGTGGTGGGGAGCACATTTCATTGTAAATGATTTGGTTGCTAGCCATCACAGATCTTGGGAATGTATCATTCGGAGCAGCAAAGTGGAATCCATTAGTGTCCCAAGGGACCTTTACACCATGCTACAAACTAAAATGAGCAAGTGAGAAATTCCTTAGCATTTATTTTACATAGGAATTCATATGCGATATTGCAGTGCCTATTATTAAACTTAAGCTCACAAACCACTTTTTAAATCATAAAGAAAAGTTTTTTTTTCCATGATTCATCTTTTTACAAAAACAAACACAGATTTTCTTATATCTTGGCAAAATAAAAAGGTCATGAGAAAATAATAAAGTAGCAGCAATCTATTAGCTAGACGCTAGCAATTTTTTTTTCTTTTTGTCGCTGTTTGGTTTTGGTGGAATTGTTGTTTTTACTCCCTGTCTTTGGACACAATTGAAACAACAAAAGAAAGGATTGACAGGATTTCAGTCTTGCTTCTGCTTCCTTAAAATAAAATGACCCAGACAAAAATAAGCTATTTCTGATATCATAAAAAGACCTGTGATTATTTATCCAAAAGACATTTCTGCCTACGCCAACAATCCATTATTGCAACTAAGCGTATATACTAACACGGCAGGCTCTGTCAATAAGTAGGTTCGTGCTTTGGTAATGCACTCAGGTTATATGATCAAAATAAGGGTCATGGCTATATTATTATTATTGATTGTTTTATATAGCGCCATCAAATTCCGTAGCGCTGTACAATGGGTAGACAGGACATAACAAGTAGTATGTAACATAAATTGACTTACAGAGGCAACAGGCGAGGAGGGCCCTGCTCAAACGAGCTTACAGTCTATATACTATGAAGCAGATCCATACTCAGTGCAGGAATTTATAAATGATTTAGAGTAAATTAGATAATGTTACAGGTAGGTGTTCAGCATGTATTATTCATATTGTTTTTTGTGGATTCGGATGTGCTATCAGATTTAAAGACACTACCTAGTGCCCTAAATAAAAAAACATACACACTGATTTCTGTTTTGCACAGATTGCAGTTTGAAAGCAGTCCTTCTCGGCTGCCCATTCTCGGCAGCATGCAGTATAATCCCATTACGTGAATGCTTTCTGGGCACATTTCTGTTCAGCTTGTACCTTGCTAGCTTGCTTTCACTTGAAGTTGATGAAAAAAAAACAATCACCTCGTGAGCTGAGTTTGATCTCCCTTTGAACTACTGAAATGTTCATCAGAAGTTTGAAAGCTTCACAAGAACAGTATTTGTAAACGTACAAAGCCAACTGATTATTTTGAACCATATGAAAGGTGTACAGAGAGGTTTTACCGAGAGGGTGTTAGATAAGAGAAGCAGCTCCCTAGCAGAAATGGTAGCGGCATATACAATTAAGTGAAGTTAACATGTATGGGAAATACATAAAGCTATCCTGGATTTAAGGCAAGATTTTTTACATCAGGAAAAATGGGCAGACCAGATTGCCCTAATGATTCTTATCAGTCGTCAAAGTCTGTGTGTTTATAGATAAAATAAGTTTATTCCTGTACATTTGTTAATATAAGATTTTCTTGGTTGCCTTTGTGTCGTGAGTCAGATAGAAGTATATTGCTGAAGCTCTGCAGACATAAAATAACCAAATCCATACCGCTGAGCATTGAGACATGATGTCATATCCTACCTGGGAACTCTACGGGTTTGACCCAGAGAACTCCGGGTGAAGCACTGGTTCTCTGGGTCAACACCCGAATCCTGCGGGTCACAGGAGCGGGGTCTTGACACGCCCCACTCCCCACCCATTTCCCCTTTAAGTGAGGGTGTTTCCCGCAATGTCAGTGGGAACACCCACTGACATCAGTGGGACCTCTTGTCGACGTCAGCGGGAATGTAGTCCTGGCCGCATACCGTAAGGGAGGCCAAAGCTCAGAAGTTCCCAGGTATGGTCATATCCTCAAGCTACTTTTACTATATGCACAGTCCCCCATAGTTTAAATGGGAGATGAGAAATTATCATTTGTAACCAGTCCGTTGAGCAGTGGCACAGGGTGGGGTTTGATCGCCCTGGGCAGGGTTTTTCAGCAGAGGGACCGTGGACCTGCAACCCTAGAACACATTGCTTCATGTAAGTATATTTCATTTGACATACCTTCTTTTTTATGTGAGGGTTTTTCTACAATCAGTGTTCTGTAGCTATTGTACTTTACAAAACCAATTTATTCTAAGTATGCAGTTCTTCAAAGCTGTGCAATGCATTGAGGTAACATAAGTCCATAGGGAAAGATTAGATAAAATAAAAGGTAATGGAGTTCAGAAAGAGTTGGGGCATGAGGTTATAGCAGATTCGTAAGCGTTTTCTTGTTAATTATTATTATGATGGTAAATGATTCATAAGAATCCTTGAGTAGATGGGTTTTCAAGAATTGCCTGAAGGTACGTAGTCTCAAAACTCCCTGTCCCTATGGGACGTTCACCCTGGAGCGCCATGCCTATTTTCAGCCCCTAGCCTGTTTTCCGATTAATTGGTTTTGAAGAAGATGTTACATGGAGAATATAAACTTGGTTTAAATGACTTGAAACTTTCACAATAACCAAATCATACAACGAAATAACTTATTCCCACTAAAATGTGGCCGACAGGCAACCAGCTGCTAGGATTCACAAACATATTTCAGCTTTAGTCTAAATTAAAGGTTACCGTCAGTTTACCTGTTCATTTCCTTGGGCGGAACAACGCATTACAGATAGGGGTCGTAGCTTGTTCATCAGAATTGCTGACTGCCAGTGAGTACACTGTCATTAAAATAATGTTAAACTTGGCTTCAGGTCATGCTTGCTCTTCGAAAGTGGGTATACCATCATTAAAATAATGGCAAACTTGGCTATACAATAATTTCAAGACAATGTGTCTCCGTATAGCAATAACATAATTAGAAAATGTTATTTTTTGTAAAAATTCCAAAATTAGTTAAAAAAATAATAATTAAAACTCCAAACTAAAAATAATTCATGCTCACAAAATGCTTGTAGAAAATCTAAAATATTATTAAAGGACAGAAAAGAATGAAGGATACTAGTCACTCAATGCTAACAGGGGGAACATTGATTGTCTTGTAATTGTTTATTACAAAGAAACACAAAATTTCATGACAGATAAGAACCATTTAGCCCATCTAGTCTGCACATTTTTACTGATAGAAACCTTAATCAATCGTTTCGTATAATAAACGGTAAACTGTAAGCTTTAGGAAAACGAACTCTTTAAAATCCCCCTCTATCATCAATACAGAGATGTTTTAGGAGGTTCATGTTTGCTTCACAAGTAGCTTTTGGCTCAAAGAGCAAGGTGTTCCTGTTTTCATGTGCAACATTCCATGATACCGCGGAAATGTGATTGCGTGGGTTTTCTTTATCAGACTATGTTAATATTTACAGTAGGTTCTAATAATTTTACACACGTCTGGAAGTCTTATACCACATTTGGATTATTTGGTTTGTTCCAGTGTTTGCAATTCATCAACAAGCAGTAGCATCTCCAGCAATCCTATGTAGGGGGCACATGGGAGGATAAGGAAAAAAGTAGGGGGTAATTATAAAACTATATATATATATATAATAAAGATATACACACACAAATATTTGCAAAATATTTAGAAATGAATAACCTCTGTGAAATATCCCATTTTATCTATATAATATGTACGTACGGACGTGCCCCTGCACCCACACAGGATTTACCCCAGCACCCAAACTGCATCCACGAGACTTTCCTCAGCAGGACTTCCCCAGATTGCATTCACAAGACTTACCCAGCACCCAGACTGTAAACACAGCGGTCTGCTCTCGGTCTGGCTCACACACAGCATTGGTTCATTCTATATCCTTTAGGCCCAAAACAGTAACAGTAATAGAAAGTCAGTCAGAGAATACACATATACTCTACCCTTACATGCCCATTCACACTCCCCTTACAAATAAACATCCTGGGTTACACTTGTTCTAACACACGAAACACTTTGAAAACACAAACACACTTTATCTCTCCTCTTATCTCATTATCTCATCCCTTCCTGTCCATCTCTCCCCTTTCTCGTTACCCCCTTTATCTCTCTCCATTCTATTTATCTCTCACCTTCTCTTTGATCCTCCCCTTTCATATTATCTCCCCCATTTCTCTTCATCACAGCTATCTCCTTCCTCTGTATCTGATATTTCCTCATCATCTAGAGATCATCTAGAGATCTACTATTGTTGTGCTGTTTGTTCTATATACTTGAGAAAAAAACAATGCATTTTTATTAAGTTTGTACATTACCTTTAAAATAAGGCTAATGTTATTTCACTCTTAAAAAGGCTTAAATCAATATATATATATATATATAATTAATAATCCCACATTCTATATAGTTATCCCTTGTGTATCAACAATACGAACAAAGTACTTACTTTTGGCTTGTAAAAAAGCCCTAAAATAAACAAAATCACAAAAATATACTTCTTGTAACAACTTTGGTGTGTTCACCACCTTTGAGATCTACTCACACTCCTAATTATCATGCCCTTTGGGTATAGTAATTACACATATGTGCAAATTCTTCACTCATATGGGCTGATGTTTATAACAGTGCTAATGAAAGCCACATTGAGGCATGATTACATGTAACTTATTCAAGCTTGCTTTTCTAAATTCTTAGGCTTCATATATGTGATATTAAAACTGGCTCGTGATGGAGAATGTTTTATGTGTTTTCAAGATGTATGAGAAGAAGATTAACATTAGATTTGCTTCTCTCCAATGATCATTTCATCAATGTGGTTAAATTCTGATGTTTGGCTTTTTTCCCCTATATGTCCATCATGCCTTCAGCATTATCCCGTATAACAAAATATATTGTATTTTAAATATCTTATAATAATCAGGCAAACGGTCTGTATATGACACAATTTTGCTATCCACACGTGATTTAGTCCTTGGCCAGGGAAAATAGCTCTTGGAACACTTGAATTATCAGGAAATGTCAGGGCTGGGTACCAGTTTGTAGTTGATAAGCAGTCGACAGATCAGAGTAGGCTCGTTCTTGGTTTGTAGTATAAGGCTAGTCCTGTTGTTGGCCATATGTAAATAAATTGGCAACATTGAATGCAGTGAATTAAGCTTTATATGTCAAATGAGAACGCATCATTGTGGCTTTTTAGAAGCTGGAGTGTATCTGATTAGTGTAGTATATAGTATGGTTAATATGACCCAGGTCAGTAAGGCTGATCTTGGGACTTGCTCTAGCAAGTTTAGCAACATAGATTCTGGTTGGGCTTTTTGATAAGTATACATTACACTACATTTGGATTATTTGGTTTGTTCCAGTGTTTCTATTAAATTGAGTTTATACTTTTTTGCAATTCATCTAGAAGTAAATTTGGTTTAGTGTTAGTATTCTTACGTTCTCGTTATCTAGAGATCTAATATTGTTGTACTGTTTGTAGTATATAATTGAAAAAAACCCAATGCATTTTTGATTGAATCTCTATATTACTATTAAGAAAGGCTAATGTTATTTCAACTCTTAAAGAACTTTAATCATTTTGTAAAAATGGGATAATACATTGTGAAATAATAATACCACATTCTAACTAACCCCCCTTCTGTATAAACAATATGAAAAAGGGCTTAGTTATGACTAAAAGCCCTAAAATAAACAAAATAAATAATATACTTCTTGTAACAACTTTAGTGTGTGCACCACCTTTGAGATCTCCTTACACATCTAATTATCATACCCTCGGGCTACAGTAATTACACATGTGCAAAATTTTCACTCATATGGGCTAATATTTATATAGATTCTGGTTAAGATTTCTGATAATTATGCATTACTGCACAGAACAGTAGCTTTTAACCCTATGGGTGACAAGAGAGAAGCGATCAACTGCTCAGTCAGTTTGATAATCAAATAGTTAGGTTTGCCACCACTTTAACGTTACAGTGAATGACATCTGTTAATTACGTTTATGCAGAGCTTACTATCATTCATTACATTGTGCGATTTTTTTTAACTCAAGCTGTTAAAATATTTTCACGAACACATCAAAAATTCAAGACATGTGCCTTAACCATTTTCCCAAGAAAACTGCCTTCTTAGCAAGTCTGTATAATCTTCTGTATTTAACTATTAATTTTATATTTGTATTTTTACTGCCAAGGCAACCACAGATATAAACGTATTGCTACCTTGCATTAGAATCTCCCTTTGTTAACTGGTATTGTATCTTGTGACAAAATGTATCTAGAAACTTTCAGCTTCAGTGGAGGCTGGATTGACGAAGGTAAATGATTTCTGGGATTTACTGATCAGCGATGCTGTTCATTTTCCGTCCACGTAGGCCTGAGGCACGCAAGCCTTGCTTTTCAGGTTCAACCTCAATGGCCAGCATGCAATGAATTGAAGTCTTGTTTCATTCACAGCATGCCAGGTTACATGGCGTTACCTGATCAGAAATTCAGAAGTATTATGTACAAACAAAACTAGTCAAATTAAAGGGAATGTCTGACAACGTCTATGCATTTGTAGTTGTGTCAATAATCTAGGTTCACCCTACTGACAGTAGGCCACATACAGAAAGGAAAACAGTGGAAGTTCCTATTTAAAGGATCTGTATAATCTTCTTATTTCAGGCAATGTTATTATGGGTCTGTAATCCAGGGCCGACATCAGAAGTTTTGTGGCCCCTTACAGAACAAATAGTCTGGGCCCCCTCCCCAGGTGATTCACCCTCCCTAGATGATCCCCCCTCCACATCACCAGGATTTCCTGTGCTATTCATCGTTATTGGTTGCAAAGATGACACAGATATGCCGTTTGGGGGCACTGACAAACTGTTTGGGTGCAAAGATGGTGCAGACAAGCCGTTTGGAAGCAAATATGGAGCAGCTGTTTGAGCACACAGGCCAGACAAGATGGTTGGGTGCATTGACAAGCCCTTTGGGCACAAAGATGGAGCAGACAAGCTTATCGAAACATCATGGGATAATAGTGGTGCCTCTACCAGTGAGCGCTTGGGAGGCCACATCTTATTTCTTCCATTCAAAGACACAGTATGGAGCAGATATTATTATGTTTTTATATAGCCCTATCATATTCCATATCTGCATCTCACATACACTCTGATTCGCATATGCACACACCATCACATATGCATTAAATACATTTTATATTATAGAAATTATTCTTGGGAACCATGATTTCAGACCTAATATCATACTTATATTATAATATACATACATTTATTACCAGGCATGAGCAGTCTCACACAATTAACCCCCTCTATTACTAGACATGAGCAGTCTCACACAATTAACCCCCTCTATTACCAGACACGAGGAGCATCAGACAGTTAACCCCTCTATTACTAGACATGAGCAGTCTCAGACAATTAACCCCCTCCATTACCAGACATCTGTGGTTTCAGACAATTGACCCCCACCATTACTAGACATTACACACACAAAGTCACACAGGCAAACTCTGTCCAATGCACACACATATCACACACACACAGTGAGTTTCTCACCTGATGCTGGCTGCCACTCACACTATGCTCTGTGTGGAGGGCCAATCAGGAGAATTGAGATGTCTCTCCTGATTGGCCGAGACATCCTTCATCCTAGTGAGTGCGACTCCTCCAGCCCCCCTCTAATATGTGGTCCATTGCAGAGCCTCTTTTTTTAAATTTAACAGTGGGAGACTTTGTCATCCCAAGCAGGCCCCTTAGGACAGCTGGGCCCCATACAATGTAATGGTTGTACCCTCTGTTGGTGGCCCTGAATCTGCCTAATCCACTGGCCAAGGTATTACAAGTGTTAAACACCCATCTGGTTTATTTTTTTAATCTTTAGCAGCTAGTTTCCACTTGAAGTGATTACTTTAATTGCTTCCTGCTTACATAGCACAATCATCTATGGTAATAGAATTTATATGAAAACTAAAAGTGCGAACGTGTGTCAGTATAATAACAGTTCATTTTTTAACCTCAATATTACTACATTTCATTTTTGCCATGTCTTAAGCATATATCTATAGCAATCAGTAACTCGCCTACCAGTTTATCATTCCATTCATTTGTTAAGGGTAACTGCCTTGCTCAATGCTTACCTTGTTCAATGACCTGACCTATACGAACTGATCTAATTTCTAGACTTTGGAAGAATAAAAAAAAAATAAACACCAATTTAGATCAATCTGGATGAAAATAAATGGACAATTAAGTTAATTAAGCCTATCTAGTCATAATAATGGGTCCAGATCGCCTTGATATGAACTAAAAGACATTCAAGACAAAAAAAACCTTTACATGTACATTTAAATTCAAACACATATTAATTTAACATCTGGTTTGCATACATTTGTGAGCAGTAATTAATTATATGTGTAAATTAAAAGATACATTTATTTATAATTATTATTGTTATTATAACAATAATGCTAAATTAGTAACTGCATAACGACATCTCAATAAATAACTAATTTTAAATTATAATGCACAATGCAAACAGTGATCCTCATTCTGGAAATGCAAATTGGAAAGCCAATATGCATAAATATATGTTTCATATTTTTGTATTTTATGTAGGGTCAAGTCAGCCTGGATTTAATTAATATAAAAAAAAATAAAATGCTGCCAATATTGCTTAGGGCTTTTTAAACCTTTTTTTTTTTTTTTTTCTGTGCTAGCTTCTGTCAAACTAACTGGAAGCCCCCTTGGAATTTACATAGATATATTTGTGTAAAGTTGTGCAATAAGTTTGTCCTGTTGTTATTTGAAAATATGCATTTACAATGCTGGTAGTTTTAAAAATTAAAATCCAGGCAATTATTAGTGTACTAATTACTATACTTTTTATCATTAATTTTAAATTAATTACACACATATGCTACATCTACTACCTTATTTTGTATTGTAGTTTAGCATTGACACATATTACATTTTATCTGGCAATACATTTTTCAGCGCTAAAGTGTATGTGCTGAGTGTTAGCTTTACCATTTATCAGTACATTAAGTGAGTTTGGGTCTGCCAAAAATGTCTCCATCCTTTACACAGCTGGCAAACAAGCCCACCTAGATATTGCTGTAGGTTTTTGGGGCCATAAGTGATTTAGGTGTCTCCATCTCTCATATCAGGTATGTGATGCTTTAGAATCCACGTGTCAGGTTGTAGATTCAGTAAAAAATAGGGTTGGACCCTGCTGCAATGCCTGCAATCCTCACAATGAATGCATTGATGTTTATAAATTACAGACACTCTGAAGGTTATTTATAAAAAGTGCAAAACTGGAAAAGTGGTTTTATCACCATAGCAATAAATGGAATGGTCCTGATTCAATTTCGTCGGTTGCTACGGTGATGATAGGACAACCTTTCAAACTTTGTATATGAATCAAAAAATTGCAAGAAATGAGTGTGACTGCATTAAAAAAATATATAAAAGCTTATGAAATAAAACAACAAAAACAGCTGACATCAGGGTATTAATTCAATTTATTTCTTTAGAGGCAGAGAGCTTCAGCCAATTGACAACAAATACTTTTCTGAAAAATAGCTAATGGGACTCTCTATCCAAAGTGCATTTCAGCCGGTACTTGGAACATAGGTCACGTCATCCTAAGTGGTTGCTCAAATTATAACTGTGCTCAACTAACAAAGCGAAAAGGAAATAAAAAAACACCAGAACTTTCCTTTTTATTTCTACATAAAGTCTGAAACTAGTCAATGAATAAGGAGACCATTATGCATTAACAAAAAAATATTTTCTAATAAATTTTGGTATAGAATCAATCATGTTTATAAAATGTTTTTATTTTATGTCCTAAAATTACAGACTATCCCAGCATGCCATCTGCCCCATACTTCTGCCATTGTCGAAATTGGTCTGAACACTAATGGTACTTATTCAGTTCACTTAGACTTAGTAGCCTATGCTTTTAGTAAGGTCTTCTAAGATTCTTTCTAAGATTATTTTCTAGTGTATTAAAGGAACATTAGTTATATAACCTACTGTTATTAGTGGGGAATTATCTAAAAATCTAAATGTTATGTTGCTTGGTCGATGCAGAAGTTGCCAGCGATCATAAAGTGGAGAGGAAGGGCTGGAGAAACGCTCTCTAATCGAGCCACATCAAGTTCATTATCTACACAGGTACACTTTGTGTGAATATCTCAATGTAGGCATGCACACATATTTGGATAGAATCAATGGTCTATACATCTATAATGTATATAATGTGCTTTGAATAGTGAAGTTTCTGATTAAATGCAGGGCAAATCCCTAAATGCCGAGGGAAGCATGGCTCACATTCCAGGCCCCACATTTAGGAGGCGCTAAAGTGCTGATGCTTACTGCACCTCACACTCATGGTCTGTGCATCACTGAGTGACATTTAGCTCCAACATATGATATCATGTCCCAATGCTCTACTTTCCCAGCGATGTTGAAAACCCTGAGGGCAGATCTGCCCACAAGAACATACATGTGGTATTTTTCTTTTCTTACTTTTCTGTGGGGTTGTCGACTTTGGGGCTTTCAACCCAATTTTAAGAACCTGAGCTTCTTCCAGGTTTGTAGTTTAAGGAGTAACTGGGCTTGAATGCCAGATCATGATAATGTTAACATGATAATAATAATAATATCAGATGTCCAAATATCTACAAGATGTGTTGCGCAAATAGTCTGGGGAGTTGTCAGTAGCAGTAAATCATGAGAAGTAGAAGAGACAAAAAAAGGAAAAATAATGAGTGAAGAATTCCCTTGAAAGAAAATAGAAATTTGAAATAAACTGAAATATTGCTAGGCTTGTCAATCATGTGTTGCTAGAAGTACATTTCAAATCTTATCTGAAATATATAATAAAGGGGATATTGGATTGTAGAGCTTGGTGGAGATGCACTTTCTCTTCCAACCTATATTTTTTGTTTTGTTCTGCTTACATTTCTTAGAGCAAGAACCTTTTAGTTGGAACCTTCAGGTTAATATAGCTTATTAAAAGCTACTTAAGGGTACACTGATAGTACAACCTGATATTTGGATGCAGACTCAATGACATGTTTGATTAGTCAATTACACTTAATGAAATGCAATGGTTATCTCTCCCGTTTGTGTAGTTATGCATATTTAAAAGTACAAAATAACTTGATTATAACGCCCCATATGGAATATTAATAAATTAATGTACTGTATTCTGTTCATGGATTTTTATTCTTAAACATTTTATATGTTCTAGAATCAGTGGTGCTTAGTCCCGGCAATATTAACGTTTTTTCTACAGGCATCCTAATCATATTTATTTATATTATCATCTGTTATATATCATAATGTTCCGGCCCATAGGTCAAGATTTTTTTTCTTATTTCTATTATTATTAACTTTTTAGAGATATACCATATATGACCAGATGTTGTACAATGCAGAAATATTGATTTCTCCAGGATGACTGTTTAATCTAAAACAGATGCCATTGGCAGTGAAGGAAAACATCATATATATGATGAGTATTCTTCATCTAAGTCACTTTATCCACATAAATCATGTTTGTCTGCTTCCTTTATTAGATGAAAGAGCCTGATAAAGTCAGAGGAACGTAGTACTTTTTTGTTGTAGATTATTTCATTATTTTCTGATCTTAGTAAAGCTAAAATGTTGAGGTTCTGTATTAACCCTGCCCTCTGCAATAGTTGACTTTTGTGTTAATATTAAATGTTGACAATTTTGATACCTGTACAAATTAGATTTGCAGTGAGAAATATCAATACAGTAAATGTTATTTAATTTACATGCAAGTTAAATAATATATTAGCCAATGTAAAACTTGGCAGACACTTAAAATATCATATGTTACATAAAATTGCATTACTTAATGTGTAAAATTATTTGGAAAAGGACCAAGCATTTGCTATAGAAATCACCCCCCCACCAGAGAATATTATAGGTATTACTTCATAAATAAGCCACAATCTACTAAAATGTGCCAAAACAATTCTAATCTAATCCAAATATTTACAAATACATTTAAATGTCAGTATTTCATTTCTATTATTTAAGTTATTTTTTTCCATGGAGAAATAAAATATCAGTAAACATCTTAGTTTGTTATAGGAGTCCTTGCTTCAGAATTCAGAAATACATCACAAAATCTTGAGGCCCAATATAAACCTAAAGACAGGGCCTGTAACAGACTTAACTCTGTCATTTATGTTATAATTTGTTGTATTCATGTTCTCATAGTTTTTGCAAGTTTTAAATGTGGATAGGGTTTACACTGTCCATGTTGCAGGGGGAATGTGTTTGGGGTAGGACTGTTACTCAGAAGGAAATGGTCTTGGGATATACTGGTCATAACAGTCATACTGGTCATAACTGTAATACAAGAGAGCCAGCATATCAACAAGAGTTATCAGAGTCCATCCTCATATACAAGGTTGTTTAGCAAACCCCTGAAAAGGCATAAGGTCTGTATATTTTTACTTTGTATTAGTAATATGCAAAAGATAGATAATTTAGGGATAAGTCATTAATGCATATTATTTGTATTTTGTTTAGCTCTTACGGTGAATTTTTGGAGTTAAAGGAAAGTTTACAATAAAGCTTTTAAAAATCATCAGTAAAGTTTTGGCCATCATTCAGACGGGGTCTGCTACAGGGCCCACCCTAATGTTCCTCACACAACCCTGCGCCATGCTTCTAGTTCTGCCTTGCCCATGCTCTCAATGGAGCCACCAGGTCCCAAAGTCCAGAAATTGGCTACTAGGCTCTGTGGTACATTCGTTTTGAAAATTCATTGGAGGTATATTAAAATAATTATTTTGTTGATTTTCTAGTGAAAAAGCTTAAGGGAAGCCAGAGTAAAAAAATCATCATATTCTGTCACACAACAATGAATAAATGATGTATCTCAGAATTAATTAAAGTGTGCCATCAATGCTTATGTTCTATCGTTGAGCATCTGTCTAGCTCTTCAGAATATACCGCAGAACACGCAATTAGGGGAATGTGTGTGATGGGTTATTGTAATCTAATCCAAAGTAAAGAGGACTTGTCATGAACTAAAGTCTAAATGGGATTTAGAGATATGTTTGTGTATTTATTTTTTTAATTAATAGATTTAATAGAGTTAATACACACAACCTATCTTTAACCAATTAAATTATATGTCAATGATTTTCCATGTGGACAGTAAGAAGGCAAGCAGCCACTATTGAAATCTTTGTGGAAACACAGAAAATTATGCTACACAAGAAAATCCCAGTTATGGTCCAAGAGGTTTATTTTTAGGATAATACTACCAATAGATCTATTTACTGAAAGGCACAGTATACTTTTTTTTTAATTACCTTCTCTTATATAAACCAAAGTTAGTTCAAAGAATGACTGTAACTCTTGGAACATCTAAAGTACAAAATACTTTATGAAAGTTTGGGAGCGCTGGAAAAAATAAAATAAAAAAGGGTTTTGCAGTTATCTTTCAACTTCAATGAAACTTCAAATTTTGATAGCTGCCAAGTCAGGCCTCCAGAATAAGATTTTTTTTTTAATGGCAGAAATCGGGATCCTTAGCTCAGATTCTACGAGTGTTGATTTGTTAATAGATGCTTTCATGATGTGCTTGAAGCTATTGCTATCAATTGAGGTCTGGTAAAGAGCTCAAAACAGCAGGCCTCCTACAGTCGGAACAGCAAACTTGCTGGCTAAAAACCACCAGTATTAATGGACGTCCGTTTCTTTTGTAGTCAAGTTCGTTTTCTGGCCAGACACACAGTGTAAACATATCCATTGTATCGTGCTGTCTGTGTGCCTGGCTGTCATACGCTCTGAACAATCGTCTTCCGCTATTCTGGTCATCTAGACAGGTAATATTTGCAGCGGGGATGATGCATTTGCTTCTCAATGAAAAAAACAGAGCCCATGCAATAGGATTTGTGAATTGGAAATATTTTTCGTTCAATGCTAAAGTTATTTTTTTATTTTATTTTATTTTTTTATTTTTTTAACAAATAAAACAGTTGAACAATTAAAAAAAAACAACTTATTTTATGTATAAAAGTCTATGGCTGCAATCTTCCATTCTTCTAAGTAGCCCCATCGTCTCTGCACCATTTACAATTCCATGATGTCTTGAACTGGTGTTAAAAATTTTATTGAATCATTCAAAATAAAGTTTGAATGATCCTTTAACAGCGACCCACCCTTGTGTTTTAATTTAGATAGTAACATATTGTGTGGAACACCATCAAAAGCCTTTGCAAATTCCAGGTAGACCGCGTGGTGTGGTTTACAGTTTCGGTAAAGGCATACAGCTTACACATAAAACAATGTTGACTCCTACTAATAAATTGTTACTTAACATTTTTTTGGATAGTGTTCCGAAGCAATCCTTCAAAAAACTTTTTTCCGTATGGACTTCAGGTTTACTTATCTACAATTTCCATACTGAGAACATGATCACATTTTTAATAATGGCATCACTTTTTCTTTTTCCCAATGTGGTGGAAAATCTACATCTACATCTACAGTTATTTATCTTGAATTGACTTCCAAAAGGTGTTTTCATGTGTGTTGAACATTGCCAACTTCATTATGCACAAGGAAGAGGCACCAACAGCATGGATCTAAAGGACTGAGTTTGGCCTTGACAAAGTCTAGTGGGGTAATGAACTGTACCGGTTTAATGAATACCGATTTTTGTATACACATGCAAATCGAACACATGTGTACTGTACAGATTAGCGTTAGAAGATGCCATGTTTATAAAAGCATATGAAGTAAATCAGTTTTAGAATCCACGTGGAAATTAATAGATTGAACATGGTCCATGGCGGACATAACCACACCAGATAAATACACACACATGCATATGTATTGCTCAATAAATACCATACCGGGATGTCCTGTGTTGATTTATTAATGTAAATCATAGAGCATGTGGAATATTTATTTTACTGAAGCCTGATATAACAGCTGGCTGTTGTCAGTGGCAGTTAGATTGTCTGTGCTTATTATAGCGGTATTATTATGCGTAATGTACAAGTCTCTGCTAGAATACTTGCACATTCATTTTTCAATCACTGTCATTTGCAATGTGTGCCTTAAAAATAACAGGTGGGATTGGCGCTATAATTTACTACATTATTTTTCCAGCTTGGATTGCGTAACTTGTTTTTTTTATAGTCACACCCTTAAGCTGCTTAATCAGAAATATAATTATCGGGCCCAAACATGTTTCTTAATTTAAGCTAGGAGTTGATTAATTGGTTGGCTGTATATGGGAATAATTCCTAACCATAGCATTGTCATTGGTGTTTTTCTACATCACATCTTTTCACAGCTATCTCAGGTACTGAAGAACAGACTGAGGAAGCCATGTTGGACACATTCTGGCTATTTACTAATGTCACATGGAAAGGGCAAGGCTATCAGTGAGGCAGCTGAAAACTGTAGGACACCTTTTTTTCCCTTCAGGTTTGCATTGTGATGCATGGTCACTAGGGCGGTAAAGCTACACAGGAACTACCATGTTTTTAATAGGTGCTCCTGGCAGGGAAATAGTTACCTTGGCCCTTGAACTAGGCCTGGCCCAGGGTAGCCCTCCCAGCCGATATGATGTCATATCCCAGTACTCTGTGTCTTAAAGGCATGACATGCCTTGAAATACCTCCCATGGAGGCTGACCCAGTTTGTGTGAATGGGCTGATCAAATCTCTGATCTCCCCTGTAACTGGCCCATTGAGTAGCAGCAGAGCGGAGGGTCAGATCACCCAAGAGAGTGATCTGTCCTTCGGTCTTATGGTGGGGACTGCTGCTCATAGATAAGTCGCTGGCGTATGGTATGAGGCAATCACGAGAATTGGGGTTTGGCGCTGTGAATTTTACACCCACTTCCTATTTATAATATGATCAGGTCTAGCCACAGTCCTTTGTGAGCAAACATCACCCTCATCCCAGGTCCACCCTTATGAAGCTGGATGGGTAGAGCGCTGCATGAGTCATCCTGGGTAGATCCTAGGTGTGTGTACCAAACATTTTTGGGTAAACTTTTTTTTTCCTATTCAGCCCAGTTTGGAGAATGATCATGACTGTCCATTGTTAATTTTTGCTTTTTGCTTATATTATTGCTATTATTGGACTAGCATGGGCATCAGAATGACTGGACAATATATTTTTGAAAATAAACCAAATTTCTGTGCAATGAGTGCAGAGTAAGTGGTGGTGATAAAATATGGGCATTCATCATGCAATAACTATTTCCACCATAAATGAGTCTTCTGCCATGTTTCAAGTATGATTAATCTGACGCAAGACATACCACAGTGAATATAAAAATGTGTATACATAGTAACACAACAAGCATAACTGTGGAAGGGGGAGGAAAGCACCTTTCTATGATACAGGAGAGAGGAGTTGTGTATGTCTGCCAAAGTACAGAATGTCTCAGTTATTCCAATTAGTAGACAATTAAATACCTGATCCTTGGCTATCTTCACATAGCTGTGAATACACTGTCCGATTGAAAAGAGGCATCTGAAAAATTGAAAATGTGAGATTTTGCATTTGTGAGTCTTTGATTTAATGAACTCCTTAAGCAGGTTATTATTTTTTTCATAATATTCAGTTTTAACTCACTAGGCTTCCATTAGCAACATTTTAAAAAAAACATTTCCAAACCACACTTTATCTATCAATTTGTATTGAAATTATTTTATATTAGACTTGAGGGGAAGCTGCAACACAACCCCCTCATTGGTCCCATTTTCATGCCACTGATTGGCTACTTAAAGCAACCACTCATGAAATAAATAGGAGTTCTTTCTGCACATGCATGGTGGTCTTGTTAGACCAGTCTGGAACTCCCACAAAGTGTGTTGCATCACACCCAACCTTTCTTTCTATCTTCTCTTTTCTAAGCGATATACATTGAGATCCCTTAACCTTTCCTGATAATTTTTATTCTGCAAACCATTCACTATTTTGGTAGCCCTTCTCAGAACGCTCTCCATTTTGTCAATATCCTTCTGAAGATGGGGTCTCCAGAACTATGCACAATACTCTAGGTGAGGTCTGTCCAGAGAGCTTTAAAGTGTCTGAACCACCTCTTTTTTTCTGCTACTAATACCACTAACTATACAACCCAACGCCCTGCTTGCTTTTTGCGACATTTTGTTGGATTGCCTACTTACCTTTAAGTCTTTAGAAATAACTCCCTCTCTTCTGTTGTCCCTGGCAGCCCAGCACCACTAATTATTAGTTTTTAATTTTCTTACAATGGATTCTAAACCCCTTTGCTTCTCTGATTTGGTATTTGTTGTTATTTATAGATTAAGTTGAAATGTGTAATGATGATGATAATGAAAACAGCCTGGTATTAGTCATGAATTATAATTATGAGAGCCCAAACCATATGCTGCTTTACTCCTGGAGAAATTACATGTTTGTCATTAAACACATTTGGTTTTATCTATTTTATGTGACTGTGACATGCTTAGGAGTTGGCAATAGCCCTTAACAAAATAAGAAACATCTCAGTTTTTTTTAAAAATTCATAACATTTGAATTGCCACAAGGCCTCTCTATGGTGGGGACTTCAGGGAATCTTGATCCACACTAGTTACCAAAAAGCAACAATGTTGAATTTTTTTGGAAGAATTTCAGAGGGCTTTTTCCATTCAGAAACAAAATATGTTGTCCCTCTCACTCACATTCTTGTGCTTTCTCACACTCTCTCTCTCTCTCGCACCATTTCAGTCTCTTTCTTCCTACCTTCTCTGCCAACTGCCTCTGTGTCCCTGTCTCTTCTTTTCCACAGCTTCTTTTCTTCTTGTTCTTCTGTCTTCTATCTTTTTCCATTTCTCCCCAGTATTAGCTCCATCAACCAGGAATCCTGGAGCACTTCCGCAAAAGGGAGGAGCCACTGAGCACACATGATCTATCCCGATTGGAGGAACAGGGACAGGATGTACCTGTGGTGTGCGCTGTGTCTCCACCATTTTGTGGAAGTACCCCAAGAGGCCAGAATAATGCAGATTGATCCACGGAGAAAGATAGTAACATAAACGCTTCTTTTTCTCAGCGGAATCCTTCTACATTATTCTGGCCTCTCGGAGTACTTCCACAAAAAGGCAGCTACTGTTTCTACAGTTTTTCTCTCTGCAGTATCCATTTGCTGTATTCTAACCTGGTGCAGTACTTCCCAACAGGCCGGAGCTTTGGGGCACAACTTCCCCCATTGGAGGTAGTCTCCTCCCAGTTGTGGGAGTACTACACCCTGTAGTGATCTGTAGAGGAAGAGAAGCGTTTCTACATTTTTCTTTCTCCGCAGGCCTGGTGTAGTAGTTCCGCAACCCGGGCAAAGCCTCAGCGCACACTACGGGGACAACCTCTCCCCCATTCCTCTAATTGGCAGAGAGGTTGTGTGTGGAGGCTCCACCCTGTTGCAGAAGTACACAAAGAGGTCGGATTATGTACTTGTGTGTGTTTAAGCATGGAGGTGTACTTGTGTGTGTTTAAGCATGGATGTGTACTTGTGTGTGTGAGCATGGATGTGTACTTGAGTGTGTGTGTAAGCATGGATGTATACTTGTATGTGTTTGAGCATGGATATGTACTTATGTGTGTGTGTGTAAGCATGGATGTGTACTTGAGTGTGTGTGTAAGCATGGATGTGTTCTTGAGTGTGTGTGAGAGCATGGATGTGTACTTGTATGTGTTTGAGCATGGATATATACTTATGTGTGTGTGTGTAAGCATGGATGTGTAATTGTGTGTGTGTGTTATGAGCATGGATGTGTACTTGTGTGTGTGTGAGATCATGGATATGTTCTTGTGTGTGTGAGCATAGATGTGTACTTGTGTGTGTGAGCATGGATGTGTACTTCTGTGTGTGTGAGCATGGTTATGTAAGTGGGGTGAGATGGAGTGTGTGTTAGTATGTGTGAGTAAGTGTGTGTAATCTGTGTGTTTACATATGTTGTATGTTGAAAGGGGGGAATGGGCAATGATGGCACAGACTAGATTGTTGAAGTTGAGGGGCCCGGAGATAATTTTTGTCCCATGTTTTCTAGTTACGCCACTGTCTAATATCATGCATTATATTGACTTAAAGAAATCTGTGAGCCCTTACTACAATACTAGTCTCCCAAGGTCACTGATGACTTCTGATTCCGTGGCTGCTCACTTTGGGAAGCATGAACTTTCAAGAACCTGATTGATATGATTAATTTAAAAGAAATATTTTCTTGTGTGAATCAGTGTCTTTGATTTGTCCTTGTATTTCTTTGCTGACATGTTCAGTCTTAGCCTCATGTCCTTGTGCGTGGGTTTGAGTTGCATTTATATTTTAAGAACACTTTAATTAAACACGTGGTAAAACTCATTGTCCATGTTTCCTTTAAATGAGCAGATATAGCATGAAGTAGCTAATAGATTCAAAATTATTAAATGTGGCAGCTGCTGTGCATGTATGAAACTATTTAGTTAAATAATGGGCACAACTTTAAAAAAAACATGAAAACTTACCTGTTTAATATGAGCCTTTTTATGGTCTATCTACATGTTGACCTTTATTGAGAATGCATACATTACAAAGTACAGAAAGGGATACATGGCAGAGTAGCTGCATAACTAAACAACACATACAGAATTGTCAGTAAGTTTCAGTGTGGCTGTATGAGGGATAATGCCTAGTCGGTCTAAGCCAGAATACCCTGCTATATGTATCTGAAACAAAGTTCTGACTCAATAAGAAAACGTAAGATATAAAGTTGTATTCAATAAACCCACAATTGTTACCTAAACCACAAGGCATTCCTTCTAATGACTTCAATGCGGAGTTTTGGCACGGGAGATTAAACAGCTTAACGTGCCACATTGCCACAAACCATTCTCCTAATTAGTTGTTTTAAATCGCGTGGTCTATTATATTAAGAGATTAACTCTGGTGTAATTTATATTGCATTCATTTAGTTTAAGATTGGCGGCTGTGTAGGGTGTTATATACACTGACCTCTTTGACTCACAGACAATAATGAATGCGGGATATGTATATATTTGAATTTAATTCAATAAGACTATAATGATTTTTTTTTTAAACTCACTGAAACCTCTTAATTTCCCCCGGACAGCGCTGGTACAAGGATTTTTGTCACTCTAGGTAAAAATTAATTTTGTCACCCCTTTGCTTCCACCCCTTGGAGGCAGAGTTATATGAAAGCATCATACACATGACCCCACCGCATCGATGGCATCTACATTGCAGGCATAGATCACACATTCCACACACAGGACATGCCCAGCACCCAGATTGCACACATAGGACTTACCCCAGCATCCAGATCCCCCCATCTCTCTTTATCCTTCCCTTTTTACCCTCTCTCCTCTATTTTTATGATCTAAAGTTAAAAAAGATGTATCAATTATTTTTTTATTGTGATCAGACAAATGAAGAAATAGAATACCTACGAATTCAAGTTAGAACTAATTTATCAAATCATAAGAGAAAATTAAATGACAGGAAAAAACACTTTATTAGATAAGTTTGACGGTTTCATGCTTAGGCAGAGTAAACATGTCTAATGCATACATTATTCTAAAACTATTTAGAACTCTTCCCATTAGAATACCTAGAAACATTCTAATTCATTGCAAAGTATGGCGACTCAGTCTCACAAGCAACCCCATAAGATGCTCAGAGGATAGGAGTTTACACCATAGCGAACATTAAATTGGACATCACGGGGCCGTCTTCCCTCTTTGAGGTAATAAAGCACAGTCCAAAAACAAATAAACCCTTCAGCAGTGTTTGACCTACATCATTGGGATGTTCTTGATCATTTGAGAGGAGCCTCATCCTTTGGCTCAACTGATGATTTTAAGTTTTAATGTATTGCCAATATTTACTTTATGAAAGCACTCTATGTGTGAAACGCGTTAATATATCTAATATCCTATAGCAGACCTCATATTGCAAGGCACATTTATAACATTCCCCCAATAACAAGAAAAGTTTACATACTTTCAAATTTTTTTTTTTAATACAGTAGAGAAAAAAAAATATTTAATAGAAGAAAAAATAAATCTCCAAAACATTATACTATAAAATAATTTGACGCCGGTATCTACGGTATTTCTGAGTAGAATTAGTAAATTCCGAACTCATTCATCCAAAATGTGCTGGTGATGTTTTAAACAAGAGAGGACATTGCACCACACATGGAGGCAGTGTGATGGTTTACTACCCCTAAAAGGAATAATACTCAACATTTGAAACGTTATTTACCTTTGAAGTGAATCTGACTTCACAAAGATTTCTATTTAATTGAGATGTAGCAAAGGCTAAAAAAACAAGAAAGCCTGATTCTACACATATTGATGGCTGTTAAATTGTGTATTGCTAGGAAGTGGAAAAATATTGGAAAGATACATTGGGAAAAAAGAAAATCACAGATTATCTTTCAATGTGCAATGGAAGCTGGTTTCTATAACAGACATTGAATATGTTGATGGTCTCCTTGGATTAACCTTGAGCGTTGAAACATTACTTAAAAATGTTGGAAATTAATATCACAATTGGACATATTATTTATTATGATTAAATATAATAATGTATTTAAAAATCCCCCATGAGCCCCCTCTCTCAAGACAGGAAAACTAGATCACTTAAACAAATATGGTAATAGTGGCTGGAATGAATGTAGGCTGAAATTTTAGGGTGTTATTTTTCTCTATGAATTAAAATAAATAATGAAATATCATTTAGAAATGAATATTTGTATTTTGTAAATGAAAATACATTTTTAAATTAAAAAAAGTAAGACCAAGAACCAACTAAGTTTTAAGAGCTTACAGCAGGTTAAAAAAATAAGACTATGTTCTATATGTTTCAATAAAACCTTTTAGAAAAGCAGAAATTGAAAGAAGTTACAAAATACACCAACACACCACTCCACAATTATACGTTATGGTGTCATATGCTTTGAGAAATATAATCTATCATGTCATGTCATATATACATGAACATATACAAAGTCACGGTGGTTCCTCTAGTGCATATCTATCAAGTCATCCCTCCCCGGCAGTACCGTACTCTAGTTTGCTTATACTCATTATTTCTCGGGTAAGTTTAATGGTTTTTTAAATTATATTTGAATAAACAAAAGATTTTAAATTTTGCTTGATGTAGGGTGGACTACTGTAAGTTGCAGTCATGATCCAGATGCACAACAGCTTGCAAATTCTATTGTTTTTTACATCTGATCTACAAATGTGATTATTTCTTTGTAAGCCTAGTTGCCATCTCTTCCCTCTGCATCCAACCATCTTTGAGAGTCATTTTGTAAATTGTCTTCATTAAGCATACTGGGCAAAAGCAAGTCGGGTTTTATAGTCTGGAACCTCAAACGTACTACTGACCCAACCAAAGAAGACATAGGAAAAAACACCTGACGTTGCTGGAGCGTGTGACGTGGATGGATAAAGAATTGGCAAAAAAAAGCTCTATCTACCATTAATCTACACCTCTGAAATGTGACACTTGAGTATTCTCTGATAGAGGGCCCGGGGTGAAAAAGGTCATCTGTATGCTCTTGGCTGATTTTGGTCTACGTTGTCCTAGAGTTGGCTACAGAGAACGGTCAGCATAATGTTTGTATGTGATTGTATGTGATGTGCGTTGCAGTTCTTTATGCAATATGCTTAATTGTATTTATATGGGAGTATGAGGTTATTACAGTCTCATATCATGATAAATATGATTGAACACCCAAATTCCATTACTCCCTTACTTTGATTGTTTTATCAGTTTTGGCTTCATTTACGGTTTGCTCTAGGTTCATTCCATTTGAAACGATAATCCAGGAGTAATTATGTGTTACTGCACAGAAGGTTATTGTATTAGACAGCTGCAGTCCAATGAATGTAACCTGCATTTCATTTACCCTCTGAGATCTCGACGAGGCTTTGTGGTATACTCCATACCCTGGAACTTCGAGAGCTAAATATTTTCCACAACGTCATCTACCCATTTTCTTGCAACATTACATGAAATAAGTGAATATATAATGCTTTTTCTGGAATTTTAGACACATATCATCTCCTACTACGTTGCTGTTTTTCATATTAGTTTTTAACATTATGCTTCATATCTTCTTCAGCTTACATCTGCCAGCTGTCTGTCAAAATCATATTGCAAAGGAGAGATACACAGGATTACTCACAGTATAGATATATATATAAATATATACTCAAACACACACTATCGCTTTCTGCATAGATTTATTAGATACATTAAATGTCTCCTTGTTTTGTAGGCTGTAGACAAGTTATCATTTATGTACTAAAACCTATAATGCATCAACGTGGTATGCATTTCTGCCATCAGTGATATGACACATCTGCCTTGAATATCTAGAATATGTCTTGTCTAGTATTATATAAATACTGTATGTCTCTCAAGGCGTATCGAAACTCTATAGCCTATATTGTATTATGATACTGTCATATTAATTGGATGTTTTCCCCTTATATCAATTTACTAATACTGTTCTAGTCTTCTGCTCATTTATCTACCACTATTACAAACAAATACTAAAACTAACATTACAGAAACTCATTTAATTTATTAATGTATAGTTCTATGGTGCTGGCGCTCTATAAATAAAGTGTAATGTAATAATATGGACTTGGATCAGAACTCAAAAAAAATGTTTAAATACATTTTAAATACATGGATTCAAATACAAAATATAGTGCTTGCCAGTGCAATACATGAGCCAAATGGCCAGATGTTTTATATGAAATTTCACAAATAAATAGATGTCATTAGTGAAACTTTTTAGACATTGTGTGGATGTAGTATTCCATTTCCGACAAATTGTTCTTGACCATTCTTCTCCCTGTCTCACAAAATACATCATGTCTTCATCCATACATAAAACCAGTCCAGAATCCTTCTGTTGAACATGCAAACAATGACAAATCTTTCTAAATTAAGAAAAATATTTAGAGCCGGTGATATAAAATAATTTTTTGCATATACAATTGGATGTCTTTAAGAATATACAACATATTAGCAAACAGAGTCAGTTTATAAAATATATTTTAACAAGAAAGCGATCTACACGCAGCACCAGGTGTTAATTAAGCTGCACCACACGCCTACCAAAGGGATAGGGTGCGCTAACAATTTACACCATATAAATATACCAAAAGTATAATACATTTTACTCTTATGCACACAGCATCGGAGGAGCCCATGTAGTTCAGTATCGTATTCATGAGAAGAGAAACAGTAACAGTCTGATGTCACGATAAATGCGTCAAACGTGTGTGTATGTAAGAAAATCCAAATATTATACACTTTCTAAAGCACTGCTCTTTTATATCGCTTTTGGACTCTCCTGGTCATTTTTCTCAAACAATGACTCATAAAAGTTCGTTTTCATGGTCCCGCATAAACATCAAAATGCCAGATTAAAACATAAAAAATTCAATCCGTTCCTTGATTCACAACTCGTTTCACCGCTGTACGGCTTCATCAAGGAATAATGGTAGCCAGAAGGGTCCAAGAGTGATATAAAAGAGCAGATATAAAAGAGCAGTCTGCTTTAAAAAGTGTGAGTGCATAATATTTGGATTTTCTTACACGTTTGACACTTTTATCATGCCATGAGACTTGTGTTTCTTTTTTTTATATCTATATAAGATACTGAACTAAATTGGATACTCCCCTGCTGTGTACATAAGTATAAGTGTATTACACTTTTGGTTTGGTTAAGAATGATAGTGCTAAAGTTTGATGAAGTAGGAGGGTGATTTATTCTTACTTACACACATTGGAAAAAATATACAAAAATATATTAAATTAATAATAACATTTACTTTACAAAGTTGAGGGGAAATGAAACATGGACTGCTTGGTTGAGAATGAGTATCAGGAGACTAGGTTGTATACTTTTCTGAACAAGTTTACAATGAATGCTTGTAATGAGGAGAAAGTCTGACAAAATGAGTTGTGGCATTATGAGAACATTATGGGTATATTTAGACATACGAGCAGACATACAGTATATGTGGGTAGAAAGTTGTAAGAATCTTCTAGGTAAGGATCAAGATTTTAAATCTAGATAGTTAGGGGAGCCAATGGAGGGACTAGCAGAATGGGGCGGCAGAAAAAAAAACAATATAATAGGAAAATCAGCCTGACAGATGGATTGGAGCATTGAAAGCGGGCTACCATGGCTACCATGTATATGGAAACTTATATGATGTCATGAATATCATGCTATCCGGCAATGACTTGTCTTGTCTTATGAAACATCCCACTGTGGACAGACAGGTGAGGAATGTATTCCAATATGCAGTGAAAACGTTCAGGGTAAAATATCGCACATTATAGTGGCAAAATGTTCGTCACTTCTGTTTAACAATAGTCTTACTTTCTTATGAAAATGTATCTTATGATTTATTTATTTAGTTAGTATAACAAATTCCTCCAGTATCAATTTCAATATGATATGCTTGGACATCGCCATTCACATACTTGTCATTTATGCAGCATTTGCTTTTAATTTAAAACATGTATTTTAATGCTTAACCTGATACCTCATCTACCACATTATGCAAACTGGTTTCCAGCATATTGATATGGAAACATAATCCGGGGCACTGAAAGGTTTTTGTACAAGATTATTAAGTTAAGTATTTTGAGAACAGGCAAGATCAGTCTGATGCTGCTCTGTCCAAAATTAAAAAGCTCTCCCCCTCACAAGTAAATGAACTCTTGGTTATATTATTACATTTAAGTGAAGGGTACAGTTCCCGGAGCACATATGTAGAAGACATTAAAAGATCTTTTAAAAAATATTTTATTTGTAACATACAGAAAAATAGACAAAAATGAAGGATATCTTTTATATTTGTGGATATGATACATCTAGCGATTACATATCTAGAGATATAATACTTGGGAATTCTCAGATCTGCTTAAGAGGCTATGACTGTGGCAGCTGAAAAGTAGGCCACCTGGAAGCCTTTTAATCTATGGTTAGAGCTCTACCCTGTACCCTCAAAGCTTCACCCACTATTTGTATGTACTGCCCCATTTTTATCACCCACTTGTTGCTAGCTTCACACTTTCTAACTTAACTTGAGGAGTAGCCCTCCAGGACGACATACTAGAAGTTCCCGCTATGAGGGCGATCATTTGCATTAGAATAAATCTTTACACATAAACCTATAGTATTTTTGCAAGTTTTGCATGTGTTCTCCCTAATATCTGGGTGTTGCTGTATAATGTGTATCTAATGCACGTTTATGGGGGTTTCAACAAATGAACTGCACCATTGATCGTCAAATTTGATGCACCATGCAGTGGTTTAACATACTTTCCAAATACTTTTTCAACAGAGGTGGATCATGAAAAGGCACATATAAATTAGACATGTGCAAATGGGCCAAAAACGATTTGGACACATTTTTTGGTTTGTTTTTTCAGTCGTTTTCGGGCAACGAATTTCTCATTTGGTTCGGCCGACAATTAAAGGACATTTTTAATTCACTCACTCGCTCACACTCATTCTTGTTCACTCTATCTCACGCTCTCTAAATGTTTACCTACATTCCCTGCTGTCCACTTCCACTTCTGCCGACCACTTCTGCTTCCGCATCTTCTTCCGCATCATCTCCCAAACTCGAAGCGCTGCCATATTGCCCTCAGGTGGACTGAGGTCAATATGGAGGGGCTGTGGTGACGTAATTTCCCTGATCCTTCAATCATAGGAGAGGACGTCACCACAAGCGCTGTCATTTTGCCCTCATGTGAACTGAGCAGATCGAGAGATTAGCTCTTTGCTTTCGGGAAAAACTTACTACTGATGTTAGCTTGTTAAATAAGCACACTAGACATACTATATAGGTATACAGTATATATATATATATATATATATAAATATATATATGCGTTATTTCTTTAATGATTTAACTTCCTAGTATGTCTACATACCTTGTTGTTTCTTTAAAAGAAAGTACATTTTGAAGTTACTGTGGAAAGCCAAAGTCAATAATATAATTTGTTAAGAAATAAACTTTACTAAAGAGCTGTTTATAACGTTTGTGTGGATTTCAAAACACAAAATGTGCATCCTAATGTTTTTTCTCCCAAAAATATATATACTTTTTATTTAGATAAACAAAGACATGCCAGTATATTGGGTGTAAATAAATCTATTCCAGTAATCAGTTTACTGCTAGAATACTACAGCCCCAATAGCCATAACACTAACTAGAGAAAATATTTCTGATGTTAATTCAGGCACGGACAGATTAGGGAAGAAAAGCGGCCACAATCACCTCACATTATTATTGTTTTATTAAATCCACGGTTCTATGTGGCAGTAAAGAGAAAACCATAAATTAAGCAAACCTCAGCTTTATTGTTATTTTGAGCAGGGATAGGCATACAAGATCATCAGTGTTTGTGACAAAGATTGTGGAAGTCATTAATGCATATATGTAAGTTAGTGACATGTTCACTGTGTTCTGGCTGACCCATTCTATCTATCTATCTATCTATCTATCTATCTATCTATCTATCTATCTATCTATCTATCTATCTATCTATCTATCTATCTATTTTAATAGAGAGATAGGCCCAAAACGATTTGGACAACAAATTCCGTTTCTTACCCATTCGTTTTCGATGAAAATCGGGGGCATTTTATATTTGGATACAAAATCTGTTGTCCACATTTACACTCATTCTCTTACACATCTCTCAGACTCTCACGCAGTCTCTCACATTCTATTCACTCTCTCTCTTATGCTCTCTGGCTGTCTCCCTACTTTTTCGACCATTTCCGCTTCCGTGACTCACAGCTCCACTTCTGGGTCTCACATCTTCTTGTTTTCCTCCCTTCTCTCTTTTTCTTCATTTGCATCTCCGCAGACATAACATCTAGCTTCCGCCAAAATGGTGGACCTTCCAGTGACATCTTGTCCCCTGACTCTCCAATCAAGGGAGAGGATGTCACCAGAAGCTTCATCAGTTTGTCAAACATTTACGTAAGGTTATCTTAGGGCAAAATGGTGGAGCTTCTGGTGAGCTTCAGAGATGCGGACGAACAAAGGAGAAAGACGAGAGTGAGAAAAAAGAGAACAAGAAGAAGAAGAGAGAGAAAAGAGAAGAACAAGAAGATGAGAGACACTGAAGAGGAGCTGCGAGACACTGAAGCAGAAGTGGTAAGCAGAGAAGGTAGGGAAATATTCAGAGAGCGTTAGAGAGAAAGAGTATGTACAAGAGTGTGAGAGAATGTGGATAAGAGTATTTGGAAAAAGGCATTAATAATAGTGATGTTATTTATATCACAATGAGTGTATAAAACTATGGAAGTGTAATGTTATTCTAAACGGAGCTTTCTCAGTAGCAATTAAACGTATCACAGGTCTGTTTAGGGATCAGTTCTTTTTAATTGAAGTTAGAATGAAAAGCACACTTTTGACCTGTACCGGTGATACTAAATTATATAGCATTGCATCATTATTAATCATAGTAATTGTGATAATTATAGGCTCGTAAGTTTAGAGCCATATTTATTCTGCTGAATTATCATGTTAAATTAGCGGTGATAGTTAAATCAACCATGACGGAAATAGGGAAATGTGTTTTATGAAATAAGACAAACATATTTAGAAATATATCAAAATTGAACTTCCTGCTAAGAGGTATGAGTTAATTTTGAGATATCAGCAATAATGTTTTTTGGGCGAATTTACCCTGTTCATTCCATTTATACATCTTTTATCAATGAATACTAGAAAATTAAAGAAAAATACCACCACTTGTGATTAAGACTTAATTTTTTATTGCAATTTAAAAGCTTTTTACTAAATGATGACAGGGACCCTCTTGCCTACCTAAATGCCAACTTTAATCGCTGCCTCATCTAATGAAAAAAATTCAATTCTAGTGCCTCTCAGTGTCTCAGATATTGATGAATGGCAGCATAACTGGCTTTAATCGTTAAATAAGAAGATCATAAATAAAGTCCCTAATATTAACGGGCTTAATATTCATGACTTTATTTATTATCTCTCTTCCGCCAACAGGTAAATCAGTTTGTACAGTGCAAGTCCTTTATTATGTGTCTGTCTGCTAGGTAGACGCTGTAAAAGTGTAATATATAACATACTGTATACTCCAGGTCTGTGACTGATCAGCTGCTAGCCTTCAAGTGCCAGGGCCATGTTTCAGTCCTGGTCCAGTACTGACTATAAACATTGCAATTATTCATTATTCTGCTAAACACAACATGAGCAGCCATTTATAAGACGGAGGTTAAATAATCATGGACATATCTAGGAACTTGTCTCTCGGTACGTAAGACATTGCGATCAACGCAATCAGAGTGTGATAGTTATACATATATTAGGAAAGGATCTCCATGACGTCTATAGCCTACAGCCACAAACCGTCCAATTCCATGGAGTTAGTCCAATTCCATGCAATCCAACTCCATATTCTCTTCACCTCCATATGAGAAGCAGAGAGGTCTACTGGGCTAGCAGAGCTAAGACCAGGCATGGTCATGGGCCTGAAACAATTTGAAATCCTTAGCATTCTTTGGAAATTGCACACCCTCACACCCAAATCATTTCAGGTGTGTCTGGATAGGCTCACAGAGGTTACATAAGGGGAAATGCAATCAAAGTAACCATTTTTGTCATTCTTTCATAAAAAATATATATTTTTTTATATAAATTTGTACATCACAGTTTCACCATTTGAAATATTAGTATCTGTTTTTAATAATATTCTAAGAATGCAGTCTGTTATTTGGGTTGAATTGTTGTTTCAGCTGCCTGGAATGTGCGGTCGATGGTAGTTTATGATCCATTCCTGCTACACCCATGAAGCTACAACAAAAAGTAATCTCAATTTGGCGTGGGGTCAATCCTTCACAAAACTGGTTGAATATGTTTCTGCAAGCAGGAGAGTTCTGTTTATGTTCGAGGGAAATAGAAGGTTAAATATTTAGTTGTCGCTTCATACTACAGTTTGATGATATGTAATTTTTGTAGATGCCGTGTTTCAGAATGCTTCACTGAAATCATTGTTATACTAGAAAAATGTGAATCATTTGGTATGACTCCATGGAAAATGTGAACATTTATTTTTCACATTCAGTTAAAAAATGATATTGCATGAAATTGATCAATGTGAATCTGAATAATTTACAGAGAAGGACTAAAATAATGATAGCAGCCGAGTACCAGAGGTGTTACCATGAAACAAAAAGGATTCAGGTGCAAAGGTTCAAAAGGGGTTTTATCACCGTAACAACCAACCGAATATTCCTGCTCATAAAATAAAATTTCAGGCCCTGTGCCAAAATAATTTTTAGACATAAAATCTTTGTCTATAGCATTCTCTTAAAAAACTTATATTTAATCTGGCACAGCAAAACTCACCGCCATGATCTATTCTGACAATGGCTTCTTTCCCTAAGTTTGTATTTGTAAGAACAATTAAATATTGTTTTGTGTATTATATTTGAATTGCTATTCTTTTACATCCATACATTTTTGTGTGGGCTGCAGTGACATGATCGTTGAATAGGATAACATCTTCTGCCTCGTTCATGTTTCCTGTGTGTATTATACTCATCAATGTCATTTTTCCTATGTATTCAGCGATTTGTTCTGTTACGAAACGTTTTCTGTAGGAAGAAGAACAAGAAATATAAAACAGCTGCTAAAGTGACCATACTTTGGCCAGAATTGAATTAATGTCCTTCGGAAAATCATTTGAAATGAATGTGATGCTCTGCATGTCCAGGTAAGCGATTGAAAGTGAAAATATTATTATCATCATAGTATCATTAGTATTTTTATTTATTAAACACAGTGCTGTTCAATGTAAATGGGGCAGTTAACACATACGTATGTATGTTACTTTTTGGTTTCCATGCAGTAGCTCCCAAAATATTTTGTCCAGTGTATGAGTTAAAAACAATGCCTTTCCTATCCCTATTTCAATATCTGTTTCCTTGTGAGAGCAAATAAGAACAATTCGCATCTAGTCTGCCCGCTTTTTCCTGCTGTAAAGACTTAGACCTTGCTTAGTCCTTGGTCTTGTCTTAGATTCCGGATAGCCGTATACCTATCCCACTCAGGTTTCAACTCCCTCACTGTATCAGCCTTTACCGCTTCTATTTAGGGGCTGTTCTATTTATCTAGCACCCTCTCAGTAAAGTAGAACTTCCGACATTACATCTAAACCTCTGACCCTCTAGTTTTAGATGCTGACCTCTTGTCCTAGCATTTCTCCTCCTTTGAAATACCCCCCCTGCTGTAGTTTGTTAATCCCCTCTCAGTATTTAAATATATCTATCACATCTCACCTCCAAGCTTTACATATTGATGGAGCAGCTCTCTTCTGAATTATCTTCAATATGTTGTGATATCACGCAGCGTCCTGCTCTTCACATCTCTTGGTTTTGCTGTAGCGCTCCGTTCTTTACGTGATGTATGTAGTTTGCACCTGCTATATTGGTGTGCATGAAAAACTTCTGCAACTTAAACCTTACATTTGTATTCATTTCCGTCTGCTGATCTTAGTATTGTATGTGCTTGATATTACTAATAATGTATCAGAGAAGACAACTTATTTAATTGTTCCCCCATTTTTGCACATTTTACAGTGTGCCCCTCAATCCATTGGATTATTATTATTATTATTATTCATTTTATTTGGCCAAATAATATTACGAGTGCTTCATTAATTCCTTTTAGTTTTTTCCTTTATATGGGAATACTTTGTAAAACTTTTGCCGTGTGAATTTTGGGAAGGCTGGCACTGATGTTACCATCATGATTTAACGAATGAAAGAATTTCCATTCCTGGTACTGAATTATTAAATGAGATTATTTATAGAAAGGGAGTATCGCATTGCATTCCACTAAAGATCTAATGGAAATCTACCTCCGATGCATTCATTACTCTATAAATACTTTACATTAGTATGTCATGTTGCCAGATTATGAGGATTCCATATGTTATTTATTGCATAAAGAAAAAGGGGGGTATGTTTATCATCTAAGCTGTTGCTGGGAATGTGGTTGTCTTCAGTTCACTGGCGTATACTTTGGTGGTATATACAAAATGTTACCACATAATGTTAGGGCTAGACCTTTGTAAGACTAGCCGAAACATTGAAAGGACAAATATACTGCATGTATATATTTCTTTATCATGAATAAAGACCATAAAGATATTATTTACTATTTAGCATATGACTTTTGTGCATTCAATGCCAATATATGCATATGTGCTCTTTAAAGTTGTTCAATAACTGCTCTTATAACCAGAAACGTTTCTGTAGTTCTTTGCAAGTAGCAGGCTATCAGGTCCAAAAAACAAATGCTCTATTTCTACAAACAATTTAATTAAGATTTTATTAAATGCGTATATACCAATGAAACCATTTCGACATATACCTATGATTATGTCCTCTTCTGGACGGAACACATCAGGTTGTTAGCTGACTTGTTACTTTTGCATCATTCTGTACTGCTGCAATAAAAGTTACATATTATATTTAAGACTTCAGCCTTCGGTTTCCTCTATCAGCAAAAAAGCCTTATCCCGTTTGATGTGCAGTTATCTGTTTAACGGACAAGCGGAGAGACTCAGGGCCGGCCCAAGGCATTATGCCGCCCCCTCATTATCTACCCTTCCTCTCCCTCCCTGCCTCCCTATTATCTACCCTATCCCCGCCCCCCTTTGTACTTACCGTTCAGCAGTCCTGCGGCGAATCTCCCTGCTCGGTCTCGGCTTGTAATGCTGAGCACCATAAATGACGTCATCTTCCGGCGCTCAGCATTACAAGCCGGCACCGAGCTAGAAGGCTCGCATAGGAGAGAGGGGCGGCGAGCAGGTACTGACCACTCAGTGCCCTCTTTCTCTTACGCTTTAAAAAAAAAAAAAGGGCTTGGGGCGGCAAAGTGCCGCCTGGAGCAGTTGCCCCACTCTACTCCATGGTAGGGCCAGCCCTGGAGAGACTTGTTCCTGGTGGCCAGAGGAACCTTCTAACCTCTAGATTAAAAAATTGTTCGAGCAGGGTCCTCCTCACCTGTTGTTTCTGTAAGTCAAAGTGTTATGTTATAAACTACTATTTATGTCCTGTCTAACCATTGTACGGCACTACAGAATAAGATGGCGCTATATAAAACACTAAACATTTTTCTCTCTTACTTTTTCTAGGAAACATTAACAATATTATTTACCGTATATTTGTTTTAGCTTTTGGTATATTTTTGTTTTATTTTTGTAGGCATAGTAATTTGACTTAATGCTGGATCAACCTTCGCTAAAAACAATATATTGGTACAAAACCAAACAGGATTAAGTTTTTAAAATAAAATGTTTAAGGTGAAAAACACATACAATTTATTATTTATTATTTTTTTTTATCTTTATAGCAACGAAGAGTGTTTCAATTCATTATAATATGCTTTTTTTAATCAGTATATCCTAATAGCACCTGTTGGCCATGGTTTTATAATTCAAATGGTACCCTTTGTATTTATATTTTATTCACTTTAGTATGTCTGGTAACATTGCCTACGTGAATAAATTCATTTTGTATTTAATAGTAATTTGTGACCTATCATTTTTATTAATGGCGTTAAATATTTCATTTGGAAAAAAGATACACTATTCTCTATAATACTCTCATTAAAATATATTTGAATAATTTATTCATAATATGCTTTGTACATATTACATATCAATATGATTATTCATAATTAAATAGCTTATTGAGATGTCATGAAGAGTTATAAGAAAACATTTTTGCATCTGCAATGTCTGAATGCTTGGGGGGACGGGACTATCTATTTAAGAATTGCTTTTCAGACAGAATGCTGTTTGATGCATAGCAAAATAAAACCCTCTCTAACTTTTATTCCTTTGAAAATTTCTATGTGAAACATGAATAGCTTAAGGTATCACGTGGGGGTTCTTAGGGTACTCCAGAATATCTCAATAACTAGTATTAAAAATGGAAATGTAAAATACCCAACTGTGATTGCTGGGATGCTGCTGGGGCCGTGGCCGCATGGAAATACAAGCTGCTCCGTCTTCCACTGGAACAATGCTACTCAATGTATCTTACCAATAGATGGCAGCATTCTGCCCGAAGATATATTAGCCATATATGGTAGTGTGCTCATTGGTTGCCAGCAGGGGGCCCCCTGCTGGCGACCAATAGAGTTGCTCATACGGACATTTAAACTCCTGGCGCCAGAGCTGCTGCGGTACGCGTTAACCCCGTATTAACCCCTTAACCGGAAAAAACGAACAAAAAACGAAGACGAAGAATGTCCACGAATATTCCCCCGAAGAGAACACAGGAACGGGCGAATATTCGCGGAATGTGAAGATTTTTTTTTTGCTGAAGACAAGCACGAAGACGAAGACGAAGAGCCCTCAGGTGCCCAAGTCTACTGTATTGCTATACTTCTGTATACTACAGAAGAGCTATGATTCTTGCTGTCTCCGTTGCTAGTCCTGCCTGATGGTTGAAGTTTCGTGTTCCCGGTGGCTATGGGGAGAAGGAAGGATCATCTGGCGGGGGTGTACCCAGTCGGGGTACAGGTCGTTCCCGTCACAGTTACCTATTGCCCATTGCCCTGGTTGCTTTGCTACATATCTCCTATGCTGCTGGCACCCTATGGGTTAACTGCTTGTATTCATAAGAATGTTTTCATAAAAAAAGACAATATTTATGAACACTCTTAGAGTGGACTGTATGCCACATCATCTAAAATGTCATGCATTAAATGTCCATGATATGTAATGGGATAACACAGCCTTGTAATACAAAAGTAAATCTAACAGTGTTTATTCTATTTTACAATCATATGAATATATGATTGATCAAAACTTGACATTCAGAGTTAAGAGCAGCCCCTTTCCCAGTATTTAGAGATTTCTTATGGCCATGTTTGGTCTGTTCCATTTACAAACCATTCTGGAAGGCAGGATGTTTAAGTATAGCATAACTATCTATTCCATAGCTCTTTTATTTTAGTCATAGCTTCTTCCAAGAAACCATTGAATTCTAAAACTAGAATACCTTACTCCTGCCTGCTGTACATGTTCAACACAATGGCCACTCCATCACTTCTATTATATTTTTCTATATGATTAATTATGTATTCCACTGATATAACAATTGTCACAGAGTAATAACTTTGTTTTTATAGAATTTGGTTTGGAAATCATGTGTGTTAACATATTTTTGTGCAACATTTTTCCTGCTAAAGAGAGAGAGAGAGAAGGAAACAAAAAGGAAAGAAATGAAAGCAATGGAAGAATGATGCTCTCTTTGCTCGGCTGAATGTTCCTATGTAAAACATCATGCAGACAAAGCCGTGTTAATCTACTGTCCCTGCAACATTTGGTTTCCTCTTAGCACTGTAAGAGTTCTTTGAGCTCATAATATGCAGTCAGAATTGCCGCTTGTAAGCTTACAAAAAAGGGCCCTCTTGCCGTTCGGTATCAGTATGCCTTAATGTGTATTTGAAATTGTCAAATTATATATTAGCAATTTTAATGTAATTGTTCATTTTTAATCTCTGCCCTACTCGCTATGGAATCTGCTGGAATAAAAAAAAATGTGATATAATGCTGACACTCACCTCAGGCCACCCAAAGTGTGCAATGGACTGCACTTAAGCGTATACCTATCTGAAAAGCGAGCTTCTACAAACAAAGATTTCACTAGGTGACCAGACTGTAAGAAATAGAGTATAAAGAGCTGTCAGTCTTCTAGTTTATTTTGCCTAAACTCTTAATATTAGCATATAGCAGCAAATGCTTCATGGTTTCAATGTATGACTACACATAGTTGAAGGTATCTCTCACACATTAAATACATTTACATTGTGTGTTTATTTAATTGTGCCAGCTGGAGATTTATTTTTAAAATTTAAAATTTTTTAAATGATATTGTAGCACGATCCGATGCACTTGCTGGTGAGTATTTTTTTTTTTCGGGGCATAGAACAATGTATAAATACGTTTGTTTAAGTACTGTGGACCTGAAAGTTATTTGCGTGATTCCAAAGAAGTGACCATAAATGTGTCTAAACATAGCAAAAATATTTAAGCAAGTGCCATAACAAGTAAGGGTTATTGGCTTTTTAGATCTCAATACTCTGAATTGAAATGCAAACAAAAAAATGTTACGACTGGTTCCTAAAATAAACAAGACGAGAGAATGATTTAGACGTTATTTCATAGTGACTAGTACCGGTATATAAAAGAAAGTCTCTGGGTACAGAAATTCCCATTCTAGGCAACGTGTGCATGCTATAAAATTATGTTTTGCTAGGAAAATAATTAAAGTGTTAAGGTTTGTTAACATTTTAAGTAAATCTATAGATTTCAAATAAAATTCATTTAAGGTTAAAATATTTCCTCAATTCTTTTCAATGATTTCCTGAAAAAACATAGGAAACATTTTATGCAAATATAGGCTTTCGATTCACAATACTGTGAATAGACTCTATTGGTCATTCGTACGGACCTTTAACTCTTGGAGCGGGGAGACCACCCCGGACCAAGTTGCGGCACTCGCCAACAGGGGACTCGTCTGCCATCAACCAATGAAGAGGAGGCCCCTGCTGGCGACCAATAGAGTTGCTCGTACGGACCTTTCAAATCTAGGCGCCAAAGCTGCTGCGTAGTGCGTACCACATTAACCCCGTATTAACCCCGTCTACAAAAAACACAAACAAACTAAGAAAAAAAACAAATACCAAGAAGGTACACGAATATTCGCCCAAACCGAACACAGGAACAGGCGAATATTCATGGAATACGAAGATTTTCCCCCCCACAAAGACAAACATGAATAGTGCCCAAGTCTAATATACACTATTAAAATACTAAAAATTTGTGTACAGTTATTGTATAAAAGGCTATTGGCACTGGTAATTGACAGGTAGCATTGTAAATATTTAACTGGCAAGTTGAGCTGAGGTGGGAACAGGGAAATTTCAACAAATACCATAGATAGTTTTTCAAACCTACTACTAGATCTCCATCATTGGCACCTCCTATTTGCTTATATTTCACACACATATCCCAAGATCCAGGGATTCATTACTCCAGAAAATGCTAACACGAAACAGTCCTCCATAGTGGCCATATAGTGTGGAGGACTATGGATTTCTATAGAGGACTATGGAGCTATCTCTTCCCTGGCTCCTAAATATATCTGCCTTCTATATTACGGTGCGCTAGAACAGCGTTTTTTGTTTTTTTTTGTCTAATCAATGATACAAGCAAAGCATTTAATAAGAATATTTTAATGACCCCCATACTTAATTTTGCTGCACAGGGCATTTAGCTAATCACAGATCACGCTGTTCTTTTCACGTTGAGGTCCCATAAGATATCCCTTACACCATTAAAATAACATTAGTCATGGCTAAATCACCACTCCCACTGAAACAATTTACATCTGTTAGGGAATATTATGGATATGTGTCATGTTACAAAGAAAGAAAAACAAAGTATCAAAATAAACTAATTTCTCTTCCTGCAATCCATTCCCAATAATGTTTATATCCCTGGAGCAAAGATACGTGAGCAGGATTCAGATTAGTGTGATCTATGTGCAATAACATAGAAGTTCTTCTCCAAATAATTAAGTATTTAGTAACACAAATATCTATCGTTTACAGAAAACGTGAAATTTTACAATTATTTGGGGTAATTTTGAGAGAAGCTTTTTTCAAAGCTATTTAGATCAATAAATAGTTTCATATATTTAACAGTATTTTAACTGAGAAAATGTAGGTGTGTTAGCTATGCTTGGTTAAATGCAGATATTTCCCGGGTTTTTTTTAATGTTTCATTGACATACAAACCGAATATTTAGTTGATTTTTTTATACACATTATTTGCACTTTTAGTGTTGATATATGCATATGTAAAAGTGTTACTAATAAAGCTATTCCATATTGTTACTAAAACATTTTTATTAACTATAAAAATAACAAAATTCAACAAGTGAACTGACAATGGGCAGTCCCTAAATCCAATTGAAAACAATGCATTTTGAGCCGGTACATGTACGGGCTTTGTCATTAAGGGGTTAAAAGCTAATTAGCTGGGGAATTCACAGTTCTGATATAATATAAAACAAAATTCACTGAAAATTAGATAAAAAATGATTGAAAGAGTATACCATTTTTCATATGTGCTCATATATATATATATATATATATATATATATATATATATATATATATATATAAATTTTATACTTTCCGATGCTTGTAAGCTGAATGAAAAAAATCCCTGTCATTAAAAGTAATAACCAGAATAAAAAAATCCCCCACATTTTGTGTTTGCTTTTGTCTGTGCAACATTGTCTGTGCAGATAAATGTTCAACTTTTGTATTATTTAGGTTCCTGTTATAAGAAAATGCTATATAAAATTTGGCCCACTGACAGTTTATTAATTTCTTTTGCTCAGAAGGGCTGTATTCTATGCCCAAATGGTCTATTATTCAAGGAATCACAAATTGTACTTAGACTGAAATTTATGTAATTAAGAGTATGAGTCATTTTTCACATGCAATTGTGTTTGTGTTGTGACACTTGGCTAAAAGCATTGCATGCATGGTTCTACTTGGGTATTTATTCTTTTTCTTGCTACAAGTGGTTTTATGTTAAGAAACTAATTGTTCTGGACAAACAAGGACAATTCATAGCCCTCTATAAAATATAGCCACATACGTCTACAAAATATACAAACAAATAAATAATTTGGAATATTCATATTGTCTTCTATACTTTAATAACTTATGATGTTACTCCTACTTAATTTTAAATATTCTTGTTTATTATTAAAATATATAACAGCACAATAGACATTGCATTTGGTAGTCTTTACGTAAGATAAGAATGTTTACTGCTACTAAAATTATCTTTCTCCCTTGCTATTACACATGTGGTTGAGGACTCTGGGTGCAAATTCATGACATAATATCTCACCACTAGCAACTACTACATTCACAAAAGGAAAATACAGAATTGTGGTGATGGAAACATTTCTCTTCAGATCTTCAGGTCTTCTAAAATTTTGATCCTGAACTCCATAAAACCATATATTAAGGTGCACATATAGGGAATTAGCATTTTTGATAGTTGAACTGCCCAGGGGCTCGCAGGGTTTGGGGGTCCTGCAGGAGCAGGGCTGGCTAGGGAGGTCATGGATCTCCCTCTAACTGGCTGAAAATGAAAGATAAGAGAGTGTGAGAAAACGTGAGTGTCTGGCTCAGTATAAAGTGATGGCAGTTAAGGTGTACAGTACACCATTCCTATCACTATATATTGAGCATGGCACTCCCTGGCTCGGTATAAAGTGATGGCAGTTATGCTGTACCACTGTCAATGACTGGCTCAGTATAAGTGATGGAAGTTATGCTGTGTGGTTCAGTATATGGTAGTAGTGGGAGTTATGCTATACCACTGTCTATGTCTGGCTCAGTATATCATGATGGGAGTTATGCTGTACCACCGTCAATGTCTGGCTCAATATTAAGTTATGGCAGTTATGTTGTACCACTGTCAATGACTGGCTCAGTATGTAGTGATGGTAGTTATGCTGAACCACCGTCAATGTCTGGCTTGGTAGAAAGTAGACAGGTATGCAGTAAATGAGAAAGAAGGAAATTACAACTAAACAGGCTGTACCACCGTCAAGATCGAACTCAGTATGGAGTGATGGGAGTTTTGCTGTATGGTACTGCTTAATTCCAATTACTAAATACTAAGTAGACAGTGATGTTGGTACAGCCTGTTTAGCTGTGATTTCCTTCTTTCTCATTTAATGCACCTACACAAAACGGGTTTTTACAGGACAAGAAAAGCTTCATTAAGATACCATTATTTTTCATTTACTGCCCATATTATTTAATATATATTTAACAAAATAATATGTCGTTATGCGATGTGAAATAAACACAAATGAAAATATGTTCACACTGTTTTAAAGTTATCTTTTTTTATTACTACAAATACTTAAAGTTTAGAACTAGAAGGTGTAACTACAAGGGAGGGGCTTTACTGGGAAGGTCATGATAGGGCATGGCTAAGGGAGGTTCATCACCTTGGGGGCTCATGACATTTTTATGCCTGGGGCCTTGGATGGTCTGAGTCTGCCCCTGGTTGTGCCTGGTATCTAGCATAGTAAGATGTTTGCAATCTAATCACTGTTCTTAAAAACCACGGCTCTTTGTACAACTGGTCATTTTGCAAAACATGTACTTTATTTTAAGAACTCAATAATAGTAACATTTCCCAAGCAGGCAATAAACATCTCACAGAGTTATCACAACACTTGACATTTGTGTGCATTATTATGATCAAGAATCCAAAATACCTCTTGAAAATGTCAACCGTACTAACGGAGATGTCATTAACTTTAATAAATAACATCTGTGGTATCCACACAGTGTCAGGATTATTGCCATCTTTTTCTATAAGAAACAGGAAAAACATTTTTATGGCTTTTAATGTTGTTTAATGTGGTTAATATCACTGTGTTTAGGAAATTGTATTTTTTATCAGTATAGTATAGTTTTATAAAAGCTTGTGAATTAGTTTTCATCAATTTCTGTTTATTTGTAACATTGACTGGATATTTAGAATAAATCCAGCAGATCTACCCAAGCAATTAATTTGAAGAATCCAAACTTATTTTTAGACACAAAGTCTCTCAGCTGATCATACGCAGTACGCATATACTTGCATAGTTAATGAGGTTTAAAACAGACATAAGCCTATCACAGTTAACATAGAAACACAGATGTATAAAAAGCGACGGCAGATAAAAAACAGCCCATCTAGTCTGCCCAACCTCTGAATACTTTCCTTAGTCCCTGGCCTTATCTTATATCTACTCTATATCTATCCCATATTTCCTGATATTAAGGAAATTTCCTGATTTTAAACATTTTCCCCCTCTAAAGACTATGTTCTCTTGTTCTGGTAGTATTTCTTCTTTTAAATACTCTCCCTTCATGATGTTGATTCTCTTTGAATGTTTCATATCCCCCAATCACGTCTTTTTTCTAGGCTATATATGTTGCGATCGTTTAACCTTTCCTGGTAAATTTTATCCTGCAGGTTTTTTATCGTGTTAACCTTCCCAAGACATTCTTACCTATGTTGATCCATATAAAGGCAATAAAAATAGCTAATGCTTAAACTCTTTAATTGAATCTCAATTCTTTTCTCAGAAGATAAAGTCAGATTGGAGAAAAGTGCTGACGGAATCAGAATGCTTCAAAGCCAATCAGCAGATAGCATCAACAAAGCAAGTAGCACCCAGGAAAAGAAATGAATGCAAGGAACCTATAGTAGAATTGCAAATTATCTTAATATGCAAATATCATCATCAAAAGGCATCTTAGATTATATCATCTGATAGATTTGCCTGATACTAGAGCAGGTTGTGTTATGGAGGTAACTTCACTAACTACTCTTTAAATCACTTGGAAGCACTTGACTAAGCCAACTAGAGCAGCAAGCAGTCTATTCACAAAAAAGTCAAGTTACTGTCAAGCCAGGTCTGTTGCAGTCAAGTTGGAACTCTGCCATTGAGTACAATTAAATTGTTGATATATTGCATTCGACAAACAAGAAAGCTGTTTAGTTGATCATAAAGTCCATCAGATGTTTTGGTCAGACCTTCAGTCTTCGCCTAGTCTGAGGATTTGTTGGCGGTTGAGTTTGTCATCAGGCCTGACAGTTTGAGTTTTTAAACTCAACTCTCAGTTTCCTGCACAATGCACTGAACCTAGAAACTCGAAACAACTAAATCATTGGTAGATAGATCCCAGAGTTTGCGGAATCTGTGAACAGACAAAATCCCATCAACTGCTTAGATCTAAGCCCAAAAAGTAGGCATAAAGATGAAAACTCATCACTAAACACTTAGTTGCAATAACATAATGGTTCACGTTGAGTAGTGCATTATTTAAGATTACACTGATCTGGTTATGTGAATATAATTTTCATGAATAAATGTCATGCATTATGTGCAGCATGTAATCTTTTAGAGTTATTTTGTCAGCTCTTTTCATTTCATAATTAACTAGATCAAATTATATGCCAACTTGAAATTGGTGCAGATCCAGTAGAGTCTTGGCATCATAGTGTGGACATAATACATGTTCACAGTCCTATGAGACATCATCTGTGAATCTGTGTAATGGGTATGTAGAAAACTGGAACCCTGATGCAGAGATTGGACCAAATGCCGATCCACCAAACAAGCATCAAGGAAACCAGGACGTCACAACCAAATCAAAATATAGATGCAGAGTCAGGAGGCAGAGCCAGGTCAAAACCAAACTGGAAACGTCAGAACCAAATCACTGAGAAAGCGTAGCCGTAGGGCAGGCTGGGTCGAGATACCAACAGACAGACACCAAACTGGATCAGGAACCAAGAGCAGAGTCAAAAGTAGAGCCAGGTGAAATCCCGAGTCCCTTCAATGAAAAAATAGCATTTTATAAAGCACTTCTGGGTTAATTTGAGGTCAAACCAAAAAAAGTAGAAAAAATTTAGTTTGTGACGTCATTCCCGAGCACAGCGTTCTCCCGCATGCACATGCAAGATACCACGTACAGATGAGTTATCACCACAAGTAAGGCCTGAATGCGGCCTACTCGCAGCCTTGCAGCTACAGAGGTAAGTCCTGACAATCTCGTACTATTATAGTTTTTGCATGCAGCCCTTATTAAGCATCTTGATGTGACACTCCAGAATCCTCCAAATGCATTTGACCCTTCCCACACCCCTAGCTGTTTGGCATGGAGAACATGTGTTAGGGGATTCTCCATACTCAATAATGAAACCTCCATTTAAATTTGACAGCTTCTGGAACTATTAATTGGGATCTCTGAAATAAGGGATATGTACTATGAAGTTAATGTTACAGTGCATCCAATTTAGTAAGGAGAATATTTTCAGTTATATTCACAGATTTATATTGTAATTGTGTTCTCTGTTTCAGTGATTTGCAGCTATGACAGTAGTGATTTTTTTACAAGGCACGCATTGCAGTGAATGTGTTCCTTTCTATGGAAATGACATCACAATATCTTCAGGGAGCAGAAGTTCCTTCTATTGTTAAGATATGGTTATTATGTTTCTTGAACAGATGTTACCAAATATTGCCCATTGTGGATTGTTTTTCAGTATTTCAATGACTGTAGAGTCCTAAAACAGGCTATATTAAAGAATAAAAAAATAATCTAATTATAGATATAATGTACTGTTGTAATAGATTTTTCTTGAGATACAAAATCTAAAGAAAGAAAGAAAGAAGAAAGAAAAGAAAGAATAACTAGAAGATGAAGAACAAGAACATGTGAGATGCGGACGCAGAGCTCCGAGATGCACAAGCAGTCAGCAGAGAACGCTGGGCGACATTCATATTGACATTAAAAGACATTAAGAGAGAAAGAGCCAGTGGATTTGGGATGAAAATTCTGAGCTTTTTGCCTAATTTTCTTCCATTTAGTGGGGGGCTGGCCTTGTTTCCGGGGATTTGTATGATATTCGGAAAATTTTGTTAAATTTGCAAGTCTACAAGTCTACTGTATATCATGCTAAGCACATGCTAAGCACATATATCTATATGGGAAAATGTAGGTCCTCTTTACGCATATGTTTATTTTTAAGCATCTATTGTTTTTTGCATTTATGGTTTATATAAAAGAAAATTGTAGCCGGCCTAATAAAATAATGTAGCGTTCACGGCTGACTTTAATTCAGCTCAAAATATTTAAATTTGCTACAATATAAATAATATCTATTTTTTCCTGCTACGGTTGGGTCATGAGAATAGAGGTATTTACAAATCATGGCGCTAAGATTTAGTAAATTATGTATTTTTGTAATTGCTCTTTAGAATAATAAAGTCATGACAAAAAATCTTTAAGCATGCATTGCATTCCATGATTCTTTTTTTCCAAAGCCTGTAAAAATAGATCTGCCTTTCTATTTATACCGATATGAATTGCCAAGTTCTCAAAAGATAAAAACTTTACTTGCCAAGTATTTAGATCAGTATTTAGTATCAAAAATGTTCTCAATCGCAAAATATAGATATACCTATTTTGAGTTATCATTAAGCATACTTAAAACCCTTTAAAAGGAAAACAGGAACTGCACTCTCTTTTAACTCAAAGGACTAAACAGGCAAAAGACAAGTTAAAACACACATTCGCAGGAAGTTGTGTTCTACGATAAAGAATAGGATCTACGACAACACAGGATGCATTCTGATGTGCTCCTTTCGTCTAAAAGGATATACATCAGAAGCAAAAACATATCCTTTCCATGCTTGCTTCAAGTCTGCCTTCAGTGTAGAGCTACTGTGTTTTAAGTTCGGAAAAGGACAAGGAGAAGGATGGTACTCCCTCGGTTAACACTGGTTCTTGCCGTACTGCCGCTGTTAGATGGGATACTTGCAGATGGACACATCGAAGCTCTGTGTTTTGACAAGGCCTGCTACACCGTGGACCTGGGCAGCAACACTTTTGCGGAGGCCAGGGAGAAGTGCACCAACAATGGAGGGGATCTGGTCACTATCAAGAGCAAAGAAGAATTTGAGCAAGTGAAAAGGTTAGTTTTGAAACTGCCCGATCTAGCTGACCAGACGCTAAAGCTTTGGATTGGACTCCAACTCAAGCAGTGCTATATTCGCCATAAGTTGTTGAAGGGCTTTCACTGGGTAACAGGAGATCAGGACACAGAAGAAAGCCAGTTCTCTAACTGGATGCAAGAACCTAGGAGTACGTGTGCCCAGAACAGGTGTGTCACAATGAATCTGGACGCCGCCTCTCATAATAACTATAAGTGGCTTGATGGCAAATGCACATCCCCTGCCAATGGCTATATCTGCAAGTTTCATTTTAAAGGCATGTGCAAGGAAGTGGCCCTTGCAGGCCCAGGAATTGTTAGCTATAATACACCGTTTTATTTCATGACCACTTCTCTGAATTTGGTTCCACACGCCTCACTAGCTGAGGTAAATTGCGAGCAGAACGATGGAAAATTGCCAGATTTTTTAATATGTAAGGAACGGATGGAGAATATCTTTCAGTGGGCTTATACTGGGGTTAATGGAAGCGTTGTTGGGCCTTTGTGTGGGTCAACAGAACTAGGATGCAAGCATAGTAATGGAGGCTGTGAGCAGGAATGCATTGAGGATCCAGATACCAGGTCCGTTCGTTGTGGCTGCAAGGATGGATATGTGCTTTCATCTGATTTAGTCTCATGTGTTTTACCACAACACTGTGAACCCAATCCATGCCAGCATAGCTGCACAAACCTCCAGCATGGATTTCAATGCACATGCTCTCCGGGCTTTGTGCTTGCTGAAAACCAATTAAACTGCACTGATGTGGATGAATGTCGACAAAATCCTTGTGACCAGGTGTGTATCAACACCTTAGGAAGTTTCCAGTGCAATTGCCAGGAGGGTTTTATAGTAAAAGGAACAGATTGTATAGATATAGATGAATGCATTGACTCGACCTGTACCCAGGGCTGCTTAAATACCCATGGCTCTTACTATTGTTCTTGCAAGGAGGGTTATGAACTTGGCAACGACGGTTTTTCCTGCTTGGACAAGGATGAATGTATTAATTCACCGTGTGCTGAAAAGTGTCTTAACACCATCGGGAGCTACATTTGTTTTTGCTCTGAAGGATACTTACTATCTTCCGATGGCATCTCTTGCAATCCAGACATGCAAAACGAAAATACACATGCAAATGTCAACCCTACAGGCAATCAAACCATAAGCAGCATACACGGAGATGACACCTACAACCCAACAATAATCCCGTCATATCCTAATTCTGTAATTGATCAGTCTTACACAACCATGCCTGAAGGTAGTGGAGTCTATTTAAAGCCTACTCCATCCATGTCTCCTGATGCTGGCAGCTCTTTAGGAAACGAGTCTGTTTATCATATACAAGGTGGTGGATCAGATTCACAGAAAACACTCATAATAGTGAGTACACTCTGTGCCTGCGGGGTTTTGTTACTTCTGGCTGTTGTTGTGGGAATTGTGTGCTATAGAAGAAGAAATACAGAAAAAGAGGAAGAATACAAACCAGCCAATGCCGCAGATAATTACTGTTGGGTCCCAGAACAGTCTAATAGAGATGTGAAGAATGATTACAGGTAGTGTAAAGAAATGAATACGAACCACACTTTTATCGATTGACATGTATGGTGCTAGGGGATGAAACAACCGCAACATTACAAAAAATAAGCATGGACAAAAAGAACTGCAGACATTTGTGTCTTTTAATGATAAATGTAACCCTGTTTTCTTTAGCATTGCCACAAAATGATTTCTGTTAATTCCGGGTAAAAACCAGCAGTACAAAATGTTAGATTTCAAAGATTTCAATGATATTTCAAAAAAATTAAGAGGGTATGGGAATTTATTAAGAAAATCATTAGACATTTACAGTGTTGTGGCATGTAAGCTAAAGCCTTTTTAGTTCTGATACGCCTTTTACCCAGGTGAATAACAATTTATGGATTAAATTGATATTTCCTAAAGTAGAGTTTAGATAGAAATGTGTTCTAGAAAATCTAACATGTCTCGATTAGTCAAATAAAAAAAAAATCTTTTTAATTTCTCTAGGAAAATGGAACTTGTGTTATTGATAAGTGTTTCTATGTTAAAATGTTTTTTTTTTTGGTCTTTTGAGAAATGTTACTACCCTACACTTTAAAATGCAATTTCACCAAACTGCAAAATAAAGAATTTGTTAAGTATATATTTCCTGCCTTATTATGTAAGCAGATGATTGATACAATAACATTTTTGTATTTTCATAAGGAGACTAGATTTGATTCTGGTAAAAGACATTCGATGAAATATTTTAGGGGTTAATATATTAAACATTTTACCTAACATCAATAATTATGCATTGTGAATTTGTGACATGCTAATCATCATCTACAATACGGTATAATGCACAAAATTGTTTTTTTTGCACATTTTTGGCATTTTTTTATTTGCACTTCCATCAATCAGCAAAGGGCAATGATACACACTTTTGGTGAATGTGCTAAAGCAAGAGTTGGTTAGAGAGCTGTGGTTTCACTGAATTCATCATAAATCTTGTCTGTCTGTAGATCTTTTCCAAAAAATAAATAAATATGAATTAATAAGTAAGATGTCTGACCTTTGTTATGTAAACTGTGAATTAAAAGCAAACTTTCTTCATTTCTTCCTATAAAAGTCCAAGGCACTGGTTATCACTATGGCATACAAAGGATTAAATGTGTCTTAACTACAGTTAACTAATATGTAGCGTTGCTATACCTATTCAGTCCTTTGAAATAGAGATTGCTTACTTTTTCTGTTCCTTTGGAACTTAATGTACTAAATTTCTATTTAACTAATAGAAAAGGGGATAAAAAGGGGATGCTAGTTGAAATGTTCTATTTTATTTCATTACTACCATTGGCCATACTTCTTTTTTATATCTTTTCATGTAAAAATTCAAAATAATATTTTTCACATGTGGGAAATTTTAATTAATAGTTTAATGAGTTTTTTGACGCTAGGCATTCATTAACATGCCTTCAGAAATCAATATGTCCGGAAAAGCAGCATATGACATGGTACACAGTTAAAACAAATTAGGAAAAGAAAAGGAAAAAATAAGAAAAAGAAAATGAAGGGAATTACAAATAAGCAAAACCTACCGGGGCGCCAGGTTGAAATGTATGAAAAATTGCTTAATGTTAAAAAAGTTGTATGGGATGTCAATTATTGCTACAAAATTTTGAAAAAGTTGTCCACTGTTGTCCACTGTGCTTCACAGCAATCTACTACCATTATATTCTATCATTCCCTTGAACTAGAACTTTCCTATTCCTAGAACTTTGCTATCCACTTCCTGTCCACCACACAATCTCAAACTAGCAAGATGTTTTGGTTTATCAGGGTGTGGTGACCTATCCAACAAGGCTAGCCACAGGCCTGTTTGCAATGCAACACCAAGAAGATCGTTTATCTGAGTGAATGTCTAGACCAGATGCATCCAACATGCGGCCCGCGAACTCGAGGTACGGCCCGCGTAAGATCGGCAGCCAGGGCAACCGATCTTACGCGGGCCGCACCTCGAGCCCTGCTACAACAAGAGCCCTGCTACTTACCTGTTGGAGAGGAAGCGGAACCCAGCAGAGTTCACGTGACATCACATGACTCTGCTCCAGTCTTGCTTCCTCTGTGCAGTACTAGAGAACGCAGAGGGAGGCCGTGCCCCCTGCTGAAGTTTGTGAGCGGCATCGTGGAGCTGCAATGCAGGTAAGGGGGTGGGGAGGGTGTTTGAATCAGTATGCGTGATTGAGGGAATGAATCTGTGAATGAATGAGTATATGAATGAATGAGTGTGTGTGATAGCATGGATGTGTAAGTGCTGGAACCTAGGCATGATGGGACTGTGATTGCTGTTAGCAATCACACTCCTATCATGCCAAGTCAGCCAGTACATGCTGAAACCTAGCTAGCTGCTCCCCTTGTGTATTGATGCTGCCAGCTGTATCGGGTCTGCACATCACTTACAGCCACCCTGTACCAGCATGTACTGGCTGACTTGGCATGATAGGAGTGTGATTGCTAACAGCAATCACAGTCCCATCATGCCTAGGTTCCAGCATTTACTGATTGGATGTGTAAGTGCTGGAACCTAGGCATGATGGGACTGTGATTGCTGTTAGCAATCACACTCCTATCATGCCAAGTCATATTGCTAATTTTTGTCCAATTGTGGTATTAACTACTTTTATTAAAAATGTGAGCTTTTATTATTATTTTTAAAGGTGGGGGGTCATTTTGAGTTTTGGCTAAGTGAACCGTGAATGTTTTGGTCCAGAATTTTCATTTTGGTGCATCCCTAGAATAAATAGAACTATTTCATTTTTAATTATCTTGAATTTGTAGTCACAAAGCTTTCTAGGCCCAGAAATCAGTGAGAGGAAAAGTAAAGGTTTTGTGAAATTTTCTTTATTTTAATCTGCATATCTTATTAAAGGCCATATTTTCTCACAGTGAAAAATTAGTGCGACCTGGGCACGTATACAGTTCTGATGAAGTGGCCCACTGCAGAAAAAACTTGGACGCCCCTGGTCTAGGCCCATAAATCCTGAATGACCAGACAATGGCACCACATATGTATGTGAGTGCTTCCAGGTGAGGACTGATCAGTTTTAAAATAAAGTGACACTTTAAGGTACCCAATACTTCTACAAGTATAACCAAGATTTTATTTCAGACTGAATATGTAAAATACTGTGGCATATGGGAGAAACCAACCAAATGTCCACCACAGTGTGTTAACCCCTATGTTTTTGCAAATCAACCTAATGCCCCACTCCTGGTTTTGAGCTTCAGGGAAACATCTGAGCACATTGTGCTGCCTCACAACAACAACGCTGCTAACGTAAAGAGAATAAACAAATTTTTAGACAACTTTGGCCTCCTTCTATTCTGAGTAAAGCTGAAGATGTCAGCAAAAATGGGTATAAAAACTGCTTGGAAAGCAGAATCAGAAACTTGCAAAACAGGTACAGAAATGTAAATGCTTAAACTCATTTTGACTGCAAATACCCTGCCTAGCCATGACATATTATATTAATGACACATGGAAGGTTTTTTTCCTTGAGAAATTAAAATGAATAGAAGAAATCTGGTGAAAGTGTCTACAAGCCAAATGGAAATGACTTGATTTCAGAAAATCATGTTGAAGCAGTAGTAATCTTTGCCATCACATTAGGAAACCATTAGTGATCCATTTCTGGTCAGTGATAGTTTCAGGTGAAACTAAAAGGCATGTATCTAATTCTGTGTGAAGAGAAACACTATAATATGTCCAGAGAGGAGCAGGCCCCTTTTGGCCCGGGTGAAAAGTATAGCCAAGTAGCCCCACGCCTCCCTCCGCGCTACTAAAATACACATTCACGACCGCTCTCCTTCATAAGCTTACCTGTCAGCCGCTTGTCTGCTTTCTCCATGGCATGTATCCAAATACAGTGAAACATGACAGTTATAGGTAATAGATGTGGTGTAAACACTACAAGAAACTAAAGTGGCAAAACCGGTGAATGTCTAAGAATAATTTTTAATTGATACATAAACATCCATATTCATAACAATTATGATAAATGCCACTGGAAACAAATATGCACACTTGTGTTACTGTAGAAGCCATAAGTTGTACCAGAATACACAGTACTGATAATAGTTATCTTATCTCTGTACTCCACCATCTAAGTAAGCGGTCTACACACTCATCTTCTACATATCATAACACACGCCTTTTATTTACTTAAGATGGGTACAGCTAATGCTAGTTTCCCTTATGTATACTATGTACTATTACACTACTTTATGTCACTTTATGTCACTTGTATCATTCATGTATCTAATTATATTAAATTGTATTTCATCTATTCTACGGAAATGCAAAGAAAGAAATTACACACGATAAGAACCAACATAGGATGATGAATATGACACACAGACACATATTATTTCTTTATTATTTTACCTGTTTTTATCAGATTATGGGTTCACCAGTATAGTTGTAACTTTTCACAATTTGTAATATGTAGAATATCTCCTATTTTTTATTATTATAATTTGGCTATTACTTTTTAGGCCATTTTTTTGAGTCATACGCCTCTGAAGAAGTCTTTTTGATGAAACAAATTTAAAAAGGACTTCTATAATAACACACGTATACTAACGCTCATATATAAATATTTGTTTCTGATGGCACTTATCATGTATTTTCAGACATTCCCCAGTATTGCCATTTTAGTTTCTTCTAGCACTTACACCAACCACATCTATTACATTATGCAATTGCTTTTGAGCAATGGGAACAGCCCTAGTTGGTGTTTAAAGCCGCTTTCTAGATTTTCCTTTCTATTTTATTCTTCTCCTTTTCTATCTATCCATTACTACTGGCCCAGGTCTTTACCATGTTTCCAATGACAGTTATAGGTGATATCACAAAATAGAAATGGTCAAACATATGATACCAAATATTATTGAAACTCCAAAATAAAATAAGACCTGTACTAACAAAATAAGGGTTATTCTGCTAGAGGTTCAAAAACTTTTGCTATCCCAAGGATATGGCACTGGACATTGTAGAGGTAGAATACGGTTATTCACTAAGATATCTGGGAAACATTTGAAATGAAAGCTAAGGTCTGCAGTCCCTCGTTGTACTAAAGGGTTAGTTAAGTGAAATGTGCAATCTCAATGTGCATTGTCAGGCCCTTAGTGTTTATTCTGTACTTAAAGAACATTGTGCACGGACTGAACTCTTCACAATAGGATCAGAGGCATGGAATGCAATTCCTTCCTTTAACAGGAAAAAGGTTTGGCTAGACATAAGCGAAAAGTTGGGGTGGAGTCACCATGAATTCCTTGGATTAGAAAAATAGGTAGTGGTCTTCGTAGTTTTAAAACTACAAACACACTTTAGTTTTGACTAAGACGTTAAGAAAACAATAGAAAAATCAAATAATAATGTTCCACAATTGGGTTTTCTAAAGAAGGCAAAATTACAGATTTGGTTTGGAGACATTAAAAATGAAATAACAGGAATGGAATATGTTCCTCAATGGGCATAACCTTTAGTTATTTTGGGACATATATATATATATATATATATACAAGTAGCTAATCAGCCAATCACATGGAAGCATTTAGGTATGTAGATGTGGTTGAGACAACTTGCTGAAGTTCAAACTGAGCATCATAATGGGAAAGAAAGGGGATTTAAGTGACTTTGAACGTGTCATGGTTGTTGGTGCCAGACAGGCTGGTCTGAGTATTTCAGAAACTACTGATCTACTGGGATTTTCATGCACAACCATCTCTAGGGTTTAAAGAGAATGGTCCGAGAAAGAGAAAATATCTAGTGAGAGGCAGTTGTGTGGCTGAAAATGCCTTGTTGATGTGAGAGGTCAGAGGAGAATGAGCAGACTGGTTCGAGATGACAGAAAGGCAACAGTAATTCAAATAACCAATCGTTACAACCAGGGTAATACCACCTCTGAACACACAACAGGTCGAACCTTGAAGCAGATGGGCTACAGCAGCAGAAGACCACACCAGGTGCCACTCCTGTCAGATAAGAACAGAAAACAGGCCACAATTCACACAGACTCCCCAGAATTGGAAGACTGGAAGAATGTTGCCTGGTCTGATGAGTCTCAATTCCAGCTGTGACATTCAAATGGCAGGGTCAGGCCTTGGCGTAAACAACATGAAAGCATGAATCCATCCTGCCTTGTATCAACGGTTCAGGCTGGTGGTGGTGGTGTAATGTTTTGGGGGACATTTTCTTGGCACACTTTGGGCCCCTTAGTACACATTGAGCATCACAGTATACCCATCTTCTGATAATGCACCATGTCACAAAGCTCACCTCATCTTGACAATGAGTTCACTGTTCTCCAGTGGCCTCCACAGTCACCAGATCTCAATCCAATAGAGCACCTTTGGGATGTGGTGGAAAGGGAGATTCGCATCATGGATGTGCAGCCGACAAATCTGCAACAACTGTGTGATGTCCATCATGTCCATATGGACCAAAATCTCTGAGGAATGTTTCCAGCACCTTGTAGAAAGTCTGCCGCGAAGAATTAAGGCAGTTCTGAAGGCAAAAGGGGGTCCATTCCGGTACTAGCAAGGTGTACCTAATAAAGTGGCCGGTGAGTGTATATGGGCCATGGTGTGTAGCCCATGCTTCCTTACATAGTTGCAATGCACCAGAATTAATTGAATTATCTATAGGGGTTTCTACCCCTTAGCAACGCTCACATCAATGGGAGTTTCCACCAACGTCAGTGGGCGGTTTTGCTGATGTCACGGGAAACACCCCAATTTAAAGGGAAGATGGGCAGGGAGTGGGGCATATCAGGACCCCGCTTCCTCATACCCAGAGGATTAGGGTGTCAACCTTGAGAGCCAGAGAAGCGGGACTAAAACCCAGAGTTCCCAGTTATGTCCATGATATACTATCTCCTGTCAGCTCAAGTGCTGGCTCGATAAAAAATGCTGGCAGGGACCTAGTCACACTCCAAAGCCCTCCAACTGGGAGTGCATCCCTACCACTGATTGGCTGTTTCAAAGGACACTCTGCCCTGGGCTGTCTTTTGTGGGAAGGAATGTGGATGGATATCAGGCAAAATGGGTAGGAAGTAGGCAGGACATGAGTAGGGAGTGAGTGTAACCAAACACTGCTCCCCTGTCCAGAGAAAGAAGAAACAGACCCAGAGATCCAGAAAAGTAGGTCTTCACCTGCAAACGCCAGGTCATACTCAGAAGGTTCCTATGTATGGTAAAGTAGTATAGCATTAAAGCTTATTTCGGTTTGTTCCAGTAAACCTTTTATCTGAGGACGTAGCGGCTGCCAAAGCGGACAGTCATGTGATATTTTGTATGACTCCATAGACTTACATTCGTTAGAGTGTCTAGCTGGGTTATTAAGATTGAACCTTCTATATTTTACCAGAAGCAACATGATATGAAATCCTAATAGATTAGGATAATACTATGGAGCTAAAATACATAGAAATGGATAATATGCTGTTGTTCTCATTCCAGAACTGTTTTAAAAAAATAATATTTTTGAAAATTAATTTATGATTCTGGTAATCTTACTGATGATTTGCATCATGGAATACTGCATTATTATAAGCTTATTACAAACAAACTAGACACTATAAATACCACTGTATTTAAAAGTATATAATATGGAAACACTGCCCTAAGGGATATTTTAGAAACTTTGAATTGTGCTTATAATATTCCCACAGGAACAAAAATTGCTGGAAACGCCACAAAGCACAGGACACAAATAGCCACAGAAACACGGTATTTTCTGTTTGATTTTCCATAGGGCACAAAATGCTATTTTCTGACCAAGATAGCTGGTCCTGTATGGTGAGTTTAAACTGCAACTCTCATACATACTTCTTCTTTAGTGAACAAACCCCACAGCCTATTCCTTATATTCTATAAATACTGGCCTTTCAATCTAAATATACTTGTAGCAATAATGTGCATGGGCCACTGCCAGGGCCGGCCAAAGACTTAACGCCGCCTGGGGCGAAGTTTAAAACGCCGCCCCCCCCTGCCGACGCCGGGGGGGGCGAAGTTTAAAACGCCGCCGCCCCCCCCCCCGCCGGGGGGCATTTTAAACTTCGCCGACGCCATAATCTACGACCCCCCCGGTACTTACCTTTAAACAGTCCTGCGGCGAGTCTCCCTGCTCTGCCACGGTGCCGGCTTGTAATGCTGAGCGCCGGAAATTGACGTCACTTCCGGCGCTCTGCATTACAAGCCGGCACCGGGACCGAACAGGGAGACTCGCCGCAGAGGAGAGAGAGAGAGGGGCGCCGAGCGGGTAAGCGAAAACCACTCGGTGCCCCTCTCTCTCAATCTCCTCCGCTTCAAAAAAAAAAAAAAAAAAGCGCTTGGGGCGGCAAAGTGCCGCCCCTTTTAAAGTGCCTCCTGGGGCAATTGCCCCAGTCTGCCCCATTATAGGGCTGGCCCTGGCCACTGCATAAGTCACATTACATTAAATACCAATATTCTATGTCTCAACTTCCTACATAAACACGTAATATCTTTGTTATACTACAAGGATAAAATCACACCAGCCTACAAGAATGATTTAAAAAGAAATGTACATTTAAATACATTTCAAGAGGGATGGGGTTGAAAGCACACATTTCCTTTCATGTTCTCCTTGTGATAATGTACATGTACCACCAATCTGCCATATCTTAAAAGAAGAACTCTGACATCTTGAAAGCTACTCTATTCTTACCCTGTGACTTTACTGGCCCACTAAAAGTTGTCAAAATACTAGGACCAAAGTAAAAAAAAAATCTATATATATATATAGTGATGTAATAATATCATTTTGGTCAGGTTATTTAAAAAAAATATGAGGTCCATTTATTAAGAAACACAAACAGTACATATTTCATATCACAGCGCATAAGCATCAATCTGCGTTCAAATGTATGGGAAAGAGGCCCCCTGGAACTTTAGGAAAGGGGGAATATGACTGCTGGCCTAGGCCGCGGTATAGGGTTAACAGCAGGGTCACTATTGGATAGGAGGGTGCAACAATGTTGCAGGCAAGGGTTTAAAAGGTGATGGCAAGGTTACTCCTACCTTTTTCCCACCTGGATCATCCATCCTACCCTCCCTCCTTGTTTATGTCATGATATTTCTGGTGTTGCTGCTTGTTCTTTCTTTTTGTAGTCACAGCTGCGGAAGAATACCTACCTCTGGCCAGCGTTTGGAATGGTGAGAAGTCAAGGCTGCGCCCGTATGGGCTTGGGGAGGCGAGACCAGGAAGTGGTAATGGTAAACTCAATAAAAGAGTTTAAAAGGAGCCTGGACGTGTTTCTTGAAAGCAATAATATCACAAGTTATGGATAGTAGATTAATAGGGACAGAACGTTGATCCAGGGATTTATTCTGATTGCCATATTTGGAGTCGGGAAGGAATTTTCCCCCTGGTATGGGGCAATTGGCATCTGCTTCATAAGGGTTTTTTGCCTTCCTCTGGATCAACACGGTAGGGACACAATATGTATATAGGTTGAACTTGATGGACTTTGGTCTTTTTTCAACCTTATGAACTATGTTACTATGTTACTATGTTACTATGCCACCCGGTGGGCTAGAACTTTTGGTTTATGAGTGTGTTGAACTGTCTGCTAGGCTTAATGGCTAGCAGCTGGCAGGTTGTTATAAGGTAAGGTTTTGATATATTGTTAAGCTTGGCATGTGTTAATAAAGCTGTGGCCAACGCCCTTACCTACATTAATGGCTCTTGTTGTTATTGATTGGGGGGTGGGTATAAGGGGTTGGAAGTGGTAGCAGTCTCTAGGTCTAAGAAGTCATGGATGACACATTTCTTCCTATATGTCTGTTACCCCAAGTGGCCTCCTCGTGAGTAGATAGTTAAGAGTTACATTGGAGTTAAACTGGAGGGAAACATACCAGGTACCACTGCAGAAAGCGACTACAACACATCATCGGAACCAGATCAACTCATCCCCATCCAAGCAGTTCTCTCCTATTGTCTCACTTCCCTCAACCACGCCTAGATTGTAAGCTCACAAGAGCAGGGCCCTCTTCTCCTTTGCACCAGTTTGTTATTGTATGTGAAATTTGTTCTACTGACTGTAACAATCTGCAGAATCAGCAGAGTGAAACTACGTTTCTGCAATAAAATGTTCTGCATTTAGAAGTTTTTACTTTCCCTACAAAAGAGATAAACAAGAAGAAAATATTTAACCCCTTCGTGACCATGGATGATTTTATTTTTTGTACCCTACGTGACAAAGGCTGTTTTAACATTTCTGCAGTGCTCATGTTTAGCTGTAATTTTCTTCTTTCTCATTTACTGAACCCACACAATAAGTTATATATTGTTTTTTTCAGGACAAGAAGGGCTGTCTTTAGATGTCATTGTTTTGATTGTATCATATCATTTACTATTTAAAAAAGTATAATAGATGGTGAAAATTTTTGAAAAAAAACTTTTTCTGACTTTTACTTGAAAAATATTTTACTCATCTATAAAAGTTAATTTAAAAAAATGCTAAATAGATTCTACTATTTGTCCTGAGTTTATTTATTTATTTATTTATTTTACATTTTTGGGAAATGACACTGGTGACATCAGCGGAAAATTATTTATACATAATATATTTTTACACTTTTTTTAAACAATTTTTATTTTATTTTTTATTTATTTTTTCTTTGTTTTCATTTATTTCACAAATAGATTAGAAAGCTGGGCTCCATTGACTTTCATGGTTGAATGTTCTCAGGAGGGTCTGGAGAGATCCTCATCGAAACTTTTTCAACTCTTTTATTTTTTGAAAGGATGTGCAAAATCACTCGCAGTGGCGGTTGTCACGGCGCATCCTGGGGTGTGAGTCCGGTGTTGCTGAACCACTGAAGTTTAGAAAGCGATCGTTGATTGCCTCCTAAACTCTTTTAAAACAGGCATCCACCATCATACACTTTATGGCGTACGTTGACGCCCCGGGAGAGGCCAGGCATGGCCCCTGATGCCGATCTCAGTGTTGCTGAATGCCTCTACACCGTTTGGGTGCAGAAAGCAAGTAGATCGATTTCTGCACCCGTTTTAAGCCAAGACCGTCCTGGCACGTCAGTTGTCACTAACTGGATGTTAGCGCATGACATATTTGGGCCGTCAATTGCCATTAAAGGGGTTAAAGCAGGCACTTCCTATCTTCAGTGGTCACAACGATCAATGGTGTGTACATTCAGTTACTACTCAGAATCAGTATGGTCTTATAGTAAGCATTTGTGTAAGGCTTCGTATGACATACATGGGGCCTCATTGTACATATATGTAAGGACTTACTTACCTCTACTGCCATCTCCTGCCATCACCAGGCCTCTCTCTCGTAGAGTGCTCACCCAATGACATGGGCGGCTCTTAAAGGGACAGCATCACCCGATTAACCCCATGTCCTGGTGGGCTTACTATCCCTGCCCTTTTGTGGCGTTAACGGCTGCTCTTCATTGGTATATATTCTTTGATTTCTGGAGACTTCATTGTCAAACTAAAAGAGCTCCCAGGCTGTCCCAGGTGGATAAAGACTGAGAATCATTGTTTTCCGTAACAGTTTACCATAACACACCAGGAACTTTCAGATCCACTATTTGTGGCTTTGCATGAAGGCAGCTGGAACTGATTTGCTCAACTATATCAACAAAGACTGGATGTTGTAACCATGACAGTTTAACCACATTTTATATACAGTATATACAGATTACAGTTATATATATATGTTCAGAGTCAAAAAAAAATTCTATTGTTTTCAGTGCTGGAAAATTTGAAGACTCTAACCATGACTATTGGCTTAGCACAATTCTTTATTATATATTTCTAGCCACAATCAATGGAAAAGTACAGAGCTCTTGAGGCTTCTGTCTTTAGCCATGGAAACATTTACATGAACTTCCAAGATAATTGTATTTTCTTTTACCACAGTGATTACAAGATTTCAATCTGCTTTATATAAAGAGTTCCCCCCCAAAAAAATCAAAATACATCTATTTTATTGTTTGTTAGAGACAGGTTCCATAGGATAAATGTATATTTATGCTACAGCCTACATTATATATGCCAGAATCAAAATAAACAGAATAAGTGGAGCAAATGGTTCAAATTTACCGTGAGATTTCTTCTTCCTCTGTTTCTGATTATTGTTCTAAACGTCATATTTCCACTTACTGCATATTCTGACGAACTGTATTTTCAAGTATTCAATTTCAACTGATTGGGTTGCAGCAGAGCATGCACTGTGTGTACAATTAGAGGGTTTTACAAGTTCTTGTCGGTTTGGAAACACACAGTACGCTAGGCCACTGACTTAAGCTTTTACAAGATATCCCTAAATGCATTGAGGCCAAACACAAGCCCCTATTGTGCTCAAGCCACAAAAAAATAGCAGGGCATATTTTGCTTGTGTCCCTTTAATTTGCCATTTAATTAGATCTTTAATTTATAAATACAATTATGATAAATAAGTGGAAAGGCCTCTCACGGGAAGGAAATTTAAACATGCAAGGAATGGGCATATGGCTCTCCTCAACCTATGATGAAACCAGGGACAACTTAAAGTTTGAACCTTTACATAAAGAAAAACAGGCAGACTACATGACCCTTGGCCTCATCTTAGACTAAGGATAGCCGATATGCGTATCTAATGAATGTTTAAATCCCTTCACTGAAATATTTTATTTTTACTTTGGACTACTAGATACATGGGTGGTATGTCATGTTGGACACTTTTCTAAATGGGAAAATAAATATTTTTCTCCTTGAACATAATTATGAAAAGTGCTGTACAATAAGGTAGGTTAGCATTGACATAAACCTGGTTTTATCTCATTTTGCTCCAATAAACAGGCCACGAGGCAAGAGTTATTTCGGGTGATTTGCTCAAACATCACACTGAGCTGATTCTTTATGGCAATGCTAATAAAGTACCTACTTGAACCACAATACTCTTACCTTCATAGATTATTATTAGTCAAAGTATCAGGCTGTGTGATTGAGATTGAGCCTTTCAGGTATATTAACTAAAGGGTGAGCTTGCAGGAAAGTCGTGGTTTTAGCTCCCCTTAGCACCGGAGTAAGTCCCCATGGACCTGATATCGCTAATGTTTTGGTGAGTAATTTTATATATTGTAAAAAAACAAACATATAATCACGTACAATTAGATATAAAAAATGCATCTTTTTAAAATAAAAAAGCTATATATATACACCCCCTTTCTTGTGCGTCTCACCATCCTCCCTTCATTGTCTTGATAAAAAAAAATTGCAAATGCAAGACCTTTTATCTTCTCAAAATGATTTGAAGCATGACAACTCAACGATCAGTCACTGGTGTCATGATAAAATTTGCATGCATGACAGTTCAGCCACCAAAGAATGACACTGACAACAAAATAACAAAGATTCAGGCACAGGAAAGTCAGACAATCCAAGTTCTGGCAGAAGATCATAAACCGGCAGATGATCAGAAGGTTTAAATAGCAGCAGGTGAAGCCAATAATAAAAATGATAATCACTGGTCACAAGGGAGCACTCTAGGATGACACCAGTCATCAAGCACAGGACACTGTATAAGACTTCACAATTAGTTACAAAGTGTTTAGCAGCACAGATGGAACAACACCAAACGATTGTTATGTATTGTGTGAGATGATCAGCAAAGTCTTAACCCCTTAAGGACAAAGGGCAGTCCCTAAACCCATTGAAAACAATGCATTTTGAGCCCGTACATGTACGGGCTTTGTCATTAAGGGGTTAAACACCTTCCCAAGAGGCAATCCATTTGCCAGCCACTGATTTCACAATTCTGCAAAGTGAAGCCCATAGATACGTATGGAAGTGATGTTTTTTGTTTTGAAGGTTGAAATATTTGTATATTCGTAATCTGTCACTGAAATAGAGTATCCCTAGCACTCAGGTACAGGCAGGGGTGTTATGGGACAGTTATTATTTTGTGGTAAAAATTCATTTCGACCACGCGATTTTGTAGGAAATTTTGAAACTGTTCTTCCTGAGCAATCACAATGAAAAGTGTTTTGTTGTTTTTTTGTATTTTCTATAGCTGTACATAAAAAAAAATTAAAAAAAACAAGAAATTGCAAAATAGTTGTAGAGAAGCAGGAAATATTTGCAAAGAAAATGCACAAACAAAAGTGCCAGAACACTGAATAAAAAAGCCTAATGTTTCCCAACAGGAAACAAATGTTCTGCTGTTATGTAACCACCTAATTATAAGAGAATATAAGAACTCATGATTTCATTTGAAAAAAAACGGGTATTTTACAGCATAAATATAAATGGCATGTGTTAACTTCTATTTAAACAAGATTAAACTGCATGGTGTTTATGAACTGGATGGCATTTATTTTAGACATTGTTGTAGAATCTATCAAATGCATCATTTCTTTGATTTTATGTTGGTAAATTATAATAAGCAGACCCAGACTGGCCATCTGGCACACAGGCCAAGTGCCTGGCTGGCTGGTGGCCGCTAAGAACACATACCCTTATGGCAGCTCCAGCAGCAGATAGGGTTATTGTTAATTTGAGTACATATTACTGTATTTCTAGTATGTAATATGGCCAAGACACAGAGTATATAAATGTAAAGTGCAACCATACCTTTCCAGCCGGGGGGGGGGGGTGAAATATGCAACATTTAGCAGCTGTTGGCCTTAAAGTGCCAGGGCTGCTCAGTCATCCCCAGTCCAGCACAGCTAATATGGTATGTGTGTATTTTAAGAATCACTTATAAAATTAACCTTATATATTTTTATTAATTCTTGCAGGTATTTCTCTGTGATTTAAAATTATAGCTAAAATGGTCTTTATACACTAACAATTATTCTTTTCTGTACACAGCATGGGACACTCTGCTTGATGTCCATGAGGGATGTGCTTGTTAAAAATTGTTATTAGCTATTCATTTTACTGTGTATGCCGTTTCTAGTGAATTGTGTTTTTAATATTGTGTTCAGTGTTTCTTGGAACTTTGGAGTTTTTCATCTTTTTTTAATATTATTGGAAAAGTTGTTTTTGTTTGTTCTTCGGTTTCTTTACGCACATAAGGAATCAATTGTTACAGCTTCCTCTACGCACGGGGTGAGGTGATTGCAGTAGTTATAATGGTATGTATTACAGAAGCAGGGAAACACAGAATCGATATCCCCATTTTTATGTACATTTTGTGTTATACTAAATACTCTTTACTTTTTCATGATCTGAATATCCAGTGATGTTTCATACTTTGTTTTTAGTGGTATAAGAAGAACCATCATGATTTGCCAAACTAAATGATATCAGAGCAAAATCTACTACATAAAAAGCAGGGCTTTATGCGCATCCATAATGGACATGCTGATCACCAAGGTTTACCTTTGTCTCCTCAATCTCCAAAAAATACACAAATAATAAAAATAAGAATAAATACATATGTGTTCCAGCGTGTATGTTAGGGGGGGGTAAAAAAGGCACAGAAAAGTTATCTGGGGCAATAATGGCTCAGACAAGCTGTTTGGGGGCAAATATTGCACAGATAAAATGTTTGGGGGAACTGACAAGCTGGGGCAAAGGCAGCACAGGCAGGCTGTTTGGGTTGTTAGAATGGCACTGATAAGCTGCTTGGGGCAAATCTGGCACTCATAAGCTGTTTGGGGTAAGAAGGCACTATGGGGCATGTTGCTTGGTGAAGTTGGGGGCCCCTGGGTGAATTTTTACACCTGGGCCCTGTGGTTTCTAGTAACGCCCCTAGTTACGTGCCTACCATCCATGCACGAACAAGAGACCAAGGATCCGCTCCCCTTTTCCACCCAAATCTGCAGCCAGGAAAGGTAAGAAAATGGAGTATGCAATATAACAGAAACAGAAGGAGGTGGAAAATACATAATGTGAAAAAGAGATGTCAGGGGTGGGGGTCAATATAAGACTTAACGTGCTAATAGAGATGGCAGGCATGGAGGAATCAGACTGTCTCAGATAATTCCATGCCGTCCATCTCTTTGCCACTTTCATGTCTTATATTCCTCCATGCATTTCATCTATTACCCCCTTATGTCTTATATACATCCATATCTGCCATCCCTTTTTATGTCTTGTAGTCCTCCATGGAATATAATTTGTTTGTGCACATTAACACTAAATGCAGATCTGTCTTAATTGACGTGTGTGCATAATGTGAACATTTTGAAAAAGCCTCAGGTTAAACAAAATTTACACACAAAAAATCTTTCCTAAACTTGACCTGATGTCTCTGAAGCCACATGTTTGTGGGTACAATTCTGTAAATAAGATCTCTTTGTAGATTTAGTAAATCAACAGTATTTTCGTAAACTTGTAAATTATTTTTCATTAACATTGTACGCAAATTCAGCAAAATGTTTCACATGTTGTAATGCATGAAAGAGATTCTGTAAAGGTGGTGAGGAGTTCATCAATTTTAATGCCAGGAAGTGTTTCAATAATTCTACATAAAGATAAAGGCTCTTCCTGCCTTTGTCTGCCTGAATTCGGAGATTTCATTATGAAAGTTTAGAAATGTTTGTCCAGGCCCAAAATGTAATTCTTGCAGAAGCTAAATAGTATTCTTAAAAATTATTTTTGAACAGCTTATCGTTATACTGAAAGGTCATCCAGCAGCATGTGTTCGTTCCCCAGATTACAATACCTTTTAGTATGAGAAACAGAATGCAGACTGCTGTAGACAATGACTGATGATTGTTCTCTACAGCTCTTGATGTCAGGGAGGTCTACATATTTTTTAATTGAAAACAATGATAAAATCAAAGGATCCACCTAAAACCATTGTTGGATTTAGGTCCCGAGTATCCACCTTTTGTGGTCTAGATGCAGCACAGGGAGCTGTAACGTCTATGGAGGTATGTAGGATCTCACATGTGGCCTTATTGTGGTGCTCTGCAGTTGAGTGTCACTAGGTGGCTCTTGGGATAAGTTGAGTGTGTTGGTCTACTTTAGTCTCATCCCTACTACCTTCGGTCCTGCCCTTCCCCTTCTCTAGTCACAATCTACACACCTGAAATGTTGAGGGGTATTATGACCCATGTAACCCTAGAAATAACTAGCACAGGCGACCCCATGCAATTTACATGATTATAAATTAAATGATGCAATCAACAGTTCACAAATACACATAAAAAGTATCAGTAAAGCCCGGCTCAGTACCTACGCCTCTAACCACACCAATAAAACTTTGAGCATCTAAAATGTTGGGAGGTATGTTATAATTTATATTTTGTACATTGTACATATTTACACCACACAGTTTGTCTGCATTTGTACATTTACATTTAGATTGAATTCTGTGCATTCCAATTTTATAGAGTTCTGTTCCATACTCTTAAAACTATTATTGATCTAGACGCATGCTTGCATGGAATGGGTTAATCACTCTGTTTTTATCTTGTGAATTTATTTCATTTCTCTCTATGTTAGGTCCATTCAAGTTTATAGAATCCATTGCATCACCAAAAGGTTAATGGGGAAAGTCATCCCTAGGGCTGTATGGAGAACTGTAATTTTCAGATGTACTCAGTAGGATTGGGCATGTGAGTAATGAAAGAATATGTATATAATTATACAGCTGTTGGGAGTTCCTTTGCTCTTGACAGATTTTTTGAATTGACCTTAATTTCAGTTTAGGATTCTGTAGTGAAAATGTAAAATATTCCACTTTAGTACATTTTATCATTATAAAGGCTCTTATTGAGTTGGAAATGTTTAGTTATGTATTCGTTTCTACACTCCTTTTATGAAGAATGAATATAGAGGAAGCTATAGACACACAAGAGTTTACCTTTTGTACAAATAACCCTGAACAAAGATTTTTTTGTCTAAAATACCATTCATATTTTGCTATTTAAACAGAAATTATGTGTTTGTAAATAAAAAAAAAATGAGCATTTTAAAATTGTTAAAAACTTCTATTTTGATTTAGTTTGCAATATAAAAACTCCATTGGGATAAAACCAAACAATATTATTGACATTGCATATTTGAAATACAGTGGAAGAATTCCAGCACTTTCCATTAAATCATCACTCACCTCTATGCAGTTTAATATTTCCCATGTTCTCTGTTCCTGAGCTTTTCCTGAATATGCTTATTTCACATCAAATTCAGGAACGATTACTAATCTAAGGTTATTTGGCCATAATTCAAATACTTTTTTCCCAGCATTAATGGTGGCATTCCACCACCCTGATGAATAGAATTTTATTTTTTAATGAAAAACAGCTTTAGAAATATCGTTAGTAATCGTTAGTAATTCAGACAGCAAAAGTGATCATCAATAAGGACATATTTACAAAAAAACTAAGTGTTTTTAGCCCCCTTGCACATGTCTACTGTTTGTCTCTGTCTGCTGATTTCTGTCATACCCAAATAAAATAAATAAATATGTAACGTGAGCAGTAAACTATATAAATAAAAAAAATATATTTTTGTAAATCATAGGAAAAATGAAACCATTCAAAAACTTGAATGTGCTAAGTGATATACTATTACAATAAAGTTGGGCCTTTTGCAGGGCCGGCCGAAGACTTAACGCCGCTTGGGGCGAAGTTTAAAACGCGCCCCCCCCCGCCGACGCCGGGGGGGGGCATTTAAACTTCGCCGACGCCATAATCTACGACCCCCCCCCGGTACTTACCTTTAAACAGTCCTGCGGCGAGTCTCCCTGCTCTGCCACGGTGCCGGCTTGTAATGCTGAGCACCGGAAATTGACGTCACTTCCGGCGCTCTGCATTACAAGCCGGCACCGGGACCGAACAGGGAGACTCGCCGCAGAGGAGAGAGAGAGGGGCGCCGAGCGGGTAAGCGAAAACTACTCGGTGCCCCTCTCTCTCTCCTCCGCTTTAAAAAAAACAAAAAAAAACAAAAAAAAGCGCTTGAGGCGGCAAAGTGCCGCCCCTTCTAAAGTGCCGCCTGGGGCAATTGCCCCAGTCTGCCCCATTATAGGGCCGGCCCTGCCCTTTTGGTCAGAGAGTCAATGTAATGTGAAAGAGTTTTAAACATGCTTGAGACTGGCAGAAAGCTATGATGGATCTAAGACAGGGCCAACGGCTGAGGTTTGAGTCTTTTCTGAAAATGGACTAGATTGGCCAAATAGTTTTATCTGCCATTAAATTCTATGTTTTGCCATATTAGGAACACTTCATATTCTAGTGTATTATGTGTAGATAATTTAAAATATATCATGACTTAATTTAGCCATATGTTAGAGATACTGTATGGTTATCCAGTTTATTATAGTCATCTTCAAGCTCTACATAATTGATCACACTAGGATTTCTCCGTTAGTGGTCCTTAGGATTCATTAGCCTCTGGCATGCTGGGTGTTCAGGGTCAGTACAGAGCCCAAGGTATTGAAGCCAGATCAGTGATTACTTACACTCATAGTATCTGAGATGACTTCAACCCTGACTGCTGCAAACCAGTGCAAAAAAGACTGAACTTGTGCCATATAATAATAAATACTGTAACTAACTTTGATTACAAGACTGGCTATTGTAGAAGTGCAATACAACTTACTCTACTTACAGTACACATGGGACAACCCACAATGTAAAGCTGGTGATTAAGTGTACTTAATTGCTATTTGATCAGTGATACTGGGGGAGTAGATACTTGGGTTCGAATCTGGGGGAGTTCTGTTGATCCCAGAGTAAGGATGTACTGTATGATCAAATTATTTTAACATGCGGATAATGGCAAACACATCCAACTCATCATCGCTCATCTTTTTAGATAAACATGTCTGTAACATTAAAGACTGTTCCACTGACACTGAACATAACACACATGTTTGGCAATGGGTGGCAGTTTAAAGCATCTGGTAGGTGACTGGGTCGTAAAGCCAATTCCAGCCTTATTCCTAATGAATAAATATTGTATTTCAAAAAATACTGCAGAAGTGTTTGACATTCCTCTGAGAATCTTAATACTATATATATATATATATATATATATATATATATATATATATAGTGTATATACTGTCTGTGAAGACGCTGGTGGGAAATCCCTCTATAAATAGGTCTGTATTACAGTTATGTTTATAAAAATAGTTTTATTAAATGTATCTTTATCATAATAGCACAAAAAAAGTAAAGTAAACCATGTACGTGTCATTAACATATCTAAATTAGACCAAAGATTGTACAAAAACTGAAGGTACATGTGAAATTGGTTGTATGTGCTTGTCACAGATGAAGTATAATGTCTTTTCCGGTATATTGTGCAAGCAAAATTGATTTATATACTGACCTGCACAGGGATCTACAGTCTGCTCAGCTTGTAAAAGCTCATAAGCTATTTATGTGGGTCATAAAATGTGCACCTCTTCATCCTTCTCCCCATATTAATCACTCACCAATACGGAGTACTGCAACTCCCTATTAACCCAACTCTCCCAGACTATTTTTTATCATATGCCTCTGTAACCAGTCCCTCCAAAGGATAGCTATACCCGCCAGAATAACATTTAAAGTTGTGACCCTGACCTACAGAGCCCCTAACAGCAATGCCCCCTACATCTCTGTTCCTATCTCCACATACTCTCCTAATTGTCTTCTTTACCCTTCCAATGACTTATTTTGTTATTTTTTCAAAAAACTAAAAATATTTAGAAAACTGAAAATCATATAGGAATAAAAAGGGTTTCCATTTATTAATATATTTTTCATATTTTTTTTCCCATTACAATAGCTGTATAATTTATGTATTTGTAAAACTGTGAATAAACATGGTTTCTTAAAAAAAAAAAAACTTTTATATTTTATTCTGAAAAATATTGTCATACATATATGAATATGGTTTAAAAAACCCTACTTATAGAAAATCTATAATTTGTGTGTATACACTAAATGAGAAAGAGGGGAATAATGATTAAAAAAAGACGTAGCAAAAACACGAAAGTTGCTTGGTTCCTGTAGCGTAAAATAACCCTGGTCCTTAATCTTATTTTAACTTTGTATACTGTCAGTCTTAATATCACTACAAAATACATAGATTACATTAAACATATAGTGTTATGTGATGTTGTGGATGGGCTGGAAACCATATGTATAGTGAATCAAAGGGTGACGAATCTCTCAGTGTTGCTATTTCACAACATTTTTGTACATCATCCATACTTGGATCATACCAAATTTCGAAACATATTTAAGCTAGCTAGATATACAGTTCCTTCACTCACTCTCCTGAAAGTGTTTTTTAATTTTACCCTCTGACTGGAGACATTGCATCATCAAACCACAACTTGAAAACACTAATATAACTATTTATTTCTTCTTCAGCTGCCCTCACAGCCAAGTCAGCATCACAAATCCCAAAGGGATCCCAAATGGTTTAATGACAAGCAGACCTTTTCACAATGAATTATTAGCACCATTTTGCTACATCATTGTTTTCCCTTTCCGCAAATTATACAAGTAAACACATTCATTTGAGGTTTTATCTAACGCAGTATGAAGCTGCAACATTATTATCCAAGTGTCACCTAGATTAGATAGATAGATAGATAGATAGATAGATAGATAGATAGATAGATAGATAGATAGATAGATAGATAGAAAAATATTATGAAATATGTCAATAATATGAAAGGCTGTCATTCTCTTTGTGCTATGGACTCATAAAAAGGAATTAAAAGCAGATGGTTACCATTTAGTTTATTAGCAGGTTACTGCTGATATCAAACTCTGAATCCGACTAGAAGACAATGCAGCAAACATTGTATTTAACACAATAACCTGAGTAAGTGGATAATATGACATCTAGGTTTCTACTGCTCTTTGTAGCAAGTCATTATTATATCATTTCTACTTATCTTGTAGCTTTCTATCACAAACTGAGTCATATAACCTTTTCTATAAATACAAATTTATCTCACTTTTTACATTTCAGTTTGTAGAGTTGCCCAAAGGCCAAGGGTAAGGATGCAGCTGATCTTGTATTTATGCTCTATTAGTAATAGAAAAATGAATTAATGAAGAGAAAATGTTTGACATACACTTAGCATTAAAAGTTAATGTAAACTTCATAGAAAAAGGCCTCCTAATGTTCTCCTGAAGCCACCCTGGTAAAACCCAAGATTGTCATCTTCAAAACCAGGGCGAACCAGGGACTTTTGCCCCTACCCTCTTATGTGGGATAATGATACGTTTTTCAGGTGTTAAGGTAATCCAGAACTTGTTATCAGGCTTTGCTGACCAGGAAGCATTCTGTTTGAAGACCAGCGTGGTAATGATTTTCATGGTTTCACTGATCTTACTAATGCAGGAACCGTGATGGGTAAGGAAATATTTGTAGATTCTACCAGAGGAATCTTGCCAGTCTTCTTAGACTTTATGTACAAAAAGTAAAAACTCAGACCCACCCGCTCAGGATACACAGGATGTTTCTTGCTGGTGGCCCGCTGTGTTTTGGGCTCTTTTATCCACCTCTGGTGGGATTGCAAACTTGTGTAGCCATTTTGTGTAGAGGTCTGTGGATGTCCCGGGTGCAATGCTTCCCCACCCTACCTGCCTGAAGATGTTGACATACAAAAGCATTCTTACGATTCACTTACGATGCGGCAAAGTGCGTGATCCCACCACACTGGAAGTCTACTAGAGTCCGCTCCATCAGGCAATGGGTTGATAGGGTTGAGGAGATCAAGCCAATGGAAGAGTTGGTAAAACAGGCGGAAGATAACTACGAGATTTACGTGGCCACCTGGGTGCCCTGGATACAGTTCACCACCTCCAGGAAATTATGTGGTCAAGCTCCACCTACGGTGGAGCCTTTAGTCCCTTTCTCACTTTCTTCCTTTACCCGACCTCTCTGCTCTCTTTCATGTTATGCCCCCCTTCCATTTTTTTCTTTTCCTCCTTCCCTTACCCTTATGTTCCTTCCCAAAACCCTGGTAGGTACGGGGGATGATTTGCAATACGCAGATCCACTGATGGGTATAAGGGGTCGGTGCACTCCACTTGGAGTCGCTTTAAATGGGTACTCCTAGGTTGTGCACTACGCAGCCCTGTTCCATGCTTCATTTATACACCCTAATGTTACGTTTCTTTATTCTGTCTGTAAAAAAGCCTACATTGTACACACTTTGAGGTTTGCTTATGTGCATGTCAGATACCTGTACCTGCTGGACATCTTATTTTTGTCCCTTTCCTCATTTTTTGCATATAGAAAAACTCTAATAAACCTTGATCCATAAAAAAACTAAGACCCATGAAAAGCGAGTTTTGGACACAGTTTTTGGTAAAATCTGTGACACAATGCATTGACTGCAAATGTGAAGTCAATGTTCCTTAAGAAATCAAGTACTAAACCCATTAGGAAACCCCTTTAAAACACTGGTTCAATAATTCAACAATATTCAGTAAAACTAGGCACAATTCATTTTTCATGTTTCTTCATCTTTTAGTTGTTTCCATTTCAGGCTTCTCGCCTTTGATAGGACACACCACATAATTTTACATTTACAGCCATAACCATATATATATGTGTTAGCGTTCCAAATATTGTCTCCTACAGAATTCTCAGCTACAGTATGGCCTTAATAATCATCAAACCTTGCCTGTCACTATGTCACTTTACTCACAGTGCCTGGAAGAAGAACACGGTATTCAGGAAAGTGAGTCTGTGTCAGGTTATGACAAATCTGAAACATTATTTTGACAGGTTGCTAAGTTGTGAAAGACTTTCAAATAAAGGACCATGACTTTAGTCCATGTTGGGCAATGCTGTGAAGACTCTGTCAAACTGCTTTTTACAAAACCGTATGATAAATTGTGATTCAGCTGCAGGACTAATATAGCAATAAAAGGTCATGTAAAAATTCTGCCAAATCCATCTAGAAAACTTTATTTCAACACCCACTAAAATAGTTATTCATGTTATTCATAAATGAAAAATACTAAATGTGCCTTGATTTCAATAACAGTTTAACTCCAAGAAACAAATCTCTTCTGGATAATTATGAAGTTTTTCACTCTGTATTGCATGACTAATAAGGATTCAAGGTCAACATTAAGCCCCAAGAACAACAGTACTCATGGCCTATGACAACATCAGGGTGGCAACTGGAAAAGTTAAATCAGTGTCAATCTGATACATGCAATACAACTGGCGTAATCCTGACTAAAGGGCAAAGGGAACATTTATTTACGGGGGAAGATGTCAGTAATAGTATGCAAATGTTATTTTCATCGATTCACCATATCAGAAAATGAGAATATTTTCTTAGCAAGAATAAAGAGATGTTTTATAAGTAATTATAAAGTTATTAATTATTAATTAGTTCTCTTTTTGGATTAACCAGTACCGACATTGATAGTTTTTCCTGAATATGGTATTGATGGTTGAATTTTCTTCTTGCAGTCCCTCTAGCCCCCAGTGTGTCCAAGTGTAAGCAAAATGTCAAATTCTCAGTGTCCATGACAACACTTTTAAAAGTCTTAATAAATGTTTTCTTTGTTTACAGCATAATGGACACTGGTTGCCCCTGCTTTAGCGGAGGAGTACCATCAGCATTTTGGTTTACTGCATGCTTTTGAGGTAAAAGGCAAGGTTTGGCTACTAAATTAAAGGCCTATCTCCAGTAAGGATAAACAGCAATGGCTTCGATCTGCTGTGGATGCGGGCTTTTTGCCGTACACATTTTATCTTTGGAGGCTGTGGTTATCTACCTCACCGAATAGGCCAAACCTTTCTACAAGTATAAAAGCTATTAACAATCTGCTATATTATCAAAATTGTTGACATCACTGGGTTCAGTCAAAAGCCCAAGAAAGTAGTTTAGCCTACAATCATCCTAGAATTTTAACAATGAAGCTTCAATTTCTGAACTACTCAAAAGTTTTAAATTACCGATTTACTAACATATTTTTTGTGAACTATGAATGGAAAAGGTATTCAAGACAAATTTCTGAAAATAAGAGGAGACCGACATAATAACACTAAAATAGTACTTATAAATGCGAAAAGAGATTAGCTCTAAAATGAAGTATCAGAACTATTTTATTTATAACAGAATTATATGCATAGTTGATGAATAGGGTAAATCCCACAGATTTGATCTTTAACTGTTCTCAGTTTTTTGAGCTTGTGCTTTTTAGACTTGTGCAGGAGAACTCATTGTTGTTTCTTTTTTTGGCCATTTGTTTTCAGACAACGACTTTCGTTTTCCTGCCATTTTCGGTTCAGACAAAATTCGGAGGTTTTTTTATTTAAAGTTAATTGTCCAAAAATAAGTCATTCTCTGCCATGCCGCTAGTCCCGTCTGTGCCCCCTACTCTTATCCCCCTAGTACACTCTACCTGTTCCCTACAGCCTTCTCTGCCATCCTTGCCCTGTCTGTGCCTTTGCCCTATATCTACCCTTCACCAGTCACCGTCTGGTCTCCTCTGATCTCTTTGTGCAGCTGCAGAGAAGATCCTGACAAGAGAGAAAGGGGAGGTACCAAGGCAGGAGAAGGGGAGCAAGGGCATTATATAAAAGTAAAACATCTCATGGGTTTGGAAATTTCAGTCAGCACCACTGCTGCGGGAGCAAAATAACAAACAGCGTCTTGCCTCACTCTGCTGCCCTAAAATATAATTGAATCCTCGCTTTACCATAGAGGTTAAAGGCGGGGCAAAGCTATGCTGATGGACACAGGGAAATTCGTCAGCTTAATGGTTTGCACTTAATACACATTACACTTAAGATCCCTGTTAGTTGTTTAACCCAAAATTCCCTAATTTGACTAATGTCAAAATTCCCCAAAAAGATGCACACTTCCCAAATGTGCCCCTTCACACCCCCAAACAACCTGACAAACATATTCACGGATGGTATCAGTGTACTCAGAAGATGTTGCTGAACATATACGGGGGTGTTGCTTGACAGTGACATATACCAGGAGTGGTAAATTCATACCTGAAATACAATGTGTTTGAAAAAAAACACAAAAAATACTACCACAAACTTTGATGATGGCTGGTATCAGAAATAGTGCATGGAAAGATTAAAATACTAGCGGTTGAAATATCCTTGGGTACCAATCAATGAATTGGTTGATGGAGTGTTCTTGGTAGCTGCAGTCATTTGGGTAGTATTCTATACAATATACTTTTTATATATTTATTCACTTCATCACGTGGAATCTAGGTTTCCTTTTTTTATTTGAAATATTATTGTGTGTCTAGTTTTCAAACATATATGGTTGGATGGGGGTAAATCGAGTTGGCCGCCTTCAAAGATGTCCCAAATAGGATATGACCTATTTTGAAAAGAAAGGTTTCGAAATAGCAATATGCTACTTGTACGTATTGCTCTTTAAAAAAAAAAAGATTTTCTTAAATAAAAGTCAGAAAAAGGTGTCATATTTTATAATTTTTATAGTAAATTAGATGAAATGATTAAAATAATGGTACCCATTGGAAGCCCTTCTTTTCCTGAACAAAAACAACATATAATTTGTGTGTGAGTAAGAAGAAAATGTCAACTAAACACGAGTGCCACAGAAATAATAAAAACAGCCATTGTCATGAAGGGTACAAATAATAAATAAAGCGCTTAAGAGGTTGACCTATATTGTGAGGCAAAAATTGTTGTCTATTTAAGCCACTGTTTGCTAATCTGGTGAATTTTTGTGCTGCCCCCACAGCAGTAGCACAAACTAATATAGCTTTTTTTCCCCCTTTTGCTGTATGTAACCTCTTGCATTGTGGTCTTGATTGTTTCCTGAGGAGAATGTATTTGCTAATATTTTGTTAGCTGCCCCTGTTGAACCACATTTTCTGGGAACATTTCCAAAATTGCAACATTTGTTTAAGCCTGCCTGACTCCAACAAATGTAACATCTTCTAATTAACTGGCATCCCTCTTAGAAAATGAATGAGAGGGAGGGGGAACGATGACTCAGCTAAAGCAAATTAACAGATCTTTATAAAATTATGATGGTTTACCATCTGTTTTTGTTTTGTTTTTTGTTAAACCTCAATTACACAAAGCAAAACAATTTACTCCAGTAAACCTTAAACAATTCACCAGAAAATTCCATTTTAGAGATTTTAGTACTGTATGTTTTATTTTGTAAATGTATGTTATTTTGTCTTATGTATATATAGTTAACAGTGATTACTTTTTCTACAATAACCATCTTCTACCATCTCTGGTATTCAATGATGTCATTAACGTGAAGCAGGGTACAAATTCAGTACAGAATATCCAGAAAATGCTCCTGAGTTCAGCTAAACTTGTTATCAGCTCAAGAGTGCCCATTTCTCGGTGATGTCTTCCCATCAAGAGTAAACCACGTTTCTGATGTGAAAAGCAAATGGAGATTTAAGTCCATGTTACAATTGGATGGCAACATTGTGTAGATTGACATTCTGGTTCACTTGAAGCTTCACCAAGCTACCTCCGGATTTAATACATCACAAAAGACCAGAATAAGTTATAAGTTCATTTATGCAACAAATATTGTTTCATCTATTCATATATGATTTTGTTTTAGTTTATTAATTGGTTTTAGTAGAAAGATAAGATATAAACTGCTAATGTTAAAAGGTGTAACTAAGTCACACCAACACCAAAGCAGATGGCAGCCTAAACAAGAAAAGCATGTTAAGAGCATTTTATTTACATGAACTATCAGGAAAGATAAATGCTATATTCTTGTCCTTAATGAAATATACTGCACTATAATGGGCCTTGGCATTGATCAGACTATCTGGTTTCCAAGACAACAATTACATGGAAATTCACCCCCTTAAATAGTGAAAGACTGTTTTATGTACCCCTGGCTTTGAACATGGACATATCATTCCAATTCAGCAGAATTAACCATTCTCCTCTATGTTTTATAGGATTATTAACATTTTTATTAAAATGCTATGTATTTTTCATCAGCTAGCAATATAGGCTTCCTGTTGTGTGCAGCAAATTGAATTAGAGTGAAATATATATTAACAGGTTCTAATTTAGCCATGATCTAAACACGAGTCATCTGCAAAGCAACATTCAATAAGTTATTTTTTTAATGATCTAAAATCTTATTTCGATATACTAATACTTTTTAGCGGCACAGCTACGTTAGAGTTGCGTGCAGACTGTGCAAACCTTCAAATAATATCCTTTTCAACATTTCAGTTACCAGACAGGTGGCTTAAAAAATATACTGAGTTTACTGTGATGGTAAACAGTTAATTGACAGAATTTATGATGCAGTGTGACTTATTTAAAAAAGAATACTGACATTCTAAAACGTAGCTGACATTAACTGACAGCGTAACAGACAGTGTAACAGACAGTGAAATAGCTGGGCTCTGGTTTAATTGTAATGTCAGATATTTTTGTTCCTCTGCCTGCTTATACCATGATGGGAGCCAGACCATCCTCACCCTATGGATGGCTCAGGCAGCTGCTTAGGGAGCTGAACAGCCTATGACTATGAGTGTCCATTGGGGCACAAAATGCATTAGATGGTTGTCTTTCTCTCCGTATCTCCTCATTGTCCGAAATTCCCATGTATTAACGTTTATTTACAGCTGAACACACAGAGCTATGGTATATTAATGTATGGATTTTTTTCTTTATTATGCAAGGGCATTCAGCTCAGCCCATTGGAGGTATTTAAAACATCCCGCTGTGGCATACATGCACAATAATTTGCATTGATTTGAAGAGTATATTTTGCTGGTACAGAGGTTTATTTAGAACCGGATTAACATGCCACCAGGGCAGATGACCTCTCATGCAGGCAATATTACGTATACAAAAAGCCCCCCCATTACCGTGCAATGGTAATGCTTGCTGTGGCCCCTGTGCAATACCCCAGGTTACCTTGGCATTAAATCCCGACTGGAATTTCTGGGACAACCTCCATATAAAGCGAAGGCATTTTATGTACCGACCTAAGAATAGACTGGTAACTCAACCTACATCTGCCACAAGTCTGTGCGTGAGCAGTTTCTTAAAACACTGTTTACAAGTACATGCTGGATGCGCTAATTCAGGCCTCGCTTAAAATGCAGCTTGGTATTTACCGCAGAAGCACAGTGATGGGTCTTAATTACATAGGTATTAGCTTACTGAAAGTGTTTACGCCATTTGCATTCTAAACCCCAGTATACTTTATACTGTATACAGAGCCTTGTAGAAATGTTTAGAAATCAGCCATCCTTAATTAATCCCAGGCGATGTTACAGCGCAGTCCAGTGATTTGTTTAGCAGAGCTGAGGCCCAGCATTTCAGGTCATTGCATACGGCAGGAAGAATCACATAACCTCTACCAAACTATGTTGGGGTGGAAAAATAGAGAGGTCACAGACCGGAGAAGTGTGCCTTCTACTAAAGTCAGGGCATAGATAATTGTCTTTTGGGATAAGGGCCCTGTTTACATGTTTTCTGCACATAAGTAATGCTAGTAAATACATTTTCTCATCAGAATTACGTAATAATCTAAAAAGTTTGATAAAACAAATTAGTAATTAAAAAACCGTGTCAAATTATACTTACCCCAGACCTGCATGACAGATTGATGCTGACTGAAATTTTTATTTTCTGTTAACAACTCTCTGTAAACAAAAATCTCAGCCGTTAAGTTGTTAGTTGGAGGAGCACACTGGGCATGATCAGAAAATGTGGTTTATTACACACATGAATGTTGGTAGCATGATTTCCCTGTCTCTTAGAGCTAATTGAGCGGTGAGATTGCCATGATATACCAGCAATGTCCATATTCACGATTAGGTCAGTGACACTGCTTAACCACTTTTAACTTAAGGTATAACAACAAGCAGATTCTCAACAGGCTCGAGTCTGGATGATGACCTGGTTCCTTTCAGAGATGTCACAAGAGTGACAGATGAAGCGCATCATTGACTTTGCGTAGCCAACGAGCCTGATTGGAGCATACACGGGGCATTCAGCGGTCATCACACATGAGATATCAAGTGGTCATCACATCTTGTTGTATGACACATCCGGAGAACAGTGAACCTGCACATTTAAGTTAAAACCATAATTGACCCATCTTGTATGATTACAATATGTTCATATGCCATATTGTTTGTTATTTTACATTTACCAACATTTTGGACAGCCATGTGTGGTTGGAGACAGAGCTAGGTCACATGGCTGTTATGTGAGTTTAGGACTAAGAGATCTGGATCCCACCCCTAAACAAGATAGGCATTATATTCTGATTTATATTTTTCAGCTCTGACATCACATCTGCCTCCACTAAAAATATAGCCAGAAGTTTTTATGAATCCCCCTTAATTTCCCCTGTCTCCCAAGACCCTGTCTCTCAAGACAGAAGTGATAACACCTGTTAAAGCCTGTTTTTTTTTTAGCAGACTGTACATGAGCTTCTAGCTCTAAAGTGTTTTCAGTTCCTGTGCGTGTCCTCTGTAAAGCTGTTTTCACTAACACCTTAAGCAGCTGTTTAAAATATAAATGACAGCATGGCGGCTCTTATACAGATCATTTTACATTATTAGTACCGTAAGTGCATGATTGCTGTGTTGCACAGAGGTATAAGAAGCAGTTATGGGGATAATCTGGAATGTGCTAGGCTTTCTACGTAACTGCATAATTTGGATACAGTTGTCAGTCTGACCACAAAAGCAATAGATTGATGACATTTGGTAAAGATAGTACCTTTATTGGCTAACAGAACTTTATTAGAGTGCAAGCTCTTGAGACTACTGGCAAATTTCTTAAATTATAGTCGAAGGCAATTCAGTTAGCCAATAAAGCTTTCCTCTTTACTGAACCTGCTTATTTTTCATGGCTAACACTATACAAAGCTATACCTCCAAAAACAATAGATATCTAATATTATGTCATCTATTTGGGCGTAAGAAAAGTCATGCACTGAACAGCTCTGAACTTGGAGACCCGTCAAGTAAATTCATGGTAATTTTACAATGTATGATTACTACCCCTGAGTCACATTATCAAGAAAGAAAGGAAACCCACAGACTGTGTCACAAGGAGTGAGAAAACTTGACATAAATACGTAGCACAGGAAACAGGAATTTGCTGAGTTAACTGCAGCCTCTGAACAGCCTCATGGCGTTAGTAATAATATATTAGGATTTGTAAAAGCCCCTAGCAATCATAGTATAATAATATGACAATTACAATTTTTATAATGATCAGAAAGCATATATTACTGTATTTGTACCTAAGCCTATGAGGACGCCATTTATTCCATTTAATTTGATCCCTGCTATAAACAGATAATTGCCACCATTTGCAGGATTTACTACTGGAATGTCCACGCTGTGTGTAATGGGGCCAAAAATGTCCATTAAAGCTCCTGCTTGCTTGGAAATGTCCCAATTGCTACTTTATAAAGTTGCCTTGGAATTGCACACTCTATTAGAGACGCTGTCTTCTCCCGATCAGGTTCTTCTGGGCTATAGGCCTGTTCTGCTTATCAATAATAGGACGACTATATTTTTTTGCTTTTATGGTGTCGCTGTTTCGTAACACGGAATAGGAATAGGTAAATACCCCTACCCACCAATGCCTTGACCTCCTTGAAAAGAGGGACATGAGGCAATGAAAGAGACTAAAGGATTTGGATTACAGAGAGGGACCTCCAAAAGATAGCACTTGGTGGCTTGGGATAACGTTAAGCGTTATAAAACATCAAGTCCTCACTGCGAACCTATTGTCTTTGATATCAGGAATGAAGTGCATACCATATGTTTTGCATGCAGTGATTTTGTTAAAAAGGAAAACAGGCTGAATTCATATTCATTGACAATGCTGCTTTATACAAACATGTGTTGAATAACCTTAAAAGTTGACAGATGTTCCTTCAATATGTTATTAATCGGTCTCCTACATTTTCTCAGATCTCCTACCCTCTATTTGGACGACAAATAACAGTAATCTACCAGTCTCTGAAAGCACAAATAAGAGCTTTCGCTTGTTTTTTATTTCTGTTATTGCCATCATTTGCTGTTTTTTTATTCTTAAAGGGCAACAAAAAAACTGATATTGAAAGTGACAAATGTTCTCTTAGAAACCAAAACCAGGAGCTCAGCAGCGCCACCTGGCTGCAATTTGTCACATTGTAGATAGGCTCATTGAAGAGTAGCGGCTGTCCAATGTTGTGTGTTAAAGGACCTCTTTAAAAAAGATAGATATAATAATAGTTTATATATATATATCAAGCAAAATGAAAATTATTTCATACTTATACTTATGGATATTATTTTATGCTTAAGTTTCTATTCTAACCACACACATGGAGAATTGCACAGTCTGAGTACTGCTGTTATAAAGAACAACCAGTGAAATATGTTTCTTGCAGAAATGACTAATAATCAATATCTTGCAAGATAATCAAGATATTATCTGTTCCCATCACAATCGCTTTTATTAGTCTTTTAGCATATTAAGAGGCAGGTTAGAGTTTGTACCCATTGTACTTTTTTAAAGCGTTTATATTGCATGCCATGCAATCTTCTATCTTAGTGCAGTAATGAAAAATAATTTCCACCAACAAGGATTTCTGAATCTGTGTTTAGCTACACATGAGCGTATCATCGCACAGGGGGCGGCAGGTGGAGAAAATGTGGAAAGTTCTTAAAATGTACTAAGGCATTTTCTAACTCCATAGCTGCCAGCTGCCTTTGTTTTGTCAGAAGAGCCCCAATAGCAACTCCAGCTGGCTGTCCTATTGGAACTTTGCAATGAAATGGGCACAATGTATGATGTGGGCCAGTGTATGTTTTAAGTAGGAGAACAAATATTAATAGCGTCTAAAAACAATGTATTTTGCCAATGCTAAAGATTTGGAGGTGAAGAGGAAATATTGTTTCTTAATGAAAAAGAAAATAGCGCATGGATTTTTTTTGTTTCTTTGTTTATACTATGTTGTCTTGCCACTAATAGAGGAAGAGCATCTCCAACTCTGGAAAAAGAGTGTTCTAAAACCCCAGTGTTCTGTTATTTAGAGATATAACCTTATTATGTTTAACAAAGAAGGAAGGTAATGAGGATGGCTAATGAGTTGAGTTTCCATTTCGCTCAAAATATTGAGTGGTTGCTAAGTAAACAAAAATGCGGTTTAGGTTGGGTTATACTCTTAAAGGAAAGCTGGTTAGCCACAACTTCCCTTTCGCGTTTAGGAATGCAAAAATGACAACAGCCTAATGTATATGACACAATTTACTTCTAACATTAGATCAAAAATGACGTATTATTCAGAAGGATGAGTATGCTAGAAGTGTTGTATGTATGTATTAGAACTATGAGTAATTGGTTTGCAAAGTGCTTTAGATATTTGGTGCGGCCCCCATTGCCCAGTTTGCTTTCAATCACTATGGTCCATAGAGATTATTTTTAATATATATATATATATATATATATATATATTTATTAAATGCTCTTAAAACATAATCAGATTATATCGCTGTTTAGGTTTTTTCTTTGGTATGTTAGCTGTAATTCTCTGTTAAGTAATAAATATGTCCCAGTGATATATCATGCGTATATTGGAGTTTTCTTTTCAGGCGAAAGTGTGAAATGCCTCATAATGATGTTGTAATCCAGAGTATGAAATGTACTTGGGGGGAAGTTTACGATTCACATTAGTTTTCCCTTTATCTAATAGTTGTATATGTTCCTCAAAAAGCAACACACATCATGCATATCACTCATACTTAACAACATGTGATGTTTGGTTGCTAAAGAAGAGGTCAGGTGATTCGAGCTTGGGAACTTTCAAAATATTCATGTGTATCATCTTTCGACCAAGCTTGTAGTAAGGCTTGGTTTTCTTTCACTCGTAGATCTTTGGAATTTTCCCAGAAGTGCTAAAATTAACGTAATGATAGCCGGTGTGAAACTATGAACATGTCCAAATCATCTGCTGCTGATGTATGTTTCTACACTTAGTAGATAGGGGCCTCTTTCCTAAAGTTAAGAGTTTTATTGCAACAAGGTTTTCCAGTTGTCATCTACTGACTGGGATTATAGTAAATAGTAAGTAGATCACGCTGTGCAGCTAGTTAATTTATCTACGTGTGAAATTCTTTAATGTTTATTACAGCTCATAAAGTCAATTGAGAAAGAATTTCGGGTTACAGTTGATTGTCTAGTTAACTTCGTAATGGTTGAACAGTCATGCTAGATTTATGATTAATGTAACTTTCTGATAATCAGCACTTGGTTTAGCCTTTCCCACTACAGCTGGATGGGGTTTCACTCGCACAGTAGGAGAATGGAGAGCTGGCTATAGTATCCCTTTAAGAGCCAGCGGGAAGCAAGGAATGCAAAGCAAAATTGCTTCTGCAAGTCTTTTGAAAAAAAAAAAAACACACACTTAGTTTTCAAATATTTTAAATTCTTAAAGTCATTTATTTGCAATGTTATGAATGTTACAAAGTATGTTATTGTATATTTATTTTATTTGTAGTTTTCTTTATACTGAATCTTCTATCACACAACCTATTGACTAGCTATGGTAATTAATAGTCAGTAATGGCTAGCCATGATTCTGGATTATTTGAACAACCCTTCCCCCACCAGGCCAGCTGCCTTGATCACTTATGTGGTAGGGCCAGCTTTGTTCTTTCATTCCAAAAACTTTCCAAATCTTCGTTTTGACAATAATCTATTAAGGTATAATGCTGGAATGAAGTATAGTCATTTTACACTATAGAGCAGAGGCATGTTCTGCCCTAGGTCAACTAGGCCAAAGTTAGGATGGCAGGATCAATGGGGCAGCAGCTCATCTGACATGTTACAGAATGAAGAAGGCAGTCAGTTATAGAGCTCTGTTGGCCACACATCAACATGGACTCAAACACACACGCCTCGTTAAGCCAAACTAATAAGCAATGAGATGGCTTGCAATTAAACACACACATCACAAGTCTCAGCCACACATAGCACACACAGCCATACACACAGCACAGTCAGACTCAATGATCAGCTTACCTCTCTCTTCATCAGTGAGCACTCATTCTCCCATTTAGTTGGAGCTGCCAGCCTACTGTACCTACTGGATATTGATGGGAGAGTGATCCACAATTGTAGATGACTATCCCTTTGATACACTTAAATGGAAACGCAACTGGCTTTTTGAGCACACAACGCACTTAACTTCATTCTGTGGCCAAGCTAGTTGCCGCATGAGTCCACCATGACCGCATTGTCATGGCGGTCAAACACTTTCATTCTGGGGCTATATTTTTTAAACACTGCTACTGAGCATTTCTAAATTATTGCAGGTCAAATTAATCTGGTTTAAGTAAGCTAAGACATTTTTCAGAATTGCTAAAAATAAATGGGTTGAACTAAAACACAGTCAGAAAGACTGGACTATCTTCAATGAAACTACAAAAGTGTCAGGGGAATTTAGTTTCACTGACTAAGGGTAAGACGTGTGTTCTGTCACATGATTTGTTTCACCATATAAATAATATACAGTGAGGAAAAGTGATGTTCTTTCAACACTGCAGATTAAGAAATCTAGAGTTTCCCTGGAAAATATACAATTTCTGCTATCCCGTATTGAACGAGAACACAATGCAGTGTTTGCTATGGTTTAAGAAAATTGGTTGCATTCCTATGATTTACAAACAGGAAAATATATCCCAAATTCAGCTTTGCAGAACTTGATGCCATTATATAAGGTTAAAAAAATATATATTAATAATAATAATATATAGGCAATCAAGGTCACCTAAAGAACTCAATGAAAAACACAGTGAATTTGAGTAAAACTGAAGAGATTGTGTTTGAGGTGTGAAAAGTTACTGTCATTTTAGAACCCAGTACATTCAACGACCTACAATTTTGGGAATGATATGTGCACAAGGATAAAACCGGTCATCCTATTTTGTACTTAATAAAAAGTAATTGGTGTCTCCCTTTCTAAGCTTTAAAAAAAAAAATAATTTCAAAAATGTCAGGTTTTAGAATAAATCAAACAAATCTTACTGAATGTATGACTTGATTGGCATATGTATAGACAGACACAGAGAGAGTGAGAAACTCAGACATAGTTGGAGAGGTATAGACACAAACACTCCATGAGCAAAGTAACGAGGAAAGAGGGACCTGAGGTTCTCAATATTCATAAAAATATACAATACTATAGAGTCAGACATAACTGGTATACATGAGAAAGCAAACTGGCAGACAAACAAGCAAAAAAATGTACAACAAATGAATACAACTGATGATTTGAGTGTTCCATTGGTTGCTACAGTGTTAACACAAAATTTTAAACTTAGCTCCAGGATTATGCTTTATTCATAACTTCACTGTATCTGTATTGTGATATTTCTGTCTAAGCACCTGGTACGGTCAGGCTGGAATAGAAACGGCGTTCCCACAAAGTTGAAAGCATAGCGTTGTCCAAAATTGCTTAGTATGTCCCCTTCAGCAAACCAAGACATTTTGAACAATGCCATGCTTCCAACTTTGTGGGAAGAGTTTGGTGAAGAACCTTTTCTATTGCAGCATGACTGTGCCCCAGCGCACAAAGCAAGGTCCACAAACTTGACCAGCCGCACAGACCCCTGACCTCAAACCCATTGAACACCTTTGGGATAAATTGAACCAGAGTTTGTGAGCCAGACCTTCTCGTCCAACATCAATTCCTGAGTCATAAATGCTCTACATGATGAATGGGCAAAAATTCCCACAGAAACACCCCAAAACCTTGTGGAAAGCCTTCCCAGAAGAATGGAAGCTGTTATAGCTGCAAAGGACTACCAACTACATATTAATGTCTATGTATTTAGAATGTGATGTCATAAAAGTCCCAGTTGGTGTAATGATCAGATGTCCCAATACTTTTGTCCGTATACTGCATATTTATATCCTTAAAATATAATTTCAGATATGTTGAAATATCCAGTTGTACCCAAAGCCTTAATTATAAATATGCATAATATATATTTATACTATACTTTGGGTTACTTTGACATAATGGTGGGCTAAGCAATAAATACCATATAGTATGACAGAATCCCTAATATTAGACGAGATAGATACTAGGGATTCTGTCATACTATATGACAGATTCACACCCTAAAAAAGATTCAAGTTTTGGGGTGCTGCTGAAATGACACATATGTACAAACAACAAAACATGGAATCAGCACACACCCAGAAAATGTTGAATCTTTTTTAGGGTGTGAACATCTTATTTTGTATATATAGCCTTAAAATATCATTTCAGTTACCTTGAAATATACAGCTTCTACCCAAATCGTGTCATTTTGGCGACATCTAACATCAGGCTGTTGGTTCAATGAGAAAAAAACCTATTGGTTCCTTCCTCTAACTCACTGCATTGCAATCCTTTCTAATTGAAATTTCTGCAGGAAAAAAAATACAATAAACTTTCCAGATTGTTGTTGTGGATGGAATGGCCCAGAATGTTTCACAAAGAGAGAGGGCACTGATTGAAATACTTTGTTGTTATAGAAGCATAAAAAAAATCTTTTTTTTGTTCTGATTTTATGTGTTTAACACTTTTAAGGAAAGAGAAACTGACAGATGTGCTTCATTTTAAGTACTCATTTCCCTGTCATTATCAGGTTAGATCCCCTGTGTATACAGGGCTTGCTTTTCACAGCATGACTACCAGCCTCAGCATTCCTCGTATTCACAAGTGTTTCCATCATGTCTCTTATTGACACATACAATATTTTAGAACTTCTTCTCATGTACAACACTCCATCACACACCAGGTATGCTGCCACATATGCTGCCCATATCATTCCCATCCCATATGTCTACTAACAAGAGGAAGCATAAGAATTCCATTTAAAGGTTAACAGCTTCACACAATTAACTCCTTAAGGGCAGTGTGACTACTACTCGGAATGTATTTATATAGTATCATTTGTCTTATATATATATATATATATATATATATATATATATATATATATATATATATATATATATATATATATATATATACACAATGTATATAACTCATACAGACCTGTGGATACATCATAGTAAGGACACTCTGTAACTTACAGGTTTACAAAGAAGGAAAAAGCTGGAGAGATGTCTAAAAGTGCTTAGGGTATTATAGTGATTCTTATTTGTAATTGAGAAGTAAGAGTGACCCTTTATTCTTGCACCCACCTAAAGTGTTAATTACAGCAGTTCTTGATCCTTTGCATTCACTATGTGTATAACTGGTATAATGAGAGAGAGAGAGAGAGAGAGAGAGAGAGAGAGAGAGAGAGAGAGAGAGAGAGATCTTGATCCTTTGCATTCGTTATGTGTATATAAAACTGGAATAAAAAATCTCTCTCTCTCTCAATATATATATATATATAGAGAGAGAGTGTGTGTGTATGGGTGGTGATAAAGCTCGGGAAATTTCTCCACTATTACTTGGAGAAGAGTTGCAGTTCCAAGGGATCCTCCCCGCCCCCTCTCTCTCCCCCCACCCTTCCTTGTCCCATTACACACTTTCGCTGATGATTTACTCCGAGCTGCCGGTACATGAACCGTGTCCCGATACACCGCACAGTAAGTTATAGAGCAATCAGTAAGTGCTACAGGCAGATCATCACCATCCCAAGCGGCTCCAGCCCTTCCTTCCAGGCACTTCCTTCCTTCCTCTCTTGTTCTGGGCTGTAGGGAGGGCCGGCAGCATATAAAGTTGGGCACAAACTTTGAGACATGACACAGACCTCTGTGAGTGGAGATCGCACGAGTTCCCTGGCTGTGAGGCTCGCACTCTCCCTGCTGCTGCTGCCCCTCACCTCCCTCGCTGTACTCTGCACTGGGGCATCATGCTGCTGATCCCGCACATCATTTTTGTAGTGCTTGCCTTAGCCCACTTGGCATACCTGGCACCCACCGATCAGCAGTCTTTAGAATTTGTCTGCATCAACAAGACCTGGTATGCCATAGCTTTAAACAGCAAGAAGTACCAAGGAGCAACCAAAGCCTGCAAGAAGCAGAATGGACATCTGATGACAGTGAGGAGCTCGGTGGAAGCTGATGCTATCTCCTTGCTCATGGACAAAACTGCCAAGAACATCTCAAGTGTTTGGATAGGGCTGGAGCTGCCTTCACATCAGAGATGCACAGACCTGGGCCATCATCTTAGAGGGTTCACCTGGGTCACAGGTGACAATAACACTGACTATTATAACTGGAGGAACAGGGAGAAGAAGTGTGGGGCACAGTGTGTCTCAGTGAGCAGAGATCAGTTCTGGGAAGAAACAGACTGTGACACTAAGACTGATGGCTTTCTGTGTGAGTTCACCTTCCCCCAGTCATGTAGATCGATCTACTTACCTGAAGGATACAGCGCTACTTATCAAACTCCTTTTGGAATAGTGAGCACTGACAGTGATGCAATGTTTCCCCCTAACACCTATGCAACTGTATCCAATGTGGATGTTCAACTTGTTTGCAGAGACATTGGAGGTGGTAACATGAAATGGATTTCAGAGACACCTGGAGCCTGGAGCTGTTTTATTGAAAACGGTGGGTGCGAATTTATATGTGAAGGTGATCACAGTAAGCCAACGTGTCTGTGCAACTCAGGCTCTAACCTTAAAGAGGATGGTAGGACTTGTAGTCGTCCATGTGACCCTAAACCTTGTGACCATCACTGCGTAGCTGTGGCAGAGAGACCTGGCTTCATCTGTGTGTGCTATGAGGGGTATACGTTGGTGGATGGGACCAAATGTGAAGATATTGATGACTGTGCTGCCAACCCTGACATCTGCGAACAAAAATGTAGCAATACGGAGGGCAGCTTTACCTGCAGCTGTCATCCAGGCTTTGAGATGATAGATGCCCGCTGTGAGGACATTAATGAGTGTGAGGCCCCCTTTGATCAGTGTGAACATGACTGTATCAATACCTTAGGTAGCTTTCATTGCGGCTGTTCAGATGGTTACATTGTAGATGAAAAGAACCCCAAGAAGTGTAGAAGATTCTGTGAGACTCCAGTGTGTGAAGCAGAATGTGATCTTAACACAAATGCCTGCACATGCCCCGAGGGGTATGTACTAGACGATGAGTCGTGGACTGACAGTTCAGAGTGCGTTGACATCGATGAATGCGAAGCATCTCATTGTAAAGAGCTATGCATCAACACCTATGGTTCTTATGAGTGCGTCTGCCCAATTGGATATATCCTCCAGCCAGACACTTCTTGCAAATATGATGACAGTTCAGCAGAACCCTCTCCAGCTACCCCAACTGCCCCTGAAATCTTCACCAGTCCACCTGGTCCTGTTATCCATACCCTCCAACCAGCCATGCTCCTAGGGATCTGTGTTGGCATCTTATCCATGCTTATTGTCATCATAGCAATCATATGTCACATGGTGAGGAAACGCTACATGGATAACCACACAATGGACTATAAGGGTAAGAACTCAGAGAAAGATGTGGTTCTGCAGCAGGTCAAGACAGCACCTCAACAAAAACTCTAAAAATGAGATTTGTGGTTATTAGCAGGACTGTCATTTTGGCCCTTGCTTAATTCTGATTATCCAAGCTGCTGGAATAATCAAATTTGTATAGGGATTCTGGGACCCCACTTGGACTTGTGACTTACCTGGACAGGTGCTGAATAGGTTAACCGATCTGGGAATTGTAGATGTTTATCCCCATATTCCAACTGACAGAGAGGTGACTGTAATTATAAGATGGGGAATTGTTCCATAATAGTTGGGCAGACAGCTGCAGGACCCTCCATGCTCAAACAATTAGACTGTGGGATATGTTACATTTTGGGCACAAATAGACATGTTTATAATGTATTTGATTTGTGTCCTTTGTATATTGCTACTACTGTTGTAAAAAAAATAAATCACTGTAGATCATTTAGACAGGTTACATTTCTATTTCATTTTTTTACATTTTAGATTTGTTTTGTGGTTTAGTGAAACACCTCTAATAAAATACAAGCCTAGGCTTCTTTTTAAAATCAGATTGGAACTTGCAGAAAAGTTCCTCACACATAATTCAAGGAAATGTGTCATACGTTGTTTCACTCCAACACAAACGTCAATAGATGTTTGGTGGTTTTTAAAGCAGTATTGTTGTTAGTTTTTCACATAACTGTTATTCATTTCTGTGTTAAGGACCATAGATTTTTCCCAAAATATCATTAACTCTTACGCTACTGCTTTTCTGTTACTGATGCATTGCATGTCTTTCGAGAAACCCCTTCCACGTAGACATTTCGGGCAGTTAAGCACTGATTTCATACATGTTGTGTTTGTATATCCCTTGGATACTTTGTATTTAATTACCCAGATAAATTGGATCCACAACATAACCCACATACCTCTGTTTGCAGATTTATAATCTCTAGCAGATGGAAACAGCACATGATTACCTTGCAAGTATATGTACATACAAGGGAACAGAATTTCAACTGCAGTGCTGGGTTTCTGGCTCCCATTGGTGGTATTGACTCAAGTCTAAAGCTTAGATGCCACAAATATAGCCAAATTCCCCCAGTTCCTCACAAGTACCCCCTGTGGTACACAATAATAGACAAAAGTATAGAGCTCTAAAGAAAAAAAAATATCCTGATGTCCCTTCAAAATAAGAGACATTGAGCTTTGAGTTATAGAAACAAAAATATAGAACATAGAATTTGATGGGAGATAAGGACCATTAGGCTCATCTAGTCTGCCCAGACCCTTAATCAGTCCTGGGTCTCCTTAGATGCAGGAGCTCAATCCTAACCCATGTATGCTTGAATTCTCTCATTATATTACCATCTACCACTTCTTCTTGGAGGTTATTCTAGTTTTTCTACTACTCTCTGAGTAAAATGCAATTTCCTTACATGGCGTCTAAAGTCTTATAAATGCTTGTTATCCCCACTGATGTTGCATTTTGAGTCTCAGTATTCTTATAATAATTCTTATGTGACATCTACAGATTCATTCTAAGGAAAGGCAAATCAATAACGTACACCATCTCTACTCCTTTTTCATTCCTCCTTAAATCACAATCAATCTCGTTACTGTTAAGCTCAATAATAATTCTTTCCAAGTATCTCTGCTTTCTCACTACTTCAAATGGCCCTATAAAACATGGCCAATTTTCCCAGGCAGCGTATTGCGTATGACCATCATGTGTGAATTGGGGTGAAAAGTATTTATTTGATGTTTGGTCGATTGAAGAATTGTTGTATGTTGCATAACAGTTATTCTTCTTAATGGTGACCATCAGGTTTTTGTAACACTTTCTACCCATCCATTGTACAGAACACTCTCTCCCAAAATGTTAAATTCAGACAGTCACCCACATCCTGTCTGTAGCCAAACCACATTTTCTGATACACAGCGATGATATGTAAACCACTACTGCTTTCAATCAATTGTATTTTGGTACATTTTGAAAGAATTTAATTTAAAAAAAAATTCTTCAACTTATTTTTAAATGGCAGAGAGGGATGTCTTACTGCTATTTCTGGATATGCTGATTACATGTGAATAGTTATTTATTTTGCCGAAACTGTACAGTCAATTTACGTTGTGCATGTGAGTGTGTAAAATATTACCCTTATTTCCTGAAAATAAAAAAGTGTAAATAGTTTTTAACTCAATAAAAGGCTTTTTAAATGGTGGTGAGATGGAATCTGGTCACAGTTATTATTTGTATGATTTAAAGGTAACCGTTATATATGTGAAATGGGGTTCATATAGAAGGCACATATAGGGAATGTCTTTCAACTTATAGTAATGCTGTGAAGAACAACTTATTTATAAAACACCAAGTTATTCAATGGAATACATAGAATTTGATGGCAGATAAGAACTATTCAGCCCATATTGCCAGATTTTAATTGGTCCGTCTTGGATTCAGGATAGCTTTACACCTATCTCATCCATTTCAATTCCCTCACTTTATTATGCCCTATCACTTCTGCTGGTGGGCTGTTCCACTTGTCTATCAGTAAAGAAAAATTTCCTTACATTAAATCTAAGCCTTCGACCCTTACATTTTAGACTTATTATAGAATGTTTGACATCTCGTTCTAATATTTTTCCTACTTAAATACCGGTCATGTATTATGTGACAGAGAGGCATAGTGTTCAAACTATGTGTCCAGGAGATTAGAACTAAGGGCAGAAGTATAATGATAATGGGGCCCTGGGCAAGCCCCCCTAGTTGAACCCTAGTTGCTGCCCTCAACTCGGTCTTACCTGCCATTAGCAGTCTGTGCTGGTACCACTCATGATCCCTCTCCATACTTTAAAAAGCTCACTGGCATGGCAATGCGCAGAAGAACGGCCCAAAGGATGGTAGCTGTGGGTCCCTAAGGTAAGCAAGGGACCAGGGGCAGCGACATCTTTTGCACTGAAATAAAGATGGCCCCAGTTTTCCTATTAAATGTAACCTTTTTATGTCGCGTTTGTTATATTTTTGACAGCCATATACTGTATGTTTTCTTATAAGGAAGGCCCATTATGTGTTAAAGTGATGAAGGGTTCATTGCATGACCTGTGCAAGAGATCTCTATAGATGCCATGTGTGCCAAGCTAAAATTAAAACACATTAAACCCTTTCAGCATCAGGGATACTAGTAATGTGACACATTACTCTTGTTCTTCTGGGGTCAACACTGTCAAGCACACCTTTTTCAGGAGAAACAACCAATCAACAAAGGCATGACCTTCATAAAGAAAAAAGGTCATATTTTGTACCACTTTTTTTGGTTAATTGTACTTGGAGTGAGACATTAAAAAATAATAGCATTGTGCTAAGCCACCAGACTTCCAAACATTTAGAACAGGGAACTGCAACTTCATCCCTTCCAGGTTCCTTCGCTTTAAGACTCAAATACACAAAAATTCTGAGACTGAAGAGGAAAGCCTGGGCCTCAGTTTCTCTCCTATTGCATAATTTGGCTCTAAGAGGTTCTCATTACTGATAATTATTTCACTTGCAAAAATGAGAAAAGCCATATCAATGTAAACCATTAATTTGCACCCTGTAGAGCACATGAAATCTCTTTATTGAGCGGTTATACCTGCTTTTGGTTCGGCAGAACCATTAGATGGTCCTCATGTTAGCTGACTTAATGCTGTAAGGTCACTGGGAAAGCAAACCTATTATTTCTGTCCTGGTGATTATCAATTGGAGTTAGTGAGAAAGAGCTGCACAATCTGCTTTTTGTCTTCATACACAACAAAGCCCTTAATCCTACCGCTGTCAAAAGGCATTATAGTGTGAAGAAATCACCCCAGATTCCTAATGCAGCAACAATATTTAACTTTAAAAAATGCACGAGAAATTAAAACTGCCATTATACCATGTAGGATGTTTGATAATAATAATATATTCTAAAGGGCTGCACGCAGAATATTTAAGGATTCCCCAAAGGTAGCGTGTCCCTTTAATGCTCAATGTCATTTAATGTGTCCCTTTAATGCTCAATGCCCGGTAAGAGATGATGTCACCAACCTAGTATTGTATTTACTTTATGGAGTAGCCTTGCTGGAGCTTCATAATGTTGTATTATCGATTAAAAAGTGTAAAATCTTTTTTATTACTATAATTAAATTTGTGTTACTTGACACCCACTAAAATTTAGCAACTAATAATTCCACAGAATGTTTCAGTATAAATGTATTTTTTTTTTATTGACTTGTCTTGGTGTAGTGTCCAAGCTTTGTTAATATAATAGATGTTTGTGAGCCATTTTTGGCTTTATTCATCCAGTATGTCCACCTTTTTTTATTCTAAAGTCAGTTTTTATACGTGAGATCTTTGTGGAAAGAGGGAACATTGAAGATGTTAGTCTATAGAAAATCCCATAAATTATCCAAAATCAATTGTCATTTGTTTCAATCTGTCATTCGGTTGGAATTACAGTATATTATGGGGGAGTTTTTTTTTGGAAATAATGTTTTAAATAAAAATATACAAAAGAAAATCCAAAGTAATAATAAAGAAAACAAAAGAAAACATATATACAATAGCTGCCACAGTAGTAATTGAGCCTCTTTCTGTCACCCCCCTAATCCATACAAGAAGTTTAAGGTTTTTTTCTTTAAGGGTGAGGCACTCCTGAATGTCTAGTAGAGAGGCAACCAACATTTGGCCGCACCTGGGAAGTATGGTGGGAAAGCAGGGGGCTCCCGACTAGCCTTTTTATGGTAGAGTGAATCTTCTGCCGATAGGGTTGAATTACTGGGCAATTCCACCACATGGTTCAACATCTGGATATATCTTTGCTTCAAGCCGGTGGTCTAAACCTAAAGGTTAATATTTTGTATGCATTTTTCTGAAGCTGCTTGGGAATTATATTCTTAGTGTAAGTTGTAACACCTTTTTTAACACATCTCTAATGTTAGAAAATTCATTTTCAGTGTTATCTGTAGTCTGGCAGCCCTGTGTAAACATGTCAAACAATAATGGCAGTAGTGTCCTCTACAAATTATCATGATGCTTAGTCAATAAATGCTAAACATGGAATAAATAACATCCTACAAGAATCTAGATTTTATTTATTGATTTAAATAGCGCCATCATATTCCACAGCGCTCTACAATGGATAATCAAGACATGGCAAATATTGCACAACATAACAATATGGACTTACAAAAGCAAAAGTAAGGAGGGCCCTGATCTTACAACCTAGAAGATACATCCTCTAAACACCATGAATTTCTTCCTTTGATAACTGATTAATATCAGCACAAAAACTGTGCAGTGGGAGCTTCATGGAATGGGTTTCCATCGCTGAGCAGCTGCATGCAAGCCTCATATCACCAAGTACAATGCCGGGCGTCGGATCGAGTGGTGTAAAGCACGCTGCCACTGGATGCTGGAGGAGAAGAAATGTGTTCTGTGGTTGACAAATGATGCTTTTCTGTTTGGTGGTTCCAACTGTAATGTTTGATGGATGAGGAATAATGGTCTGGGGCTGATTTTCAGGGGTTGTAGTGAAGGGAAATCATAATCGTAATGCATACCAAGGTATTTTGAACAACGCTAGGCTTCTAACTTTGTGGGAACAATTTGGGAAGGCTCTTTTCTATTCCAGCATGACTGTGCCCCAGCACGCAAAGCAAGGTCCATAAAGACATGGTTGGATGTGTTTAGTGTGGAACAACAGGACTCGCCTGCAGATAGACCAGACTTCAACTCCATCAAACACCTTTGGGATGAACTGGATTACAAGCCAGGCTTTCTTGTCCAACATCAGTGCCTGATCTCACAAATGCTCTACTGGATGAATAGGCATAAAATTCCCACAGAAACACTGCAAAATCTTGAAAGCCTCCCCAGAAGAGTGGAAGCTGTTATACCTGCAAAGGGGGGGACAACTACATATTAATGTCTATGTGTTTATAATGCAATGTCATAAAATCTCCTGTTATTTAGTGTTATATGTCCAATTGAGAGGGACAGCAAAACCTTCCATAACAAACCTTACATACAACACAAACGTCATCCATCCCACCATTTTTATAACATCAATGAAAACTGAAAGCATGAAATGATGTACAAAAGTGAAAACATTAGCTTGAAGGAACCCTCCAGGACTTCAATAAATCCTTAAATATGATTATCAGAAGCAAAATTATTCCCCAATAAATTCCTCAGTCTGATTATATTCCAAAGTCAAATATTCACTTTATAACATAATTGCTATCTTTCCTTTTAGTTTTTCTATTGTTTCCATCTTTTGTTCAAAATATGTAAAACATTAAAATATATCATTTCTAAGCAAAAATATTTAAGACTCACACATGGCAGGAATGTTTACCACATGTAGAGGGTTAAAAGGTGATTGACCCAAAGGCAAAATTCTAACATGCCAATTATATGATATGAACCCTGCAGAGTTTCCTTCGCCTTCTCCCTGCTGGCCTAAGCTTTAATAATGTTAGGTGAACCATGTAGCTGCTCTTCTACCCGTCCACTGCATGTGGGAAGTTCAAAGTGAACGATACATCTGTTGAGTAATTCTGTTGCAAAAAAAGTTGTAACCTCGTCTCTGCCTGTTGATGCTTTTAATTAGATTTTGTACTGTATATTGTATAGGGCTTTTCCTTAATTCTTTTTTACTACTAGTTTGGGGCTTTAATTATAACACATTATATAAGCCTCTTTACTGTTCATTGGGCTATATTATTCTACATGGATCCTCAAGGCTGTTTATTAACCCTTTAAAACTTGCGGAAGCTCTCCTATTCACATAAACCATTAGACGTACCTGATCAGTGCTCGTCAGCACTTTAGTTATATTAAAGGGATCGTAAGTCACATTTCAGCATTTTCTATTATCCGTTTGGCTTGGAAGTAATTTGCTGTTTTTAAATTGTGGAACAGGTTTACTTGAAGTAACGTCTGATTTCTAGCAAGCAGCGTCTCTGAAACGTGAATGGAGGGATTTAAGTACATTTCCATGATGTGTGTTTATGAGTTTGGAGACTAAGCAATGTAGCAGCACAAACCTATAGGTATTCTGGAAATGACAGGGTTTACACTGGGCAGGCTGTCTTAATTGCTTCCAGTAACTCCAGAGGAGGAAGAATGTGAGGAAATCAATGGCGTGGTTGTATTTGTCAAAGGCAGAGAACCCATGGAAATTTCTTCTTTTTATGAAATGTAAGGAGAAGAAGCAGGGAGTGGGACAGCATACTGTGACACATCTAGGAAAATAACCCGACTTACACATTGCGGCAATCGCTAATTTATTTTTCTACTACACTGTATAACAGTAAAGGCAAAAATGTAAAAACATATAAAGAAGGGTGATGATTCACTAAGCAGAGAGGAAGTTGGACATGTTTGCAGCAAGATTGGAATATAAAAGTTGTCTATATGTTGGCTTTAGGGCTGTTTAGAGTCTGTTAGACAAAATTCTAATTGCCATCTTTAGCATGTTAAGCAAATACACAACAGTGAATCCTTCATTATATAATTTCCCCTAATGGCTTATTCACATAAAAACAAAAACATAAAAAAAATGCATTTTCTATGGCAACAACCTATCAGCAGCTGCTTTTGTGTCACAATTGTCATATATGAGAAGCAATTGGTTACAGAAGATACTGCAGCAAGAATTCCTACTGTAATAGGCAAGACTGTCTCCGGGTGAAAGAGAAAGGCATGGAAACTCATAGATGTCAACATCTGTCCTCCACCACCACAGGTTGCAATGTGGATGCCCACCACACAGCATAGCTGGTTGCCACAACCTGCCAACTCCAGTTCAAGTACAAACCATAGCCAGACCAACACCAGAGTAATCCTCAAGGTAGCAGTTTGCACACACATGAGCAAATGGACCAGCCACACAATGGCCTTAATATGCCACTACAGTTTAGGGTACACTTTTCACCAAGGCCCATTTAGGTCTGCATCTATATCACCAATGTCACCACCTGTACAGGTGGTCCATAAGCAACAATGACATCTACAAGCCTTGCCACAAACACTGATATCCAAGTATGGACTATTTACCTACCCTTATGTAGTCTTCATGTCAGCGACATGTGTTTAGTCTTCAGTGGTCTCCACATTGCTATAACTACTTAATGTGCTGGGTATGATAACTTTTACACATAAGATCTAGGATAATGCAAATGTACATATGTGCCATCACAATTATTAGATTGATGTGAAGTGTCGGTACCTCCATTGTGACATTTTGGAGTAGTGAAGGAGGGCAGAACACTAGCCTACATTTTTTAAGGTGTAACTTCTGAAATAACCCATGCGACCACAAGTTTGTATACCCCAGCTTGTACAGGGGCATCTCAGTTAATTCAGTCTATTGAGACAAATGTTACACAAAGTTCCTGGCCTGTTTATGGTCCTGAGGGTTGCACATCCATGTAGCAATACATCCTGTAGAGATACATTATAATTATTTAGAGCAAATTAAAGAGGTTAGGTTGTAAATTTATTATCACTATTCATATGAGGATTCTCTAAATATTGTAAACATGAAGAGGTTTAAGATGAGTCTGTTCTTTTCCACAGCACTTCCCTCAACAACAGGTATATTTTGTCCCCAAGATATTCACATCAATGGCAATGTTTATGCAAAAAGAGAGGTTGGAATGCAGCACTCAGCAGTGAAATGGTGCACGAGCCAGGGTACCACCAAGTCCCTCAATAAATCCAAAATAAAGAAGCAGAGGCTCAGCACTTCAAATAATAAGGTGAGTTTATTTCACACAGGCAACGTTTCGACGCACAGGTCTTTCTCAAGCCTTAGAAATATTAGTGCACACATTCAAGTTTTTATGCAACAGCAAGTGATTAAGGGGTCGGACACACCCGATCCTACATAACAATTTAAAGTGACAGTGCAAACTGACCAGTCTATATATAAAGTGACAGTGCAAAGATAGCCAGTCAATGTGTATATATCAATAAACAACATTATATAAAAAATATGAATAAATATGAAGGTGAAGTGATAAATATATTACAAATATATATATATATGTATCTATTATATAAAAAAGTGTACACAAGTTTAAAATCAACACTGTACTACAAATACAGACACTATATGATCTAAAGATATTACTGTAACAAAACTGTGGTATGATAATATACAATATTAAAGATCGGTCTGTCAACGCAGTGGCACAAATATTATATAATCTCAAAATTTACAAAGAGGCATTAAATAAACCTACAGGGCCAGCTACGTCCCGGAATAACCATCAGCCGAGCTAAAATAAGGAGAATCTAAAAGAGATAAAGGATAATGGTTAAGTTAATAAATAGGAATATCTTTATATAAAAGTATATATTACCAAAATAATTTGATTCCCAATCATCCTAAATGTCTCATATTAGGGCAAGGCTTTCACACAAGTTAACAGCCTATGACACTTGGTATTTCCAAGTAGTCTCCCATCCACATACTAACCAGGGCCAGCCTTGCTTAGCTCCCAAGATCTGTCGAGATCGGGTGTATTCAGGATAGTATGGCCATAGGCTCACAAGAACGGCATTAAATCCAGTTCCCTATTAAGTCCATTTGGAAATAATGCATCCAATTCATAAATCCACCATGCTTCACGTTGTTTTAGAATATTAACTCGATCACCCCCTCGGTTAGGTCTAGATATCTGTTCAATAACACGAAATTTAAGGTCCGTCAATTTATGTTTCAACTCATCAAAGTGGGATGGGACCGGTAAATCCAATTTTCTTAATTTGATGGTGGATTTATGTTTGGAAAATCTATTTTTGATCTTCTGTGTAGTTTCTCCTACATATAAAAGGTTACAGGGACATGTGAGTATATAAACTACATAGGATGATTCACATGTATAATGGGATTTAAGATTGTACCATTTATCTTTCTGTGGATGTTTAAATCTGTCCCCCTTCAATATATCAGGACAGGCCACGCAACCTAAACATGGAAAATTGCCACATTTTTTTAAACCCATAAACCGCTGTGAATTATCACATTTAACATTTTTAAGTTCAGCGTGGACCAATTGATCCCGAATAGTACCACCCCTTCTATATGCCATAAGAGGGGGCGATGTAAACTCTTTTATCATTGGGTAGCCATCAGATAATATATGCCAATGTTTTCTAAAAATCTTTGTAACATCTTTGCTATGGGTACCAAAAGTGGACACAAAAGCCAGTCTATTCTGAGGAACCCTATGTGTTTTAGATAACAAATCCACTCTAGATGTTTCCTTAACCGATCTATATGTATCATTCAATAAGTTTGGGGGATAACCCCTATCTAAAAACTTTTTTGACATGTCTTTAAATCTCGTTTCTTGTGTCTCCTCATCAGAAACAATACGTTTTACTCTTATAAATTGACTTTTTGGTAATGATTTTAACAATCTTTCTGGATGGGCCGAGTCATATCTAAGAAGATTGTTTCTATCCGTCGGTTTAACATATATATCGGTATATCGGTATATAACATATATATATGTTAAACCGACGGATAGAAACAATCTTCTTAGATATGACTCGGCCCATCCAGAAAGATTGTTAAAATCATTACCAAAAAGTCAATTTATAAGAGTAAAACGTATTGTTTCTGATGAGGAGACACAAGAAACGAGATTTAAAGACATGTCAAAAAAGTTTTTAGATAGGGGTTATCCCCCAAACTTATTGAATGATACATATAGATCGGTTAAGGAAACATCTAGAGTGGATTTGTTATCTAAAACACATAGGGTTCCTCAGAATAGACTGGCTTTTGTGTCCACTTTTGGTACCCATAGCAAAGATGTTACAAAGATTTTTAGAAAACATTGGCATATATTATCTGATGGCTACCCAATGATAAAAGAGTTTACATCGCCCCCTCTTATGGCATATAGAAGGGGTGGTACTATTCGGGATCAATTGGTCCACGCTGAACTTAAAAATGTTAAATGTGATAATTCACAGCGGTTTATGGGTTTAAAAAAATGTGGCAATTTTCCATGTTTAGGTTGCGTGGCCTGTCCTGATATATTGAAGGGGGACAGATTTAAACATCCACAGAAAGATAAATGGTACAATCTTAAATCCCATTATACATGTGAATCATCCTATGTAGTTTATATACTCACATGTCCCTGTAACCTTTTATATGTAGGAGAAACTACACAGAAGATCAAAAATAGATTTTCCAAACATAAATCCACCATCAAATTAAGAAAATTGGATTTACCGGTCCCATCCCACTTTGATGAGTTGAAACATAAATTGACGGACCTTAAATTTCGTGTTATTGAACAGATATCTAGACCTAACCGAGGGGGTGATCGAGTTAATATTCTAAAACAACGTGAAGCATGGTGGATTTATGAATTGGATGCATTATTTCCAAATGGACTTAATAGGGAACTGGATTTAATGCCGTTCTTGTGAGCCTATGGCCATACTATCCTGAATACACCCGATCTCGACAGATCTTGGGAGCTAAGCAAGGCTGGCCCTGGTTAGTATGTGGATGGGAGACTACTTGGAAATACCAAGTGTCATAGGCTGTTAACTTGTGTGAAAGCCTTGCCCTAATATGAGACATTTAGGATGATTGGGAATCAAATTATTTTGGTAATATATACTTTTATATAAAGATATTCCTATTTATTAACTTAACCATTATCCTTTATCTCTTTTAGATTCTCCTTATTTTAGCTCGGCTGATGGTTATTCCGGGACGTAGCTGGCCCTGTAGGTTTATTTAATGCCTCTTTGTAAATTTTGAGATTATATAATATTTGTGCCACTGCGTTGACAGACCGATCTTTAATATTGTATATTATCATACCACAGTTTTGTTACAGTAATATCTTTAGATCATATAGTGTCTGTATTTGTAGTACAGTGTTGATTTTAAACTTGTGTACACTTTTTTATATAATAGATACATATATATATATATTTGTAATATATTTATCACTTCACCTTCATATTTATTCATATTTTTTATATAATGTTGTTTATTGATATATACACATTGACTGGCTATCTTTGCACTGTCACTTTATATATAGACTGGTCAGTTTGCACTGTCACTTTAAATTGTTATGTAGGATCGGGTGTGTCCGACCCCTTAATCACTTGCTGTTGCATAAAAACTTGAATGTGTGCACTAATATTTCTAAGGCTTGAGAAAGATCTGTGCGTCGAAACGTTGCCTGTGTGAAATAAACTCACCTTATTATTTGAAGTGCTGAGCCTCTGCTTCTTTATTTTGGCAATGTTTATGGACATGATCTGACACTATTTTTTGGGGGTTATAATGCAGGACACCAAAGGTTTTCTCTATGATTGGATTCATCGTTAGGTGAGTGGTGTTAAGAGGCCTTTGCCTGCATGCAGAGCATGTCCTGCCTGGTAGAAAAAGAACATTTTGCTAGATGTTTGTGTTTATTATTTATTTGTTGAGCAAGAATGGCGTAAAACCAACGTATGGATAAGCAACATTATGTTTAATAAAAACCATGTGGAGATTATTGAATGCAGGGGGGGGCTAGCCTGTAGCACTCTATCATTTCATCCTATAGCATGCTGAACATGATGACATATGTCCCATGACCTTGCCCATCCATGATCAAGGTGCTGTTTCCCATGCCTTGGCAGCCTTCACACAACTATTACAGGCGCTACTATTTTTTTTTTCAATCAAAGAATGTTAGATGTGCTCCACGGGCTGGTGCCTAATAATCAATTCTGCCCCATATCTGTGATTTATGGGCCATTGGTCTTAACCTTAACAAGTTTAACATTTAGGTTTCATTGGCGGATGTTTGTAAAGCCAAGTTCCAATGTAACGTTATAAAATGAGACGTATTACCAGCGTGATAAACGGAATGGTTCAGCAGGTGCATTACATTGGTTGCTTCACTAATAAGACCACGTTTACAACTCAAACCACAATTGCTCTTTATAAGTAACCCCCAATGTACATTGATACATTCTAGTTGTGACATCACTATTCATCGGTTATTTGAGAACTTCTGACATCAATGTCCAGCTCATAATATATCCAGTAGGGTTTACTCATATGTATGAATATCAGCATAATACCCACACTGTTAGTAGTGAATACACATATTAAATGCTGAATATTGAATTGTTCATACTTGAGTGAAAAAGGAGATCGTAAGATAAAATAACTGATAATGCTTCTAAATTGTTTCTATGACTGTAGTAGAACAGGAGAATAAAAAACAAAGCTAACACAATTCAGATCTATGTGGTATGCAGACTGAATAAAATATATTCATTTGCTTTACTAAGTTGGTTTCTTGCACCAGCATGGGGAGAAGTAAACTTTTGTGTAATTATATCTGAGGTCAAAACTATTTCAGTGTCTTTGGACTGTATGAAGAATACAAGATTTAGATTTCATTTTAAAACAATGCCCGTTCAGCAACTCCAAGGATTCTTTACACTGAGAGCAGTAAATATGTGAAATTAATTTCCTAGGAAAGGGTATAAAGGTTTTTTTTTTATTATAATTAAACATAGAGAAAGTAGTGATTCTGGAGCAATACTAAAAAAGGAAACTTTTCCCTTTCATGATTTTTCATGAAAAATGCAGATCTATAGCGTATGTATACCTTACCTTCCAAAGCCAGGATGATTTCCAATGCTGACTTAATATTTAGTATGTTTAATGATGGTAAACTTCATATTTTGGATCTCAGAACCAAATTATATAGGGGTTTGTTTTATAAACATGAACAAAAATATGAGAAAAAGGCATTTTCTTTTTTTGTCTTATATAGGGAGCCCACCTAGATAACACTAATTAAGATTAGCATCAGCAAAACAGTGCATTTGTATTTTACAATGTAGCTCAGGAGTCCATTAAGTCTGGCATAAATAAAATGTGTTTGCCCTTCCACCTATTCAGGGTCTGATTACAACAGGAAATTACTTTTCCATTCAAAATTCAATATCCTAACTGCATCCTGCATTTTACATTTATTGAGACATACTGTGAAACGCACGTCTTCCCTTGTCAGTGTTTTATCTGTAATGGTTTATCTATTAAAGAGAATGTGTCACTTTTCACAAATCCTATATTTTACTGTCACTGATATTAGTTATCATAATCTAAAACTAGAGGGTCAGAGGCTTAGAAGTGATGGAAGGAACTTTTACTTTACTGAGGGAGTGGTAGATACATGGAACAGTCTTTTAGCAGAAGCAATAGTGGGTAATACTGTGAAATAATTTCAACATGCATGGGGTAGGCATATGGCTATCCTGAATCTAAGAACTTGAATCTTTACATCAGGAAACAAAAAACAACCTAGATGGGCTCAACGCTTTTTATTGGCTGCCTAATTCTATCATTATATGTTTTAAATGAAATACCTCCAAACCACCTACATTGACTCCCAAACAAAAAAGCTCAAGCTACTTTAATTTATTACTAGTAGTTCAATTATTTATACTAAAAGTATGAGGGGCTCTCTCAGTTTGAGTGTGAATCATAATAAATTATGAATGCTGACCTGTCCAAACAGAATTAAATGCCAATGTATAGATCAAGTGTATGATGGTATCATCTCCCAAAGAACAGAGCCACATACTGAAACCCATCATGTAGTGAATAAAAAGCTTTATCACTTTCTCTCTGTTTCTCTCTGTTTCACTGTTTCAATAGGTTATATTTACATTACAGCATAACGTCCTCCATAATGTATAGTTATAATAGAAACACTTTTTTGGCTTTATGCGCATCCATGTTTGTGAAACAATTGTGTATGGTCAATTAGGTCAATATTTAAAACGTAAGAAAGCAACACTTTATATTCAGAACTATAATGTTTTCAAAATTATGAACACGAAATTGGCTAATTACACACCAAAGTATTGTGGATGAGAAAGATTATTTTACTTAATATTTATTATTAAGTAAAATATTATTAAGTAATATTATTATTTTACTTAATAGATACAACCACTGCTAGTGTAAGATACAATGTGTCCTACTGCAAAACTATCCAAATATATGTTGAAGCCTGAAAAAGAAAAAATGTCGGTGCGCTAAGCTAGTCACAGGCTCAAATAATACAAATGTGTAATACGAGGCCTACCAAACAGGTGTAAGCGTGCTGCAAGAAACAGTGTATTGGCTGTACAATGTATACAAAAAACAAAACCTGTCTGCGCTTCTGTCTGTTGGAAGTTTGACTCAACAGTCAAAAGACATACAGCCCTTTAACATATACATCTTGGACATGTACCTCCTTCAGTTCTGCATCTTCATTAGTTTTCCATCTTGGTGCTAGGTTTAAAAGATCATATCTCTTGCCAAGTAATGGAAAAATGTATAATCCTGTAAACATATGCAATATCTAGCAGACACAGGAATGCTAACAGTAGCAGTTGCTGGTCTCCATTGTATAAACTTCATCAACCCAAAATACAGTCTGGAATGGCTGCACTGTTGTCCCATGATGTTTGGGTGGCATGGGGTATGACAAAATGTTTAGATTTTTTTTCTCTGGCTGTTTATAGAAAAAGTTTCAGGTATACTGATTTGTAAACAAAAAGTAGTTGGTGGTTGGTAGTTCAATTTGGCCTAATCATTTTTCACAATTTTCCACTTGGGATTCTCTAAAGTATCAATCATTGTCAACATACCATTTTCTCATAGTGTACTCCGAAATATCACAGCTTCTAAGAGGTACCACCAGTTGGATCTTGACTGATGTTAATGGGGAATTCACCTGCAAGCTCAACTGGTGGAAAGCCAAGCAAAGATCAATACGATTCACAGAGCTCTAGGTTAGTGAATACCCTAGAAATACCAGGATTTTACATTTTTGGTAATTTTCAGCATTGGGCTTTGGCGATAAACCCCTATATATGTGAATAATAAAAATCAGGGTGTAAATGCATAGATAGAGATAAAGTGTGTGTTTGGCAGATGGAGATATGTGCCTTAAAGACTTGTGGGTTATCTAAATGCTTCTATGATTTATGTGAAATTAGATTATGTCTGTGTGACCGCAGTGGGAGTAGGAGAGGACTGTAGAAGTAAATGGGTTTCAATTCACAATGAAGACTTATTTGAAAAGACAGCATGTATTAGCTAGAGGAAAGTGGAAACCAAGACTGGTAAACACGCATATGTATCCTGAGCTGGGAATAAGGCCCTGTAAATAAAATGGAAGGCTTTGAGGGGGAACTGGGGATTAGCAGGCATGATGGGTCATTCAATGTTCTGCATCAGATTACACAGTTTTAATTTAAAGGATAATGTCATGGTTTTATGTGCTAGCAGCATCTAATATGCACTGCATAGAATACATATCAGTAGGGTGTTTCACAATGCACATATATTCACTAATGACTTGTTTATTTTTGCACATAAGGCACAGAAACTGGTTGTCTATTTATTTACTGAGCATAGAGAAACGGCTGCTTAGTGAATCATGTTATGTCACACTCAGTCACTTATTCACAAGCAAATGGTGTAGAGCACCTCAGAAGACCAATTTCTTCACTGGAGTGGCATTTGGTAGAACAGAAATCACACACACACACACATATATATATATATATACATACATTTATGTGTGTGTTGTGATTTCTATTCTAATATATGTATATTGTATTATATAGTAATATATATCTAGTATATTATATAGAGATATATATAGCTATAGTATATTATATAGTAATATACAGTATATATATATATAAATATATATATATATATATATATATATATATATATATATATATATATATATATATATATAGTTTTCCTTATTAAGGGTAGTATATATTTAAAAATGGGGCCATGAACAGCCTTTGCAGAATTTAGTATCACTCCATTGCTGCATAGCTTGCAAGGGTTCCAGTATATTTAAAAACAACACCACTTCACTGGTACTGGAACATGTACATTAAAATAAATACAATAAATACATAATAGAATATTGATATATCTTACAATCTAGGAAACAATGATTGAAAATGTTTGATTGCCTATTAGATACCCCTGGCACAGATAAACAAAAATAAATAAATACAATTAACCTTTTGTGTACATTAAGCAAATGAATTTCATGACACACACACTGGTGTTTAGCCAGGTCTTAGTTAATGTAATACACAGACTTGTTATACAGATGGCACTGACATATCATTTACATGAGAGAGTGAATTTGTAAGCATTTCAAATATAATAAAAATAATGCAAATATTTCAGAGCAGAACTTCCTACCTGGTCATCAAAATTCATAGCATGTAATCCATACAGTAATAACTAAATCAGTTGCATTTTCCTTTCACTCCCTGTTATTGTTTACCATGGTGAGAAATATTAGATAGGGCAGTCTCAGCTATTGAATTTATCATCATAAACAATTGATGGGGGGTTTTTTTGTTGGATTGTTTTGGGGTTTTTTTTGTTTCCTGAAAAAGAAAAAAGTCTTTTAGTAAAAAGGAAACAGAATTCTGTAGGTGGCATTTCCCCCAAAGCAATAGTTCAAGAAAGCAAATGTTTACATTTAAAAGGGATGTGGCCAAAAATGTTCCTCTTGGTCCAACTTTGTAGTAACCCTGGAAAACATACAGATCAATAATAATTCCCCTTCGAATAATTAAATTACAATGTATCATTTGATTAATGTAAACTGATCAGGTCAATGAATAGTCAGGAAAAGAAAAACAGAAAAGGGATGGATTTCTGTTGAATTTTCCAATCTGGTCCCTTGATCTCACCTGTAACTTTACTGACTGCTAGAACCTGCATGATCCTGGATGTGTGATTCTAATGGTTAGAAGAAACAGTGCTCTCTTTGGTTACTTTGATAAGGAAGGGATCCCCAATTAAAGAAACAGAATTAGCAAGATCTGTGGGTTTCATCTCTTCACCTGTGCTTGACAGCATTTTATGCTGTTACATAATGTTTTCCTGATCCAGGTGATCCTTTACAAATAACATTTTACACGAGAAAACAGTTAAACATTAAATTCAAGCTCTTTTATATTTGTCTTCTCGGTTTATTAAGCACACTCCTTTCCACCACTTATACAAAGGGAACACTAGCATGAGAACATGTCCACACACATGAAAACATGTCCACACACATGAAAACCTCTGGTAGAATAGTGGCATGGGGTAGCAGCAAGTCGTTTACAAGGCATTTTCTGGTCTGTTATAGAGTGGTAGTCCTTGTGATGGTCCCATTCTTGAAGTTGTAGCAAGGGTCAGATCTCAGGGGTTCTTGTTGAAAGTCCAACGGGTTGTTGTTGCACACTCTACTCTTCAGGGCTGTAGCATAATAATCCACAGGTTCATCTGTGCCATTTTCTAGCCAACGAAAACACACGATCCTCTGGAAGGACCTCTTAAAGTTATCCGAGAAGAAGGCATAGAGGATGGGGTTGGCACAACTGTTGGCATAACTTAAAATGATGGAGACATGGTTGATGGTGGCATCCATGTGGGGTAGGAAAAGGTTAAGGAGCTGTACTATGTAGAAGGGCATCCAACAAATTACAAATACTGTGACAACCATCAGAACCATGCGTGTAATCTTCTTCTCCGATTTCTTCCTCTGTTGCCAGCCTGCCTTCAAGGCTACTGCTCTCATTTTTACAATGATGAGGATGTAACAGAGACATATGGCTACCACGGGGAGGAAAAAGCCCAAGAGAAAGGTGTAAATGACAAAAACAGCAGACCATGTGGGCTGGGGCCACATCAGATTACACACCACCACTCCATTCTTAGAGGACTCAGTGTCTGCAAAGATCAAGATCGGGGAAATGACCAGAATGGACACAATCCAAACGCAAATGTTGATCATCTTGGCCACAGTGGGTCTCCTGTATCTGGCCGCCCGTAGAGGATGGACCACTGCCACGTACCTGTCCACGCTTAGCACTGTCAGGCAAAACACGCTGGTGAACATGTTGATGCCGTCCACACTGAGGACTGTGCGGCACATCCCTGAGCCAAATGGCCAGTGCTGCAGGGCTGCAGAGGCAGCAAGGAAAGGGACGCTCAGCATGAAGAGTTCGTCTGCAATAGCCAAGTTCAAGATGTAAATGTTGGTGGCCGTTTTCATTTTGGCATATCTTAAAATGACAAAAATCACCATGGAGTTCCCAATGAGCCCAATGAGGCACACGATGGCATAAATGAACTGAATTACTATCATGCTCACATCCCTTTCAGTTTCCATGGGGGCACTGGTGCTGTTAGTGTTTTTATGGATGCCCATTATGTTGAATGGGTACAGAGTTCCAGACGTGTGCCTGGACTGATTCCATGTGCTTAGTAGAATCTTGGCCTCCACCGGCAGCAGGAGATCTGGGGATGTGGTCATTGTAACTGTCCCATAGGAATGTAGTGGAGGTGCTGCGGCTGTACCAGAGATCCTCAGCTTAAAATGGATCTGAGCGAAAAGAGAGAGAGAGAGAAGAGAGGGTGAGAGGAGGGAGGGAGAGAGATAAGTGGCAGATGATGCAGTGCAGCTGCTTGCGGTGTGTATGTGTTCTGTCTGTTGTTGCTCCTTCTGTATAAAGTCTTCAGCAGCCACTTAGGTTAGATCCAGGCGCGCATCACTCCTCCATCGTGGGCTTCACTATTGATTGCATGTTTAGCCTGCATTATTGGCAATGTGTCACGCGTGGTTTGTTCATGGAATTCAGTCACATCCCTACCAGACGAATAGAATGCGAATACACTTCTACTTCACTTCTAGCCCTATATGGACCATTCGTTCTGTGTCTCCTGGAACCTGGTGTTGCCACGCGTTGTGTAACATTGTATCCACTGGTGGGATCCTTCTAGGCAATGTAAGGGTTAAGCACGGGGGAAAGCTTGTGAAGGTGCCGGGGGCTACTTGGGTTTTTTCCCCCCTCAAGAAAAGTAAGTCCAGAAATATACATTGCAGCTCATCTCAGATCACAGACATTAAGCAGTGTCTCTATAATGATGATGAATATATCATGCGAGTTATTTGTTAATTAAATAAAAGTAATCTGATTATATATACAGGATATTTCCTTTCCAAAACGCTAAATGAATGAAAACACAATTTAATTTAATATGCATTGCCATGGTTAATAATATGTATAGGAGCTTGCTTTATTTTTTTCATACAGAGGTAATATAGGGATTACTATTATTATTATTATTATTATTATTTATAGATACATATTACATTGGACATAGCAAAACAAAACACAGCAAGTGATTAAGTGGCTTTTGAATCCATTTTACACTTCCTATAATAATATAATATTAAATCATTCTAACACATCAAGTGGGATTTTAATTATTTTCCTGAAAGATATTTTATTTTGCTATTGTTGCAATCAGAGGTGACTTCTGTGCTGGTTAAGTAACATTGAAATTCAATAATAACCATTTTGTCCTTTCTACCCCTATTCACCTTTTTCTCACTAGCTCACCCTTCTTCTAAAGCCTTCCTTATCTTCACCTTGAAACCATAGCTGGCACACTTTTAGAAGCATGTTACATATAGCTGCGTCTTCATGGTTGAATTAGAGTTATTGCCCCAAATAGGCAAACTTAAAGTACTGGGGACAGGTCAGCTGTAAACAGACCAAAAGTATTCAAGGGACCATGGACCCTGCTTAAGCCACGGTAAACTTATTAGGGTTTATTGAAGTCCATCTCACTATTCTAACTATTTGAACTGCCAATTCAACCTTCCTTCTTTGAGAAATTCACTAGCCGTCCAGAATTACGCTTTAAGGTCAGTGGCCGCCAAAAACGTATGTGTCGCCAACTATATCCAGGCGCACACAATTATGGTTCCCCCCTGAAGCAGTAATAAGGATAAGCATGGGGGCTATAAGTCAGCTGTCCACCGGCCATTTGCCTACTGTGCCAAATGGCCAGTCCAGGCTAAAGTTGGCCCTTCATAAAGTATTGGGATTTGGCAAGTGTTTTGCCAACAGACCTACAAACCCAAGGTATATTGAATAATTACCTACATAGCTATAATGTAGGTGAATTAACCCACATGATCTATGTCACTGTGAACAGAAGCTTTGTGGTGTCTGCAACAACTAAAATTTATTTTGCGCCTCAGGGCCCTGGCTCCAAAATTGCCCATCCATGCTCACACACACTTATACACAGACATTCTTGCTCACATCCGTACATATGGAACAACATATGGAACAGCACATGCATAAAACCCTGTGTTTGCAGGTATACATAAATCATGTATGGAAACATAGCATTGCAGGTGTACATTACCAGAATAACACAAAAACATAACTTTGCTGGTATAGATCAATTGGAATTCACATAAAATTCAGCATTACAGGTATAGATAAACCCCCCTAAATTACCGGCATAGATCACAGGTTGCACACCCGAAAGGCCAGCCTTGGCATCCACACTGCCCACAAAGAACCTGACCAGCACCCAAATTACATACATAGGACGTGCCATCTTTGTCCCCAAACAGCCCAGCATGAGTCAGCATTGTCCCCCAAACAGCCCAGCGTACGACATCTTTGTCCCCAAACAGCCCGCCCTGTGCCATTTTTGTCCCATAAACACACTACCTGTGCCATCTTTGTCCCATAAACACCCTGTCTGTGATATAGGAGGACGTCAGTGCAGCACCATCATTTTGGCGGAAGTTGAGGCCGGGTTATGTCCTTGGAGATGCAGATGAAGAAATAAGAAAGCAGATAAAGGATGGATAATTGAATAAAGAATAGAGAAGAGAAGACAATGGAAAAGACAGAAGATAAAGAAGAAGAAGCTGTGGAAGAAGAAGTGCTCGGTAGAAGTGGAAGTGATTGGCAGAGAAGGTATGGAAACATTTTGAGAGCTTGTAACCAAAAATGAACTGAAAAATGTGTCTGAATCATTTTTGGACCATGTCTATAAAACAGTCATAAAAGAAAATAAGTGATAGAAACAAAATATTTTTCTAAAGCCCCAGCCATCCTCTTCTCAGCAAATGTAGTACATTTTCAAACAAAGCCCATGAAGATTACAGTATACAACACGTTAAGATACAGTTTATAATGTAGTAGGCACATTTACCATCCAGTCTCCTGTTACCAGGGCTGCCTTTAATATTGCTTGGACCCCTGCATGCATTTGCTTGCCCCCTGCTCTCCCTAGCATGCAATCACACCCTCCATGATCAGTAAGGGCTTTAGGTGCTCAGGTTCTTTGTGCGGGCCCCCTCTCGGTTACCCCTCCCCCCTTCATCACCCCGTTAACTTGTCATCACCCCCAAAGGCCCTTTGTCCCCTTCGTCACTGTATCACACCTCTCTTTTCTTCCCTAATGTAGTTCATGTAGAGATCAAAAAACAACACGTGGAAACATAGCATTCCCCCTAAGAAGCAGGAAAAGAGTTTCCTCATACAGGGCATCACAGCAGTAAGCTGCGGGCCCGCGCTAGGCCGGGGCACCCCCCTGATGGGTGGCACCCTGGGCGGACTGCCCCCCCTTTAGGTACGCTACTGCATAGATCACAGGTCATATACCCCAAAGGCCAATCCTGGCACCCAGATTGCACACATAGCAGTTGCCCAGCACCCAGATAAGACACGCAGGACCTGCCCTGGAAACTAGAATGCACACATAGGACTTGCTCTAGAACCCAAATTGCATCCACAGGACCTACCCAGCACCCAGACTGAACACATATGACTTTACTTCTTTTTTCCCCAAACAGTATGTCTTTGCCTCCAAACTGCTTGGCTGTGCCATTTTTGTCCCAAACAACCTGCTTGCGCCATCTTTGCACCAGTCTGCCCTGCCATCTTTGCCCAAAATCTGTACCATCTTTGACTCAAATAACATACCTGTGCCATATTTGCTTCCCAATTATACATCCATAGCCATGCTCTCACACACTTATGCATACATACATAGATAAATACACACTCATTCACACATACTCAGGAATACTCCCTCCTGCAAACTCTTACCTCATCTGCAGATTTCTCTGTGGCGCTCGCACACGGCTACTCTATTGGGTTGGATCCAGTCCTCCCCATTGGATGTAATATATAACCCCCATCCTAAGGTGTGGGCAAGGGGTGAATAGGTAGGGCCTATGCCCCTAAAGGGCAAATATATTAAAAAAGGGAATTTATAGTAAATCATCATAAATTAATTTAATTACGAAAAACATATGATAATGTTCTACTTTACATCCTAGGCTGCTAGCACCTTACCTTTATTTTGGACAGAAATATCTGTTTAAAGTTGAATTACTTGTTTTCCACAGCTTTCCTATGAGTATTTCCTAATAAGTAGAGTTCGTGAAGGACAAAAAAAAGTTACAAATATATATCAGGGTAGATTTTGCAGTACAATTTCCAAGGTCAATACATTATTTTTTCTGATCAAACGTCCAGATGTTCTTGTGCAAAAGATTGAATGTTCTGAACAGTATGGCATGAAGGCTATTGGTACCTCTTGTACCTAAATACAATAACAAAATAAACTAAAGTGCGTACATTGTTGGCGTTGCATGAGCGTAATGGAGGATGGATAAAAATACTAGGATGAAGGGCATATCTCGTAGTGTATCAATGATCGTAGATTATTCATCATAGAGTTCCATTAAGCTATGCCTGCTGGCTTCCCCTTGGTGCCCATGAATAAATGGTGCTTTAGGCAGTAGTTTGGACCATATTGTGAATGAAGCCTTTGACTCCTGTATTGCTCACTGTAAAACAGTTGACATGGTATTCCCCCAATGAATTTTAATAAACTACTTGGATGGAAATTTCAGCAGCAGCATAAGAATATTGAACAAGTATTTAGCATGAGCAAGGTAATAATTTTATTTATTCCAATGTTTTACTCTCTGGAGTACATTATTGTCACATGCATACATTTTGGAGACACAAAGATCTGCCTGCTGTTATCACCAGCACTCGCTACAAGTGTTTGTGTCTGCTCGAGAATACTTTGTTTCCACTATACATTTGTTAAGACTTCTTGCATACCTGGAGTTATAATATGGTCAATAGTCCATAATCTGGAAACTGCAATAAGTAACACAATAAGGTTAGTAGTATATCTTTCATATAACTCAGCCTTTACTTGTATTTGACACTTTCACAATACATCAATCAATTTTATATTAATTTTTTATCCAATTACAATTGTATTCTCTATATAAGAACCAGCATATTATTTATTGGTCTAGAACAGCTATACATAAATATGAATCTGTTTATATTAAATATGGTGCTTCATGTCTCTTGACAACGAAAGGAATCACTGTTATGGTATTCAATCAATTAGGTATGGTAACCTTTTCAAACGATTAGGTCATATGTGTTTGGTGCTTAGTGATGTTAAATATCCAAACATTTTTAACTGTGTTTTACTTGGTTAAGTAGACTATAGATTTGAGAAAAAAATATACAGTTTTATATGGAGAACGATATTTATGCTCATTTAAAGAAATGTGTCATGTTTTAGGTTCCACCAGTGTATTGGTCTCCTAACTACATCACTAGTAGAAAAATTGATAGTATTTCCCCACCTAACTCCATAATGCTTTTTATTTTATGTTGCAGATGGTTTATTTGGCAAAAAAAAAACACAATTACTACAAGAGCGTTAAGGTATTTTGAGTATACCCCTATATATCCTTGATATATGATATATATCAAACACAGTATATATGAGACTTAATATATGAAAATATACTTATTTTTGTAGAAAGGAATGGAAGATTTATATTATTTTTTTTACAAGAAGATATACATGTATTTCACTATACACTGGGATAGGATGTAGATAAATATTAATGCACAGCGGAATAATTTCTCTCAATTAACCAAGTATAGCTGGGTTGAGTCATTTAATTTCACATTTTCTCTGAAATTCAGGTAACTACTCTAATTATAGGGAATTATCACCTTTATTAACATGGCAATTTTTATACATTACGTTATAATGACTCAGTTTTGAGCCTTTATGAGCTCAGCACACTTTTTATGCCCATGTTTATTATAATATAGCTAAAACAAAGTGCCTGTATTACTGGACCAGGCAACAATTTATTTTAGAGAGAATTTTCTGAATAGTATGTAAGCATCATATAGTGGAAAGTGAATCAATTGTTACAGAAGTAACTTTACTTATTTAAAAGCACCCAACTAAAACAACTTGAACAGCTTCATAAAAGGCCTAGCTGCTGCCATGCTGAGTCAAATGCTGTGGACTTGGGCCGTGCGAGTCCAATGCGAAGTTACTGGCTAACACTCAACATATACTACGATGAACTCAACAGCTTTTGAATTGGTCATCCAGTCTGCACAGTTGCTCATGCAAGTCAGAATATAAGTGTATCGACTGACTGAGTTTAAATAGTTCACGATCAACTTTACTATTCCTGAAGAGTCCTGTACATTTTTTTTTATTATTGGAGCATCTTTAAAAATCAAAATAGATGAAACTAAAAATGGGTACAAAACAATCCATTTAGTTTTCCTCCAAGATCTTCACTAGTAACCCTTTTATTACAAGGATCCTTACCTACTAGAGTGCCTTTGAATGTCTTTTCATATAGAAATATAATATATATAAAAAGCAGAGTGCAAAATTGTCATGGAATGGCATTTTCATCAGAAGAGAGCTCGGAACAGCTTTTTCTGTGTTGGACAAATAAAAGGCATCACCATCAACTAAAGATACCATATTCTTGGACCAAGAGTATTAAATGAGTATTAACTATAAAACAAAATATAAATAACTCTTTAATATTAACCTAAATGTGTGCACTGTTAACACCAATATATTTTCAGATCCCACATAAAATTCAAATCTACTCCTAAGTATTTGTCACACAGTATTTTATATATAACATAAGTTATGTTGACAACCTGGAGAGTAGGACCTGGCACCTTTTGTTATAAACCTAGACTTAGGTTCTTTTAATAAATACTGGCAACAAATAGGTATTAGGAGTCAGTTTGTATCATGGTATTTATACGTCACTAAGTATGGAAAGTGATTTAAAACATTTGTTTTCTTCAATTCAAATGACCTACTATCGAAACTGGTAGCAGTTGGGGAAATATGGAATATCATCAAAATATCACTGCTAAAATATTGCAAATATTACAGTATCAAGCCTGCTAATTCCCATGGTCAATCTAAATGAGTTAACATACACTTGGCATGGTAAGGAATATAAAAGTAGATGAAAATATCATACTGGCTTCCTAGAAGTGTAAAATCTTTGCCTTGGTTCCCTACAGCTATAATTCTAAAAATATTGTAAATATTCTATATATATATCTTGTATTCTGAGCATTAAATCTGGTTAATGAGAAGGCATTAAACAGAGCAGCACAGCAGAATGCCAAACTTCCGTTCCAGGCTTTGTCACAATTTAACTTTAATTCTACTTTCTAAACATCAGTGCCAGTAGTTTTTATAAATCATTTTTATTTTCAGTCCTCAGCACTTATTTATTACAGTAGACATTAAATGAAGGAGAGCCAAACTGGGTCAAGAACTGTTTCAAGATGGGAATTTTCATCTTAAGTTATTCATTAACAATTTTAGAATGGCAAGCTCATCTCTTCTAGCTGAAGAAATCTGTATATATCCATTGCAAACTCATATGTCATTGTATTAACAATGTTTTACTTCTGGACCCACTTAAACTCCAGCTAGATCAGGACAGATCCATATCAGCTGGAAATGCGATCACCACAAACATCGTACTTTTTTGTAAAGTCTGTGTTTTTAGATCTGAAGACCTCTGATGTCCCGAAGGGTTATGTGATTTTATACCCTTTTCTATGGCAGTCCACTAAAACTGTATAAACTATAACTCTGCCTTAGATCAGGAAAATCTAGTTTTTAAGTTTAAACCTACTAATTTTCTTCATGTCACAGTTATGAATTCTGCTCAGTATAATGGCTGTAAGGAAACACTTATAAGAACTTATAATCAGTTGGACTACAGTAGACTTTACAATTAATTACAAATAAAACATGCACGGCACTAGCTTATTCCTTGTTTATATGTTCCTACTTTATAAGTAATGCCAAACACCACATGGAGCGATCCACACAAAATTGATTAGGTTCTAAGCCTCTCTAATTTAATTTAAGTCTATTTGTACTTTAACATTACTTATCATTCTTATGCACTGTTGTTTTTAATCATTATCGGCAGCAAGTCCATAGTACTAAAGTACCAAAAGTAATGACTTTTTAGAGGCGGATTTACTTTTTACTTCAAATGTTCAAATAATATGTTCATTCCTTGTGCGAAGAATTAGCACCTAACCCACTCTTTTGTTATTTTTTTCTCTTCACTTCAGTAGGAAGAAGTATACATTAATAAAATCATTTAAAAAAATATCCTAATCCCCAAAAAATGTTCTAACTACGCTATATCATGCCATCAAGTGGATTTTTGTATGCCGATAAACCGCTGGAAGCAACACAATTTTTAAACCTTTATCAAATTATTTTGGGGTCAGTTTTGACTAATGTTTAACCTAAAAATACTTGGCATAAAGATTCTTCATTTTCATGTTCAATGATACTTAATTTACAAAATCACATGATTGGACAGCCTCTGTCCTCCCTACACACAACATTATCCAATAGTTCCCCTCCTCTTCGCATGCAAAATGATCAGACAGCCCCTCTACTCCTTTCACACAAAATGATCCCACAGCCATCATTTTATTAGCACACAACATGATCCAACAGCCTCTCCCCTCCTTTCACACAACATGATCCAACAGCCTCTCCCCTTCTTTCACACAACATGATCCGACAGCCTCTCCCCTCCTTTCACACAACATGATCCAACAGCCTCTCCCCTCCTTTCACACAACATGATCCGACAGCCTCTCCCCTCCTTTCACACAACATGATCCAACAGCCTCTCCCCTCCTTTCACACAACGTGATCCGACAGCCTCTATCCTCCTTTCACACAACGTGATCTGACAGCCTCTCTCCTCCTTTCACACAACATGATCTGACAGCCCTTCCCACTTCACACACATGATCAGGGAACACCCTTCACACAGGTTGGCGTGTTGGCGTGCATTCTCGTTCACACTGGGACAGGGCATACAGTGAAGCCCCAGTCATGGTGCACATTGCTTTGAGCCCCTTATAGCATTACAGACAATTCCTACAATGACAAGGTTTTTATATGCATGTGTTTAGCTAACTGAATGTCCAAACATAACAATGTATTTATCAGAAAACAGATTATTTAAAACCAAAAATCTTTACATATGTATTCACATTGTGCCATGCAAAACTGATTCATTTTTAGCAAAATACCTAAATCCACTTCCCTGCTGTCTGGTAAAAGGGCTCACTTTGTTTGAAACATGTAATTATGTCTGTGTAGTGCAAATACATGAGCTGACATAGACATATCAACTTCTCATGGGGGACATTGCTTTTCACCCCTAAGGAACATCTACGATCAAAAATCTAATGCATTTTTAAAAATGTTGATAAATTACACTGTAAGCACACACTAAGCAGTATGTTGTTTTGACTATTGATGTCAGATGCCAAAGAACTTCCTAGAAGAGGCAAGCCTCAACAAAAGGATTTTATCAATAAAGTTTGATAGGCCCAAGGATAGTCGGAAGAATAAACTTGAATAATCCAGATATTCCTCATTAAATGACAAATGTGTGCAGCATACACTCACCATTGGCTCCCTCAAATAAGTCTGAGCTAAACACGACATTTATTCAATGTAAAGCCATAACACGTTTATGGACATTCCATGCGTACCCAGAATGCATGTTGGAAAAGAAGAGCATTTTGGAGTTTTCTTCTATGAAATAAACAATGAAAAGCATATTTATCCATCTTTTATAACAAATGGGCGTTTTAATGCTTGACATGCGTATGTTGGGCAATGTTTTGTCCAAGAAGGTCTCAAGGTTACTCTGCAATAATAAAACTTAATAACAGCTTCTAATGCTTCATTTGCTTTTTCAGGTGCTCAGAATGGTTTGGTGACCTTTCGCGATGTTTATTACCCAAAGTTCTTTCAGGACTGATGTAAGGCTTTACGCTTGTTACAAATTTATCTTCAAATGTATGCTCAAGTTTATGCATTTATTAGTTTCAGATGTACTTGGCAATACTGAAATATTTTGCAATGGGTCATTAACACCTACCATTTCAATAAGTTATACAATGTAAAAAAGCTGACAGTTGTTAAATTCCATATAAATATAAATGTTTCCTAAAAACATCAACTATTCTCCAGTGAGAAACACACACAGTCTGGAAAATCACTCACAAAACAAATCACTAGCAGGCAAATAATTTAAGATCACCCGAGAGCCGAGAGAAGCTCGGAAATGTATTTAAAATACAAATCACGTAGGATTTCATGAGGTAGGGATTAAATGTGAATAAAATGGCCACCGAATAAAAGGACTGTCAAACTGTGTTACATTTTACTGCTAAATATGATAACGGGATACAACTCTGCATGTTGACTATATTTTAGGTCATTACTATACATAGAGGACATTTTAAATTATAACAATCGGATAACCTTCGAATTTAAAGCAGACCCTGAAGCATATTCCACCGTTTTTCATACAGACTAGAACCAGAACTCGACCAGTCTGACTGAATGATGGTCACCCTTTACGTCCTTATAACTTAACAAATGTTTTTTTGACATTTAGTTAAATGCCACACCACACATTTTCAACAATTATGTTTTGCACTGCTCGCTGGATTAAGCCTATTATGTAGGATATTGCCAAAGCTTTTAACAATTTAGAGGGAAAAAAAACATGGCTAATATAAGACTTGTGCATTTGGATTCATACAAATTGCAAATTTACAGAATTTTGGTGAATTCTGTGATTTGTATGAAGCCACAAAAACGAGGCCAGACCCCCATGAAGCAGACCAAAACTAAGCCAAAAAAAAGCTCAGATTCTGAATCCAAAATTTGCGGGCCCAATCATTCACACTTTCACACTATCATTCTAAATGTTTCCAAACCTTCTCTGCTGATCATTTCCGCTTCGGCCGACCATTTTCTCATCTACTTGTTCTCCATCTTCTATCTTCTCTCTTTCGTTTTCTCTCTTTTTCTATTTTCTATCTTCGTCCGCATTTCCATGGACATAACCTTGCGTGAATTTCTGCTACAATGACTGCGTTTACGGTAACGTCCTCTCGGCCGATCCTCCAATCATTTTTGGTCCATTTCTACGTGTCTAGTTAATACATTGTAGGTCTAAGAATTAGGGTTGGGGATAATCTGGAATATGAAAATTTGCAAGTAAATTTAGCCCTGTAGTAATGATGGACCTAACAGTATGTCACAGAATTCCAGCAGTTGACGCAGAGTGAAGTACTATTATGTCCAGTTGCTTTAAGCATCTGTACGGCTAAATCATTGCTGGTGTCAATCAACAGCCTTATCCCTTCCAAAATGTATCACCCCAAGCTGAGTTACCTAATGTTAAAGCGGTTAAAGTGAGCACTTTTACATTAAGGGGATTTAAATGCCTAAACTTCTGCTTGTGCATTTTTTAAGTAGGCTTAGGGCATCAGGACCTGGAGCAGACCCATTTGTTTTTGTCCAGCTCATGTTAAATATCACCTAAATGTGTAACCTTAAGAATAACCTGTTACTAAATCACTCTTTACAACCTGCCTTTGTAGCACAAGTATAATATATTTGCACACAAGTAGCATTTAAAACATGTGCCCATGTGGAATAAAAAATGCATAAAAACTTCATGACTTTCACATTTTAGGTTTGACTCTTTGAGTGACCTTTTAAATGCCCTCCTCTACCAGAAAGAGATGCAAGAAGCACATTGTGATTCAGAGCCCTCAGGCGTTAAAGAGGTGAATTCATCAATGTCACCACCTTTGCCAATACAAATAGTCACCTTCGTCATGAGCGTGCAAATACAATTTGTTGACCGAGGCTTTCACTGGGACCAGCAATGTTGGCATGACAACAATGTTCCCCTGACAATCACAACTTTTTAATAACCACTATATATTTTGATTAAAAGAACCTATGCTCTTGAATCTATTTGAACAAGATTGGATATGTTTATGGTGTTAATGTCACACATTAATATTTATATATAAGTGAATAAGTGAAGCGGGGTTAGACAACTTTCCACCTACTGCTAAATGTTAACGCTGTTGTTCTGCCTACCCTGCTATAAAAGCTGCTAAGATTGATTTGTTCGACATACTAAAAAGAGTTTAATTAATATGGAAAAGGGTTTTAAGACTAAGTGTGGAGTTTATTTTTGTTAATATAGTTACAACTAGATGTGCAAATGGCCCAAAAACAAGAAAGGTTTCCTGCCCTTTCGGTTCAGACAAAATTCTAAGGATTTTTTTATTTGCAAATGAAATGAATTGTCACTCACTCTCATTCACTCACCCACCCACACACTCTCAAACTATCTCACTCTTGCTCATACTCTCTCACACTCCCTCTCAATGCCTCCCTACCTTCTCCCATAACAGCTTCCAGGTCTCCACTTCTCTGTCTCCTTCTCTGCAGCTCCTCTTCTTTTTCTCCTTCTCCCGGCTCCTCGCTGCTCCTGGCCCTCCCCTGCTTTATCTTGATCTCTTCCGTGTGCTTCCACAATAGGGTGGAGCCTCTGAGTGCACCCTCTACACTGATTGGAGGCTGTCCCTGTGGTGTGAACTGAGGCTCCACTGTGGAGGAGAGTGTGCACCTAGGCCCTGCTCTGTTTGGACAACTTTTACACAAGGCCATGATTCTGCTGCAGAGAGCCAGGGCAGTGGGCCACCCGAGAAGACAGGAGAAAGAAGAAAGAGAGAACAAGAAGTGATGCGAATAAAAAGGCGAAGTGGAGACACAGAGAAGGTAGGGAGACTTTGATAGAGAGCGTGTGAGGCAAGTAAGAGAGAGCATGTGAGAGAGTAAGTGATAATTCAGAGCCCTCTGCTTTGTTTTTCATACAAATTGACAACTTTGTTAAAATTCGGAGACAACACAAATGAGTCTATTTACAACAACATTTTCAACCTCCCCCTATACAGGGTTGTTATCATTATTATTATACTTTATTTATAAAGTGCCGACAGATTCCACAGCGCTGTACAAGATGAAAATTTTACAGATAACGACAAGTACAATACAGCAATTGACACACAGATACAAGAGGAATGAAAGGCCCTGTTTCTGTAGGAACTTACAATCTAGGTTGCATTTCCTATTAGGTAAACAAGACACAAACAACATGATTTACAGACATCAAGACAAAAAGAGCCCTGCCTACTTCAACTCAAGCCCAACTATTAACCAAGCCCAGACTCACCATCTGCAAATACCTTTGAACTGGTACCCAATGGCGCGACACACTTACCTTTATTGCTATCAGTGCAACAGATCCCATCACATTCTGGATACACCAGGCCACACTCTACAAAAGTGGCACCATAAAGTACCGGGGCCAATTTGAATCCCCAGTCTGGCCATGGTTTTTATTCATCCCCTACCTGATTTTTGTGTTATATGTCTGCTTTGTACTTTGGCTCACACCAGTTTCAACAGACCTTTTGCTAGCCTGTATAGGCTGTAAAAGCGTGCTAACAACCTACAATATGTTCTACATGGACACACGTTATGCACCCCACACATACGCTGTATATTTCCGCCACGTTTATTTCCACACTTGCAGCTTTTTACAATAGACATGGGGCATCACGCCTGTTGCAGAAAGCCTCCTTATCCTGCACCTAGAAAGACTCGGACGGAAGAAGAAACAATCCCTAACACTGAGCTAATAGCAAAGGAGATAATTAACTGCTGCTTTCACGCTACAAAGCTAAAAACCACAGCAGGAGGTTAAATCCACACTCAACACTAATTAATTCTCCTGGGTACAGTTTCAGACATTTGTGAGCTATAGCATTGCTTCAGAGAGTGGCTAATATCACAACAAATAAACGGTAAGTAGCATGTAAATGTTAGAACCTTACGTGGATTCGTTTTTCAGGTGCCTTAGTTTTTCTCAGCGGTATGTTGCATACCTCCCTGTAAGCTGGTATTGGTTTTGTTGGAAAGCCCTTGCATTGGACCCATTTTTATTTTGAACGGGCCCCACTGAAATCTATGGACACGATTCAAATCTACGGGACCCATTCAATAATGCAATGCATCAGCACTGGGGGCTGCTAGTGCACAAGAGCATAAAATAAACAACAAATCTGTGGTCACTTTACAATCCACTGCCATTGGGTGCGGGTGGATGACCTGTCTGGGTTTTTTGCTGCATTTCTTTCCTTTCCCGTTGTGCTGGGTGGGCCCAATTGACGATCCCCCCCCCCCTCACAAGATTGTACCATTTGAGTGCCACGGGAAGGATAGTGATTTTCATCTCCTCTACCCAGGGAACTTGGACAAAAGGAGGGCATGGGTAGGGATAGGACCCACATGGCAGGTATGGAGGGGGCCCATGGATGAGGTCCATGCCCCTTCCGAGGGTTTTTTTCTTTTCAATTTTAGATATTTTAACACCCTCACCCCTCTGAGAGATTTTTGAAATAAGAGTCAAAAGGACTGTCTTTTTTTTTTCTTCCAATGTAAGCATTTTGGAGGTCACGCTAATTTTGACTCGACAAGCAGTGGTACCTGGCCAAAGAGCCAACCTCTGGGTTCCCTGCAAAAACATTAGGAGCAGATCAGACCCAACCATGATCTGGAAAGTGGACTTAAAGAATGGTCCTATAAAAAAATGGTCTTTGACTAGTAGCACAATAGTTGGTACTGCATGTAAGCGTTAGTGGAGCCAGGTGAGTTTGTGTGTTTTATAGAGTGGGAGAGTAAGTGTAAGTGTGGGGGCAAGGGTATTCTTTGTCCCCTGGGCCAGAGGTGCCTGCCTCTTTCTGCTGTGTTGGCATGTAAGTACACATGCAGAGACAAGGAGAGTCAAAACATTTACACTGCTATATCCATGGGTTAAGACGTGAATCTCTTACTACGCCTGGTCATAACTGATTATTGAGCCATAAAATGCATATTGTTCCAAATTATTCAGGAACAGTTAATATACTACAGAAGGGTCGTTGTTTCCAATTAAAAGTGACACTTATCCATGGCAATAGATAATAAAAAGATAATACATCTTCAAGAGAGCATTATTTATTTATTTATTTACAGTTCTGATTACTGTTTTGAGACAGTATAACAGTAAGGTCATTTCAATACAATATTTTTATTATCTTCAGAAAAATTGGATATTTTACAAGAATTTGCACTGTGTTGAAATTAGTAGAGTTTCAATACAGGAAAAATATACCCAATTCTAATGCATGGACAAGAGTAAAATAGAAAAACTGCAGATTAATGTGAAATCTATGTAGCAACGTAGCAAAAATCATTAATTTATACGAAAGAAAAAAAAAACATTTATTTGCCACCTGTTGCTAAACTTGACATTTCTGTGTTTACTTTCTAAAGAAGAGTTTGTCAAACTAGTTGTAGTTTTAACCCTCTAACTTCACTATTCAGGCCAGCACTAGCATGTTTCTCCAGCAAGAAGGGCTGAGCTGGCCCTGTATAATGTATAAATCAATATGTAAGGAGACTAAAGACATGTCACTGATTTAACTATGAATCATACCAAGCTTTTCCAGCACTCACTGGGATTAGTCCTTGATAATAAAGTGAAGTCAAGGGTCTGTAACATCCCCCTCCCGTCATCTACAGTATTCTGTCAACTTTCTGCCCAACCTTTGTTCATTACTTTTTTATAAGCTTGTATATGCAGTTATACACGCACTTATTTTTAAACCAATACTTAAAGATAACTAATATGTCTTTTACAGTATCCATATTAAAGCATAATTAAGTCATCCCTAACAGATGGTTTCTTAACGCAAACATGCACTTTTATGCATATATACACCTATAAAAAGTAAAACAGGTTCACGTAAGCATTGTTTACGCCAGAAAGCACTCAGGATTCACAACTTTTGTTCGTAGCTAACCATAGCATTGCTTTTGAATGGTTCAGTGCCTTCCTGTGCCATATATTGTGATTCAGTGGAACAAAGTTTTAAAGAAAGAACAACACTCTATTTTCTTAATTAATTAATGGCAGAAAAATAAACTGCCATTTTGCCAAGTAAAATGAACACTTCAGAGTGGAGCCATGGCGTGCAGTTGAGTTTAATGACTGTTCTTGGCAAAGATTTTTGCACATATGTGCTAATTAAAACCAACTGAAGTAATAGGATCTAAGAAAATGAATAATATGAAATGACTTGAATAGTGATTTTTTAAATAACTTAATTACAATCAAAAATAATGGGACATGATATGAGAATTAACAATATTAAAAAGGTATGGTTTTAGCTGATGTTTTGCATACATTGGATACGTTTCTGCTTCATAGCCTGTGCAATTCAAACTCTAGGTAGTTATTTGCATACTTAGGTCCCCAGAGCCTTTAAAAGGTCTGGTTATTAAACGTTATGAAAATGGTTAAATAGATAAATGTTGACAGGGTAACTAAAGTTAACATTTTGATTCTTCTCAATGCCCAACAGGTAAAGAATGGAGATTGCCATCGTGTCTGATTAACAGGTTATCTGAAAAGGATACATAGAGACATACACGGAGAAGCCATGTTACATTACTCTACTGAAAAGTGAACACGGGTAATGAGGTTCTAATTTTGAGTACCTTTAAATCCTTATTTCGAGTGTATTTCAATGTACTGGCTATATTAGAGATATAGCAATGAAACAACTGAAAGAAAAATGAGACACATGGCATGACAACTTTGTGAATATGGCCAGTGCACCTTTATCCACTCATTATTGCAACTTCTGTAGCAGGGATTTGCGCTAACAATGGCCAAACAGGTGTGCTATTTATATATTCCTTTATAAATCATATGTCTCATTTATTTTCAGATTGAGTGTGTTGTTACCATTTAATATATATATGGTGCACAATAAAACATACATTAACACAATATGTTAAGTAACATTGCACCATGTATAAAATAGAACCTAATGAGTACAAAATGTCCATTCATCAAATCCATCTGTAAAACGCAATGAAGCTGTAATGGGAACCAAAGCTGCAAGGGTTAAACCCCGGCTGTCGTCGCCAGCTATCCTTCTTCCAGGTTCCAGGTTAAGCTTGGCTGCTGCCTGCTGCTGTAGTAGTAGTAATATAGCTCCTTGTGAGGCTTAAATCCCACCAAGAACCAGTCAAGACATGGTTAACGGAGTTAGCATGAGGAGCGGTTTATTGGGGGGAAAACACAGCTTTTCATCCAATGCAGATCAACTGAGGCCAATAAAGCAATAAAACTCTTCAATGCCTCTGCTCATGTTTTGTATAAAGTTTAAATGCAAGTGGATGGGCACTGACATGAGTGGCTGGAGAAATTAGCAACACTCACTAACATCCCACTGAACCTTTGGAAAAAGCTAGGCATTTGGTAAATGCCTAACCTACAGTTTGTGTTTTTGGATGTCTACCAAAACCTAGACGGCTAGGCCAGATGAAGAGATGAAGTGGTTGTGTGGTTGTGTGGTTGGTGTGTGTGTGTGGTTGGTGGGTGAATGTTCTAAACTGTTTAAAAAGGGTAGGCTCTCAATGGTAACAGCAAAGCCATCATATATCCCAAAATCTGCCTCATCCAATAAACTATACCATCACGTTGTATGGTCATCACCCAATCACTTAGGACATGGTAAAATAGCTTAATGACCTGTAAAAATATTGCAATATATGTGGGGGTCCAAACAAATTGAAAAACACAATTTGAGATAAAAAAATTGGACAGTGGCACAAATCTCAACCTTGATACAGGTGCTTTGGTTAGGATTTGCTTTAGAATATTACATGTATTGGGTGCTATATGATATGTGCAGATGGGATTAAAAAAACTACAAAAGTAGAGACAATGTTACATTGAAGACTGTATAATTTATTGTAGGAAGGCTGGAATAATTGGTAAAGGAACATAGAAGACAAAAAATCTAGAAAACTAAAATCTAAGTGTGTTAATGTTTTCACTACTGTTTAAAAACTCACTTTTTATGGAATATTTTAAATATTATTGCACATAACTGAAGCCATAATCACTAAAAGCAGACCTAAAAGGCATTCAAGTGAAGTAAATGCTTAATGTGAAACACTGTATGTGCCCCCCGTGATGTTTTAACATTTTGAGTATATGTAATCATTAAATAATAATAGTGACTGCTGGGTCCTTAAATGTTACTTGATTAGGATTGAGTGACAGAGGTCCAATTTAAAGCTGTCTTATGCATTATCCATAAAAATATTTCTTGTTATGGAACAACATTTTCTATAAAGTTCACGCATAAGGATATACATTTTATTCAAATATTTTATTATGAAAGGTCATAACGCTACATTCTGAATAGCTAATCGAGTCTGCAGTGCTGTGTAGCAAACATACAAAATATACATTTGTAATACTTTGTTAATGAGAAAGAAGACGTTTAAGTCTACAGATCGTAAACAATCACAATTTAGATGAAGACATCCTCAAAAAAATAACAATCAGAAAAGCAATCGTTAGTAAATACTCAACCTGTGTAAAGTGAAAGACAGAGAATGTCATTGACTATAATTTCCCTGCTTTTGTTTTCCCTTATAAAGTATATTTTGTTTTCAAAGTCCTAGGAAAAGAAGTTTGCTCATGATACAAGTTGTTTAATCTATGACATAAAAAAAAAATCTAAAAAGGAAAATACGAAATATATATTTCTAAATACTTTATACGCCTTGGATTTTTTGTTTGTTTTTGCTGTTTATGGTCTCTTGTCTAGTATCATGCACATTAATGCTGCACATTATTTAGTCCTGAATCAACTGTACAGGGTGCTGAGAACTTTCCTATTCTTTAATTTGGCTGAAGCTAATGCTCAGACCATGGCTGAGGTTCAACGCAACATACCTGGGCCATTTCTCCAATTTTGCAATATACTAGGAATCTAAAATCTCTCTCTTTTAGATCATGCCACCAACATGTATGAATTTAGAGTCATTTGCCCTATGGCCAGTCCACACCTGTGGTCAGTCCAGACAACTTGTCGGTGTTTTGGATGCTTTCCAATAAAGCCTTTCTTCAATTGTTGAACTGCTCCAAATTATGCGAATATAAATGTACGTGCACGGAGAGAGAAATAAGACACACGACACACTCTGGGTCAGGTCCAAAATCACTCTGCTTTATTACGTTTACACTATAGTTTATATAGAGGGGCGTCAGGTTACGTAAATCGTGTTAATTGGTTAATCCTGAAACTATGCGGAAAAAGGCAGAAAGTTGTACAAAGTTTATACGTGATAGGGGTTGTAAGCAAGCAACCGTTATATGCAAATGATATAGTTAGACGGCAGCCAGCTGCAAAGAAGATTATGTTAGCATTCTCTAGGTCAACCGTATAATTGCAGAAACTGATATAAGTCAAACTGAAACTGCTGCTTGTGTCTCCCACATCCCTGAGGGAGGTGTGACCCTTTATATTGGTCGAAGCCAGCTTATATTCATTAAAGCAATAAGTGTTTCTTGCTGATATCTTTTGGTTCCATAACAGTCCCCCCTTGAATATATGATGGCCGACTATCCCTAATCCTGACAGATCCTACCAGACATGGTCCCGCATCCTCTTCACCTGCAGTGGCGACAAATTATCCCTACTGGATAAAATCCCGGTTTCAGGTCTTGGACATGTCCCTCGGATCTATATATCCCTGCTTGTAGACATCCATCTGGTGTTTTCCAATGACAAAGTTCAGATGTAAAGCCAGTGTCAGATTCACAGGGCTAAATTCTTGATGATGATGATGCCACTTGGGCTTCCTGCACATTAAGGGCTAGAGGGACCTCTATTATACCCCTACCCATGGGTTACTTCTGATGAGTTTTTTTACAGCTGATGTAAGTGACACCTAGTTATTGACCAAGTTATTGATCATGACCATGGCTTACACAACACTGAGGTTATATATGTACGCTCTTTCTCTATAGACATCATTGAGCCTTTCCTGCTAAATAGACGGAAAGTTCATGTTTCCTTGGTTCTTGGAAATGTTATGCTATTGAATGTGCGAAGATCAACCTTGCCAGTATCACGATCTGTATATGTTTTGTAAAACACGAGGCAAAGCTGATTCCTGTTTGATAAAAGAAACCAAAAACGCATATTATTTAGGTCTCTAGCTCCATATCGGGAAACCTTGAGAACCAGCTTTTAGCTATGTTCTGTTGATCAGCAACATGCTCAAAGATAGGTCATCGCACACTTTACTATAATGAAAATGTTCAACAAAGTGATAAAACTGTTGCATTTAATAAGTAAATTATATTCTGTAAAAAAAAAAAAACCATAGCCTTAATCTATTTAATCTATTCTTCTTCACTTGCATTTAGAAAATTACTTTTATTCATCTGAATAATAGGCACGGAAAACAATCTTCAGTTACATGGGTGAATTTAATTACATGCTCAAAGAAATGGATTTCTATATTTTCTGAACAATTTATGGGCACATTTTGTAGGACGAAAGATGTCCGCGGCAGCAATGTTCTCATAAATTTATGGACATGCTTGGTGGTAATCACTCTTACTTTGATTGTCTTGGTTATTACTTTCTGAAGGTACACTTTCCATTTACTTAAATAAAACATGTTTTATAAGATTATAAACTTTAAAGCTGCAAATATAACCTGGGCTCACAATTACTGGGCTTATGGAGAGAGTCGCAGATAGTAAGGGGTGATAATAAAACAATAAGGCATCTGTCACCAACATTGCGCCACCCTGTGACACTAAAAGGGTTATTTTAAAAGGGTTGTTTTTCTGCATAAGTCTAACCTCACCTCATGCTAAAAATGAACCCTAACATTTTAAGGGTCAATAATATATTCCACTGAAAGGGACTGAAAGCACTTTAGACCCTTCTTTAATTTTACTATACTGAATTAAAGCAACCATTCCGTTCTTTCCCCTTGTGCTGCACAGGTAAAGGCTGATGAAAAGAAAATCTATGGATTTTAACAATCTGTGCATTAAAAATTATAAATTTGGATCATTAAATCATTTTAATCAGAACACTATTTTTTCCAGACAAGAAATAAAGTGTAAGGCACCTATCACCATGAAGCAGAGTTTCCACCTCTTCTGCCGATGCGTGCTCAACTCAGCAGCCTCGGTATTGAGGCAGAGGATGCGGCCGTGCCATAGAGGCTCTAGGATCCCCCCCTACGGCTAGTTAGAGCCACATTAACTTAATGCTGGTGCTTAGATGTATTGTATCTCCCCGGTGGGTGTACCTGCTTCTTAGTATCTCTTCCGAGCCTCCCTATTATTTTGTACACCCTGACCCTGGCTTTTTATACGTTTATCCATGACTTTTGGTATCCTGTTTCTGGCTTTTCAAAGTTCTTGTGGATTCTAACTCAGGTCTCATTTCATTATTCCTGTCCACCAAAGGGGTCCGGTAAAATCTACCTGGGGATCTGGAATAAAACCGTTACCTACCCAACCAAATAATGACATGACACCAGGTTGGAGTACAAAACATCTAAAAAATACAAGGGTAATAAGACACAACTACTGGACTTTTAAATTTATCACCACAAGGTAATTCAAGCTAGATTTTGTGAGAAATTGGCCTAGGCATAATTATAACAATTTATTCCAATGTAGGTAAACCACTGGCCGCAATCCTCCAAGCATGGTGGCACCAAAGCATAAACTCCTCGGGGGCCCCACCCTTGTTTAGGAGACCAAGCAATCTAGCTACCATGTCCTGGAACCGTGTCCTGTGGTTCAATGAGAAACTTATTTGGTTCAGATGGTGTCAAGCATGTGTGGCAGCAACCAGGTGAGGAGTACAAAGACAAGTGTGTCTTGCCTACAGTCAAGCATGGTGGTGGGAGTGTCATGGTCTGGGCCTGCATGGGTGCTGCCGGCACTGGGGAGCTACAGTTCATTGAGGGAAGCATGAATGCCAACATGTACTGTCACATACTGAAGCAGAGCATGATAATGACCCCACACACCTCCAAGATGACCATTGCCTTGCAAAAGAAGCTAAGGGTTAAGGTGATGGACTGGCCAAGCATGTCTTCAGACATAAACCCTATTGAGTATCTGTGGGGCATCCTCAAACGGAAGGTGGGGGAACCCAAGGTCTCTAACATCCACCAGCTCCGTGATGTCGTAACGGAGGAGTGGAAGAGAACTCCAGTGGCAACCTGTGAAGCTCTGGTGAACGCCAAGCCCAAGAGGGTTAAGGCAGTGCTGGAAAATAATGGTGACCACACAAAATATTGACACCTTTGGACATTTGGAAATTGCCAATTTGGACATTTCCACTTAGGGGGTGTGCTCACTTTTGTTGCCAAGGTTTAGACATGAATGGCTGTGCGTTGAGTTATTTTGAGGGGACAGCAAATTTACGCTGTTACACAGGCTGTACACTCACTACTTTACATTGTAACAGAGTGTAATATCTTCAGTGTTATCACATGAAAAGATATTATAAAATATTTACAAAAATGGGAGTGGTGTACTCACTTTTATGAGATACTATATATATATATATATATATATATATATATATATATATATATATAATATGTATAAATATACATTGTTTTCACTGACATGTATTAATATTGTATGACAAATAACTCCCAGATGAATGATCGTGGTTATTTACCAAACTGCTTCTCTATGGAGATAATGGATAAGTGGATATCTCAATTACCACCCTAAAAGGCAGCTAATTAATTTGCTATATTTGACTAAGCACATGACCTTTAGAAATACAGAAAATTTTAACTACAGATACATTGAAATAATGTGTTTGTTTGCACGCCTCCTTGTAATTGGCCTTTCTGTACTTGTCTTGTTCTAAATAAATTATTAAAATTCATCCTGCATCCCATAGTTATCCATTCTATATGTATTCCATGTGTCTCCTAATGAAAATTCAGTTGTTCCAGGAAATGTAGCTGTGATCGTGAAAGAAATCTTTCCTCTTGAATATTAATATCTAATTTCTGAGTAAAGAGCAGCTATGAATCTCACTGCCTAACATTGATTACTTTATTACCATTTAATTTGTTTGAACAACATACATTTATATAAATATATATTTAGGTTAAATATGTGACTGAAGATATGCTATAATAATATTATGTAATTTATTTACAGGATAAAAAAAGACCTTCCTTGTGCCAAATTAAACTGCATTATTAGTTAATGTGTGTCATGGTCATTAGTGTAGACTGAGATATGAAACATATTAATTTTCTATTTTAAGAACTAAAACACTACCGATGTGGGCTTTAATATAGATTTTTTTACATTTGTATTTATTTATTAGTTATTGAGCTTGACCTAACAAAAATGTTCTAATGGTAACATTTAGTTAAAATAAGGGTCATTGTGTTTTTACTTACAGTTGTTGATGTATATATAAATAGCATTTCAAAAAAAAATATATATATATATATATATATATATATATATATATATATATATATGCTCCAGGCAGGGGGGTGCTCACATCCAACTTCATGAGCACTTGTCCTAAATCGCAATCAGCCTTATCCACCTGAACCAATGATAAAACATGAATGTATTCCCCTCTCCAAATCCTCTCTTACACATCCATGGAAATATTTATAGCTAACGGAGGCAGGTCACAAGCCATAGGGGTTATATATTTTACACGATTCAAGTCTGAAAAAAAACTTATTTAGCAGAAAAAACACTGCAGAACATGGTCAATGACAAAAAAATGGCATGAAAATCTATGTTGGGAATAAATAAAAATTAATTTGATGTAATCTCACATAATCTCCAAAGCATTGAGGAGAACATATTTGGCATGGCACACTGAGTGGCAGATGAATGGGAATACGAGAAAACAATCCTCATGGGCATTGCCACAACACCTAAGAGGTTCCAGGCTTCCGATTGTGTTCTGCATGCAGCTTTACTAAAATCACTTAAAATATACGGACAGCTCCTGTCAGCAGACTTGCCATGTTTCACTTCCGAGACGAGTCCATCATTGATGTTATTGTGGACCTTTGGCTACTGAAAAAAGTACCAAAAGTTTTTTTGGAAATATGTTATTCACATGTACACCATATATCTAAATCACAGAATGCAGGCAGATTTTAGAATTCCGTTTTTAGAGTGCGCGGGGACGGCATTATTTTTGACAATTGTTCTACAAACTTGATTTGTACATCTTCTCTCAGTGACAATAATTGTATAATTAAGGACTATAAAATCCCTTTGATGGGAACACACCTACTTCGAAAGGTTTCCAAGGAATATGGATTAAAGTGGAATCATTCATTTCCGTATCTATTTAATAAGATATGTGCAGAGTTCCTGTGTTTAATGCGACTTGGCAGTTGAGAAAATAGCTCTTCAAATAGTCATCCTAGAGATCAGTAGATATCAGACAGGATATGGACACCATAATTAGAATTTAAGTAGACAGCATTCCGTACTTGGAACTCACCCATACGGTGAGGAAATGTGAGCTTGTGAAGAACAAAAAAACAATGCCAGGGCATGCTTGTTTGTACCGGAATCCAGGGGCGGACTGAGACCATCCGGGGCCCCGGGCAACAAAAAGGCATGAGCTCCCTTTAATGATGCCCTTCTCTTAGTCACACCCTATTATAACCACGCCTCTTTTAGTTAAGACCCTCCCTTAATATATACAATAAATACAATTATTATTAAATATATATTTAATGATATTGCCCTGAGGTTGCTCCTCGTGGGTGTTTGTCGCTGCAGTAGCTGTGCCCACTAGGAATGGGAAGGCGAGAGAGTTCAAAATCAAGGTCAGCAGTGACCAAGGCTCAGGGAAGGTATGGGTAAGAGGGATATGTACCATCCACATTCCGGGTCCTCAGAATGCTTTACTCATATCAACATCCATAAAGAAACTGTGGATTGGTTGTTTTGTGTGTATATATTGTACAGTTTAATGTCATTACGCTTAGATGTACTGTAACATAAAGAAGTTTTTCTTTGCTTAGATGATGGTAGATAAGTGGAACAGCCTCCCAGCCAAAATAGTAGAGGTTAACACAGTAAGGGAACAAACATGTATGGGAAAGGAACGTGGCTATCCTGGATCTAGGATGAAAACAAGGACTCATCAAGGTTTGACTCTTTAAAAAATGACTAGATGGGTTCTTATCTGCCTCCAACTTCTATGTCTCAATGTTAATTTGGATATCATCATGTTATGTCTCCTGCAAGCTTGGGAAAGGAATTATCAGAGGTCTAAGTTGCTGTATTTTTAATAGCCTTGCTGGAGGACCAAATATAGGGACAAAGGGGTCTCCTGAAAATCTGTCTCTGACCTAAATCCTGTGCGCCTTTAGATCTTGATGTATTTGGGAGCAAAATGTATATTTGTGATTTTGGTTTGCATAACAAAACATTAAATTTCATTTTAAAACATAAAAGCTACGTTCAGGACAATTTAACAATCGGTGCGTCCGTGTGTATATAGTTTATTAATCCCACTACACTTTTTTTGCCTGGTAATTCTTAGATCTCGCTATATAGTCACAAATATATTATAACGGCACGCAGTGGAATTAGAAAAGGGAAAATGCTGGGAGTGTAAGGAGGCATTTCACAGAGTTCCTAAAACATACTTATTAGGGAGGAGTACGTCTCAAGAGACTCCTTTTGGAGTTATTATAAAAAATATATAATACATAGGAAGGGAGGGCGACACCACCCACTCTAAACAATAGAACTGAGAACACTTCTATTGCTGTTACAGTAACGATGGAAAATATTTAATGCTATTTTTACCACGAACTATACAGATACATGTGTGGCAATGTTTAGATTTTGTAGAGTTAACATACATAACTTTGACATATACATGACACTTGTGCTAAATTATAAATGGCAGGATTATTTTTGTACATACGGACATATTTCTGAAACATTTGTCATTGCCGGTGAGTTTAATGCAAGTCATAATAAAAACTTTCTAAAATATATATATTTATATACAAAAGATACGGACGTAGTGGTGGGCTAAGCCAATATATGACCATATAGTGTGACAGAACCCCTCCCCCCCCAATATTTATACCTCAGAGAAAGAGATTTGGAAGATGATTCACATTGCTGAAAGAATCCATTGCGTTATTTCTCGATCTGGCTATTTAAAGCTGGTGTAGATTGTACAAAGCATCACATTGCCTCAAAATTCACATTGCCCCTTCTTCACCTCTGTTCTATTAGTTCCACCCCATGCAAAAATGATTTAGAAATGTTACACTGTTCCATATCTCAAAAATGCCAAGAGTCGTTGGGGGTACTCGTAGTATTATTTTGACCTGACATCGGTGGGAGTTTCCAGCTTATGTCGGTGGCATTCCCGCTGACGTCGGTGGGAGTTCCCTACTTATGCTGGGGGCATTCCCGCTGACGTCGGTGGGAGTTCCCTACTTATGTCGGTGGCATTCCCGCTGACGTCGGTGGGAGTTCCCTACTTATGTTGGGGGCATTCCCGCTGACGTCGGTGGCAGTTCCCTACTTTTTTTGGTGGCAGTTCCCTACTTATGTCGGTGGCATTCCCGCTGACGTCGGTGGCAGTTCCCTACTTATGTTGGGGGCATTCCCGCTGACGTCGGTGGGAGTTCCCTACTTATGTTGGGGGCATTCCCGCTGACGTCGGTGGGAGTTCCCTACTTATGTTGGGGGCATTCCCGCTGACGTCGGTGGGAGTTCCCTACTTATGTCGGTGGCATTCCCGCTGACGTCAGTGGCAGTTCCCTACTTATGTTGGGGGCATTCCCGCTGACGTCGGTGGGAGTTCCCTACTTATGTTGGGAGCATTCCCGCTGACGTCGGTGGCAGTTCCCTACTTATGTTGGGGGCATTCCCGCTGACGTCGGTGGCAGTTGCCTACTTTTTTGGTGGCATTCCCGCTGACATCGGTGGGAGTTCCCTACTTATGTTGGGGGCATTCCCGCTGACGTCGGTGGGAGTTCCCTACTTTTTTTTGGTGGCATTTCCGCTGATGTCGGTGGGAGTTCCCTACTTTTGTCGGTGGCTGCATTCCCGCTGACGTCGGTGGGAGTTCCCTACTTATGTCGGTGGCATTTCCGCTGACGTCGGTGGGAGTTCCCTACTTATGTCGGGGGCATTCCCGCTGACGTCGGTGGGAGTTCCCGCTGATGTTGGGGTCGTTCCCACTAATGTCAGCGGGAAACAACCCAAAATTAAAGGGAAAATGGGCGGGGAGCTGGGCGTGTCAAGACCCTGCTCCCGTGACCCGGAGGATTCGGAGAGTTTCCAGGTATTACTGGCAGACCCACAGACTCCAATGATTTATTTTTATGGTGTCAGGTATGTGCAATGATAAAAGAGATGCAAAAATATAAAATGTGTGTTAAAGGAGCACTCCAGCTCTTTATTCATGATAAATCCGTATTATAATCCGTTTGGCACGGCATGAACATCAGTGTACACATTCTTTAGTTATCTGAGTTAAAAAATGAATTTGTCTCGGTTAACTCTTCCCCAGCTGTCTCTACTGAAAGCAGGGAATCTACCTCAATATGCTTCTTGTTGACTAGTAGACTAGTATGGATACTCATTAGAGGTCCCACTGGAATTAATAGGGATAGCAGCAGCAATCCACGGTGCATATTATCAGAACACGTATGTATATTAAAAAGGGTTACATTTGTCATTTTGGTCTTGGTTATTAATATATTGTTACTCTGTTTCTGACTCATTTTTTTGTCCTTTTTAACGAGAGCAGAGATCTTGTATCACATGTATAGGAAAAGCCTTCGGGGAAGAATTAATGAACCCAAGTAGAATTATTGTCTCTGCAGCAAAACATGTTTTTAAAATGAAATAAGAATTAAACAAGATTCCAAAAATAATTGCTTCCATATAAAATATTATCAAAAAAATATAAATAAAGGAAAGGTTGTAAATTGGTGAACGATAAAAAATGAGCAGGTGTCTTCTTGGTTTAAACTATTTTTTATGTTTTGTTTTAATAATGAGGCTTCTCCAGTGGTCAGATAGGAAAGACTTTTATACAAGACGGAGTGGGCAATTTAATGATGCATTATGTAATTATGGCAATCAGTTTGATTTCCAAAGGTCAGGTGGTAAAAGCACTGGATTGTGATGTGCCAGAAAAACAACAGGGATTAACAACTAATGTCATGCCAGAAAAACACATACAAAAACAGAAGTTCAATCGGGAGAAAAAAAAACTTCATTCATATGAGTAATGGAAACCAAGTCTGTTTGGAAACATGAATAAATTGATTGTTTTCTTCTTTTTGCTGTGTGTTACTTGATCATCTAATATGTTTCCAAAAACGGAAAGCCAATTTAGTTTGTCCTGGCATGACTAAACTAGCTGCAAAAATTAAAAAAGATTATTGTGGTGTTCCAGAATGGACACTTTAATGAAAAAAAAAAGCTCATACAGAACCTGGCTGGATTATAAAAGATTAGTAAATGGAATAAAACACTGGAGTGTTTTCAGTTCAAAAGTCTGCTTTTTTAGAAAAATATTAATTTGAACTATTTTAAAAATGTTGTCCATGGAATAAAAACAGCTAGTGGATATTATACACAGAATGCTTGGTTTTTAACCAAGCAAAAAGAGACGTTTCATAAATGTCCTTCCAATGATAAAATCACAAAGACATTCAGTGCAACAAGTACCAAAGAACCAGAAGCTCTGAACGTATCTCCACCTCTAATGTAATATTACCGGTAGATCTCTCTCTACTCCATTGTCAGTCCTCAGCTGCACCAGTCGATGTTAGGAAAAGGGTGAGGAGACCCAGTTACCCCTACCCTACCTTAGTTTGAAGATTATGGGCCACCAGCAGTATGTCCTTTTCTTACAGTTTTGTCATATGCCATTTCACCCACACCACCAGGTGTCTAGGGTAAGAAGAGACTTTAGATAAATTAACATTCTATCATTCTATCCTCCTATTAGCTGCTTCCCAAGTGGCACCCTTTGGTAAATGTGTGTTGGACATAGGCGCATATTACTGGCCCACTGGTTGTCAGTCATCCCATGCTGAGGCTGCTGGGTTAATGCACCAAAAACCTTGGACCTTCCCACATCTCAACCATGCTGACCTACAGAACAGCCTTTTGTTTTCGGGATGGGGGCATTAAGCTCTACCCAGTCGCTGCCTAGTTCATCCAAACGCTTGGTTCATTGCCTGTTGATGACTAGAGTCCTCCATGCCACAATATTTTAGGAGCTCCCAGGAATGATTACAACATCTAGTGTTATCAGTCACAGCTACCACAGAGAAATGTCATGATTTGTAACTGATCACGTTGGTAGAGATCAACATTAACCTAATACAATATAGATGAGGTCCTTTGGGACCATAACCTTCTAGAATGTTAGGATTTCTTTAATTCATTAGCATATGATCAAACACAGCCAGTCCTGAGTTTGACACCCCTGGACTGGATAAATTATTACCTTTGGACTGCTAGGTTACCGTTCACCTTTCTTTATACAATTTTTTTATATAAGTTATAATATAAAATGTTATTAGTGATGCACAGAAAAGAATATGATGAAAAAATCGACGTACATCCTTGTGCATTTGACCATAAACTTGCATAGTTAAGTGATTAGTTCTGCATTTGTGAGAGTGATTTGTGCACCGAACTGAGGGCTGGCAGGAGAGTTTACTTGAGGAGATTAGTTTTGAATTTCTTCACTTCACTGTTCATCTTGAAGGGCCAATACTGGCAGGTTTCTCTTATAAGAAGAGCTCAGCTGGCTCTGTATAAAGCATAAGTCAATGTGTAAAAACACAGGGTCTGCATCAGAGGCTTGATGGGGTTTACACTTGAAACCCCAACTCTCATGCAATCTCTCTGGCAGTACTGCCTTTAGTGAGTAGACCCCAGTATCTTTGTAACAATCAAATTTTGTAGCAAACAATGGCCCTCTTCTACAATGTATGAACCTGGAGTGTCCTGGGAGTGTAAATGGGCTTTTACACGTTGATGTGGGACCTAGGAGGGAAATGAAGTACAGAACTCTTACGTTTCTGACAAATAGGTTTCTTGGTGGCACAAACGATGAATTAGGCTGAAGCAGCATTAGCTAGTGAACAATCTTGGGAATTTTGACATTTGAGAAGATCTGCATTTCTTTCATTTGCTCTTCAGTTACCGATTGACACATTTTTATTTATGATAATCACATAAAGGACACAGCATCTGACCTCTTGTTTTGTTTTTCTTTTCTTGTTAAAAGCGGAAACAAATCTTTAGAAATTATGTGTGTGTGTGTGTATATATATATATACATATTCACATATTCTGAGCGTCTGTTTATTGTCTTTATGTAAGATGGTACCCATCTGCCCATCTGTGAACATTATTATAGCTAATCTACTGTTATTACTGAACAGTCAAATGATTTTCTATATATGGAAAGGTAATGTTTCCTTAACCAAATTATATAGATATTGTAATAAAGACCAACAGAAGCAAATAATACATTTGTATATATTTTGGTTATAAATCAAAATGAGGTCTATGTGATAATAAAGTTTTGTCATTTACATAGTGATTATGTAATTATTCATATGCCAGTGAGCAGTTCCGTAATGTCTGTAGCTTTACCACGAAGCTATAAACAAAAACACAGGCATTCTCATTTCATAGGAACGGTGCTTTCATAAGTTGTATTATTTGTTTCCATCAACAACTGAAAAACAAAAACGATCAATTCAGAAGATATTTGCCATCAGGCTGTGAATGAAGACAAGTTCATTTCTTACACAAATTAGGCACCTGTGTAAGGTAGGGGAAGCCATTGTTTGCATGTAATTGCATGCAATATCAGGTAGACTTGTGCACGGCAAGCTAGGACACGGCAAGGACAAAATGTTTGTTTTAATATATATAACAAGAACTGATCCCCCAGATGATGGAGATTGAGCAGAAGCACTAGATCCTCACTCATTTTGAATTTGGGCCATCTGCTCTACCAGGTGTGGGAAGAGCAGTGTTCTATGGGGGTTGGGTATGTTGCCAGTCACAGAGAAAAGGCTTTGTACGCTGGCTTGTGAGAAGACCCAGTTACCCCTACCCTGCCTTAATTTGATGATTATGGGCCACCAGCAGTGTGTCCTTTTCTTACAGTTTAGTTATATGCCATTTCACCCACACCACCAGGTGTCTAGGGTAAGAAGAGACTTTAGACAGATTAGCATTCTATCATTCTATCCTCCTATTAGCTGCTTCCCAAGTGGCACCCTTTGGTAAATGTGAGCCAACCAGTAGTAGTGGGTGTTCCTCAAGGAACGCTTTGGCCATTTCAGAGGTGCTAGTCTGACTTTGGGGAGCTTGAATGGGACCCATCAAAGTATCAAGGGCCTCTGCCCAAATGGCTGATGATCTGGTGGATTTAGTTCTACTGTTCTGTATGACTGCAAAGGATTGGGAATTGGAGATGTGGTTGACGCTTAGCATGCCCTTTTTGTTCTGCATCTCAAGCAACCTATGGAAAAGCATATCCTGCCAAGTTTTAAAATTATTTTAAGTGACAACTTGCCCCTAACTTTTGGTCACAGAGGGTAGCCAGCATGTATTCTCTCATCTTTTCTCAACAGCGTTTCATCCTCTATGTGTAATCTGTTACCCAAAATTAATATACTGTATTTTCCTGGAAATAGGCCGAGCCCAATTATAGAACAATTTAATGATTATTTCATCCAGCCATTCGTTCATTGTTATTTTACTGATATTGTGCATGATTGGTCTTACTCTCTGAAATTATGTACGGTGCATTTTGCAAATTATGGTGCAATACTACCTCACATTAACAAAGGCTAGAACATTAACTTATGTCCCACAAGGTACACATTCTACAGGTATCAATGTCCCTAAAAAAAATAAAATACGTTATTATGGATGGTTTAAGAACGGGGCTGGCTAGTCTAGGGGCAGGGGAGCTATTGCCACAAGGCCTTTCCAGATTCTTCAAACAAGGTCAGCTTGAATTGGGCCAGGGTGTTCGCGGAGGCAGAGGCTTAGTATGATCCTATAATATTACACGACTGCACAGTACTGGCGCTGCAGCTTGCTACCTTGTGCCACCAACTGCTGTAAAGAAAGGCACCCTGCAGGGTGAATGAGTGAATGCAGAAGCGTGTGGGTGTTAGACTGTAGTGTTAGAGTGAAAGTGTGTGTGCTAGAGTGTAGTGTTAGTATGTGTGTTAGTTACAGAGAGAAAAAAATGTTTCCCTATTTTTTCAATGTCATAAATATTTTTCATAGATATATATATATATATATATATATAATAAGAAATATATCTCATAAATATATACATATCAATAAATTACAAACCAATACACTGTAGATATTCCTTAGAGGGATTTCTAGTCAGCTTTGAAGAATCAAACATAGTTTAAGAGTTTTATCACAGAGTCTATTATTAAGTTGAAACATTGTATTAGGTTAACACAGAAACAGACAACATTTTCTCAGAAGTTAACTTTAACTACATTTTTTTTAGCAATATTTTATTCTAACACCAGAATCATCCATCTGATATGTAACAAATAATACAATACAAGACAAGAAATGTACGATTCCTTTTAAAGGGTTTTAGCTCCAAAAATTTAAATAACATTTCTCATATGTAAACCACACAATATTAATTTTGTATTTTGGCAGACATGTGAATTTTCATTAACAATGCATTGGTTGTTCAATTCTATCTTGTGAATTTTTCAGTCCTAGGTCTGGCTGGCAATTTGTTAAGCTTCTTCAAAACCAACAATACCATTATTGTTACTGACTTGCTAGATCTGGCAGGTACTACCGCTTTACAACATCCACAATGTCCAAGAACAAAATATTAAACTATATTTTAAAGCAGAAAAACAAACTTGTTATATTTTAAAGTGCAAATCAGTACTGTTTCTTCAATTTAAAATCCACATCTGGCAGCACAGGAGATTGCGGCATACTGCCAAGAGTAATTAAGTACACAAAACAAATAAATGGTCAAAGTGATACAATTGTTACATTCTCTCAATAAAATAGTCCATGTATTGCCAGAATTGTCCTTTGTATAGAGATATCCAATGAGTGTCAGAGAGCACCCAGTGGTGAGCTGCAAGAAGGAAAGGTGGGAGCATGTGGAGTGGGGAGAGCTGTGACAGGGAGAAGGGGAGAGGGAAAGAAGGAGAACAAGACAGATTGAGTGTGTGTGTATGGCATTAGAGTGAGTGTGGGTGTGTTAGTGTATGGTGTTTGTGTTACTGTATGGCATTAGTGTGTATGTTGTTAGCATATGTGTTACTGTGTGGTATTAGAGTGTGTATGTTAGAGTGTTAGTGGTGAACCTAGGGTTAGCCTGGGTGCCTTGGAGAGAGAAAGATGAGGAGATAGTGTGTGTATCTATGTATACGTACCTGGTGTTAGAACTAGTGTAGAGGTGTTAGAGTGAGTATGTGCATGTTGATGTATGATGTTAGAGTGAGTAGGTATTTAAAGCAAGAAGACTGAACTCAACCAGGAGAATTAAGGACACCAATCGGGGGGCATCTTTCACTATATATTCATGTGTGAATACAAACAAAAGTATCCAAAGTGTAACATGTATGCATCTCATTCTAATGAAACTAATGTAAAGGCAAAGCTGTAGTGCTGTACTAGGTCTCAACAATCACAGCCTTTCCCCCAAGTTCCTGTGGTTGCTTTAAGGCACTTTGCAATAACATCTGTACAGCCCACACTCATATGGCTATATGGAGTATCATGAAGGCAAGATGAGAAGGCAGCAAAAGGCAGGAGTGATCGGACAAGCTAAAATCCCATACACAAATATTCAAAACAAAAGAAACAGCTTGCTTACAGCCAGGGGACAAAAAATATTATTTATTGATTTAAATAGCTTTATGATATTCAGTAGCACTACACACAGTAGGAAGTGGCAGGAAGTGGCCTATACAGGCTGATCTCACATGACAAGGGAGAGCTGCAAAGAGTTAAAAGACTATTGAGACTATAGGATCATGTATAAGGTAAATGGGGCTACTTTAAGAGTTGAGTCCAGGTGGGCTTATGAAGTGTGCATTATGAATCCACTTGCTCTTCCTTCTAGTGATACACCTTAGACTTTTTTTATAAAGACTGGTTCTGGTGGAAATTGTTTTATTTGGGTCATTTTTTTAAATGTTACAATAGGTAATACCTTGTCAAATATCATGATCAATACACTCAATAATTATCACATCGGAACCACTCAATTTAATTAATATAGAACAATAAATTATCAGGAGATCTTTTCGCAAATTAATATGTAACCTTTCCAAGGTCAATTTAAACTCTAGCAGCTGTACTAAAGATTTAATCTTTCAATCTGAAATAATAATATATATTTTTTCTTTAAACGCCCAATGATGTCAGTAACTCCCCTTGAAACTGGTTCACATTCTGCTGTAAGTTTAAGGGAAGGGGCTTTCTCATCAGGTTACTTCACTTGTATGAAAAATCAGGCAACTAGAAAGATTTGAATGTACATTATTACATCATACATCCATGGTTAGTTAAATTAGAGATTCCTTCAAATGCTTCGTTATGTTGGGCCAGCTCATCACATCTTGCCAGAGGAGTTAGCTGGGGTTAGCCCATCATAACCCAGTGAGTTCAAATGCTTCAACTCGTCCATAAACGCACTCTTAGTGAAAATGCCCTTGAGGTTGCCAAGGCAACACCAATTAAAAATCCATTAGAAGTGCAAAGCTCTCAAAGTAGTCTGAATAGAAAAAAATGCTGGATCCGCTGGAAATGCACAAGATATAGCATCGCAGTCTGAGTGCAAGATTTCTCGTGATAAACATAGAAAATGACACACTTCGCACAGACATTATATATATATATTATATTATATATTATTATATTATATATATATATATATATATATATACATTATATGGCTTTCAGATATACATCACAGTACCTATAGCTTTCATCAAATTAGTGGAATTATCACACAAATTCTAAAGAAGAGGGATTCAAATTACTGCTAGTGTACATGCAATATATATTTCAAATTATGTATTATTATTATTATTACTACATAAGCTCTATACATTTTAGGGTTATTAGGTAAACTGAAGTGCAGAGGTTGGGAAAGTGACACCCTGGATAAGATATATATATATATATATTTATATACATCTCCCAACATTTCAAATGGCCAAACAGGGATGCTTTTCCAACAATATATTAGCAGCTCGTGTGACCTATTTATAGCTCCTAATTGAGTAGGGCATTTAGACTAAAAATAATGTAATTTTATATGTAATGTTATAAGAAAATGCTGAATCCTTTCATGCATTTGCAAGGGGTCAAAAAATGTAAAGGGGATAATCATCAATCACATGCTTTAAAATGCATAGGAAGTATCCTTTTAACCCACCCTGTGTAAAACTAAATAAACCCATTCTGATCATTTTCTTCTTTAATCTGTATGTTATTCAGTATCTGACAGAAGGTGATTTGGTAGGATACATTAAATGATACAGAAAAATGTAAGGCAACAATCATTGCCTCATTGAGGAGTCAGAAATCATGGGCTTAGACACACGTGTGTATTGCCAACCCTGTGGGAGCCAAATGTTATTAAATGCTCCCCTCATCAATAGAACCAAAAACGATAACCATTACTAGCCGGGGTATAATATAAAATACTATGCACTGGGTTCTGATGAATGTAAAGCATTCCAGTAACTACGTAGTTGTAGTCTGATCCATTTTATAAACTGTGTGATTAACACAGAAAATGTGATGTGAATTTCATACTAAACATTGCAGTGTATTGAAAAATGACAGCGTTGAATTAATTGCCGCTTGGGTGACAAACACATAGCTCAAAAGAAAATAAATATGGTTAATAATTTGTCGGCCTATCCGTGTTCATCGCTTTACTATGAAGCACTATATAGAACTTTACCATGTAATATGCATATAATGCCACAAAAAGGTACACATGCAAGCCTTCCGTCGTGTTCATTGAGACATTGCTTGCAAATCGGTAAGCAAAACAGTCCATTTTTATATTGTTTAGGTTATCTTTTTTCTTACAAATACCTGATAGATTGTATATGTTATATGTTATTTTATATGTTATGTACCTTGATGTGGCATTTTAGATGATGTGCTTTGGCCAAAATATTGTGCTAAAGCCTCATGTTTATTAAAGGTACGACTAGATTTGGATTTCAGCCCTTGTCATTAGTTTTTTGTAGTTTGTTTGTTTTTTTAAATATGGTGAAAGAATTATCTAATTGCTTCTGCCTACTTCATTGACCACAAATATAATAGGTCCCTGGCTTTATTTTTATTTATGTCAATATCAGTTTGTGTTTCCTTCGTATTGTAACAATATTTTACTAACACACCATATATAAAATGTATAATTTCAATAAGCAATACTCTATAAATAGTATTTCATTATTCATTTATTGACAAGACGAGTGAAAAGCCAATTGCCATGCTATTAAGAGCCGGGTGTTTTTGTAAATACGAAAATTGAAGCACAAAGCAATGCGATGGAAGGGACTCCAGGCCATGCCACCAGGCCATTTTATACATCTCTGTTAGCGACATTAGAATCAAACTGATAGCCTCAGCACTTAAGTCATTCATTGTAGGTCAAAACTATCTAATGTATCGTGTTTATTCCCCAGGAGAATAATTTGACAAACAGAGGCAGAGGCGGTCAGTTGAGTATATTTGCACAAAGTGTTTCATGCCAAAAGTCAAACTGTTGTGCCGTGCTTGATGTCGAAATAGCTATAAAATGTAACGTGATGCCCCAGCTTTGCCGTAATACTCTGTATAAGCTAGGACAAGCAGGGCTCATAACAGGAATATACATTACTGCCCTAAATAATCTCCACGCTGTTCTAATTTTGAACATTAATTGATGATTGCCAAACCCTTGAATAATAACATTTTTAAGCTTTATTGATCAATGTAAATGTGTTCTTTTTAAGCAGCGGGCTAAATTAATCAGAATTTATGACTCCCAGAGTCGTCGTTAATCACATTGTATGTGGTTTATTTGAACTATGTTGCTCTCAATTCATTTAAATAATTTCTAATGCATTTTTCCAGCATTTGAACATTACACATTATTTGCGTAAATATTTCATACAAGAATACCCTTATTTCCTTAAATGCCTTCATATGCAATGCAGTAGAATCAGAACGAATTATATTACAGAATTAATTAAACAATGCAGAGCATTTGCATTTCACTTTACCACTCCACTTACTTCTAATTTTGTTTCTAGAGCTCCGTGGCGCACCTGTCTCCAGAACAGTCAGTATTTATAAAGTGGACGTGTATGAACATTACAGATTCAACGCAAGAAACCACCAGAGTAATGCCTTTCCAGATGTAGTCTGTCTCCCGGTGCATGCTGCTTCCACAAGCAATTCATATTTTTATTTTCAGAGCATTTAAAAAAAAAAAAAAAAAACCAGATTAACCATGGCAACAATAAATTTATAGTAAAGATCATCAATATAAATTATTTTTATTTCAACTACTTAAAATATTTCCAATATTTTCAATAGAAAGTCCATCAGACACACCGAGCCAGTAACTGGACAGAATACCCTATGCTTGGAAAGCAGTTGAGATAACCCAGATGATGGCTGGCATCATTTAGCCCAGGAGCAGGCTAACACTAGTGTCCCAATAATACAGTGGCTGGCAAAAGTTGGGGGTAATGAAAATGAGCAGCTAGGTAATAAAGAGGCTCAAAAGACACCTATCAGAGAACATACCCCATGTGCATCTATACAGTCCTCTCCAAAACACATTTAAAGAAAGATCATTTATAGAAAATCGAGAAGAGGGCAGTCTTAGCAATGCCAACTTAACTAAACTCAACTAGACTTCTTACCCATCCTTGTAGTTACTCTCAAATTGTTTTAAAACACTTTTAGGCAGTGGCTACTTGCCAACCCTTGTCCACCTTGCCAACCCTTTGACTGACTACATTCTCAATGTACACTATCTGGTTATGCCACAAGGGACTGGCAAGAAATTCAATAAAAGGACCACTGAAAGGATACAGTGATGGGCCAAAATCTTCAAATAAGAGCAACCCAGGGGGGCAATTTTCCTCCTTTCCCTCCTTACCAGCCTAAATATAGCTGAAAGCACATAGCCCTAAACATACAATAACAGCGAGGAGACCACTGTACTTATGTCCATTGTATTACAAGATGTACATATCACTCTTCTCACAATTAAACCCAGGCTAGGAATATAAAATGAGAACAAACCCAAAAATGTGTGCAGTAATAAAGTCCTGGAATGGGGAATCCACTACATTTCTGCCACTTAAGCTTTCTCAGTCTCAACATATACATAACACTTGAACTGAATTCAGATTTTGATCATTTGACCCAAAGTATTTTAAATGATTAAGGTTACAGCCCCATGCTTTGTTTGTCCTAGCCATAGGCCTCACCCAGGGCAGTGCTGCCCAACCGCCCTCCAGGGCCCCCATATTTACTATGGAGCGTCGGGATATTGCATCATATCCATGTGCTCCGTGTCCATGGAGGTGTTTGCTGGCTCTCCTGTAACTGGCCACTGAGCACACTGACAGTGTGATCGGCCCCTCTGTCTTGCAGCCTAGACCCTCTGCCCTACCCTAGCCCCAGGCCTAGTTGACCTAGGCCAGACTACATCACTGCCTACACTAGCTATAAAATGAAGGTCCAACATTATTCTGCATCTGTCACCCACATATGTTCTTCTCTGTGAAGAGCATCTTGTTACTTGTTATAGCAGCTGCATCATATGCTGTATAACAAAGGCTAATGGATCTCCCATTATAGTTTTGTGAAGTTACATTATACCACCTGTACATGGATGAAAATGTATTTTTGCCCCATACAGAATATAATATAGAGAATTCTGTGCATGCTGTTTTTGTCTGTGCGTTTTACTTGCAAAGGTAGTATGGTAATATACTATACACTGTGTAATAATTCAGTTATTCTTAAATGATTTTTTTCCAGAAAATATACATAGACATGCAAGGTCTCTATATAATGGAGCATATAAGGACCGCTACAAAGAGGCAGTGAATGAGTGTAGAACTGTTTGAGATTAATGAGCGACTACTCTCTGCAATAACCTATTTATATTATCCTTGTGCTTTTAATAAAACATTCCCAACTAGTGTTATTACATGGAATAAATATTATACCTACCACTACAGGGTAAAAGGGCAGATTTGTATTTACATTTCATAAATAACAAAAAAGAAGGAGCCATATAGGTTCTGAAATTCTCAACATTTCCTGGGGGGGATATAAAGCGTAAACATGGTTGGGTGCATTTTTGCGGTAACTTTAAGAATGTTGTCCCAGATACACAAGACATTATTTCTTTCTCTTAACACTTTAAGCAAATAAACCTTAGCAGATCTGTCAATAATCACAAGTGCAAGTGAAATAATTAAGTGTGCCTGACACAAATTCTTATTGAGACATGACTTTACATGATTAAATGATTATTTCTAGGAAAGGTTTGGAAATTCTAGGAATAATGTTTCTAAGGCTGGATTTAGTTTAGTTTATTTTAGGAAAGTGTTGATGGAAGGTCACCTTTAGGATCAGTCAAGGAGTCAATGAGTACGGTAGCTCCTCAGCCAGAACCACACATGCAAAGTCCATAAATACATGGTTGGATGAGATTGGTGTGGAAGAACTTGACCGGCCGCACAGAGCCCTGACCTCAGCCCCATCAGACACCTTTGGGATGAACAGGAAAGTAGATTTTAGGCCGGATCTTCTCCAACATCAGTGTCTCACCACCCAAATGCTCTACTGAATGAATGGGCAACAATTCCCACAGAAACTCTCCAAAATATTGTGCAAAGCCTTCCCAGAAGAGTGGAAGGTATAGCTACAAATGGGGGACCAACTACATACCGTATTTATCGGCGTATAACACGCACTTTTTTAACAAAAATTTGAAGCTGAAATCCTACCTGCGTGTTATACGCCGATAAATCCTAGAGCCAGTGGCGGAACTACTGGGGTCGCAACTGCGACCGGGCCCTGGAGTTCTGCCAGTCAGGGGGGGCCCAAGGGGTGCCGAGCGGTTGCTGAAGACGACCGCTCGGCAACTCTCGGGCCCCCCTGACTGACAGAAATCCAGGACTCCTCTGCTGGCGGCCGCCGCCGCCGCCGTCTGCCTCTGCCTCTGCCGCCTGCCGCCTGCCTCTGCCGCCTGCCGCCTGCCTCAGCCGCCTGCCGCCTGCCTCAGCGCTTCAACTCCTGTGTTGGAAGCGTGAGGCGTTTGTCTCGGGTGCCGGCGCTCAGCAGTGAAGCGCCGGCACCCGAGACAAACGCCTCACGCTTCCAACACAGGAGTTGAAGGTAAGTGGGGTTAGGGAGAGAGAGGGGAGATCCTGAGAAGGGGGGTTAGGGTGTGTGTGTCTGAGTGTGTGTGTCTGAGTGTGTGTGTCTGAGTGTGTCTCTGAGTCTGTTTGTGTGTGTCTCTGAGTCTGTTTGTGTCTGTGTCTTAGTGTGTGTCTATGTCGTAGTGTGTGTATGTCTTAGTGTGTCTGTGTGTCAGTGTGTGTGTGTCTTAGTGTGTGTGTGTGTGTCTTAGTGTGTGTGTCTGAGTGTGAGTGTGTCTTACTGTGTGTGTGTCTGAGTGTGAGTGTGTCTTACTGTGTGTGTGTCTTACTGTGTGTGTGTGGTTTCCCAGATAGCAGTGATTCTGATGAAGTTTTTTTTGTTCAGTTTTTTTGTTCAAAAATGGGGGTGCGTGTTATACACCAGTGCGTGTTATACGCCGATAAATACGGTATTAATATCTATGTATTTAGAATGAAATGCCATAAAAGTCCCTGTTGGTGTAATGGTCAGGTACCCCAATACTTTTGTCCACACCGTGTGTGTATATATATAAAGGGAAAGGAAAAGGTAATCAAAGTGAGCAACAGAGTGAAGGGGTATAGTTATTCAAACAAAACCGTGCAACAAACGGGCTTGAAACTGCTACTAACAACAAATTGTCAGTGTTCATTTCTTACAAAAGGCACTGACCTGGATAGAAACATGCAAGCTCTAAAAATAACTTGGAAAGTTCTGTTCTGTGAACAATTTCACATTGGACATCAAAAGAAAAAAGGTAAATTTGAAAAATAAAAGAATACAAGTAAATATTACATGTTAATGCAGTTAATAGTTAATAAACGAATTTAAAATGAAAATACCCATTACTTACTGCTTTCTTTGATGAATGGTCCAATTTATTCTCGGGAGTAATACATCTTAATTGGGGGAGTTATACATCTTAATTGGGGGCAGATACTAATTCTAATTCAAATAAAGTTTGAGAATTTCTGAAAATCCAATTTGCAGTTAAATAAACAATTACATATGATAAAATAGGAGAGTAATATTTAGGAGCTTAATTTATGACATTTTAAGGCTTTTTGGCTTATAGACATTACTTCTCAATAACTTCCAGCAGATGAAAAGCCTTAAACCAACTCATAGTAACTTGAATTTAAAGAAACAGTAACTACATTTTTATTTGTGTATGTGTCTTTATTTTACTGATGTGTCCCTAGCACCCCTCATGTGCTCTGGAGTGCTTCTATGAGGAGGGACCCAGGCTTCCATGTCCTAGTGCACAAAAGTGCATGCGCAGACCACCCTAGCTCCACACATAGCTTCTCAGTTGTGCAAAATGTTTTTCTGATTTAATTGAGATGGGGACAACAAACATAATTTGACTCAGTGAGCCCTGACAAACCAAGCATGATAGCACAATAAAGCATATTCTATGTATCTCAGTTGCAAAAACCATTGTCTATAAGTCTGGCGAAGTACATATTTTATACAGACTGCATTAAATATATATACAGTAGTTTCAGAAACGACCTTGGAAAGAAAGGCTTAATGTGTGTTTTTCAATACTTTGTGTTATAACATATCATGGGTCTTGTGGGGTGTTCCCGGTCTGCAGTGATCAGTACTTATCAAAAGTGTTCCAAGGAAGAAAAAGCGATGAACTGGCAACAGGGTTATTTCTTTTACTAAAACACTATTGGTTTCAACTCTCTTATAAACTTGCAAAACCCAAGACGTTATTTTAGTTGGAAATAAAGACCATAATAATGTAACAAGCAATACAAGTCATCTAATTAATGCTGCAAAATGAAGTTAGATAAAAACTTTATACCGTCTTGGTAACCTAGACTATAAGACGTCATTTTAAGACACAAGAATTATTTAATGCCATGTTACATTTCTGGCAAATTGGCTCCTAACATGTTACATTATATCAGAAGGCTGTGTTGATGTAGAGATTATGATGTAAAATGTTTATGTCGGGGTTTTTCTCATTATAGTATATGTGTGCAAGATTAAACTGATGACTTCGAAAGAAAAATAAAGGGATAAAAGAAAGAATAATGCACAGAAAATTACAGGAAATTGCAAAGCTACCTTCATATACATACTTCTGTGAAATGGGTCTCCTGGTTGAGAAAGCTCTTTATTTATATCAACAACACACTTAGCATCTGTATTGTTTACGTGATTTCACATAATGACAGTATTGCGTGTTTGCCTAAAATCAGATGGAGCTGACGCGTCTGATATTAACCATTTCATGGACAGCCAACAGACTTTGAGCATTAATATGCAGCAACCTGGCGCACTGATGCTCCCAGAACTGCAGTATTTGCCTGGAAGAATAAGACAATTTCATTTTTACTGACCGAGTCATGTATGTCATCCCTGAGGGGTATTAGGAAAGACTTTATGTGGCCCTGTACAGGGCTGCATTTATGTCCCAAAAAAACCCCATATGAAGGCTGTCCACAACCTGAGAATGTTAGGAGAACAAAGACCGGACTTTTTCAACTGAAGTGTAGAAGTGAATTACAAGCGGGGACTGTACTGTAGAACAGGTATTACAGGGCAGTATAAAGAAGCAGCTTTATTTGGTATCAAACCAGAACCTGAACTTATGTTCGTTACATAAGCACGACTTCACTAAAAAAACAATAAATATTCCCGGACAAAAATTAACATTTTGTCCCATAAATTTTGTGGCTGAATGATGTGCAGTTAATGAATCCAAAGTGAAATATATATATATATTCATTCTTTCTTAATGTATTTCCCTCTCTCGCCCTTCCATTCTTTCTTTTCTTTTTTTTTTCTTTTCTTTCTTTTTCCTTTCTTTCTCTTCATCTCTCTCTTTCTCATCTTTCTTTATTTCTATTTTCTCTTTCTCTTCCTTGTGATTGACAAATCCCACAGTGAAGTACTTTATATATATGTTAGATTGATAGCTAAATAACAATGTGAACATTTCAGACTCATTAAAGGTAAGTAAACATTTCTATACGCTGTAACTGTGGATCCAACAGCCTTCCTAAAGTCATTCTTTCAAGGTGTGTATGATCAGCCCCTCCATTAACTTCTTCTGCCCTCTTGTAATTAACCTATTGGTTCTTCCAGCCTTTGGACCGTGAGTTTAGTTATGATGCAATGATGACAGTTCATCCTTATCTCTATATAGCTGTCTACTTACTACTGTATATTGTTATTGTGGTTACCCAGATATTACAGCTAGCAGCAGTTGCCCTGTATGCTAAATTTGTATTCTGCTGATTAATATCTATATTTAGATTTTTAATTTTGGCTTTCTCATCCACCTTAAACCAGTTGCCATCCAATATTCTATATTGTAATAAATGCCAAACTGCAAAAATATACATTCATATACAAATATGCACATTCATATTTTTTTCCTTCTTTTTATTTACAACTGTTTTGCCTAGCAAAAAAATAACATCTATATTATATCAGCAATGCATGTACCTTGAAGTATTCTCTCTAAAGACAGACTTGATTAGAAAATGATGCTTAGGCTTAGGCACAATGGTGGCATTAATATATTTGTGACCATGATGTCGTGAAGGCCACAGGGAGCAGATTCCAAAGACATATAACATTAACAAGAATGGGCCTGTAACCCATAGTGATAAGCTGTGTGTGTTTCTGTCTCACAAGGTTACAGAAGAAACACAAAGCAGCTTTGCTTTTCTTCAGACATATGTTCCATTTGATGGAATATGTCAGAAGAAGAATGCTGGAAGTATTGCAATGGCCTCTGAAATAATAAAAAAAAGTATTTGCTCTCAAATATAATTTGATGGCAAGAGTCGTATTTCCAAAGAACCATTCTTGGGCATAGTACTAAGAGTGAAGTAATCAACAGTAATATGCCATTTTCTGCCCAAGAGATTGTTTCACCTTTTTTTCCAACTTTGTTCTAGAAGTGCTCTAACTGCCTTGACCACAACCCACGACACCCTGTTAACCCTTAGGTGACATATGCCTTAGTTCATTTGGCTTATTATTATTATTATAATTCTTCTACAGAATCGTGCAACTGATATAGATCAGTGTCTAGGGATATACATACAATGAAACATTGACTATAATTAGAGGGTCCAGGGTGAGTCCTAGTCAGTCTGGTACTGCAGACAAGAATTGTTTTTGGTTGCCTCATCCCCATTACAATGTTATTTTTACATTTTTTATTGCATTGGTGTCTTTTGTTTCTTTTACTTGCTGTTTTTTCTAAACATTATTGACTTTTAGGAGGTAGAACAGTGCGATAGATTCATATGTATCAAACACTTCTAAAGAGGGACATCATGGAATGAAAGGCTGATCCGTCTGTAGAAAAGTGTTACAGAGGCTTCCTGCTTCAAATCTGTTGGCCTAAAAAGAATATGCCACAGACTCGCATCCACATGTTTCAGATATCTGGGGTAGCTACCTGGTGTCTATATGAGAGAAGCCCATTCCAATGATTTTACCATGATAAGTAATAATATTTCCGTCCTGGTCCCCAGACATTACCAATTATAGAGGTTTTCAAACTTTCTGGTGGAACACAAAGAGTTAAATAGAAACACAATCCACTCCTTTGCTGTACATATCAAGGACACATCTGTAAAGGCAAAAGGACATTCTGTAGAAGATATAACCTGTAACCCATAGAGACCAGTCTTCATCCTTTATGTGACAAAGACATTAAAACGAGCCATAAAAAGCTTATTAGATTGAACAGAATGACTTTTCATTTGTAAGAGTAGACAGAACAAATGGGAAAATCATAAAGAACCATTTCTTAAATCACATCTTTCATGAACTCGAGGCACTAGCGAATCAGCCAAAATTGAAAATGTAATGCGATTCATCAGATATTAACAGAAGGCCCTTTGCTTGGAGATTATTTTTTTCTTACAGACAGACTCTCAGTAAATTAATTTAGCAGCTAGAGAATGAAATGTGAATAAAAGTAGCTTTAAGATGGGATATCCATCAGGAGCACTGCAAATGAAACATGAATTAGTTGTTCTCAGCATTTTGTTGATCTGGACAAGAAGCAGATTGTACTCTCCTCACCAGTGAGGTGGCCTACTTGTGATCTCCTTTCTTTATTTTTTCATGTACATGATATTTATCATCAGGGTTAAATACTTGAAAGTGGTTATGGAATACTTGGGAATAGGTAGACCGCCATTACGTACCTCTCACTACAGCCTTTATATCATTAGTAAAACACTCTCTTGTACCCAGATGGCAAAACTCCAGATGTTATATTGGATCTAGTTATATTATAGATGTGTTCAAATAATAACAGATGAAGACCTAAAATTATATATATTGGTTCTACCAATTCAAAACTTAATTTTTAGCTACCCATGATGGGTCGCTTTTTTGTAGCATAGTATTTGTGTTGAATTTTACCCCACGTTCTCCTTTTCCCACCCACAGGCTCAGTCATGCCTCCCTTCCGCCTTGTCTACTCTAAGGGTATTCTATCATTGTAATTTAGAACATTGAAGTATGTTGAGGCCTAGTTCTGCAGGTGGGGATTCAAAACAACTTCTTGTTATCCCATCCATTACATTACATAGATGCATTGCTTGTTTTGTGTGTTTGATTTACAAGAATACCTAACATACACCAATTAGCATCTATTTTCTTTAAACACTACCAGATAAAGCATTGAGAAAGGCATTGACCCCATGGTCTGCTGTGGTCCCCTCATTATAATACTATACATGGCATCTGAAATAATAACACATGGTCTGAACCTTTTTAGATTTAATCTTTGGAATATCTATGCATTGTATGTGAGTTTTACAGAGAGTTATTCACTTACATTGACCTTCTTAGGTTACTCTTTGTGGGAAATAGAGTCACTATCAGGCAGAAAACTCTATCCGCCTGCTTCAGTCACTCGCTATCAGCCTTTTTGTAGGACTGAAATATCCTCTATAGTTATCTTCTAAAAGATTTGTGTTACCCGTGCCTTGGCTCCCTCTTTAGACTTGGAAAGCTCATAAGGAAGGCTATAATTTGCCTTCATCTTACGTAACATTCAATAAACAACATTTTGTTTCCAAATGTTTTATACTGAACAACCTTTAGAACCTGGCGCATTATAAATAAACGTAATGATGAGCAATGTTCTTCTCTTTGTTTTGTGTTTGAGTTAATACATTGTCCCATCTCAACAAAACACTCTTTAAAATGTATGTCAATTGTGAAACAGTAATTGTAACTTTTTTTTAATTCTCAAAATGTATATAGGTAAAAGTATATGTTAGGACATTATGTTCTGAGAACATCCCAGGACTGGCCCATTGAGCTGTCCATCACAGTTCAGTTGGTGTGTCTGGGTTAAGGAGGCGAGGCTGGACTCTAAAAGAATAAAAATGGCATGGGATCTAGCAGGACTTGGGTTGGGAGTGGGCAAGGCCAAAGGCCCAGTAGCAAAATGAGATTTCCAGAGCCTCCATGTCAATTCCAGGGAATTCCCATGTATGCTTATGTCCCCAAAAATTTGGACCACTACCTTTGTTCAGCAACTCCCCTCTGACTTTCCTATTTTCACATTTTCATAACCCAGAACATTGAGACGTGAGAGAATTCTGCTCCCTCGCCAGACCAGCAGGTCATAGGGCGGCTGGCCAAAACGGAACATTCCTGCACACCTAATGGGTAAACTACTGAACACGTTGGTTATTAATAAATAAATATCTACGTGAAACCACAAGAATCAGATTTTGATATAAACTGACATATATCTCCTGTTCGTTCACTCTTATTAGTGACAACGTTTACTCATGTCAACAACATAAATTGTGTTTCATGAGTGCTACAAATTAGTTTCTCTACTTTCATCTAAAAAGTCAGTGCAGAAATGTTGTTGAAAGACTGGAAGGTCTAGATCTTTTTATTTAAGATTAAAGCACCGTTTGTTTTTTGTTCTGTTAAAAAATACATTTCAGACGGAAAATATCAATAATCAAAAGCATTTCAAGCAAGTTTCTTTTGCCCTCTCTTTTCAAACAGGGTTGATTACTGTCAACAGTTTCTCTCGGCTTGGAACATTAGAAAGATGTAACACAAAGTATGCATGAAATCATCCTCAAGATGAAGCCTGGGACTCCCATTAACCTGCTTGTCAACAGGAAAAGAAGTCAAATTAACAATTCTTGATTTTCAACATAATCATAATAAACTTTTTTAGCTCTGACAAACCGTGTTAGCTGAGGGTCATATAAGTCACTTTTAGGGATCCAAAGCACAGTCCTCTAGGGGAATAAGGCTCAGGAACACCAATTTGCAGCAAACTGTGTTATTTATTTGCAAGTCACACAGCAGAGACATGTATCGTTTACTATTAGTATTCCTTACATGAGTTAGGCATATAACAAATATACTGATATAGTATAGATTTCTAAATTTAACTCAATTATACTTTTATATTTCCATAACGTTTGTAAAAAATAAAATAAAAGTATAGTTTGGTTACTTAGTAAATTCTTTCTGATTGAAAGCATGGAGCAAACAGCAGAAAATTTGTTACGGCAACTGCACCTGCACCACCAGGGCCGGCCCTACAATGGAGCCGACTGGGGCAATTGCCCCAGGCGGCACTTTTTAAGGGGCGGCACTTTGCCGTCCCAAGCGCTTTGTTTTTTAAGCGGAGGAGAGAGAGGGGCGCCGAGTGGTTTTCGCTTACCCACTCGGCGCCCCTCTCTCTCTCCTCTGCGGCGGGTCTCCGTGCTCTGCCACGGTGCCGGCTTGTAATGCTGAACGCCGGAAGTGACGTCAATTTACGGCGCTCAGCATTACAAGCCGGCACCGTGGCAGAGCAAGGAGACTCGCCCCAGGACTGTTTAAAGGTAAGTCCCGGGGGGGGGTTAGGGTAGATAATGGCGTCAGCGAAGTTTAAAATGCCGCCCCCCGGCGTCGGCGGGGGGGGGGCGTCATTTTAAACTTCGCCCCAGGCGGCATTAAGTCTTGGGCCGGCCCTGTGCACCACCTTTAACTTTTTGCACCGGAATTGCTCATAAAACATTCTTATTTACCTGTGCAAGATAGGTGATGGACCCAGAAGTTACTGCCGATGAGTAAGCCCCAATGTTATCCCATCAACCATCATCTGGGATGCCCCATTCGCAGTGTTCTTCATTCTTCCCGAACATCCATCGTGCATTCAAAGCGAAGCTCCATACTATAACTGGAGAGGTTCCTCTGACAGGATTAGAATTTCTATAAGTCAGCAAAGTTACACTTCTTTGGTGTTAAATCAATGTTTTTAGCTACATGAGCTCTTATGCCAGCGTTTCATTATAGAAAATACCTATGTTAGACCAACCAGTCCGCATGCTAGACCAAGATAATACCATCCTTACATAAAATAAATAGGAAAATTCATTTTAGGATTTTGAACTAAACAAATTGCTTTTTCATTTTTGAATTTTATTTGTCGCAAAATCATAAAGTAATTGTAGAAGATCAGTTTTATTTTACGCAGAGCAGATATTAATAAAGACACATCTTGGAGATGCCAAGTAGGAAGATTTCCTCTGAGATCCAGGAAATGTCACCGAGGATAGATTCCAATGACCCTTGGAACAATCACTGAGAACCATCTGTTCCTACGTCGGTAAATAATGGTCATTGGAGTTATGGGGGGGAAACAGGCCGATTTGATTCCGTTAGCTATAATCACCGTTCAATTCGCCAGTCAGGCTGTTACAAACAAATGAGGGTTTCTGCAGCTAAAATCCGCCCTGTGTTTTTGTTATCTCAATTGTCTGATAACGAATATTTCACACAATTTGTTCTTGATGAGATGGAGTTGATAATTGAATTCCAGGAATCGAGAATATATTTGCTATATCTTGCTAACCAAATCTGTGAAATTAATAAATACGCTGATCCTTCAAATATTAACCCTTTAATGGTCCATCAAACAACAAATGTCTCGACTAACAGTTTCCATGAAAGCCATCGCTTGTAAGGACGTAACGATATTTCGAATATAGTAACCTGTACTCAAGCAGGGGTTTCACATTTGATATGAGAACGGTAACTATTAGGGCGCATAGATATCATTAAATCAGAGAAGAACAAAAAGGTAACGGCTTCAGATTGTGTGACCCTGAGAATTAGCCATTTTAATCTCTCAGACACCCTATAAACAGAGGCTTTTCCTGTTCAAAGTTTGAAAAGTGGTCTTATTGCCATATCAGCAAGTGGAATAATTCTCCTGATCGGTTCAGTCCATTGGCTGCTAAGATGATCAGAACGCTTTACAGGCTATGCCAGAATCAGTATGAGACATAACCCACATTAGACACTATAACAATTACGAGACCACCAAAAAGGACCCTTCTATGTCCTGGAATTTGAAACATATATCTATTAGCTTAAAGTTGTCATCTCACATACTAGTATTAAAATCATCCTTTCTAGTACTGTTTAATGCCTAGTCGCTTCCCAGGAATAATTATTTCATCATATAAACTGAAATGTGTTCATATTTTTACGAGGAATACTTACATGTCACCTGATGCAAAAACAGTGATAGATTTTTGCCATAGATTTAGGTTTCTGACCCTTATATGTTTCTTATATGATTAAACATTTAGAGCTTCCTGGAGACCACTAGGGCCACCGTGCTTTAATACCACATAATAAATCTTGTTTTTACTATTTAATTGTTAAGGGCACTATTATGATTTGTTTCAATATCTTAATTATTATACATTTTGGGTCTCATACAAGAATCACTAAGGCAGGGGTTCTCAAACTGCGGCCCTCCAGCTGCTGCAGGACTACATCTCCCATACTCCCCAGCCAGCCCGTTAGCTGAAGGAGCATTATGGGAGATGTAGTCCTGCAGCAGCTGGAGGGCCGCAGTTTGAGAACCCCTGCACTAAGGCTTGTGATGGAAAAAAACTTGCCTGCTGCCTGCATTGCCCTGTGTTTGCCGTTCTGTGTCTAACTGAACTTGAATGCAAATGTATTCAGATAATTGAGCTCAGCAGGATCACTCGGATGCTTGGTCAGTGCTACATATAATGCTAAATCAGGGGTGCGTTAAGACTGGCACAGGTTGTGCATGGCAACCGGGCGCCCTGCTATTACTGCGGCATCTCACAAATAGAGTGCAAGCTGTACGGAACAAAGGGACTTGGCACGAGCCAAGGGGGGGGGTAGAGCTATGCAAGCTGAACCATAGATGGGAGAGGGAGAAGGGCAGAGAGAGATGGAGAGAAACTCGGGAGAAATACTCAAGAAATACTATAACCTAAAGAGAACGCATGGTTCACCTGAGCTCGGTATGAACCTGCAGATAGAAAGTTGAATACTTTGTTACTCCTGATTAAACCAACAGGGCTTTTATCCACCATATTTGTTCAGCTCAAGAAAGCGTGAATTTTCTCAAATGTGTCTGCTGTTCACAAGTCTCACACATCTCCGCATTTATAACATCGTTAAGTAATTACCAAATATTTAGGTCTCTTTCCAGGGATACACAGATGTAGGTCATGTATCCAGACGATAAAGTCTAGTATATAGTAATTCATCAAGTAATTGATTTATTTGTGTTGCGGGTTTGTGTGTGCAGAACTCTGAGCCGTCACCTACATCTCTGTTCTGTGGTTGAGCATCAAATGATGAACTATAATATGCCTTTAACTTGTGGTAGGTCTTTGTATGCATTGCTTTGTACAGCGTGACATGACTGTGGGACTGTCTCTGGACGCTGATAACAGTGCAATGCAAGTTTTAATTGCACTATAGATGAATAGTTGGCCACAATGTGGCCGAAATAGAACACACTGTGACACACCACGTTGTTGCAATTACAACTGATACAAAGACTGTGCAAACAATATAGTATATAATCTTCAACAATGTACTTAGATGACAACAAAAGTATAATTTAACAGGCAGCTGTTATTTAACACGTCAACCTTCTTTATCAACCCTAAACAATTATCCTCCCACTTTAGAAATGCTACTTGAACAGTTAATATATTTAACTCCTTCCTTGTTGAAGCTATTGGCATCCCCAATAGCAGGGTGGCTAATATCACCGACTTAGCCCAGGGAATGTCCTGCACATGCGTACCGTGTACCGTGTGTACCGTGAGAGAGGCCAAACCTAACGATGGCTGCTCCTGCACCATACCAAGGCTAACCTCATAAACCGGCCACCGATCAACACAGATGCAAATGGAGGGAAGTCTGCTGCTCCACAAAATTCTTAGTCCCTGTGCCAGGGACCCCTTTAATAGGCTGTCCACCATTTAGGACCCACCCCCCTTTACCAAACTTCATTTAAATAAAACTAAAGTCCATTTGGATATGCCCCGTCCAGCCCCCTGTCATGTAGTCCTTTCCATGAGTTCCCCCCCTCTCAGGACCGTTCCATAAAACACAACAGATTAATACAATTCATGTCATTATTTCTCCAAGAACACTGGTTAATGTGAATTGGGACAATGAAACAAGAACTGGCAGATCGATTCCTCGGGTATTATTGATCTAGAAAAACAAAACAAAGAGAAAAAAATTCAGCCCCTTCTTAATTTTGTCATAAAATGCTTACCCTATATTTAACAGTCTAATTCTGAATCGTATTACTTGACAAAAAGGGAACTAATTAAGATATATAATGTTATCCGCCAACATGACTTCTCAGTAGAGGTTTTTACGGTTTTAGTACAAGATCCTTTTAACATCATCATCTAACAGGTTCAGTAGGGCACAATTTCAATTACAGCGGGTTAATCGATTAAATGACATATTGAAAACCACAGTATTAACCTACACTTATTATAGCACTCTGAAAATCTTGCATAAACTAGATGTGTACCAACAAGTTATCAAACAACACTGTGTGTTTTCTTTCTATATATCTCAGGATGTTATTTTTGAAGGGGGAAAAAGCATTACATTAACTGCAGCTGTTATTATGGAATGAAAGCAGCGACCCACGAGCTGAGATAAAAATGTGTCCCATGAGCTAAAATATCTAAACTCTCCAAAGACTTTTCCAAGATATGCAAATGAGTTTTGTTAATTAAGTGTGAAGCACCATGTCTCTTGGGTTCTGAGTTGATTTCCCACTGCTACTAAAATCCGATTCTGCCAACCAAACATTCCCTTGTAGTCACAGGAAGCAAAAGTTGTACATGAACACTGCTTTAGTATACTATTATTAAAAGAGGTGGTCTTCGATTCCTACAACAACCTTCTACGGTAACAGACACCTTAACTACAGATTAATTCATGCCGTGTCACAAACACTGCTGACTCCCTAGGCCAAGGAAACCCCAGTGCCCCCTTTACGCCAAATCCATTAGGAAGGGAGGCACCCCATGGGACCTCAACGGCCTTGACACGCTTGATTAGTACTGGGAGATATCAACAGAGGCACGATGCCACTTGTGATGATCAGTATCTTAAAAAAACTTTCAAAAACCTGCCACCCCATCTCCACCCTTAATGTGGTATTAACTACTAGGTTACAATAGGTCATCAGACAGATTGTCAACACTGACCAGACTTTTCCTGCCACATAGTAGCAGACACGTTCTCTTCTCAGGGACATGAGCCATTACATCGTCGACCACAGGGTCCTGGATGCTCCGGTCAGCCTTGGCCAGGAAAAGCCCTTTTTTCCATGAGTTTATAAGTAAGGCACTGTACAGGTTTGGCTTAGGGGAGATGTTCTGCTCTTTCACTGGCCTAATGTACCAAGGTATTCACAGTCTGGAGTTTGTTAATGTACCAAGGTATTCACAGTCTGGAGTTTGTTAATGATGTATGTAGATTCTGTTTTGGAATAAACTCAACCTCGTTATTACATTATGAAAGCAAATTCAGATTTTACAGTAAACTGTAATGCAGCAATAAGTTCTGTCATTACTATGCCTTCGTCTTCACCAGAAGAGCATAAAATTATTTCGGTGGATTTTAAGGTAGATTTAGTACTAAATGTTAACATTCCTGCTGTGAAAGTCATAAGGCGCATCCAATCCTCCTTTATGTCTGCACTAGAAATGCAGAAACACAGACATAGAAAATGGAATATTTTGATACCAAAATATATTATGTTTATTGAGATGGTGGCGCTTACTTGGTTGTCAATTTCTTTAAATATTTAAAAATTCCCCTATAATGTTCTGCAGTCCGGGAAACGTTTGGAAGACGATGCATTTATCCTTGTATCATATGAATATGTTATTTCTAAATACAAAATAAAAATAAGAATAAACAAAAAGATGCTCTCATGTATATTTTTATGTATATGTTCAAGACAAAGAATAATGCATACATATATATTTATTATATATATATAAATATAAATATAAATATATATATATATATATATATATATTATGCCTTGTCTTAATGGAATAGCATCTTCAAAATGAGTAACCGTACTGAATACAGAGAGACGTACGTTTTAAAACTATAAAGAATTACAACTATAGATTTCACCTGTCATTATACTATATGTCCCACATTCCATCTGTAAAGAAGAGATTAGTTAACGGTCATGGAAGCTGTAGTTCGCCAAGAGCTAGATCACTTTATATATGCTGAGAAAATCCTTGCCTTCTCCTTTAATTAGTTTTAGTGTTCAGGTTTTTTTGACAGCTGGCTGATGTCATAACAAAGCACTTTGATGCTACTTAATTTTTTGGCTTTCCCTTGCTGTACGAAGCCCATGTGTTATCTTATTTGATCTGGTGCCAGAAATTGTATGGAACAAGGTAAAACAGATATTAAATAAGCTTTCTTATATCAATCACAACATGTTATGCCTTAGGTGGAAATGAACAATTCTGATAATGTTTGGAATAATTCCAATGCATACAAAAAGTTCAATAAAATACTGATAGAGCAGTTTTGACAGTTGTGTATGAAGGTTTATATAACAAATATCGTGAAACAGGTTACATGACAGCCTTAAAAAGTCATTATATCCAACTTAAAACTCGACTACTAAAATAATATTTGAAGTCCGAGTCTTGATAAACTTCCACTTGTTTGTACTATATGAGGACAAATTCTTTAGACTTTCCCATAGGAACAATAGTTCCTGTTCTTATCTTCACTTTGCCAGAGACCCCTTCTTCCTTTCTGCAAAAGTAAACATTGCTCTTTTTGCTAGTTGAAGAATTAGTCCAATCATCCCACATTCAAACAAAGATTTCTCACTCTTCTTTTTCCATTGTTCTATAATTTATAACATAAAGGCTTATGACACACAAGAGATAATTCCTTTTGTATAGAAATTGCACTTTATGGTTATGGGATAATTTGGTTTCCTGAGCATGCGGGACTCCACAAAGATCCAGTTCTGTTGTTTTAGACTAGGCATTTCAAATGACAGCATTTTGTTTTCTCACTTGGACTGTTGAACACAGAATGTATGCATGGCGATCTTTTGTATTAGTTTATATTGATCTGATTCTCAGGGACGTTTGAAAAGGGTATGTTCTAACTGTCCTTCAGACAACTCAGCAATTGCCATACACATACAAAGATTAAAAAACAGACACACTTTCACAGAATTTCTGGCAGAAGACCTTGATGATCTGGCTGCTGGGCTCCAAAACCTGCTCACTTCAGTATCATTACACCATTGGATGCCCAGAATGATAGGGCACCTAGAAGAAGAGATGATGTGAAACATCATAGATTCTAGGTTTAGTAGTCTCACACTGAGGAGTAGAGGAGTCGTTTTCTGAGTTATGGTAGCCGGATGCAATGGGTGAGACAGCAATACAAGGAAACACATTGGAGACAATTGATTAATCTATGAAGGAGGCTGCAGCTCCAAAGTCAAGCATGGCAGATCTGGTGACTTTGATAAACGCAGGATCAAGGAAACAATCTCTACCGGTAGGGGAGCAGCATTATGCTCACCCAGGCAAGGCTCCCTTACTTGGCCTGGGTGCAGGTGTTATTGGGGCAGGAATCAGGATCTGGCAATTTGATCCTTCTGGCCACAGTAGAGACAAAGACTCTGTGATTCCAGGAGATTGAGAGTATACTTTTGCAAACCTTTTGGTCTTCTGTGTCTGTCTTTCTCTTATGTGAATGTCCAGTGAGAGCCATAGATCTGGCAGCCCCAAACCACCCAGCGGTTCAGCCTCTATGGAAATGGTGTTTTGTGTTCAGGGGCAGGCTGGCCTTGGGGGCAACACCGCTGTAATAGAGGTATTTAAAAAAAAGGTAAGGCTGTAAAAGTGTGATGGTTTGATGATGCGATGGAGTGGAAATGTGATGGAGTGGAGGTGTGTTTTAGTGTGAGTGTGTAAGTAAGTGTGTGTTAAGAGTGTGTATGTGCGAATGTGTGTGTGCTAGTGAGTATGTTAGTTACCAAAGGGAGGGGCAAGGGTCTTGGGGGCCACTCTGCTCTACCTTTGATTCAACTTGCAGAAAATTCCATGAGCTGAGAAATGCTCTGAAAACACTCTAGCTCCTGCCACCAAGTTCCTGTAAATTGTCCATGAGATTATTTTTACTAAACTCAAGTCAATTTCACCCTTCACGGTTCAGCATCTCTTTCATCTATGTTAGCTAGTTTATGAGATTATGACCTGTAATGGTTTTATCTGCACCGTATTTATAAAAGCTTCAATGATGTAGATCTACAGTATGTTATTGTAGAAACTCGATTTATCTTTAATCTCTCATCTTTGTATATAATAGAAACCATAGGTGCAAAACCCATTATGATATCTAGTGCTTTCACTTGTTCTTCTCCCCAGTTGTGCTCATATTTTCTAATTATAGTTTACGTAGCTTGGACATAAAGAAGTTTCTGTAATTCTGTTTATATAGTAAGTAAAGCGATCTGGGAAAGTTTATTTGGCTTAATTGAAAATGTTTTAATTCAATCAATTGTGAGTTAAGTAGTTCTGCTTTCTTTATTGCTTCCTCAACTCATTTTAATTCATTTGATTATCTAAGTGGTTATAAACGAAATGTCTTCACATAGCTAAATGATACTTCATTATGTCCAGTCAAAAGTTAAGTAAACATACTTTTTTTCTGCATATTTGGCTATAGATGTGGGCAGGGATGTATCTCGGCTGGGCCAAGGCAGCACCTTCGCTGCCTCTACCACTGGCCTCCGTGGCTCATGCTGAGCGTCCAGATATAGCGAGTTTACTATGGAAGCTGTGCCGGTTAGGCACAGTGCTCCATAGTGTATTTGGGCCAGGCGGTCGAAAAGTTTTCACAAAGGACCAGTCCGACCCGACTGCATGTGAGGAAAGTGAGTGAGAGAGCGAGAGGGTGGGAATGACACGGTAAGGTAGGGAGTAGGCATGTATTATGAATGTATGTATGTATGAATGAGAGTGTATGTGTGTTACCGTTAACGTGTGAGCAAGGATGTGTACATGTAGGTGTGTGAGAACATAAACAGGTATGTGTGAACATTAATGTGTAAATCTGAGTGTGTTAGCACAAGTGTGCAAGTGTGTGTTAGAGGGTGTGTTAGTGGGTATATGTAAATATGTGTCAGTTTCAGTTTGTGTGTATGTGTGTCAGTGTAAATTTGTATGCATGAGAGTGCATGTGTAAAAATCTGTGCCCCCAGCCACTCACAAATCCACTGCATTTGTGAGTGGCTGGGGGCACAAGGGACCAATGGAGTCACTTGGCGTTAAATGCCCCAACTATAAGTAGTGGCTTTATATGGAGCTTGATTGCCCAATAGGGCCATTAAGCTACCTGTTATGCTATGGTAGGGTTGCCGCCGCTCCTGAACTACTGCCCTAGGCCTAGGTCTAGTCAGCCAATGGCAGAATACAACACAGCTTTAATGAAGGAAGGCTAAGTATAGAGCATATAGCAAGTTGCCAGGAATTTAGGGAGACTCTGTGAACTGTATACAATAACTTTATTGGGTGATGCACCTTCTAGGCAAAGCTTTCCTGTATAAATACTTCCTGGATGTCTTATTCAAATTGAAAATAGATAATTTATTTCCACTGTAACACTAGATTCAAATTGATAATTTATTTCCGCTAAGTAGATGGGCCTTATATGTAACCGAATTTTGAAAGATATATCAGACTACTTCAAGGTCATTTAATGTTTTGTAAATCAATTATTGGATGGCTTGTCTTCAGGTTCAATCAGAAGGGGGTTCCCAATGAACAAAGCGCCTACTTGTTTACAGTATAAGAACATTCTTTTTTGCTAAGATGGCACTCACCATTATGTAATGCAAATGAGGTTATATGGTGGCATGTATTTCTCTTTTCAACATTGGCAATTTAGATTGTTTAGCTTGGAATGTCTAAGATATTACGAGGGAAAACTCCAACGATCAACACGACTGATGAGAAAATGGCAATTAAAGAAAAAGTTTATATAAAAGCAAATTATTTTTCACATTGCAAGTGCATTTGCTCATCGCAGTTCTTGAGACTGCTCCAATTAAAATTACAAGTGCTTAACATAATGGACCTGCACCGCTTGATTTTGTAAGTACAGAAATAGTTGAAATAAATTGAGGATGGCTTTCATGAGAGAAATAAAACGACACTGTTTATCCTCACAAAACCCATCATACTTATAGAACAAGCCTCTTACACGAAGGGGGAGTGCATTCAGCAAAATTCATCAATGTTAATGCGTTTCAAAGCAGATAAAAAGTACTTTAAATTTAAAATTTAAAATTTCTCTAGCAAAGGAGTTGCCCCTGTCTGATGCATAATTCAATCAGTAAGGTGAGACGTCTTGCTGATTTCAAGAGGTTTCATAGAGGGCGATCCAAACTATTTTCGCATGAGGAGCTCACTGAGGTTGGCCCTTCATAACATGAAGTGAAGTCAGAGAGAGGATACTGCAGCTCTACTGCAAACACTCTATTTAGAGCTTTAACCCGCACCACTAGATATGAATCTTTGATTAAATACACATTAACCTTTTAAGTCACTGGGACAGGATAAAGTTTTGAATCAGTAAAACAAGCCAGACAAGTAAAAATGAGCTGAGAGACTCCTGTTGTGGGTCATAAAATGAATGTCCTACACTAGCCACAAGTATTCAATGTTTGACTTCTTCCATCTCCCAAATGGTTCACAGAGAAGGGGTTTTAAATCAATCCCACCCTTATTAATGCCTGCTAAAAGAGTAAATGGCCTTGGGGTGTATTACATAAACATGGTTAATGGTGTGTAAGTCTCAATGCACAAACAGAAATTAAAACATCTTCTACTGTAGAATGAGGTTAGAATTATTCACTCTATTCAGTTGGTAACTATGTAGTATTTTTCAACAAAACAGTGTTCACACAGTACTATATGGCCATGCTGTTAGCAACATTCATTTAACCAAAAGATAGTGTAGGTCCAGTGTCTTAAACTAGGGTCATGGGACAGGTCAGTTATTTGTTTTTCATGTAATTATATGTAAAAACAGAGCACTGCTCTTAGTTGCTAACTTGTTTAAAAAAAGATAGAAGTCTCAGGAGAAGGATAAAAATTTTTCTCATGGACAGCATTTGGCAAACCGTGTTACCCTCTAGTATCTAGGCTTTACAGAAATCACTACTTAGATGGGCAGAACTAGATACATAAACATACACCAGATACATTAAATAAATGTTAACTAACTGTTAGTAGCATATATGCAGCAACATATTCAGATCAAGCGATCTGCCCCTTGTATGGTGACCACATTTTATTTCTGCTATTCAGGGACACAGTAAGGTGCGGATGAGATTACACACACAGGCATATATTATATATATATATATATATATATATATTACTATAGTGATTCCCTTTTTTGTTTTTCTGTATGTGGCTGATTTATATTGTAAACCGGCTACATAGCAATGTTTACTAAGTAGGTTTTTGTTACTCAAAGCAAAAGAGAAGGAAAAACTGCAACTAAAATGTACTAACCTGCAGACAATTGCTCAGTACAGTTGAGTGTCCCCCATCCTAGCTGGACTTCAGACCCATTATACGTGAAGCCAGAGAACTGTCCATGGCCACGCCTAGGGTCACTGATACCACTTAAGATAACCCCTATAACAACACCCATTTTCTATGGCAACTACTCCACCTCTTTTGGGCCCCCCGATTTCACCATGTAACATGTCACTCATTTCCCACAGTGCCATCTTTATCCCCAAACAGCTTGCCAGTGCCATTTTGGTCCCAAATAGGTCATCAGACAGCATTACACTTAATGTGTCAGTGACATCCAGCACTCTGAAGTCAATATACTGAGCCTGACAGTGTTACAGTATATAACTCCCATCAATAAATATGCTGAGCCTGACAGTGGTATACCGCAATGTCCATTACCACAACAGTATAACTCATATCATTATATAGTGATTTAGACACTGCGGGTTGTACAGTGTTTTTCTTATTATAGCAAGACAGATCCAGACGGTGGTACGGCATATGTCCCATTCCTATAAACTGAGCAAGACACTGACGGTAGTAAAGCATAACTCCCAATATCACATGGACGTGGGAGCTCTTTGTGTAATCCTCCTTACGTAAGTCAATGGCAGATAGAGAGCTAGATGTTAACTACCTTAACACTACTCAAATAGCCATTTAAATAGTCCCAGTGTTTATAACTTCATTATATTGTCATTGGGGATACAGTATGTAAAAATAAGAAATGTTGGCTAGATAAGGAAAAATGGATCTCATAACAGAAAGTATGCGTGTTCTAGAGGTAATCAATCCCTGCAGCTAAGAATGAGTAGTTAATTAGTACACACTGTGACTTCCAACAAATAATACAACTAATATTCCTGTTACTGTGTTTATGCTGGAAATGATCACCTATCTAGCTTTTATGCACACATTACTGAGTACAATCATAATGTTTTGGCTTTTTAAAAAAAATAATCATATAATGTCACGTATATTGTATTTTGTTGAAACGTGTTTTAGGCTCTATTTAGAAGACAGATTTACTAGTAAAAAGCCGTTGCAGAGAGAGATTGAGCTTCAAACTGTGTAAGTATTTGAAATGGATTTTACTATTTAGATTTAATTGTATATATTTATATTCTTGACAGCCAAATAATGTTGACATTTGAAAAGTTCCATATAATAACACACTAGGCTATAAAATGCAATTGAAGTTATACCATTTCTTCAGCATAAAACACATTTGTTAAATGTGTTTTGTTTAAAAGGATCTAGTTAGTGTTTGGATATTCTTCTATTAAATACTTGCTGACATACATTTTAAAGGACCAATATCTGTAAAATTCTCCAGCTGTACCATGGGAGAGGTTAAGCTACATTTGTCCATTTTTTGCATTTGTGTGCAGTCCAAACTTTTACAATATCTCAAACAATCAACAGGACTGTATATAATGTCATTGGGATCTGGGGAGATTATATTTGTGGGTCCACTACCCTTTCTCTTCTCTTAATAAACATAATCAACCCTAGAAAGCTCTCACAAATCTAATTTTTACATATGGACACACGCTTTATAATCATACACACCATATTAAAACCCTTTATATACTATAATTGTTACTGTCACTCTTTGTCGCCTGATTCGAACAGCCTTTATAAGGACATCAAATATCACCACGGGAAATGAGTTATCATGTAGCTATCAACCTATTCTATTAATAAGAGCTCTTCCTCGTGTGTCTAAAAATTGAGATCCTCCACGCTTCTCGGTTTCCATGTTTCTGTAATTATTTCAGTTGAATTAGTGGTACCTGGAACGTTAGACTGATGTACTGTACGGTATTCTGACACATTATATCCAGAAGTCAAATGAAAGTAATAATATACAGCGAGTTGACTTTAAGCTTTTCCTGTTATTATCATCACTTTCACCAACACAGACAAAAAGTACTACACGGGGAACAAACGCTGCTCATTTTTGCTGCCATTATTTCCTTTTATGTATTCCCTTGAAGAGCTGCTGCTGGAAAAGAAAAACAAGGACAAGTGACAGCTGAAATAAAGCACCACAATAAGATGAAGACTCAGAAACCAGCTTTATGCCAAAGGTTAACAACTATACTTCCCTTAAAAAGCACACAACGGGTAACAACTGCTACGCTTTTTACTTTAATAATGTATATATGAATATTTTTATGTATAGAAACAGTATGCCTGCCAACATCTTAGGTGTCCAAATTGGATGCGGCTATCAGGAGATTCGCTCTAAAACTGGGTGAGACCAGAGCTGGAAGTTGTTATGACCAGATGTATGGCCCCTGGCCCCTTGATGATGTAGGTTTGGCCGACAGATGGATATACATGGCCGCACGCTACCTTTTTTTCAATAAATTTGTATTTGGGATTTTTTGACACAAAGAAACATTGCTTCCCCCGCTAAATACAAAACTGGAGACATTCAATTAAAGTTACAAAAAGTGTCCAAGTATTTATATATAGTTATATTTTTACTGTTATTATCTTTGGCTGTTGTAAGTAAGTACAAAAAAATATTAGGGATGACTTCTGGTTTTCTTGTGAAAAGTATTAATGGGACATAAAGAAGATGGGACATGTACCCCAGAGTGTAGGGATCGATGAACCAAGAGAAAACGAGAACCGGATGCTTTAACTGAACCATAACGCAAGACATGGCTATCTGGACCCTGTAGTAGAATATGCCTGACCTAGGGGGCCGGCAGGCAGATGAAACTTCCAAGGGAGAAAAGACACCACCAGACACCATGCAAAGAACCCTTTGGTCCAGTCCTCTGTAGATGGATGGAGAGCCACTTGCTTTGAAGAGTGAGGTGGGTGCAACGTCATCTGGAAACCTCAAGAGAGATGGATATTATTTATGTGTGGCAAGGCGAACAAGAACCTGGCTTCCCAAATGTTGATGTTCGTGTCTATGCGGTTCATCATTGTAAGTGAGATTTTACATACCTTCCACAAATATGAGACACATTACAATTTAATGCCCACATTGCAAGCAAGCAGAGTGGCAGATCGGGTGAGTATGGGTCACCAATGGCCAAACAAACCCCCCCCAGTGTGTCAGATGGCTAATCCGGCCTGCAAGCAAGTACAAAAACAGCGTAAATTTATAAACTAAACCAAAACTAAACTACTTAATATAAGTTACCTTAAAGTTCTTTCCTGCGCAATATTTAAAAAAAAATAATAATAATAAAAAAAACCTGTAAATTATGGAGACTTGGATCTCTGCTGTGGCTGGTCGCTCCATGCGATGTTGTAGTAAATTATATTGCCGGGACTGCTGATCCTATAATTTAAAGCCACAGGCCACCAGTAAAAATAGTGGATTTATTTGCCCTCGTGTCTACTGATCTGTCACATGTTCTTGATCTCTGTTAAGTTAAAAAGGAAACCATGTGTCTCTTTGGTATCTTAGTAAAGTGTCAAAATAAATACATCTTATTCTGTAACCGTCCACTCCCTTCCTTGGAAGTTTTTTTGGGTATTACCTTTTGGCCAGTATTTAGTACACACTAAGCACTTTTCGTGTTATCTCTGTACATACTTCCTGATGTGCTGCCCACAACTGACCTTCACTTTTCCAAATCTTTCCTGTCACATTAGTTCGCAGGACAGAATTCTTCAAATGTCAGCTTTAGCCATAAATGTTATTAATTCTTAAATTAATGAACCTTCCCAAAGTAAATTAATGTTTTGGATCAGCTATGCATGTATTCTGCAGAGATAAATAACCATAATGAAACAATAATATGCCCAGCGAGGAACAGAACTAAATTCTTGTACTTTCAAATTCATTTTTCAATTTAGCTTTGTAGTTTAATATTCTTTAGAAAGGCATTTTCATTTCGCTGTATTACCCTTTAAGATTGGCCCTTCTATGTTCCATTAAAATACAGCAAATGACTCCAAAGGTCAGAGACGGAGGTTGCCACGACAACTGTTCCCCTGTGCAATGGCGTTTAAATAATAGCCAAAAGGCACTTCATTACCATCCGTTATTAATCTTATATAAAAATATCTTTGGCTTGTTACTCGATATGCTGGCAGAACAGAGGGTAGTGGTAGCTATCAGTCTTTATACAGAAAAAATAAAGCAACGTCACCCAATGCTTTTACACTGTGATATATGTCCTACTCCGCATATATAAATATATGATGGACGGGAGGCCAAATCGTACCAACATGCATATAATTAAGTCATATTAATTCAATTAAATACAACATATTTGTTTTAACCCCTTAATGACAAAGCCCGTCCATGTACAGGCTCAAAATGCATTGTTTTCGATGGGTTTAGAACCGCCCATTGTCCTTAAGGGGTTAAACAGTGTGCTTAGGAGGTATGGATATGGACAGGCCTTTTTGGTTTTCATACGACACCCTATGGCACAGAATGCCCCCAACAAAACCCGTTTTGCACAATGTCTTTACTAGGAATCATGCTTTTGGGGGGGGAATGGGGAGATAGAAAAGTCTGGATGGCATGGATGGGGTATTGCTGAGTTCACTGCGCCCCCAGTGCCTGGGCATGCGTAGATACTCTGAACTTTAGACAAACCAGGGGGCAAGTTGCCAGATGAGTAACCCTGGGACGTTTCTCCCTTTCCCCTCTCTTCTCTCCTTTTACACGTTTTTTCCAATGCTAATTCCCATTTTTTAACCCATTCCTCCCACGTAATTTGAATGTGACCCGCATGCTGATCTCTCTCTTGCCGCAGATGGCAGGTCATGCTGTTATAAGCCTTGTACTCAGTTATCTCTGTTCAGCATGGAACTTCCCTTGGCTTCCAGCTCACAGCATCAGTGCACACAGAATTATATTGAATAGAAACACTGTTTTGATTCCCAAGTTACTTTAACCTATGAAAGCGGTTACTTTCACCTCATTCCAGAGGTCCCAATGTTTAGAAAACGGGCTTCAGTTAGACTGGTAGGGGTCCGAGGGCTGCAGCCCCAGAAACCACAAGGACTTCATACATTTTATGCTGTCAGAAGTCATCAAAGACACAGTTGCATCAAAATGTACATACGTGTAGTGATTGGTTGTCACACGAATAGTAAGTTTGTATGTTACAGTCTGGCTATGTCTATTTTTTCCCTGATACATTTTAAAAAATTGTTGGTTAATTCACTGAAGAATATTCTCTGTTTTTAATTTTTTAGAAATACATGTGGTATTTTCTTTTTTTTTTCGATTACACCTTCAGAACAAACCAGACAATTGGCTGTGCATCCAATGGCCAGAGACAGCCATGTAGGTGACCTAGGTGTCTAAGCTGTTGAAGGTCATGGGAACCTTTAACAGTAGTGAAGCCCTAGGAAAGTCTCTGGGGAAGACTAGTGGGCTTCCAGGACAACATTTACAATCTCCAGGCAGGGGAGCAGCATTTGATACACCAAATCCCCACCAGGGTTATGCCCATTCCCTGTACCTCTTGCCTTACTCCCTGCCCAGGTGAAAACACAAGTCCAACACAGTTTGACGCTCTTTGGAACCCTTAAACTTTTCTGATGGTTCTTATGTATAAGACTGTGCCATTTTAGCTTAACATGTCAGTAATTTTAGATGCACATGTAAGGCTATGTAACTAAGTCATGAGGTTATGTGAAGGGCAAATATCTAATTGGTAAAGTACATTCTTTCCGCAGCGCATGTTTATGTTGTGTCAGTGGAACAAGCCATTGTGTTCCTGAAATGTTTACAGAACTCACTTAATATACAGCAGAAACCTGAGCATTGATTAAACTTTCTGTTTATTGTCTATGGCAACATTCCCATCGATGTATGGTAACCCAGTTGGTAAGCATGGACTCCTTCCCAGTATGTGTTGGAACTTGCAAAGCTTACTCCTCAAGGAGAGTCTTAAGATCAGCTCTTCTCAGAGGGTTTTTAAAGTGTCCAGCAACAAAATTCTACTTTCCCTGTATTTTATTCGCGAAATAAAAAAATTAAGGAAAAGTTTTGTCTGCTATTTTGTGTTTTATCTTTTTCCCTTAAATCTTTAGTAAATCTTTAGAGAAAGGCAAAGAGAGCACATGATAAAAATTCTGCACCATGGCAATTTTAAATATCTTCCAAAATCTAATATAATGAAGATTTAGTCTCTACACAAGATATTGTAGTAATTCACCCATCCCAAAGACGAGTTGCCCCTGGCTAAAGCGAGACCATAGGCTATTTCTGTGCATTAATAGAATGCATTATCTGAGCTACATATTGTTTAGTGTTCCAGACAGGAAACCGGGATTTGTTTATTATGCATTGGCATTGTTTTAGGCACAGAAAAGGTGTATTAATAATGGCATTTACAAATAGACTAATAAGCACAAACCTGGGAACTTTCTAAATCAGCTGAGCCTAACACTCTTAACCCTTTAATAGCCCATTGTGAAGACTGTATGTAGTGACTTCACTTGTTAACTAAATGGATCTGGTCTTCATGGAAAGTTTAACTTGTCATTATTTAAAGATACACTTAATTAAGTCACATCTATTCAAGCAGGACCATCAATTATAACATACTGGTAGCAAAAACACCAATTGGGAGTCAGATAAAATCACAGCAGTGTAGGTTAGGAAAGAGTCAGTTCCAGGCTGAGTGACACTCAGAATCTGCCCTTCACCCTTAGACCCTGGAATTTGGGCAAAACCTCTGAGTCTCAGGGTCAAACCCTGAGAGCGCCCAGCAATGCTGCTAAGAGTAAAATGACAAGTATGAGCCTAGCAATAAAAAGTTGGGTCTTGATATATTGACAGTATGTCATCACTGGTAGATAACAGCATAAAGGATCCGTGGGCATAAATGTTTTAGGCTCAATTAGGCATTGAGTTCAGCAGCCGGCCTGTGACTTGCTTCATAAAACCGTTTTTAAGAATGCATATCTAAATTAATACATTATAAATATATATTTTACTGTACAATTTCCCCAAAAGCAATTTGAGAGGAGTCCATAATGACTATGACTGTTTCATTCTAGATTGGAATAGATATCTGCAAAAGTATGCAAATATTTGACTATTCTTTTTTATTTTCATCCCACACTCCATGATTATGTTCTCAAAACAGAAATCCATTGAGAGCAATCAGTGATTTTTTAATTTGCTAGAATTATCATCTAATTTTCCCATGCTAAAATAAAGAAATCATGGCTTGTTATTTGCTGCCATCTGCTGTCTATTGGGAGTGTATACATGTTACTTACTGCTTATCTCTCCAAAAGACAGAAAACTCCAACTATATTTTTTCCATTCCATTTCCATTAGCAATCTGGATTTTGTGATAAATTTGTAATATTCCTCTAATTTTACCCATTGATTGCCAGGGGTCAAGAAACATGTTTTCGACAGACGCCAAATTCCATAATATTGCTATGGTTATATTTAGGTTACATCATTAACAGATTATATTTTACATGGGGTTAGTAGAAGTATTATTAAACACTCATCTACAGACACCAGACAAGCCAGAAGGTTAACAATAATCAACTTTGCCTCTATATCCACTTTATACATGGATCCCTTGAAAGTAATCGCCCGCTGTACAAGCCTTTAGCCTTTAGATGGTGCTGTCCATGAGTGTTTATCCGGCTATTGCACCTCTTTTGATATTTAATTGGCTAATTTATTTTTAATGGTAGAAAACCAATAATGATTAATATAGTGAGACATTTCTGTTTTTTATTGTGTCGCATGCATGTGTCACTTCTGGCATGTCTTCTTTTATTTATGTTTATTTTAAATTACCATATTTGCTCTATTAGAAGCCGACTCCGATTATAAGCCGACCTCCCAAAATTTGAATATTAATTTAGAGGAAAAAAGGAAAAGCCTGAATATAAGTCCACCCTGTAGGAATTTTATTTTACTAGTAAATATTAATTCACATGTAAACTATTTTTTTTTCATATTTAATAAAAACTATGATTGAGAAAAATGCATTTCTTGTTTTTATTTCCTTTTATTTGCCAACCTGCCCTCCAGTTATGCACATCTGTCCCCAGGCTTGCCACTCTGCCCCCCAGATATGCCTTATGCCCCCTTATGCCAATGCATCCCCAGACTTGCCCCCATGCTCCAGACTTCCTGGTGTCTAGAGGAGGCAGATGGTGGACGTCTGCGCGATGTGCATAGACAACCTCTGCTGCTGCCTGGCACATCTGCAGGGGCTTCAGTGACGGGGGGCCGGAATGTCATTTCACGGCTGCGCTCAGTCATAGAAGCCCTGGCGGAAGTACCGGGCAGCAGCGGAGGTTGTCTGCACACACCGCACAGACGTCTACCAGCTGCCAGAGAAGATCCAGGTCCTCCGAAGTGCTGCGGGGATCTGGATCTTAGTCTTATAATCAGACCTCTATTTAATGTCGGATTATAAGACGACTTTGAACATAAGAAGAAAGATATTTTTTAGAGCATTTGTTCTGAAAAAAACTTGTCTTATATTCAGGCAAATAAGGTAATTGCTATTAATTTCAATGTGGTAATCTTCTTTATAGTTGACAACTAGTTTAAAAGTGGTTGATGCTCTTGACTGTGGACTTTCTGTAACCCAATGCATTTTAAATGACTACTTACAGTATCTCACAAAAGTGAGTCCACCCCTCACATTTTTGTAAATATTTTATTATATCTTTTTATGTGAGAACACTGCAGAAATGACACTCAACACACAGCCATTAATGTCTAACACCTTGGCAACAAAAGTGAGTACACCCCAAATTGGCATTCATGTATTAATGGGGAGCAGGTGTGTTAAATTTGGTGTTATCGCTCTCACACTCTCTCATACTGGTCGCTGGAAGTTCAACATGGCACCTCATGGCAAAGAACTCTCTGGAGATCTGAAAGAATTGTTGCTCTACATAAAGATGGCCCAGGCTATATGAAGATTGCCAAGACCCTGAAACTGAGCTGCAGCATGGTGGGCAAGTACAGGTTCCACTCAGAACAGGCCTTGCCATGGTCGACCAAAGAAGTTGAGTGCACGTGCTCTGCGTCATGTCCAGAGGTTGTCTTTGGGAAATAGACGTATGAGTGCTGCCAGCATTGCTGCAGAGGTTTAGAAGAAGCCTCTTCTAAAGATGATGCACAAGAAAGCCTGCAGTTTGCTGAAGACAAGCAGACTAAGGACATGGATTACTGGAACCATGTCCTGTGGTCTGATGAGACAAAGATAAACTTATTTGGTTCAGATGGTGTCAAGCGTGTGTTGCAGCAACCAGGTGAGGAGCATGGTGTTGGGGAGCTGGCACTGGGGAGCGACAGTTCATTGCGGGAACCACGAATACCAACATGTACTGTGACATACTGAACCAGAGCATGATCCTCTCCCTTCGGAGACCGGCCCGCAGGGCAGTATTCCAACATGATAACGACCCCAAACACACCTCCAAGACGACCACTGCCATGCTAAAGAATCTGAGGGTAAAGGCGATGGACTGGCCAAGCATGTCTCCAGACCTAAACCATATTGAGCATCTGTGGGGCATCCTCAAACGGAAGGTGGGGGAGCGCAGGGTCTCTAACATCCAGCAGCTCCATGATGTCGTCATGGAGGAGTGGAAGAGGACTCCAGTGGCAATCTGTGAAGCTCTGTTGAACTCCATGCCCAAGAGGGTTAAAGTAGTGCTGGAAAATACAAAATATTGACACTTTGGGCCCAATTTGGACATTTTCACATAGGGGTGTACTCACTTTTTTTTACAAAGGTTTAGACATTAATGGCTGTGTGTTACGTTATTTTGAGGGGACAGTAAATTTATACTGTTATACAGGCTGTACACTCACTACTTTACATTGTAGCAGAGTGTCATTTCAGTGTTATCACATTAAAAGATAAATTAAAATATTTACAAAAATCTGAGGGGTGTACCCACTTTTGTGAGATACTGTACAAAGCTTTTGTCCTTTTTAAACAAGTACCCAGAGAGAGAGCATATCAGTCAGCTAGGGTGATAGACCTCTGTACCTCAGCAGCAGGCATGGATGTCACTGGAGATGGACAAGAGTACTCCCTATAGAACAAAGCAATATCACCTCATATTATATTACTAAATACCGTATTTGCTCGATTATAAGACGACCCTGATTATAAGACGACCAAAATCTGAATATTAATTTATGAAAAAAAGAAAAAGCCTGAATATAAGACAACCCTATAGGAAAAAAGTTTTACCAGTAAATGTTAATTCATGTAAACTACGTGAACAATTGTTTGTTAATAAAAGCTATGATTGAGAAAAATATTTTGTTTTTGTTTTTATTTCCTTTTTTCAACCTGCCCCCCCAGTTATGCACATCTGCCCCCAGGCTTGCCACTCTGCCCCAGAAATGCCTTATACCCTCTAAATGCCACTGTGCCCCATGATACGCCTTTTAACCCCCCTATGTGCCAATCTGCCTCCAGAATTGCCTTATACCCCTATATGCCACTCTGGCTTTTAGGGGTTAAAAGGCATATTATGGGGCAGAGTGGCATATAGGGAGGTATAAGGCATTTCAGGAGGCAGAGTGGCGCATAGAGGGTTAAAAGGCATTTCTGGAGGCAGAGTGGCATTAAGGGGGTTAAAAGGCATTTCACAGAGAACTCTGCCTCCAGAAATGGCTTATGCCCCCCCCCCATTTAACACTCCCCCTCCCTCCTCCAAGCTTACCCCGGTGCTTGTCCGGGCAGCGTGTAGAGCTCTACGCGCTTGAGCGGAAGTTGTCTACGCGAATCGCGTAGAGCTCTACACGCTGCCCGGACTAAGCACTGGGGACTCAGAAGCACCGGTAAGTTGGCGGGGGGCATAACACAGGAAGATCCAGGTCCCCTGCATCTGAGTCCCCGGTGCTTAGTCCGGGCAGCGTGTAGAGCTCTACACGCTGCCCGGACTAAGCACCGGTAAGTTGAGGGGGGCATAACACAGGAGGAAGATCCAGGTCCCCTGCATCGCTGCGGGGGATCTGGATCTTAGTCTCATAGTCAGACCTATTTGAGGTCTGATTATAAGACGACCCTGATTATAAGACGAGGGTTTTTTTCAGAGCATTTGCTCTGGTAAAAACCTCTCTTATAATCAGGCAAATACAGTAATAAAGCCAATGGTACCGTGGACACAGTTGACAAGATTATAATTCTTATAACAAAAACTCTTTGTAAATACCGGTAACACTTGGGGTTTAAATGTTTTACTTGAGGATACCAAGCAACCCTAAGCAAGAGTATGAAGAATTTTTAGCTGCCTTTTTAGCTTTAGAGAAAGATACATTTGTCCATGACAAGTACAGGTTGGGACAAATATTTTCCAACTTTACTGACCCTGACTTTATGCAAAACTTAAAACATACTGAAAATTGTCTTTGTTTCAACATGAAAGGAAAATCACTATCTGATGGGCCAAATCGACATGGTATCCACGCTACTGTAAACACCATTGTCACCGGCCGCAGGTTTTGTATGATTTATATTACCTGACATTTGCAACAATGCAACATACTTATAATCAAACGTTTTGTTTTGGTTTTTAGCCTAAAGCGCTAATCACCCGGTAAAAATGGCTCAAGGGAGTAAGGGCAAAATGCCAGTAAAATTACTCTAGGGTGTGACACTGAATATCAATCAGTTATATTCAACAGTGTATTTTACTTTGAAGGTAAGTGTGCGTTTTGCCATTAATTTAGCTTTAAAAAGCTGTTACTGAGCTCTTCCGTTTGAAAACAATGCAATGACATACTTAGTTACCCACTTAGTTACCCAAGTCTGTCTTACTATAGAGATATATCACAGAGGATACATTTTGAACAATTTAACATGTAAAAAGAGAATATAGCATGTAAATCTGAAAAAAATAATGTGTTGACTAAATGCAGAAATAAGGAGATAACTTCAAAAGATATTCTTTTTACCAGGTCAAATGTTTACACCAAATAAATAATTTAAATTGCCCTTATAGGTTCTTTGCGCGTTTGCATACAAAGATTTTATGAACGTAATATAGCTTAGAATGCGCCCATTATCCCCTTCCGCCCCAGACACCCCTACACAAACCCTTCTAAACAGTAAATCAAACAATCCTTCAGTGCTTCGGACAGCCAGGTACATAGACGGTAGGCTAGATAAACGATTCATGCTGAAAGTTCATGCCGGACTCGACTAAAAATGCACTTTATTAATACGAGAGTGAAAATAAAACTTGATAAACACCTAGGGATTTGGCACAGAACGTAACTGAAAATATAACAAGGACAAAGGATAAGGTTCTGTAAAGTTAATCCAATAGTGATTCTTTAATAAAGATTCCCCCTTAAGGCTAAGACGGTCTGATTATTGATCTTGTGTTGTCTGTTGCTTTGAATAACATCTGGTCTAATATTTGCGGCTTCTTTGAACATCTGGTTTTGTTCTGTTGTACAGTTTTGAAAATGTGGTTTTTTTTTTCTTGTCTGACCTTTCTGTCTTCCAGGATTTTTGTGTCATCTATTTTGGGATCTGTCTTAATGCCATCTTTCATGTTTTCTCTCTTGCAATTCCTTTTATCTGTTGGGTTTCACATATTGATTAATGTAATTTAATGACTAATTCATTCACTATGCATTTTAACTTAATACCGAATGAAAAGTTATTGTAATTGTGGAAGTGTTTTATCATATATTATGTTTATGGACCTGGCAGTTTGAGAGTACCAAAACATGTCCTAATCAACCATGAGTATAAACAGTAGTGTTTTGCCATAAAAAACAATGATTATGAATATATCCGCTCCTTGATTGTTGCATGCTGTAAAATAAATGTTTTTTTTCAAGTGGTCCATATACAAAGAGATGTCGGGTATGACAGCCCTTTTAAATGTATTAATGATCTTTTTGACTAAATAGCGTTCTTATACTCAGAGAATAAACACAGTACATACGGTATTGCTGCTCTAACATTGATCATTTTTCCTTATGTAAGACTCAGGTCTTAATCAATCCTAGAGTCAAAATAGCTTTAAGTCTATCCAATGGTTGTTTAAATTCCCTTACTGTATTGGCTTCTACCACTTCTGATGGGAGGCTCTTCCATGTATCTACCACCCTCAAAGGATAAATGCATAAGCAGCCCATAAAGTCGTTATGCTTGATGCCAGGCTGGCCTCTTTTTTCAGGTCTTTTGAAGAATAATTTAAAACGTACTTATGATTTAGGGTTTTGGTTAATATAAATCCTGCTGTCACAGCCAACATGTACAGCAAGACAATCAACTTGTGAATTTGGATACATAGGAACTTAATTTGAGCAAATTCTGCCAATTTTGTGCGTACCTACGAATCTCCGATAACGAGAAGAGCCCCAACAAATAGCAAAACATCTAGCAAAACCTCTTATATTTTGTTCATTGATCCACCTGCTATAGCTGAGTCACCTTTCCCTCTCACACATGAGATGGTTGCCAGTTACTTAGAAGATGTTACTTTTGCTGGGGTGGGACAGGCTTAAACAACCTATGATTAGTATTTTTGGCAAAGGTTCCCAGGAAATGTGGTTAAGGTTCACATTGGGTAGTGTTAAGCATTCAGGACTCCAATAAATCCAATAAATGACAGGCGCTGCTTATTAAGTATTAGCAAATACAAACTCTCCAGGAAACAATTACGGACAGGGTGCAAGAGGTTACATGCAGCAAAAAAAGGCAAAAAGCTATAGTTAATCACTGCAATGCCAGCGATATCTATAGTGGGGAAAAAATCCTACCTCAGATCTCTCTAAAAGGAAACATTTATTAATAATCTTTAAAAATATCAGCCAAAACATCAAATTATAAAGATGAGGAAAAAATCTCAGAGGTTCTGTGGACCTCCAGCTACTTCTGCTGGGAGGTTATTTCACGTTTCCACGCTGGTGTAAGGTACATACCTCACAGCACTTGGTGTGCAGAAGGGCGGCACTCCATCCCAAACATAAGACTTTTTGCACATTCCCGTCTGGACTCCTTTACTAGAACTCCTCTGGCTGGTTCCAAACAGGCTGGTTTCTAACAGAATAACATGTAAAGGCTAGGTTTCCACTTGGGTTTTTGTCCGGTGTTTTTTTCTTGATGAAAAACGCCAGGAAAAACGCCAAGAAAACTGCCACTGCATTTACCTGCGTTTTGGCGTTTTTTCTGGAGTTTTTTCTGGCGTTTTAGCCTTTCTGTGGAAATTGCTTTTTTTGACCTTAGGCAGTTTTTCCAGCCTTTACAAGTTAGAAGTTTCACCCAGCTAAAAGGGATTAGGATAAATGGCAAGTATCTGCCCTCTCCTGATGTCATTTACTTGGTAGAGTTCTACTTAAACGCCATGGCGGACCCTTTTGTCTCTTTTCTGTGGTTTGTAAGGCATGCTTTATTCCGAATGTCTGCTCCTCTGGGAAGATTAGCCCCAAATGATGGTGCAAATTGTTTGCTGTTGCTTTTGGCACGCAGGATCCGGTCGCGTATGTTTGTTTGTAATGGCATGTTTGTTCCAAATGGTGTAAAATTCAATATGAACCAGTCCAGGACTTTGTTTTGTGTGAAACTGTTTGTTTTCAGCCTATTTCTCGTAGGACACACAGATACTGGGTCCATCCTCTGGTGATCACCAGTCTGGCCCTGGAGGCTGAATCCTCAATGTGAGTTCTTAAAATTGTCAATAACATATACTGTATGCACAGAACCCAGCCAGGAAGAAACATGCTTGCCAAACCAGGTTCCACTGGCCAGGTGCAGCAGGTTCATTTCAGGTTCATTTCAGGTCCCACTCTCTAGTTAAATCTACCAAAATGGAGCATTGACATTATTTCAGGAAACAGCCTTCTAATAAATATATATGTGAGATAAAAGTCAGAATACAAAATGCACAAAGTGAATTAGCAACTCTACTACTGGCACATACTGAGGTTTAACACCAGAGGGCACTATTCACCTGTTTAGAAAATACAGTATAATAACCAAGCCATATTACTAGTAAACAGGTTCTCAGTATTGTATCAGAAAGAAATCTCCATCAAACACACCTGTGTTCAAAGCAGCATTGGGGTCACTTACCTTTACTGCCATTCCAGTGGCAAATCTGTTCCCTTAATGAGTTGGATACACACAGCAGCACGCTCTGCGAGAACCTATCCAACAGGCAGACACATGTTAGTCATTTATCGTCTGCTGGCTAAGTTCATGTATGGACATTACTGCTCCCCGTACCTTGTATGACCAGATACCTTTTTACTTGGCAACTGAGCTGACACTCATATAAACTCTTTAACAGCCCTTTGTGAAGATGGTTCTAACACCTGTCCTCATAGAAACTATGACTTTTCATTATTTAAATGTACAATGAATTGGGTCACCTGCTTTCAAGCAGGGATATCAGCCGTAACATACGATGATCATAGTAGTGTAAAAAATGAGTCAATTCCAGACTGTGTAACCCTGAGAATCTGTCCCTTCACCCTGAGATTGTTGCATAAACTCTGGAAGTTCCCAGGTATAGATACCTTCTTTAATGGAACTTCAAGCATTTTAATGTATCTCTGAAGCATACATTCTCCATAAGCATCTTTGGTTAAATAGTTAATGTGGTCACCCTACTGTTTGAGAATTTGCAGAGAACGAGCACTCATGGCAGACAGGTCGTTATGCCAGGTAAGTAACTAGAGCAGCATTTCCTACTGATTTACAATGTGGACTCCAGGGGCCGTGAAACAAACATAATTTCCATTGCTGTCTCTTTCAATGTTTCCAGAACAATAGGGTTGCTACAGCTGGTATTGTAGTAAACAGGACCTTTTGGCCCTGTTTAACTACATCATTACAATGTATAATGCTCATTGTAAAGTGATCATTCTAAATATTAAAATAACAATCATAGTTTTGCTTCCACGAGGTTATTATAATAGGGTTCTTCAGTAGGGTTATTACATTTAATACTAAAATTGACAAAACAAGAACAAGGTGTGGGATATAGCCGCCTATAACAGTATGAAAGAAACAAAGCAATTGCATTGAGATGGCCCCCAAAGAACAAAGCACTGCATGGGTATATATGTCAAGTAGGTGGCACTGCAAAGCTGTTTATATGGATGTACTGTATATGGCAATGTAGATTCATGCGCAGCGTAGACTACGTTTATAGTATATATACTGTATGTGACTTGTATATATAAATGCTGCAAACTAGATCACATGCCTTAAAATATACTGCCACTTCAAATTAGAACGTATGACTTTTACATACAGCCTTTTCAAATAGTGATCATATGACTATTGTGTTGCACTCATCTGACCCCAGCGAGAAACTACCCTGAAGCATATCTCCCAAGTGTCATCACTTAATGTCCCTCTTTTCTAGGAGCTCCAAATGTTTGCCAGGTATTACAGTGTTCTACAACCATAAAGGTCACTAGAAAGTGTCTAGAAACAGCAGTAAAAGGCTCTTCTATTTCTTACTCAATGACATGGTAAATGCCTGGTGGCCAGTATGGATGAATACTTTCAGATACTGCCTCTCCAGCAGCAGATCAGGTCCTGGATTGTGGGCTCCAACTAAGATTTAAAAATCTAACTTGCGGCTGCATTTATGTCATTGGGCGGCTGCTGGCCTTAAAGTGCTAGGTGTGTCTAATCATCCCTATTCTGGCAATGTCAACAGATCACACATGTCCTGTAAGACCCCTACCCTCTGCCCACAATGCCTAATAAAGAAGTCTCCCTCTTTGGGAGAAGTTGTGAAGTCTCTGTTCTTAACAGAAACGAATAGATATATATGCCCCAATCAGGAAAACGTTCTCCTTTGCTCCTTGGTGTTAGAGTGTGTTTCTGGTTGTGATGATGCTCATTATGAATGACACTGGGTGATTTGGCTTAAACAAGAAAGAACCTTATTTGCCAAAGCTAGCGATAATTGAATCAATCACCAGATGCCAACAGTACATCCTTTGTGATGCCGATTGAACCTGAAGAGCCCTAACATCATCTGCAGCTGAGTGCAGGAAATTATGTGTTTGTAGTAAAAAAACAAGAAAAGAAACTTCTCCAGGGAGCCCAACCTTTAACTTCCCTTAGAACCAACCTCTGTGTGCTAATACCTAAAAATAACAGACATTTAAAGTGCCAGGGATCAACACGGCCAGTCACACCGACACCGGCATTGGGCATTCTAATTACAATAGGAAAACCTGTGTATTATTCTTATAGCAACAGCATCCCACAAACAGCTTAACCTGATTCAGTGAGAATGCCAGCTAGATAGCACTTTCCTAAGTAGGTGGGTAACAGGGGTGAACAGGGGTGAGACAGGCCACAAATCTCAGCTTGAGGCCAGGCATCTCAATTAAACTACTTGCTTTTAGGCATGGATACCCAGAATGTCTGGTCTGCCTCTGGCCCTCAGGAAACTATTTTTCCCCAGAAAAAATGTAACAAATGGAAATGTTTTAATATTTTGATGTGTTCATTTTTAGCGTACGGAATATTCTGAAATAAGAGATTTTCTTAAAAAGCAGTCGCTATCCTATTAAATAATAACGGAAAGGTAGGGCTTAATAATTGGATTCAGCCTGTTCATGCCTAATGGGTTAATATATTTCCCTGCCCCAGTTGGCTGAGGTCGATCATGTTTGGGGGGAGGGGTGTATGGCAACCCTTTCCTGCTCAAAGCTACATTGGCTAATACTGTAGCCTGAGCTCAACATGCATCATCATCCCCTTTCCCCCCCTCCCTGTTTTACACATGGTCCTATGAGAGGGGGGGCAGTCTAGTGGAAATGAATCTACAATATGTCTATATAGGAAATACAATTTCTATGAACACACTAATGGAGGAAGAGGGTGTTTTGTAGACTTGATCATCTCATCTTAAAATCATTTAACCATTTAGTAGCCATACTACACAAAGGAGGTTAACCAGGGGATTTATTTAGGTGTAGTAGCTACAATGTGTCTGATCGTTGATGGGAATAAACCTTGTGAACATGATCCTGGTAGAGAGCAGCATTTAAGAAAATGCTCAGCCCCAACAGGAAAAAGGGAGGGGTGTAGAGGGATGCAGCTTCTGAAATAAGATACATGAAGACCATAAAATGCTATTTCCTTTGTCTAAGTCCTGGTCGATTGTGCAAAGGGCTGCATTTCACCTAATGCTGGCCACACATGGACCTTCTCTGGTCACTCCAGTGTCAGGGCTGATGACACAGTTACAGTGGGTAATAGGAGGGGCTCTGGCTTGAATGCAGTCATTCAGTTAGTGGATGGGCTTTGCTGCGCTTGCTTGGAATTGTTCCCTGCTTTTTCCTTTCATGAGCTGCTGAAGGAGTCTTTTTTTTTCCTTCATCTTTCCTCCACTCCCTCTATTTCTTCAAATCCTCCCCCTTTCGTGTAGATGATGCCTCCTCCTTGTGCTGCATGCAGACCCTAGTCCAGCAGCAGCACCTCTGCAGAGACAGGAGGGAGGGGATCCAGGGCGTCTATCACCACAATGTATCTTATTTATTAAAGGAGTTCTTACCTTAGAACCCTGAAATCTAGCACAAGTGCTTCCAATTTGGGGATTGGAGAAGAAGGAAAAGAAAAATCTCATTTGATTGCTTCAAATGGCATTGCAACGATCCGGATATTGGACTCCTCAATTCGAATAGGAATTCTAACGGTTTGGGCTTCTTGCCATTAAAGTCAAGGGAAAGGATTGGCTCTTTTGGAAAATGGAGAAGGAGATATTTGCCCCCCTATTGGAAAATTTCATGTCTAGCCCCTTGGTGATCTGGGTAAGTATCCCTGGATTTGTTTTATATCATGCCCAGTATATGATATGATGTGCTGTGTCTTCTACATTAACATTGTATCTTTCTCCAGATCAAGACTTTTGGAGCCTTGGTCAGAGGGAATGGCACCCTGCTAGACGAGTATGTGGCTTTAGTGGATGGTGTGTTCCTCAATGAGGTCATGTTTCAGATGTAAGTGAAAAACCAAAAACCTTTTTTTGTGTTATGTGTAGTCTAACTACTGAAGTTTATGTGTTGGATGGACTTCATCTTTTTTGATTAGAAGTTGTACCTTCACACCAAAGCAGGTCCATAGTCCTACCTCCATATTAATTAAAGCACTGGGATGTCACGCTGGATGATCCCAATCATTGCAGATTCTTCTGGGAAGGTGTGCTGTCAAGGATGGTAGAACACGAATGCTGATAATCAGCAGTATTCTCAGGTGGTTATGCAGCATCTTAACACCAATCTAGACCAATATTACCATTTTATCACTCAGGCCTTCCTTCTGTTGACAGCAGGGTTTCTAGGGTGCATGGCAATTGTCTTTTTCCACATCACATTCTTGGTAATACTTCCAGCGAATCTTGCAGTGTGTGGCTTCAATTAACCATCTACACAAGTCTTTGACAATTGTCCATTGAATGGTTGACCCATAATGTTCAGGTGACATGGATCTAGCAGGGAACACAAGTCAATACATCTGTAGGCATGTTACAGCAGTGCAAGTATATCTCACCAGATTGATCAATCCATCTGCCATGGGATTTTTTTTTTCCTGAATTGACATCAACCCGTCTTGTTAAGAAACCCAAGGTCTCATTTGAGATCTTGGTAAATGGTTGTGTATCACATTTGTATTCTAGTTTCAATCTCCTCTATCTCAAATGATATAGGAGTTTCCGTTATTTTCAGAAACAAAAAAAGCAAAGCCAGTCCCAATCAAACTCAGAAATCAGACCATGTGCAGTGAAAGATAAGGAACTTCTAACTCCATGCTGTTGATGTCACAATAAAACCATAATGGGAGGCTCTGGACTTCCTCTGTTGTATACCGACCTAATGATATTCTTTGTGCTGCTTATATACTTATAATATATATACCTAATAAATAGTAATAGTAAAATATAATGCGTCTGATAGATACCGCCTGAATGACACTCCCATTTTTCGTGTGTGTATGTGTCCTTCCTTTCTTTCTTTCTTTCTTTCTTGATACTTTGTCTTGTTGTTTTTGCAATAGAAACAATAGAGCGTGTGTGTATATATACATATATATATTGCTGTAATGTATACAGATAAGAGAGGGTTAACACAGTCTCAAAGGGTTAGTAAGCAAAAGCATTAAATTTCTTTAACTGAACCATAGGCCTAGTGAACCATAGGCCTAGCAGTTGCAGATTTAACCATTGATGTGCCTGAGGCTAGGCTAAATGGAACTGATAAATATGAAGTGGCTATTTGATCTCTCGAACTGACCACTAGTCTTTATAATATCAAGTCATATAAAATACATTTGAATCCTTTTTTATTAGGGTAGTGCAATGGAAGCACATGGGCTGGATTCCGCATGACCAATGCTGCCTTAGGAATTCAAAGGGAAGTCTGGTGTTAGCTGTGTTGTAACCTATTCAGTGCCAGAAAGGTTAGAAACGCTAGCGGAATGCATTTTTTTACACCCCATGGTACTGGAAGAGGAAATGGGATTAACACAAATCATTTTATTGCATGAACCCTTTCAGGGCCATAAGGGAAGGGAGGAGAAAATACAAAAATGGATAATGCATCAACTCAACAGATTTATTTGTGAAGAAAGATAAATGTGACATTGGAGAAAGCTTTGCAGGGGAAAGCAGAACTCTACATGGAGATTTCCTTGTTTGGTTTTTTTTGTATATTTTTTGCTTTTTTTGTAACTGGAAATAGACACAATGAAAGGAGGAAGTGAAATTCTCGATGACCATGCATGGCTTGTTCGTACACTCCTTAACCTCTTCATTGCCGAAAGTCGGTTGATTGTGTGTGTGTGTGTGTGTGTGTGTGTGTGTGTGTGTATATATGTATATATATTGTGTGTGTATGTATTACTATTTCATCACAAAATGAAATAAAGGCCTGTTAACTAATTAATGGAAATCTTTAAGAATGAGCTGTCTGTGATTACTGTAAATGGCACATCAGTATAAAACTCAGTTTCCCTATAACATAACACTGAGATTCTGGTGTGAGAGGCACATTGTTACTGCATTACTTATGTAGAGATGTTTGCAATGTTTTCTATCGTTTCACCTTTTTTAGGTGTAAACGTGTGTCTCGGTGTCTAATAGCTCAGAAAGTGAGATATGTTGACAGCTTTCTGGTCTCTGTAAGAGTTCTGCTTATTGTCGGCGTATATTACAGAACCCAAATAAGTTGAGTTTTACTTACCAAGTCCTTATATGACATCTTTTACAATATACAGCATCTCGGGCTGCCAAATCTCCACCTCGGCCTCTAGAAGTATCAGACCGCCCAATTCTATCAGAACTCTATAAAGACTTTTAGTGCTTAAGGGCCTGTAAATTATTAAAAAGTGGAGCAGTGTAACCCCCAGTCATTGCATGCCACTCGGAACAATACGTTTTTACAGTTTAACCCCCCCAGTTCTCTGTTTAAAACTTTTGCCGCCCCCCCCCCCATTGATGCTTGTACCTTCGTCCCAACTAACTAGCGCTAGAAATAGGTATTTGAGAGTTTAATTTGCGGCTCTCCAGCAAACTTCTGCCGGATCTCCCATTTAGTAGATCATCCCTGTTATGTTTCAATATTGGAAGTGTTTTGCCCAAACACAGCTGATTTCAGACATTTCTGTCACCTTCTTCCTCCATCTCACCATTTAGCTTCCACCTAAGATGAGGAATAATGTAAACATCCAGGTAGTGAAAATGGTTTTAGCCTAAAATTTACACCAACAAAGAGGAATTGGAGAGCCTCGAGCAAATCTGAATGAGTATACAACGAAAGGCAGGTTCTCATGTGGTAGCGTTACAACTTTAGGGGGGATTATTTTCTAGGATGCATGTTGTGTGTTTCAGTGAAATCTGGAACGTGGGGCTTAGAGCTGTTTTACTGAGATGGGGGGGTGGGGGTATCTAAGCCAATTCCTATTTGATGCTGACATTGCGGGTGCCTGCTGGGTTCAGGTACGTTCTGCTTATACCCATGCATGCATGTGTGTGTGTGTGTGTGTATATAATACATATATATATAATCCTGTGTGTATATATAAAAATATGTTTTTCATGTGAGATTTATTCACTAAAGAGTGAATTTCAGTACGCTAAAAATTCTTAATTTCACTTTGGTATTAAGGGCCGCTTTGAGGAAACTTACAGCTTCGTAATGTACTTGGGAAGGTGGAATGTTTCAACTCCTTCATTACCTATTACTGATTAATGCCCAAGGCTTTCCTATGAATAAGTCTCTAACGTGTAAAACATTGCCTCATGCATGCTTAATTCTCACGTATCGTGAAATCAGATGCTCTTGGGTTGTTCAGGGCCCGGTTTAGCCCCAGGCACCCTTGAATCCCGGTTGCTCGTGAATCATCAGGGTACCAGGCGGTGGAGTTGCTCTTCCTAGTAAAACGCCCATGGGTGTCAGTCCACCCTAATGGGACCAAAAGACAACGTGCCCTACGGAATATGATTCCGCTATATAAAACAATAGTCCTTGCTGGTTAGCAAAAAAGGGTTTGTTTGCTGATTCCTAGCGCAAGGAACTGCACTCTTTGCCATAATCTGCGCATGGCCAACCTCATGCGCCAACAGCCAAAAGGCCTGCGTGGATTAGCCTACGGGCGCAGCATGTTTTACATCCATTGATGATCCATTGTGTATAGCGACGTTTACTAGTGCTTTAAAGTTGAATATGTTTTAATTTTTTAAATGTTAAATTCTTACATCCATAACGCTTTTTAGAGGGAACAATGCTGTGCTTTAGTGTGCCGGCTTCCATTGCAAAGGAGAAGCCCAGTGCTGTGAATGTGTGTTTGTGGGTCTTACACAATACGCCAGTGTGCTGGATGCAGAACGCTCCTTTTAGTAAATATTATCACTATACGAATCACACGCCAAGCTTGATACGTCTTAAAAAGGAAAGATTGTCTTACATTTCAAAGGAAATCTATACATTTCTAGTGTCTTTTCTCTACTCTTTCCTCCCATTGAACTTTTTTTAAAACTTGTGTTTTATTTTACCAAGAGGGTGGTAGATAAACAGAACAGCCTCTCATCAGAAGTGGTAGAGGTTAAAACTGTAAGGGAATTTAAATGGGAGTCTCTACAACAGGAAAAATGGACAGTCTAGATGGGCCACATGGTTCTAATCTGCTGTCTAATGCTATGTTTCTGTGTTAATTGTGAAGTCACCAGCTGGATATAAACTAAAATTAATGTGTCGGCCCTCTAAGGCCCCTGTAGTGAGTTTAGTGACTGTCCTCATGCAGTGTAATTGCTTCTCCAGCAAACATGGCTTAAATAGAGTTCATTGACTCCTAAACACCCCCCCACACACACACACACACACACATCATAGAGTCCACATTCAATATACACTATACATTATCGAACATAAATAGTATCCCAACTGTTCAGAACACAGTAATGTAGTGTGCAAGGCTGGGTTCTCCTTTTCCACTTATCCCATACGTTTATAACTTCCACGCCTGTACACGGTGCCAGTTTAATGTTCAATATTCAAGTATGTTTGATGTCTGTGCAATTTCAGCATCTTTCATATCTCCCTCTTCCCTTGGTTGCGAACATTTTAACCTCCCTTTGTTTTCAGAATTAGGAATATATATATATATATATATATATATATATACATATATATATATATTAGTGTGTGTGTGTATAGCACACACATGCGCTCGGGATTCATTGTCGGACTGTTCAGATGTGTGCTGCCCCTTTAATGATGTCTCAAATTATACTGCAAAAACTTTGGAACATGGGGGTTCTAATGCTTTGTGATGAGCAAGAATGATCCAGGATCTTACTGCCCCTTTCCCCTTGATACTATATACGGTGTCTTTATTCTGTGTATCATGTTTACGTCGGAAATCTTTAGACGCCTTATCACAACTTAAACTGCAGGCTATTAGCATAGTGGGGATTCATAATACTTAAAAGCGTCCGCGTTTCCAGGTATCATCTGTGGCTGAGTGAGTAATCAATCGAGCCTTCAGAAAATCGCAAGCTCAGCGGTGAATTTACCATCATTCTGAAAGCTGTATCAGAATGTTTATTATTCGGTGTGTGTATATATTTAACTCTTTCCTGTGAATGGTCTGCGAGGCTTTTGATTAGTCAGCCTATGGGATTGTGGATGCAGGCTTTACGGGAGATGAGATGGTCAATGGGTTATTGGCCTTCAGACTCTTGGGGGTTATATAGGAAATGTGACTCTGGTGCAAAGTGTGAAAAGCAACCAAAGGAACGATCTTGCTAATTGGCTACTATGGTTTTTAGGAACTTTTTATTACTGTTCCGTGGTGGCAATCAGCAGCTATTACTTACCTGACCAAACTCGAAAGTCAACATTTTATACCTTCCAACTCATGAACCTTCCAGTTATTTAGGGCTCATATATATATATATATATATATATATATATATATATATATATATATATATATATATATATATATATATATAATATATATATATATATATATATATATAATATAGTGTTCATATATTGTTACTTCTTCTGATGTACGTATTCATATAGTGTTTCTTTGACAAAATCTTGTGCTGTGTTGCGAATGCGGGCTCAGTGCCAGGTGCGATTCAGGACAGCGTTTCTAATAGGTCTGTCTTGGCGGTTTGGCTTTGTATGGAGCTGTGATCACACAGTCCCCTCTCGTTTTGCTGTTTGATAAAAGTAGATTTCCAACACTAAATATAATTTTGCCATTTTCATGCAAGCAGAGATCGTCTGAGATGGAATCGCCTTTTAAAGAAAGGGTCCTCTGAGGTCACGAAGCTAATGTGGCTTTTTTTTTTTTCTCTGTTATCACTACAAGGTGCAATTATGGTTATTTATTAGTCCTGTGTTACTAATGATAGGTAGCTTCTTGTAAGTAATGGTCAACGGGATTGTGGCATATCCTTCCGACGGAATCTGTCTGACCTTTGAGCAATGCCAACAATTTCTGGTATTTCCCCTTAAGGTGAATGGCTCTATCGCAATTAAGGATCCTGTAAACATACCTCTACATACAGAATGCGGGGATATTTGGGGCGAGTGGAGCAAGTTCTACTGGATGGTCTCTGATGTCGCATTTTATGGCTTTTTGCCAGACTTGCCAACTCATAGCCTTCTCTATTCTGTAAGCAACCCTAGTTCTTTTTCCAAAAAGGCTACTGTGTAATAATGTGTATCAGGGGATGAATTTGTATTCGTTACTGAAGAGACAGAGCTTCATTTGTAAATAAGAGTATAAAGATCATTTAATCAGTTTATCTTTGCGAACATTAACGGATCATCAAGATTAGCTTGAAACCAAGTCTGTTGGCTCATGTGATTAAGAAATCCTGTACAGAGGCAAAACATATCAGTATGGCAGCAACAGAATTAGGAAGAAATGTCTTTATTCAGCAGAATATGTGCCTCTTTTGTTGTGTGTGTGTGTGTGTGTGTGTCTTTTTGGTTCAGAACCCTTATACATTTTAATTTATATTATTTGTATGTGTGTGTATAATATATATATATAATATAATATAACGTATGTGTTTTGTAATTAAATGCATTATATCTATTACTACTCACTGATTATTTTGCACTTATTTCATGGATAAATTGTCACGTGACCATAGATTCTATGATATGTCTGGTGGTTTCTCTATCCAGCTTTCTTGGTCTAGGTGTGAACACTTGTCCCCATGGGATAACCTTGAGATGTCTAGTTGCCAAGGCGATGTGTAATTATCAAGGACGTAAATGGGGGTTGTTTGAGGATGGTAAACAGTCGGTGCCAGACAGAAGAAAAATATAATTATCTCCCAGCCCGCAAAGATGTGTAAAATCATCTGTATATTAAATATATGGCCTTGCATCCGGATAAAACTATTATAAAGCCCGGACCAGCTGTGCTAATGCAGTGTCTTGGTATTTGTGCGCTTCCTTTATAGATTGAATTATTCATAAAAAATCAATTCTGCTCGGTTGCCTGATGGAACGTCTTCCCATTTTGCTGTCTCACTTGTTCTCGCTAGTATCGTTTTATAAAGAATCCACATGAAATTGTCGATGATGATAAAGATAAATGCGTCCGCACAAGTTGAAGCATACTGTGTCAGTGTCTATGGTAGTAGCTTATGAGTGCCAAGCTTTGTGTTAATAAATGAAAATTAAGTGTTCCTAACATTAAAAGATTGAGACGCGGTTTTAACGTGATTAAAGAATTATTTGTAGGAAAGTTCTAGCTGTTTGTATGGGGAAATCTTATTTTTTTTATGTCCTATCTGGAACCAATGTGTCTTTTTTATTTGTGTTTTGTTTCACCATCCAAATTCATAGAGTGGTTCATTAGAATACTTTTTAGGCCTCGAGGCCTTAGCTTTGCAGGACATGGATTTGGTGATCACTCCTGCAGCTCAGTAATGGGCACACATGGGTGCTCTTGTAACGAGCCTATCCTAAGCATACATATTTGGGTTTTCCATTGCTTTAAATGGGATCGCTTTCCACCAGGTTGGCTGGTAACATTTCCTCGCAAACTTACATTAAAAAAATAGGTTTAAATGATAAATCAGATGGACGTCTAGGACTAGTGTTCTACTCCCAACCACTGGAGAACCTGCTCCTGCATCCTGTCTTCTGCACTCCGTTATAAAACGGGCGAGCAGGAAAAAGGAAGTCGGTTGCATGCCGGGATACGTCATTTCACAAGAGAAGCAGGAAGTGGTTTGATTGCAGATGTCTTGGAAGCTGCCATGTGACATGTTAATGAATAGAGGCTAAGAAGTCTTAACGACAGCTTTATTTTTGCTGATAGATTCCCGTTGATAACCTCTAGAGCCTTTTTTTTTTTTTTTTTTTTTTTTTTTTGTACATTATGAGCTTCTGTGGTGGAAATCCACAAGAGCCCAGACATGTTTAGTGGACTGTGACCTGGAATCTGCTTTAAAACTATTGTCAGCATATTGGTGATGTAATAAATACAATAAAGAATTGTCTATTTTTTTCCATTACGTTTCACATTTCTAAAGTAGAGAAACAGATGCAGATTTTTTTTTTTTCTCCATCTTTTGCCTTATTTTTAATTCCGCTGCTTGAAACATTTGGCACGCAGTAATTAAATGCAAAACGGAGGCTGTTCGGATTTAGTTAGAGGTGGACAAATAATACATTTGAATCCGCTTAGAATCCAGTTGTCATGGATTATTTAACACGCTCAAAAGCACACGTTATTAATACTTTCAGCAGACAAGTGGCATAATTTCATGAGGAAAGTGTGGCCGATATTTGCATAAACAATAGTAAATGTGTATTCAGATTGGGTTCTCTAAGACAGACAGCTGTTTCTGGGGAAAGTAATGAAGACTGTTGTTGTTGCTGAGAATTTCCGCGCTCGTATTTTAATCAGATGAAAAGGTAATTGAGACTCGGTGCTGAGATGGAGCTATTGATTCGTACATTGTGCTGACATAGGCATCAATTACATTACAACAAAGTCCTGAAAAATCAGATCATAGGGAGCAAGTTTTTTTTTTTTTTACTTCTACACTTTATCCATAACTGTACTAAATAGCAAAAAGCTTCATTTTATTTTTATTTACATAGCGCCGGCATTTTACGCAGAAAAATGTATACGTTCGAAGGGTCTGACAGATGGCGGCATTACAGGTTCTCTCCTTCGTTAGCAAGAAAAGCCGGATGCCAAAAATGAATTTTGAGTTAGTAGAAATCCTAGGTAAAAAAAAAAAAAAATTAACGAATGCTGCTTAAATATGGAAATAATTCACTCATATGAAATACACTATAAGGGCGCACCTTTTCAAAATATCCCAATTTTTAAATACATTAGGTTTAATTATTTACAAACGGCCTTTACCATCTGGGTACATGTATAGCCGATTTTTCAATTCTATTTGCCATTACAATCTGTGCTTTAATGCTAAGTGAAGCATACGGGGATGTTGACAGCGATTGACTTGGGATGGTCTTCAGAGAATCCGATGAGGTGCCTGAAAAATGTTTAAAACCAAGAAATCAAAGATGCTTCTCACTAAAGTTGAACTTGGCAGGATCGTTTTTAGGCAAATTGTAGTTTCAGCTCTCCATTGTGCGTTATGAACGGCTGTACTTGGCACCTTTCACCTGTGTGATGTGAAGTTCATTCAGTAAGACTAAAGAAATCCCACTGATTTGGGGTGTTCTTTCTATGCATTATACAGGGTCATCCAAGGTCTTCCTGCAGCAGAGGTTCCCTCAAGGACCCCAAAGGCTTCTTAGTATAACGGTTCTGTGCAATACACAAGGAGTTATCATACCACTGGCTCAAAGTTTTTGTGTATATTTGTTCCATAATATAAGTACACATTCAAGAACATGTTTCATGATACAGTCCTTTTGTATCCTGCCTGGGATTTATACACGGGGAGGGCACCTCGACACGCCTGGCAGGGGGGCCCTAGGACTTAGTGTTACGCCACTGTTTCATAATGGCACTTATATACTTCCTCCCCCTCCTTAAGTGAATAAACCCCAGATCATTTTCATAAACTACATTGTTTTGGAGTATTGTTTTGGAAATTTAGCTGAGTAATGACTGGTTTCCTGCCACAAATCTGTAGTTTAGGGTTTGCCAGGATTTCATCTCACATCTGGTGGTTTGAGTTTTTTCTTTATTTTTTTTTTATGTATATTTTTCTTTTTTTTACATTTCGGGAACTTTGTTAGAAGATAAATGTTTGCTTGAAGTTATAGCAATTGGAAACACATTTTTGTAGTTCCGTACCAAATAACACCTTTTTTTTATTATTATTATTATTATATTACTCCGTATAATGTGTCAAAACCATTGTCATTGTGGCAACCAAAAAAAACACATTGGGTTAGTGTGGCCCTGAGATCCTCTCCTAGTGAAGTATAATCCCTAGACAGATGGCAAGGAATAAGACACAACTGGCTTCCATTCTGTTTAGGCTCAAAGTTGAAGCTATTAAGTTATCAAATTTCTATTTGGGGGATGTTGGTCAATAGTCTGCTAAATGTACATTATCCCCATCCACAAGGGGTCCCGGGTTTAAGTATGTAATAGCAGTGTTTAGTATTTCAGTAACCATTTTTCCTTTTTTTTTTATTTATTTTTTTTAGCATTTTTAAATGAATGTTCTCTTCCATGCTGAATATTTTTGCCTGTTTCGTCTCATTTGTAATTGATGTATCTTGCCATAAGTAGGTTACTATTAAATGCAAAATTGCTGAGGGCTATGCTTTACTGCTGGGCTGCCTATTGACTTCTAGATGGATTTGCCCTATTTTATCCGGCTATGTGCCAGAGAGGCACTTTAATTTTCTGTGTAACAATGGGCTGTGACAATCATAGCCGTCTGTGACTAGTGTGAAGGACTGAGATACCTAGGACCCAAAACAATGACATTTGCCTGAAATTTTCCTGGCTAATGATCAGTACCATTTAACCTCCCTTGAACTGCACCGCAGGATTTACCAGCAGGTACAGATCTTTTGAGCTTTGTTAAAACTGTTTCTAGGATCAGCTCGTTTAACCCTTACCCATGGAAGGGGTGCGTTCCACAATGTTCCAAGCTCCCAAAGGGTTATTTTTATCTTGTTTTCCTCCATAGTAAAGCAATACCTTGCATTTGTTTTGTGGTATTTTTAGTTGTTGTTTCTTCTATTGCCTAATAGAAATTAGGTTTTATCTATACACCTAATGTAAGATTTTACAATGCCGTTGTACATAATACAAGAGTAACGTAACACAGTCACAAGGTGTGTGTGTATATATGTATGTGTAACATATATAATATAATATAATATAGTATATATATATATATATATATATATATATATATATATATATTATTTATTTTTTTACAATATTTTAATTTGGCGAAGTACAAAATTTCAATTACACTCCTTAATAGTAAAATTATCTTTTGGGTAGCAGCTATATATCAGAGGTTAACAAGGTAAACTGAAGTATGTGAAATGTACTGTCTTATAAAAGCCTTCTAAGCAGATGATGGCTACGTTACTCTTTACATTACCGTCTCCGTTCCAATTAAGTTGACGTTATAAGCTTAGCTGCTGTCAGAGCCTTGTTTGCGAGATGAGTCGCGTGACTGGGGTCAGGAGATTATGGAGAACCCCCTTCTCCAGCGCACGGCTTCACTGAATCGCTGCATACACTGGCAGTCACTGTGATTATATGCAGAGAATTAAATGGCATGACTGTGACCAGCATTGCCGCAAAATGGCTTTTCATCATGCGATTCCTTGGAATGCTGAAAAAAATCAGTTGAAACATCTATTGTAGTGCCCCATGCAATGGTTTGAGTGTTTATGGGTAATCGGTCCTCTTAGCAGATTAATGTATCCACCTAGTGTGGAGTCCAGTAAATCTGGAATCCCTGTCAACTTAGATCTTATATTATGATATCTTTGTTTCATCCGCTCTTACATCGTTACCGACACCGTGTAACCGCAGTGACATTTACGTTGTTTGAAGCACAGAATAACAGCCTTGCGCATTCTTCTATTCCAAATGGCTGTGAGGTAACCAAGTGGACTGAACAAAACACCAGGAGACGGTACAATGCGGGGCCTGTGATTTGTTTTCTATGTAATGAAATGGATGAAAAATGTTTATGGCTTTCTTTCTCCCAAAGCTACATGTAAAATGACAGGCACAATGCGCAGACCTTTTGTGGTCTGGTTTAACCCCTTAATGACAATTGCCGGTCCTGGCACGGCACGGAAAAGCATGTGCTTTACGACAATTGACGTGCCAGGACCGGCACGTCTTTAAACGGGTGCAGAAAGCGATCTGCTATCGCTTTCTGCACCCAAAAAGCGTTGCTGAATGCCTCGACCTCGAGGCATTCAGCAACGCCGCGATCGGCACGAAGGGGCCATCTCTGGCCCCTCCACGGGGCGTCAACATCCGCCATACTTTGTATGGCGGCGGACGCCCGTTTTAAAAGCGTTTAGGAGGCGATCGACGATCGCCTCCTAAACTTACATGGTGTCGCTGGAATGCCTCGATCAGGAGGCATCCAGCGACACCAAACACTAACCTTTTGATGGGCTGTGACCGCTCCGGAGAGCGGTCACAGCCGCAGCTGCCGGCAATCTTCGCCATCAAGGAAGATGGCCGCCGTCCTGTAACAGGAACCACAAATTTTAAAAGTTCGCTAGATGGTCTAGACCATCTAGAGAACTTTGGCTCCACTTGCAGGTTGAATACAGGTACTGCATTCACCATGCAAGTCAATGGAGCCCAGCTTTCTAATCACAGTGTGATTAGTAAAAATAAATTAAAAAATAAAATAAAATTTATAATAATTAGAAAAAAATTGTAAAAAAACAGTAAAATGTAAAAATCATTTCCCACTGATGTCACTATCAGGGGAACCTCCAAGTTGAAAAAAAATGTTAAAATTTTTTTTAAAAAAAAATAATAATAATAAAAAAAAAATATATATAAAAAATATATTTTTGTGAGCAAGTCCTAAAATTAGCATATTAGCTTAAAACAATTCTCGCATGGAAAGAGTTAAAATACTGGCATATTAAATGCCCGTGGGGTGTCTACTTTTAAAAAATGTATGATTTGATGGGGTAAATTGAATGGGCCAGGTTCAACAACGTCCCAATTAACACGGGGGGAAGGATGGCCACACATCTAATTTCCAATTAGAAAAATGCACACGTACCAAATGTGGCCTTTTAGTTCCCCCAAAAAATGACACACCCATGCATGTGGGGTATCACTGCACTCAGGAGATGTTGCTGAACACATTATGGGGTGTCGTGTGACAGCGGCATATACCAGGAGCTGTAAATTCATACATAAAGTAGGTGTGTGTGGGAAAAATACACACACAAAAATATTACTGCAAACTTTGAAAAAATGCTGGTGGTAAAATGTGTGCATGCAAAGAGTTAAAATACCAGCATTTAAAATACCCTGTGGTGTCTAGTTTTGAAAAATATATGGTTTTGTTGGGCACACTGAAATGGCCCGGCTCAAAGATGTACCAAATAGGGCATGGGCAGTGGATCCCAAATGCCAAAGTTCAACATTGAAAAAAGCGCATGCCCCAAATGTGGCCCTTTTGCCCCAAAACAGCCAGGCAAAATCATTCATGTGAGGTATCGCTGCGCTCAGGAGATGTTGCTGAACACATATTGGGGTGTTTTGTGATAGTGACATATACGAGAACATTTTAATTCATACCTGAATTAAAATGTGTGTGGAAAACCAAATGCAAACAAATGACTACCACAAAGTTTGACAAAGACTGGTGGTAGATATGGTGCATGGAAAGAGTTAAAATACTAGCATTTGAAATACCCTGGGGTGTCTAGTTTTCAAAAATATATGGGTTTATTGGGCACACTGAAATGGCCCGGCTCAAAGATGTACCAAATAGGGCATGGGCAGTGGATCCCCAAATGCCAAAGTGCAACATTGAAAAATGCGCATGCCCCAAATGTGGCCCTTTTGCCCCCAAACAGCCAGGCAAAATCATTCATGTGGGGTATCGCTGCGCTCAGGAGATGTTGCTGAACACATATTGGGGTGTTTTGTGATAGTGACATAAACGAGAACATTTTAATTCATACCTGAAGTAAAATGTGTATGACAAAACAAATGCAAAAAAATGACTACCATAAAGTTTGACAAAGACTGGTGGTAGATATGGTGCATGGAAAGAGTTAAAATACTAGCATTTGGAATACCCTGGGCTGTCTAGTTTTCAAAAATATATGACTTGATGGGGTAAATTGCATTGGCCGGGTTCAAAGACACCCGAAATGGCACAAGGGGGGAAGAATTACCAGATTTGGAAAAAATGGCTTTGAAATAGCAAAACGCTACCTGTACTTATTGCCCCATAATGGGTAGAAAAAAGCAAAAAAACATAAAAACATTGGGTATTTCTAAACTCAGGACAAATAGTAGAATCTATTTAGCAGTTTTTTTCATTACCTTTTATAGATGAGTAAAAGATTTTTCAACTAAAAGTTAGAAACAGTCATTTTTTTCTAAATTTTTCACCATATTTTATAATTTTTTTAATAGTAAATAATATGATACAATCAAAACAATGTCATCTAAAGAAAGCCCTTCTTGTCCTGAAAAAAACAATATCTAATGTGTGTGGGTTCAGTAAACGGGAAAGAAGAAAATTACAGCTAAACACAAGCAGCGCAGAAATGTTAAAAAGGCAATTGTCACAAAGGGTACAAAAAAGTAAAATCAGCCTTTGTCTCGAAGGGGTTAAAGTTCATTCTTCTAGTTGCCCTGGTGAAGGGATGCCCCCGCTTTTGTTTTATTAGGATCGGTAACAGGAACAAATTCTGTGTGTGGCATCTGAGCTAAATGGACAACTTTCAGTGATCAGAAACAAAGCAATACGCAATATATAGTAGATGGTGGAAATGTAATGTTTAAGGGGGGCTTAAAATACCTTTTGGTGTTTCTCCTTGATGTCAAATCAGGAATTGCATATATTTAAGGAATCAACTTTCCCCCGTCCCAACTGGATGTAGACGATTTAAGGATGCAATAGTTATGGCATTAAAGCACAAAAAAGCACTAAGGCAGTCAATATTAGCCTCATAAGGCAGTTTCTCCTTAACATTATGGATATTTTTTTTCTCCAAATAAATGGGGCAAATCTACTCCTGTTCAGCCCTTATACATCAAAATTTGTTTCTATAAATTTGTTTCTATACCATTTAATGGCTCCTGAAGTACCATAATATGAATAGGGCCATTGGTTAATAGTCTCCTAAATCTGTGTTTCCATATATACATAAACTATTTCCACAAATCCGTTTTTATGTATTTACATAACTTTTGTGTTTCAACTTTGTGATGCAACGGATTGAGGTAGTAGTAAATAAGTGGATAACCTCTAGAATTTAAACTTGCGTGCAGGTCTATACCTAATCTATTGGTTGGTCTTAGTCGGTCAGTTCTAGTTTTGTCCATACCATTTGAATGTATGTATTGTAGGAACCTCTGCCTATATTCTTCGCACTATATAAATAATAGAATAATATTCTGGTTCAGTGTAAATGCTTTTCTACCATATGTATCTTTTATGTTTAGGTACCTATATACACCTCTGTTTCATATAAACATATGTGATTTTATGTATACGGCGGTGATGGATCGCAACTCTTGTTAACGATCGTATGGTGAAGCTCTCCGGTTGACAGCTGAGTTTGCATGGCCTCCTGGCCTGTGACTTCTCCTCTGGGAGTCATTGGCGTGTAGTTGGTTTCCCATCTCATTACTGCCCACCGATCTTGTTTCTCACCCCTTCAATTTCTCATGAAATAGAGAGCAGAGGAAGAAGGACTTTTTGCAGCTTGGTTGAGTAAGGAGCACAGTGGTGTCCTGTATTTGGCACAGGCCGGTGAAACACGCTGGGCAGACATAAAGGGGACTATAATGTATTTTATGGATGTTCCTGTAAGCAGTTGGTAGGCCGTGAACAAAGATTGAAGAGTAAAACTGATGATATATATTACACACACATTATTAAATTATTTAATAAAATTTATTGGCAAGTGGTTCAACGCCTTGACAGCTGTTCTTTCTCAAAACCTTAAGCGGAAGTCACTATTGCGGTATTTGTCACATCACTACATCGGGGGTAGGGGCTTGTGGATGCATTAAGACCAATATGGAAGCAGTTCTGCCAGCTGCAATGGTTGCTGGCATCGTAGATACAATTAATATCCAACACATGTCTAAATACTCTTAATCATTACTATATAGGGATCTGAGCTTGTAGGGGACAACACCATTAGGTTCTCTCCCATGTCAGCAATGAGGTGTATGCAGGAGGCAGATCCCAAACATGTAGTTTTGTCTGGCGTGCTCGGGGAAAATAGTTATGTTAGGCTTAACCCTGCTTGTACTGTGTCTTAACAATTTACACTTTTTAATATATTTTTTTCTTTGTTTCAGAAATCCTAAAGCAGACAATCAAAGAATATATAAAAATATCAACAATGATGCTTCCCTTAGGATACAAAATCTGTCTGTCTTGGTGAAACAGATTAAATCGTACTATCAGGTAAGTTTTTCATGAGTCGGTTTTCTTTTAATCCTAAAAATAGCGATACAAATGAATAACGTATCTGCCTTAACTTCAGAATTCGTTTTTAGGTTATTTTTTTGCATGTAGAAGAGACATTCCACTTCTTAGTATTTATTTTGGCTTTTATTGACTTAGCTTGACTATGTTTGGCCATTGTGGTCAATATTCTCTGTTTGCCTATGTTTGTAGAATCTGTAACTTTCTCCAGGATTTGCTACATGCCGTAATGGGTCTTGCTGTGCCAGTCATCAATGCTCCCAATGTGTTTGTGCTGTTTATAATAATAGTGGAAATGTCTCTCCTTTTACGAGGTCGGTGTAAATTCGGTGAATATCACACTTTTTGTGTTGTAGATCTGATTTTGATACATTTCCAATAGCCTGGAGTGAGAACTGGTGACTGGGCTGCGCTGTGATTAGGCACCTTTTATAATGTTAAATAAATGATAGCTGAGTAATGACTTCCTTGTCACATGGCTCTGTTGTCATCCTTATTCTCTGCCTGTATTGGCGGCGTTCCAGCATCAGAGCGTTCAGCTCCAACACAATCGCTGTTTCCAGTTTGTTTTTTTACACGTCAGTTGTATCCTTTTTTCCCCATATTTGGATGGGATCACCGCATATTATTTCTAGGTTACTCATTTTTTTTTCTTCCTGTACAGAGATCTTTCAAGCAATTAAATTATTTATTTTTGGCTTATTAAGGTCTGAGTCTTTACATCAGGAAAAATGGGCAGACTACATGTTCCAAATGGTTCTGATTTGCTGTCAAATTCTACAAGAATATTATATTAAGTGGAGTTCCATTTGTACGTAGATCTACAGAGAGATATGGTGCAAATTTTATATTCTTATCTTTAGCGGTTTGGGATCATGCACATATTTGGGCCAAGCAGCTCTACAATGTGTGTTTGTGTGACTATGATGAGGCATTTGTATATTAAATTAATATTTGTAGTCCATTTTGCATGGATTCCAATGCCTTCTACTGCATGAAAAGTGATGAAGGTGTTCTTCAGTTAAAGAAGATTGAAAATGAAACCTTGGTCTAATTTAACCCATCCCCAGCTGCATTTACAGAAAGCAGGAAGCGTTCCTATGTACACGTTTAGCACATGCTCAGCGGCACTCCCGTTCAAGTCAGTGGGAGGTATGGCAGCCAATCATATGTGAGCTGTGAATTGCTGGCATATCTGCGATTGGCTGCTACCATGCCAACTGATTATAATGCTAGTGCTACTGAGCAGCTATGGTGGGAATTAAATGAGAGAGAAATCTTATTTTCAATTTCCAGTAAATAAAGAATACATGTAAAATGCACTAGAGTCCAAAATGCTTAAATACACACACACACACATAAATATAAAATATATAAGTGAGCTTATTATTCCTCATCACTTAGTCGTTACAATAAAAAAAAAATAGTTGCTGGAAATTAGTCTTGGCTAAATATAATTCATACAATAGTTCATTATGTGCACAAAACTGCAAATCCTGAGGCAATTTGCTAAAACGTTACATTGCTTAAACCCCAAGACTTACCGTTTTTTTTATTAAATTTTTTTTTTCTTTTAAGTATCGACTCTGCCGTAGTAGTTAATATCTACAACAGATCCTACAACACTTGTTGAAAGTTTTATTATTTAAACAGGTTACATACAACTCTTGCACCAAGGCTGAGAGTTCAATATTATAGGAGAGGCCGTCGTTTTTGAGTTGGATAAGTGGGTAACGTGTATAGACTATGTGACTGGAGAGGTAAAACTGACCCTGGCACTTTATGGGCCACGGCTGATGTGTCACACACGTGCATCAATACGGTAGAGCTAGTCAGGGCCTGAATGTATTGTAGCATCATGTGATGAGACTATTCCCGACACCTTATTTTGGCCATCTCTTCAATAATAAAGTGCAATAAGGTGGCTTTTATCGAGCTCAATGCCATTCAGCAGCTGCACAGCATCCTGCAAACTATTTCCATTAATATTAATGTCCAAAATCCATTTTTACCGGTAGATGAGAAATGCCAAGGACGCAGCGTGTGAGAGCTACCTAGTGTAGGCACATGGATGAACTGGCATTTATACTCTCTGAGAACTTCATAAACTAGATGTGTAATGGTATATGCGCGTTATGGAGCTGAAGAAAAAATCAGGTTGGCAGTAGAATGGATGAAGGGAAAGGAAAGGTTCGGCTCTCAGTTATATACTGACCACGTGAACAAAATTTAAGGGATCCCTCATTGGAGATAGGATTGAAGACCGCCCAAACCTGCAGAAATAGTTCACAGAAGAGATGGTTCCAGGAAAAGTTCAGATTTTGGAGGTTAATATAGATACAGAATTTGATGGCACATAGGAATCATTCGGCCCATCTAGTCTGCTCATTTGTCCTCTTGGTTTTTGTTTTTTTTGTGATGACAGCTTTTCACCCAATCCAGGCTTTATTTCTTTTGCTTTGTACGCAGATCTAGGATTCCCTTAATTTAAAATTTGCTACGTTTTGGGTTGATTTAAAATTTATTCTCCAGCTTGGTCCTCTCATCCACCATGGCATGTGGCGAAATCCACTTATGTAAATAACCTTTATCTCTGTTAACCGAAATAATAGTTTTTTTTAAAAAATTTTATGTTGGTCAAGATTCATTTGATACATCCTGAATTTAAAATGGGCCACCCTCTCATTTTCATCTGAACCGAATGGCCAGAGAACATAATTTGTTGCTCAAAAAACTGCTTTTGGCAAATTTTTGCTCCACTTGCACATGTCTAGTAATGGAGTATAGAGGATGGTTTGAAGCAGGTGGATATCTGTCCTGGCGAGCATCGTCTTGACCTCTTTGTTTTGTGTGTTACGTGCTGCAGCTAGAAAATTATTGAAGGAAAACAGATTGCGGAAATGCCTTTTTGCCGAGTTGCCCTGGGCAATCTGCTGTTTCAGTGTTCCCTGTAATTTACATTTTTCACTGAATAGTTTCTTTAACGGTTTCGGTTCCCGATTGGCTTCTTAGAGGGAATAGTTACTTGAGCTTTAAAACACTAAGTAGCAAAGGCTCACTCAAAATCATGTTGTGTAGGATACCCTGTGTCAAAAGGATTTGAAACACAGACTGGACATTTAAAAGGGTATCTAATTACAATAATGCCCCCCCAGCCACTGCTGCCACTTACTTTCATGTCTCACACTTTGGGACAGATGGTAATTATTTTTGCTCCTGAAAAAGATTCATAACATAGATTTTCACTTTAGGAGTCCGTACCCTGGCTAAGGAGATCCAATTACTGGATCCTCCAGCCAAATGTAACTGAGATAACAATGGAAACTGTAACTACAGAAGAGAAACAATTTCAAAAGACGTAACTGTGCCGGAGTTCTCTACTCTTACAGAATGCAAACGTGGTCCGTTAGATACTGGTGTTTTTAGAGTTGGTAACAGCAGATTAGTTTAAGTCACTGTTTTTTAAGAAGTTTAAAGGTGCCTAAGATTGTAAGCTCTTGAGCGAGTCCCTCAAAGGACCACCGTTCGTGCCAGGAACTTTGTGTAAAAGTACCATTAGGCTCGATGGCAGCTCACGGGCAAGGTTCCTGGCTTCTGATGTATCTGTATGCATTAATGTATATTATGTAGGTTAACTGCCCAATTTAAATTGTATGGCGCTTGTAATTCATTGGCGCTCTTAACGGAAAGATAATAAACTCCAAACCTTTTAATGGGACTCTCCAGCCACCATATGTCCTGTAATGCATATGATAGCTGTATGGCCCCTTTACATTGCAGGAGATGTTATAGTAACTGCCAGTCAGCTCCAGTACTGGCTCTGTGAATACTGTATAGGCCCCTGTGCGCATGCACAGCAAGCCCTTCCATTGATTTCAGTGAGAATTCTTTCCTGCCCCTGGCTGCTTCGAGAACAGTAGGCAGAGTACATTAAAGTGCGTTCTTTACTGAGGTGTCAGGGACATTACACTGTCCGTTTTAATTTTGTTTTCTAGTAGAGTGAGTAAATAAACTTAGGCAGGTCTTTATTTTATCATTTCCTCTAAAGGTTTATGAAAAAATTTAGCGTTCCCTGAAAAATTATAATTGTGACAAGTAAAAACTATTTCTCTGGAAATGTTATTTCTCCTATAGTTTAGCTTTAAAAGTTCTACATATAGAAAAGTAAGGAAAACCGCCCCTTATGATAAGCAGCTGGTGTTGCTAATGGTGATTTTCAGTCTCCTGGGGTTTTTTGTCATGTGGTGCATGAGCTGACGTATAGAACATATAGAATTAAAAAGACCCTTGGAAAGCAGTCTGGTACCATCTTACAAATAGCTTTTCTGCTTTTAAGAACTATAATTAATATATATTCAATTAGTTTTACTCTAACATGTCTTCGATACCAAAAGTTAAATAATTAAATCAAGATGTTCAAAGGAAAACAATAAAATCTTTGTTTTTTGTTATAAACGCTATCCTTTTTATTGATCGACACCCTTACTCACAGATTAGAAGATGTCGTATCCTTTGGCTCTGTTGATAAAGGATATGATTCTGCAAAATCAAAGCACCCGGCCAGTTCTGTGGTTATGGCCTGAGGAAATGAGTTCAGTCACGACTGTTTGAGTAAGACCTCTGCCCCTCATCCCAGCAAAACCTGTTTTCAAAAAAAAAAAGTTACATTGTTACAGAAAGGGCCGCAGACAGAGTCCCTGAGCTGATTTATAATCGGCATTTCCAGAGCAAAATTCTAGAGAGATTATTATAATTGGAGATAATTCCAGAATTGTTGGTTATGGCAAACAAAACAGCTTCTGGAAAAAAATAAAACCAAGCTATATTTTACTGGAATTAATTTTTTTTCATAGTGTCTGATTAAAAATAGTTTCTGTTTTGTTTTTTTTTAGGGTATCTGTTAACCACTATTTACTAAATTCTTAAAGCTGAGCTCCCACCAAGTTTTTGGTTACTACTAACTAAAGATTATGTAAAAGTAAATATTGTGCTGTTTTTTTTTTTGTCTAGTTTTTATATAATGTTGCGGCTGCATGTATGTGTTCTAGCTGTGTATGACTGATTGCCGTGACTCCTTATCATAATGCCTGTTGTAAACAAGAGGATAGCTCACCACCCAGCTGGACGCTGACTAAAGTCTGTGAAAGGACGGACTTCATTAGCATTGCTGTAAAGAATCCACTCAGTGTGGTGATTGTTTGTTGCAAAACACTGAAAATGTCACATGACTGACAACAATGGCGGCCTCCAGGTCTGCGGATAAAGGAAGTTTATTGGAGTAAAATGAAATAAAACCGGGTTTCTATCAATGCTAACCTACTTTACCGTATGCAGAGCTGGGCTTAATGCCCAAGGAAAAAACTATTTTCCATGGGACTTGCATTTTTTCATAGGCATTCAACTAATAAGTTATGACCAGCAGGGGCTTGTGGTGTTTTGAGGGCTACGTAGGTTTCATGTGTAGCATATTACTAGGGAGCCAAAGCTGCAGTAGGTGGCATGATATCGCACTCCAAAACAAGCCTTAGGTAAAGGGACTAGGCCTTCACTACCTAATGGAGCATTTGCTAGCCTTATAAAAAAAAATATATTAAATATTAGAAATCCACCAAAGCACGGACACTGCACACCTCTTCAATAAAATAGTAATTTTATTCCAGCGAAGCCCAATCCCGGGATTTTGTTCTTAAATATTGTAATGGCCGTCCGTTTTTTTTGACTTGACGGCTAGCACACTGGGAGTGCGTGGTGGTCACTTTCTGTGAGGGTACCTAAATATGTTGGGCCTCTGGAGAAGCATGGCACCGTATGGCATAAGACTGTATGCTTCAATTTCTATATATACGTATTTTTTATATTCTGAGGTTCTTCACTTCCCTTGTGTGTCACGCACTCTTCCGAACAGATGTGTACAATTTTTTTTACGGATAAGTTGCAAATAGCACTGCACAAGCTTCTAAGTTGCATGTTTGACGCTACTAAACTTTAATATGGACAGGATTTTTTTACATGCTTGGACTTCGATGAGGACTTGAGTTTTTAAGTTAGATGCTTGCAGTGCAAGCAGAGAGCATTAAGAAATAAAATGGTTGTTCAGCAATTTCTTATATCCTTCAAAGGAATTTTAAGCTGCCTTAACTTTTGCCCTGTAAGCAGTCATTGGGTATTACGGCGCCATGCATGCGATGAGGTTACCACAAGGGAATAATCTCCATTACAAAGGGAGACCTCTTCTTGAGGACATATACAATTCTGAATTTGCCAGTGACCTTTAAAAAATACACCATTTCAGTTTCATAATTAAGTTTATTTAACCCTGCCGGGGGGCAGTTGGCTATAGATAGATATAGGGGAAGAGGGGCTTACACTTACATAGGGAAATGTATACACACATTCGTATATTTTGTAGGCTGTGTTAAGCTATTTATAGATGCCTAGCTTAGGGAAACTGTACATCAAATCACATAAAACAATTTGAAAAAGGACATAAACCCCCCTCTGTTATTTCCCTATAAATGGCACTCCAAATATTTTTTCTCTGTAAATTTTGGATAAACAGTTAAGCGGTATACAGGTAAAACCTTAACTCATAGGGCTGAATTTTGAAACTCTGATTTAGAGCGTGACGTTTTAATGTCATTTCAATCATACAAATAAATCGCATACAAATTGCTAGTTGAATGGACTCCATGCTAATGAAACAAGGTACACTTCTTCTTCATGATCAGTAGCACTCTTGTTGAAGCCACTAAAGCAGCAGCCATCACATGTTCAGCTGTCATAAATGTGATTGGCAGCTGCTACTCCTATTGACTAGAATGTGAGTTCTGCTGAGCATGTGCAAGAAGCATACTGAGGTACGCTCCCTGATTTTATAGATGCAGCTGGGGGGGAGTTGAGTAAGACAGAAGCGCTCCTGTAACTAAAGAATGCCTGCATCAATTTATGTATCTAATAAATGGGTGGATTCATTATGCATTTAACATGAAAATCAGATTGGAGGGTTCCTTTCAATAATTGTTCTTACTGTTCTTATATTTAATTAGCAATAAACAGAATGTGTTAATGTGCCAGTCCGTAATGTGAAAGCAGATCTACAATTACATTGAATTTAATTTTCAATCAAAGCTGTTTCATACAGTAGATCGATGTAAAGAGCTACAAACTTGACTTTGCTATGTAAGTTTTCGTTCTGTGTTGGGGTTTTTTCTCTCTCCCATAACCTGCTAAGAAAAATAAAAACAGTCCCTCAACAGACCTTTGTTTTTCGTTAAGCTTGTTAGACAAGCTGATTCATAGATCTTGACTATCAGGACACACAGGGGTCTCACACTTTTGGAGTGAGATGTCTACTGATAATGTCAGTAAAAGACAGCAAAACCTCTAAACAAAGATGTCCGGTTTGATTATCATAAAGTGAAAGACTGTACTGATCACGTTCCTTTTTTTTTATTTTTTTTTTTTCTTCTTTTTTCACCTTCTCAGCAATCAAAAAACACATGGTTGACCAAAACTAACAGTCATTCTTTGTTGTTATACTTGGTATCTGGTCTTCGAGGAGAAGTTTGAGCATTTGATCATAGAACTTAATACATAGAATGGCATAAGGCAGCTGTCCTGTGGTTTTAGTGGTAATAGTGCTCTTTTGTATGTCAGCGGTTCTACCCCTACAAGTTCCCTTATCCACAAGCCAAGGGCGAATGTGTGACATTTATTATAATTGAGACAAAGGGAGAACCCAGGTGGCAAGCTCAATCAAAACCCTGCTTGTCATCGATCTAGAAATTAACATGTAAGATTCTCTGGCATTTCCTGCAACAGAAAGCGTTGAATGGCTTGTGTTTATACATTCAGTCCTTTTAGTGAAAAAACATCCTTTTTCATATATGTTTATTAAACTTATTCTGCACTGAGAGAATTTGTGTTTATTTTCTGCAGTTAGATTTTAACCCAAAGACATGGAAAATGAAAACTTTGTTCACAGGATATAGATAGATCTTTCAAAGTTTTTAGAATTTCATTCAATTTTAAGCTGTAACCTGTAAAAATGAATTGCTGTATTTTTATACGCTCATATCTGCATGTACGATAACAGGGCTGACTTTTCAAGTCGTCAATTGGTCATACTTGTTTGCATGTGCTATATTATAATATAAATTATATATGTTATGTGTAAGACTTGTATAACGATATCCATGGAAATAATTTTAGTACCCCTCTTAATCATTCATCATGTTCGACAATAGCCATAGCAACTGTATGGGCCACTTATTTTTTTTTCCTCCCATTTTTTAAGAATGTACCCAGAGTACTTATGCATTCTCCTTTCCTGGGGTTGTCCGGAACAATAAACTGTCCCTTTAGTTTAGAGTTAGACACATCTGTGATCAGTATAGCTTTTTGTTTGCTAGGGAAACTATCTACAATGTTTTACATTCAATATCCTGTTAAAATAAAAAAACAAAACAAAAAACACTAATTCTTTGTGTAACTGTGTCCTTTTTCGCCACAGGAATCTTTGCAACAGTTGATCATGATGACTTTGCCAAACATTCTAATCATTGGCAAGAATCCGTTTTCTGGTAAGTGGCTTAGTATTACCCAAAGTCCCTAAAATTGGATCTAGCACACAAATGAATAATGCATACTTAAAAGGAAGATGTGATGGTGATTACAATATTTGTGCCTTAACCCTGTGACCTATTGACAGTTATATTCTTTGCCAGAAAAAATAAAGAATTCATATATTCTTAAAAGTAGGTTTGTTTGCCCATTCTACTGTCATTCGAATAGCAGTGTGGCAAGCAGCGTTTATTCATAGAAATGCAAAGTGTTATTCCTAAGTAGCTTTATTTCTGTTTGGCAGAGCAAGGTACTGAAGAAATGAAAAAACTTCTCCTTCTATTGCTGGGTTGTGCAGTCCAGGTAGGTTCCTGATTCTTTACGTTGTACTCATGAGTCACCCGGTTTTCTGAAATATTTATGTGATAAATGTTGTGTTCTATAGTTTGATCGCATAATACTAAAGCATCCTTGTATGCATTCGTACGCGAGATCTCAGTGAACTATTTTTTTTTGTTAAGGGGATCGCAGCTTTCATGATCCTTGGCCCCTTTGTCCTTCAGAAAGGGGAAGCAGGGCTCCCGCTGTCCCCTAAGCTTGTGTTCACTACATGTCCGAAAAAAATCCACTAACTGGGACATTACATCAAATCTTATTGCTCCACGTTACTCAGACCTGGGGGGGACCACAAGAATGGGGGGATAATGTCACGGACGTTATGGGAGATGGACCTGAAAGGCTTAAGAGAAACCAGGCTCTTCCCAAGAGTCCGGAACACCACCCTTATCCAGACCGGTTCACCTCATCCCCCTCAGTTACTCGCTGCCACCACAAAGTTATAAAAATACCTAAGGAGGCTTTGGTAACCCCCCTATTCTGCTCCAGCTATAGAAAACCCCAATTTAGCCTAAAATCTATAATGTCCATATTAGAAAAAATGGTGACATGATACAAGCTGCTATTCACCTACACTAAGAGTTCAAGATTAGAGCACAAACAAAACTGATCAAAAATAATGATATGAGGACATACAAAATAGGGTTGAAGTAAACAAGCACTAAACACAAAAACTATACCGTACCAAAGTAAAATAATCTGCGGCAATGACCAGATGTTAGTCTCTTGTCAAAAGAAATTCAGTAACTTGTGTTTTATAGGAATGCCCTTTCTCTAGCAGAACGTCTGTTTGGTGTCACATGGGGGGAGTGTGTGGCGCAGGCACTTTACGACACTCTTAATGAGTTAATACATAAAAATCTAACGGCAAACGATTGCCTGATATTTTAAAATGTCATATTTTGGTTGTTATGACATCTTGTGTGTTAATAGCTTTGGGTTGATCACCTCTCTCAGATTATAACGAACATATAGGTACAAAACATCTACCTGACAGTGGGACTTTTTTTTCTATTGCCCAGGCCTCATTTGACCCCCTCTAGCCATGTTTCCCATCTTCTGGAGGGCACTCGTGTTATGAGTCTACTATTAACAGGGCTGGACTGGGGGGAAAAGGCAGGCCTTTAAATAGTAGGACACCAGCTTACTGATGTGACGCCCGCGCGCTGTGAGAGGAAACTCTTTTGCCGCCCAGGGTAAGCAGGGACCTGTGATGGAAAAGAGTGTTTCCTCACACAGCGCATAGCTGCGGGATCGCGTTAGGCGGCCATTGTTCTGTATCGATACCTGTGTGACCGTGGTGCTGCATGGCCAGCTCACCGGGAAATATCCCCGGTAGGCCAGTCCGACCCTAATTATTAAAACCTAATATTTTTAACATCAGAACTATGAGGATAGCTAGGAGCTGTGTCCCCTGTGTGACTCTAGTGCCCAGTCCTCGTAGGAATTTATGGCACCCTGGACAGGTTATCTGGCATCTTTTGAAGATACCCTGCTTTGGTGCTCTTCATGTTTCAGTCACTTTATGGTGGGGTTTGGACAGGTTTCTAGAGAACGTTTATGACGGGATCTGCACAAAGAAAAGTTAGATTTTCTGGTTTTGCAAGATGCCTTATTAACCCTTCCTGTAGCCTTATGGCAACTTTTAATGATCACAAATGGTTTGAAGCGAAACGTGCTCTGCTCATATAAGAAGCTGTGTTTGCTATTACTACCATCTTGGTAATTTTTATTGTGTATTAAACCTGGCTTTGCAAATTTATGTAGCATTTAGGAGCCTTTTTGTATTTTTATAGGTACCCGGAGGATATATAGCTATATATCCATAATCCATTTCCCATAGAAAATGGCACAAAAATCTAGAATTTAGGAACCAAAACTCTTTGGGCACCTGGTATTTTATCAATCACTAATATTAGAAATGACGGCTTGTAAAGGACCAACTGCAGCCCTGCACCACTGCCATTTAATCTGTCACATTCCCCTATGACTTCTGATTCTTAGAATTATTCCTCCCCATTTATCTATTCCACTAACTTCTTGACGGCTTCAGGCATGATTCAGAACCTTATAGATATATAAGGTTTACATAAATCCATCACCCTTTGTGAAAAACAAAACCTGTATACTATATACATTTTTTCTGTTCTAATATAGAATTTTACTTTATTGTCATTGTTTTTGTGTTAGTGTGAAAGAAAAGAAGAGTTCATTGAAAAAATACAGGATTTGGATTTTGATACGAAAGCAGCTGTGGCATCCCATATCCAAGAGGTATTTAAGTAGATACATTTTAGATTGATTATTACTTTGATAAGTTGCTATACTGAAAATGCAAGAGTGATTGGGGAAACCCTTTTCTTCAGGCAACATTTCCGTTATGCCTTTGCCCAGGATATTAACAATAATTCTGTGTATTGATAAATCCATCTCCGATTATTCATTATTCTGCATACCAACAGCTAAATAGTATATTTTACTCAAGATATGCTGATGTTACTGCATTTAATTCATCCTATAAGAATGAGAATGGCTCTTCAAATTTTATTATTTTTAAACCAATTCGCATGTATTTTTTTCCCCGTAAGGTAACACACAATCAGGAAAATGTATTTGATCTGCAATTAACGGACACGGCTGATTTGTCCCAAGAGGATCTGCTGTCCCTCCTGAAAAGCACCAGTTTCCATTTAAAAAGACTTGTCAATGAACGAGATGACCAGTCAGAGGTATGACCGTTTTCATTTTAGTGTAATGTCACATACTTCTCTTTAAGTTTTAGAGATTTTCTCCATGAACAATAGTTTTCATGTTTGAACATAGGTGGGTTTATAAGGCATGTATGTATGTATTTTTAAGCTTGTGCTTAAGAAATTAACGTCAGTCTTGTCCAGTGCTTATAAATGCTATTTTTATGAATTATTGGTTTATCAAGCACTATTGTTTCTGTCTGCCATAGTGTCTGTGAACGCACATAAAAGACAAGTTCTTGGTTTCTCTTATACACTCTCGTAGCTGTAGCCTAATGATGTGGATGAAGGGCATGCCACTCAAATGTTTTACTTTGGTAAACATTGAATTATTTTATTGTATGGCCCATGCTTGCTTAGTATCCCCTTTTTTTCATGCTTGATAAGTGTCTATACAGCCCCCCTCAAGTCATAAGGTGCTATTTTATGAGATCAGTCATTTAATAGCATTGTGACCTCAAACCAAAGTTTCAGGAAAAAAAAATGTTGTCCTGCACTGTTCTCCATATGTACTACGAGTCCGGCGAGCGTTAAAGACCTGTTGGTTGGTTAAGCAGATTTGGATGTCTACAAAGCTTTGTCTTGTCGCATAGCGGCTGTTAATCTGATTCACGGCTGTGAAAGGCCTTGCGAGTTCTTGCCGAAGTATTTGATGAATCGCTGCAAGCAGCCGTGAAGTGCTAGTGCTGGGAGAGGCAGGATTTGATAACAGGCTGAATAGTTATTTCAGGGTGACAGATAATTTATTTACAGCGTGATTTCACAGATCCTTGTTATGTCTCCAAAAGGAAGTGTCATGAACAATGAAACATATCCACGTGCTATTAAGCTTCCAGTTCGTTTGATAGTTGGCTTTGCATGCTTTGTGATATAGCCAAAGTAGATTATATAAATGTAAGGCTAATGGTGAACTTTGGTGATTTTTCCTGCACAAAGGACTGAGGGTGATTAAACTGGTTAGATTTAGCTATTTTAGATGATAGGGCCATCTTCACCCTTCTTGCAGGAAACGCTCATTGGGGTTGACACCTCATAATGTGTATTTAAGTCAGTAAATGTGCGGTTTCATCTCACCTACAGATTTATTTAGCAAATCATGCATGTGGGTGCTTTTAGGATAGGCTTCACGAAATTCTGCTTAAGAGCAACTATCGGCTGGGATTTGCACAAAATGTCCATTCTGGCCTGATGTCTTCTGACGGTCCTCTGGCCAGAGGTGCACGATCTCTACTGATTGTAATAACTTCTGAATCCCGGCTCATTACTTTTTTCATAGACTATTATCGAGCTGACGGAGGAGAGGGACTCTCTTCACTTCGCACCTCTGCCTACATGCGCGCAATCTCCCTCCGGGTCCCCGGGTATGAGGCGTACGGAGAGCAGACAGCACCTGTCCGTGGAGCTGGCAGATGCCAAAGCTAAAATAAGACGGCTGAGGCAGGAGCTGTGAGTATCAACCATGTCGAGTTCAAAATCTCAAGTGTTTCTAATTTTGAAAGATGGAAGCAGCTCTTCACGGCATTGTATTGTATTATTTGATTTTTGTAATTTTTAATTTACTGGAGGTCAATGGGTTTTGCAATTCTTTTTATATGTAGTTTAGATGAAAAACACTGTTATTGTACAGGAACTGGGTTTGGGGCATATCAACATGGTCTACTCCTCTATTACCTTTAAATAAAGACTTTTCAATACAGGGTTTGCAAAAAATTCACATAAATCTGTGATTGACATCCTCAACCCCTTTCAGTGCGTCGAGTGATTTTCTTAGGGGACTTTATTTTACAGAGAGAGGTTTGGTTCACTTTTTCCAGTTTTAGCATTAACTGTCATATCCTGCATCTATTTTAGGATCCTTTGGGTTTGTCTAGTTTATTTTTTTTTCTTTTCCCATGCAACATGTAAAACAGAGTTAGACAGATTATTGGATTGTCATCTTTCGCTCTTGTTTATGTACTTGTGTTTAACATTGGGTTCGTGATAGAAGCAAAATTGAGTTCTAGCCTTACATAGCCTATAGATTTTTGATTTATTTATTTTTTTGACAGTAAGATAACCCTAATATTTAAGGTGTGTGGCTGGAGGAGAGTTCAGGGGCACAACGACAAAAAAGCAATTCATCTTATCTGATGAACGACCTTGTAGTCCTGCAAAGTGTCATGAGGAGCCCACATGGGAGCTGTAGGACAGCAAGGCTTATGGAATGCAGACACTTAAGAGGAATGTAAAATCCTGGTAACCAAGATGAACGGGGCACTAGGTTAATCCTACTGTGATAGACCTAAAATATCCTGACTGTATCTATGGATACAGTGAGGAAATGTAAATATGCAGGGGATAGGCATAAGGCTATTCTGAATCTAAAGACAACATTAAGGACTGATTGATTAAGGTTAGGGTCTTTAACCCCTTAATGACAATTGCCGGTCCTGGCACGGCACGGAAAAGCATGTGCTTTACGACAATTGACGTGCCAGGACCGGCACGTCTTTAAACGGGTGCAGAAAGCGATCTACTATCGCTTTCTGCACCCAAAAAGCGTTGCTGAATGCCTCGACCTCGAGGCATTCAGCAACGCCGCGATCGGCACGAAGGGGCCATCTCTGGCCCCTCCACGGGGCGTCAACATCCGCCATACTTTGTATGGCGGCGGACGCCCGTTTTAAAAGCGTTTAGGAGGCGATCGACGATCGCCTCCTAAACTTAAATGGTGTCGCTGGAATGCCTCGATCAGGAGGCATCCAGCGACACCAAACACTAACCTTTTGATGGGCTGTGACCGCTCCGGAGAGCGGTCACAGCCGCAGCTACCGGCAATCTTCGCCATCAAGGAAGATGGCCGCCGTCCTGTAACAGGAACCAACAAATTTTAAAATTTAGCTAGATGGTCCAGACCATCTAGAGAACTTTGGCTCCACTTGCAGGTTGAATACAGGTACTGCATTCACCATGCAAGTCAATGGAGCCCAGCTTTCTAATCACAGTGTGATTAGTAAAAATAAATTAAAAAATAAAATAAAATTAATAATAATTAGAAAAAAATAGTAAAAAAACAGTAAAATGTAAAAATCATTTCCCACTGATGTCACTATCAGGGGAACCTCCAAGTTGAAAAAAAATGTTAAATTTTTTTTTAAAAAAAATAAAAAAAAAAATATATATATATAAAAAATATATTTTTGTGAGCAAGTCCTAAAGTTAGCATATTAGCTTAAAACAATTCTCGCATGGAAAGAGTTAAAATACTGGCATATTAAATGCCCGTGGGGTGTCTACTTTTAAAAAATGTATGATTTGATGGGGTAAATTGAATGGGCCAGGTTCAACAAGGTCCCAATTAACACGGGGGGAAGGATGGCCACACATCTAATTTCCAATTAGAAAAATGCACACGTACCAAATGTGGCCTTTTAGTTCCCCCAAAAAATGACACACCCATGCATGTGGGGTATCACTGCACTCAGGAGATGTTGCTGAACACATTATGGGGTGTCGTGTGACAGCGGCATAAACCAGGAGCTGTAAATTCATACATAAAGTAGGTGTGTGGGGGAAAAATACACACACAAAAATATTACTGCAAACTTTGAAAAAATGCTGGTGGTAAAATGTGTGCATGCAAAGAGTTAAAATACCAGCATTTAAAATACCCTGTGGTGTCTAGTTTTGAAAAATATATGGTTTTGTTGGGCACACTGAAATGGCCCGGCTCAAAGATGTACCAAATAGGGCATGGGCAGTGGATCTAAATGCCAAAGTTCAACATTGAAAAAAGCGCATGCCCCAAATGTGGCCCTTTTGCCCCAAAACAGCCAGGCAAAATCATTCATGTGGGGTATCACTCCGCTCAGGAGATGTTGCTGAACACATATTGGGGTGTTTTGTGATAGTGACATAAACGAGAACATTTTAATTCATACCTGAATTAAAATGTGTGTGGAAAACCAAATGCAAAAAAATGACTACCACAAAGTTTGACAAAGACTGGTGGTAGATATGGTGCATGGAAAGAGTTAAAATACTAGCATTTGAAATACCCTGGGGTGTCTAGTTTTCAAAAATATATGGGTTTATTGGGCACACTGAAATGGCCCGGCTCAAAGATGTACCAAATAGGGCATGGGCAGTGGATCCCCAAATGCCAAAGTTCAACATTGAAAAATGCGCATGCCCCAAATGTGGCCCTTTTGCCCCCAAACAGCCAGGCAAAATCATTCATGTGGGGTATCGCTGTGCTCAGGAGATGTTGCTGAACACATATTGGGGTGTTTTGTGATAGTGACATAAACGAGAACATTTTAATTCATACCTGAAGTAAAATGTGTATGACAAAATAAATGCAAAAAAATGACTACCATAAAGTTTGACAAAGACTGGTGGTAGATATGGTGCATGGAAAGAGTTAAAATACTAGCATTTGGAATACCCTGGGCTGTCTAGTTTTCAAAAATATATGACTTGATGGGGTAAATTGCATTGGCCGGGTTCAAAGATACCCGAAATGGCACAAGGGGGGAAGAATTACCAGATTTGGAAAAAATGGCTTTGAAATAGCAAAACGCTACCTGTACTTATTGCCCCATAATGGGTAGAAAAAAGCAAAAAAACATAAAAACATTGGGTATTTCTAAACTCAGGACAAATAGTAGAATCTATTTAGCAGGTTTTTTCATTACCTTTTATAGATTAGTAAAAGATTTTTCAACTAAAAGTTAGAAACAGTCATTTTTTTCTAAATTTTTCACCATATTTTATAATTTTTTTAATAGTAAATAATATGATACAATCAAAACAATGTCATCTAAAGAAAGCCCTTCTTGTCCTGAAAAAAACAATATCTAATGTGTGTGGGTTCAGTAAACGGGAAAGAAGAAAATTACAGCTAAACACAAGCAGCGCAGAAATGTTAAAAAGGCCATTGTCACAAAGGGTACAAAAAGTAAAATCAGCCTTTGTCTCGAAGGGGTTAAATCTGGAAAATGGGTAGACCAGATGTCTCTGGTGCCGCCTTCCCATAATAAACCTCCTATAGAATATGATGGCACGATATAAAACAATAACTTTATCTGACAGCTTGGAGATGCAGAAATAGTAAGATGGGCTTTGACTTTCCTGTTAAAGTCACATAAAATGAATCAAGCTTACTGTATAAGAACCTTTCACCATCTGCAATATTCCCTAATGACCACCCAACACACCGTCCCAGCCATAACACTGCAAGTGGCATATGTGAGAATTGGAAAAGATTCCCAAGCCAGCTTGGTGACTTACACCTAAACAGAGAGAGGGGCATCCGACAAATTCTAAAGTATATGTAGTGTAATGTAATATATATATATATATATATATTTGGTTGTACTTTCCAGATATTTGGAGATATATCATAATTCCACCTTTGCCAGATAGTGATACATATGATTTGGGGGTTGAGGAAACGGATCATAATGACTTAATACATATAAAATATGTAACTTCTTCAAATGTGCAATTAAAAATAATTATAGGCTGCACTGTACAATAGTAAATATGATCCTAGCATTACTGTTTACAAACGGTTTCCCTAAAATTTAGAATTGGAACTGAAACAGCGTTATTTGTAAAATATTCAATTGTAATTAAAAGAAAATACCATTTTTTTCATTGTTGTCCTGGTATATAAGCCACCCAGAAAAATCTATGTAATTTTTTTTTTTATTTTTTTTGATAACATAGCCGGGTTATCGCCTTTATCTTGTTGGGGCTTGTTTTCATGGTACTGACATCCAGTAGGAAGATCTAGGTTATAATGAAGATTCTTATGAAATGATTCTTATTGAAATACTAAAATCATTATAATAGATTTTCTTATAGTAAAATGTAGGGCTGCAACTAACGATTATTTTAATAATCGATTAGTTGGCCGATTATTTTTTCGATTAATCGGATAAAAAAAAAACAATATGCAAATTTTTCGTTTATTTAAAATAATTTAATGAACTGGATGTTAAAAAACAACTTACAATGTACATTAACATTCTTATTTTGTTATGATGTAATAAAAAACAATATTTTCAAAGTACAAGAACCCAAACACAATATTTATGAAACAAAATAACCCCAAACATTCTGAAAAGAGGTGGACTATTACTGTTCAAGAAACTTTGCCCCAGCCCTGGCACTTTGCACCCAGCAATTTGCACCCAGCACTTTGCCCCAGCACTTTGCACTTTCCACCCAGCACTTTGCCCCCAGCACTTTGCACCCAGCCCTGGCACTTTGCACCCAGCACTTTGCACCCAGCACTTTGCCCCAGCCCTGGCACTTTGCATCCAGCACTTTGCACCCAGCACTCAGCACTTTTGCACCAGCACTTTGCACTTTGCACCCAGCCCTGGCACTTTGCACCCAGCACTTTGTACTCAGCACTTTGCACCCAGCACTTTGCCCCAGCCCTGGCACTTTGCACCCAGCACTTTGCACCCAGCCCTGGCACTTTGCAGCCAGCCCTGGCACTTTGCACCCAGCACTGGCACTTTGCACCCAGCACTTTGCACTGTGCCCCTGCACCAAGTCTCCAACTCTGCCCTGCACCCAGCCCTGCCCCCACACTCTGCCCTGCACCCACTCTGCCCTGCACCCACTCTGCCCTGCACCCACACTCACACCCTGCCCTGCATCCCCACCCCCACTCTGCCCTGCACCCAGTCTCCCACTCTGCCCTGCACCCACACTCACACCCTGCATCCCCACCCCCACTCTGCCCTGCACCCAGTCTCCTGCCCTGCACCCCCACTCACACCCTGCCCTGCATCCCCTGAAACCCCACCCCCACCCCGCCGTGGACCCCCACCCCCGCGAATCGCTCTGTGCGAATGGAGCCACTCGCACAGAGCGAACCGCTCTGTGCGAATGGAGCCACTCGCACAGAGCGAACCGCTCTGTGCGAGTGGAGCCGCTCTGTGCGAGTGCGAGTTCCGGAGGTAAGTATTCTTCATGTCTATGTGCACAGATCGCACAGAGCCACTCGCACAGAGCGAATCGCTCTGTGCGAGTGGCTCCATTCGCACAGAGCGATTCGCTCTGTGCGAGTGGCTCCATTCGCACAGAGCGATTCGCTCTGTGCGAGTGGCTCTGTGCGATCTGTGCACATAGACATGAAGAATACTTACCTCCGGAACGCGTCACATCCGTCACGTAGTTAAAAGAAGGCGGAGACTGCAGAGCGTGTAGCAGAAGCGGGGAACGCTCGCGGAGGTAAGTAAAAGGAGCCGAGTGCTCCAACAACGAATCGATCACTCGATTAATCGATAACGGAAATCGGCGACAACGATTTCCGTTATCGATTATTATCGATTTTATCGATTCGTTGTTTCAGCCCTAGTAAAATGTAGAGCTACTAATTTTATTTATGCTATACATTTGATTATTTTATTTCAGATTAGAATGCAGCCATTTACTATTCATATATTGTGGGTTTGTGTATTTTGAGACCGATCTCGAATGAGAAATCAACCTATGTTAAAACAAATATGTAAACCAATTAAGTCCGTTGACTTGATGAGAAAACTGGGAGGACGTTGAACACATCTGCTAAATTGCATCTACCCTCCCAATTCCTTGGTATCGCTGATGTAACCAGGAATTGTATCATCCAATACTATGTAGGTTCACGGAGTCGCGTTTCACTAGGGGACTATTTTAATACCTATTTAAATTTCAGAAGTTAATAAAATAGTAGTTTGTGGGGAAAAATCATACTAATGCGACTTGTAGGGGCAAAATTGGAAACATATGTCTAGTCTACTGGTTTTTCCAGAATAAAAAGGAAAATAAAATTTGTAATGCAGAAAGCAAACCTGGGAATGTTCGGTACATCGGTTTTAGGGTCTTTGCTCAAACAGCTCAGGTGTCAGATGGACAGAACGTGTGACCCAACTTTCACCCAACTGTCACCAGAAGACATTTTTTTTTTCCGGGGGGCCTCATTTTGTGATTCTCTTTCTGCTCGGAGAGACCGCCCAATACATTCTGCACACAGCTGCACTGTAGAAATTGGCTTAAAGATTGCAGTTATTACTTTGATTGGCACTTAATAGATAGTCTAAACATTATATGCCAGTGTGCTCCTCTAATTTGGTTCGGTCCTTCTCAGTCTGGGGATAAAAACCTCTAATTAGAAATCTTAACGACTGCAGGAGCTTGCATGCTATTATAAGCGCACCCTTTCTGTACGAGCCGCCGCTCTAGCATTGTGCGCTCCAATTAGTTGCCATCATTTAGTTGCCATCATTTTTTAAAGGAAGTGAAGGAGTTAGCTTTGCAATCAGCCCCCCGTAGTTGGTCTGCAGAATGAATATCAAATAAGCGCATTGTTTGTTCGGTTGAAGTCAGGATCTGATTAATGTACAGCGCCGTGCTTCCTGTGCTGTAATGAAACAAGTCTGTCCACAGCTCTTACATTTGACACTCTAGTTCTATTCAGTCTAGAAATGTGTGGTCTCTCTCTTAATTTGAGAAACTTGTTCATAGAATAAGATGGTTCTGGAATCCTTTGTGAGGTTCTATACATCAATGGATGACACTTTTCTAGTGCCACATTATTGTATTATATACGGTCAAAGCCACATCCTTTTGTTTTCTGAGATGGGTAAATAAGTGGAACAGTCTCCAAGCAGAGGTGGTAGTGGTTAATAGATTGAAGGCGTTTAAACATGCATGTGATAGACATATAACTGTCCTGAATCTAAGTCAAGGCCAACAACTGATTACGTTTTGTCCATTTCCCTGCTGTAAAAACCTCAAGCTACGTTGGCCAAATGGTTCTCATCTACTGCCAAGTTCTATATTTCTAGTTACTGATCTTCTTGCCTCCTGAAGTGTAGCTGCATAGCTACTTAATATTTGTCAACATAATGTTAAATTATACATGAGTGCCTTAACTAGGATCCCACCCTACATGAACATTACATGCGCTTCTGGAAGGGGGAGCAGGGAATCTTTTCTGGCACTTGGTGCATGGTCAACCTGGACGTTCATCCATGGTAAACTCTTTGGGACTGGCCCTTCACGAAGCTGAAAACGCCTAAACTTGCCTGCTGCTTACTGTCTTACCGATCCGTCACGTTTACCCTGTCCTATGTTTTTTGTATATTGTTTGTATCTTAACCTTACGTAAATATCATTATTCTCTCCATTTTCTAGAGAAGAAAAAACTGAACATTTCTTGGACAGTAAACAGGAAGCTGGACAGCTGGAAGCCGAGTTAAAGCGACTACAACAGGAAGTTAGTATTTTGGGATTTTTTTTATTTTTTTTACCATTGCGTATCCCATTTTTGTGTAGAATATTATGTTTTCCAAATGTGTTACATTAGAAAACATACAAAGTTATCTACTTTGCTTTAAAAAAGGAGTGATTTAATCTCAATGATCTCATGTGTGTGCTCTCTCTTTAAATCCCCAGAATATGAATTTGCTCGCAGATGCTAGGTCTGCTAGGGTATACCGAGATGAACTAGATGCACTCAGGGAAAAGGCGATCCGAGTTGACAAGCTCGAAAGCGAAGTGAGCCGGTACAAAGAGCGAATGCATGACATTGAATTCTACAAGGCCAGGGTGGAGGTGAGTGGGGAAAAGATGAAACCGTTATGTATTCCAAGGTTACGTGGAAAAGGTTGTGAGTTCAGTTTAGCTGAAATCTATGTAGAATATTAAAAAAAAAAAAAAAAAAAAATGTTAGGACCCTCCTTATATGAAGACTTTGTATCTATAAGTAATTAAATGAAGTGATCATGTGATCTGTTTGAGACAATGTTTCTCATTTAGTCAATATGTATTTTGACATTTCTTGGTTTTCTTAACACGTCGCCCACAATAAATGTTTTTATTTTAAATCTGATAACCTTTTCATAACGTAATTTTATGTAGGAATTAAAAGAAGACAATCAAGTGCTTTTAGAAACCAAAACAATGTTAGAAGACCAGCTGGAAGGGGCCAGAGCTCGCTCTGATAAACTACATGAGCTGGAGAAAGAAAACTTACAACTTAAAGCCAAATTCCATGACATGGAGACGGTAAGAGTTGTCAGAAATTCTAAATATAGTCAGGAAATGGTCGTAATATGCCCTTTTTGTGATATTTTGTAGTGTTTTGCTACAATATGAAATTTTAGTTCTTTTTGGAGCATAATTTGTTGGCAATAAAAGTTGTTGTTATTGTTTCTTGACAAAAGCAACTGAAATATATGTGAAAACATAACACGGGAGTTGTTTGCTTCTCTGGTTTAATGGAGAGAGGGTTTCATTATCGATTCATTAAAAATCTTTTTGGAAAAGGAATGTTGGAGGAAAAATACTTCTTTTTATTACCTAAAGACCGGGAATCACAGATGACAGTGGTACCAACTTTCTGTACTGGTTTCTCTGATCAAGAGGGAGCAGGTCCAGCCGGGTGGCCTAGGAATATAGGGCCCCAGTAATATAGCATATTCATTTGCAGTATTAAAACTGAGCAAAAGTGTATTTCACTTCATATTTTTCTGATAAACATCCTTTATATGCAGCCATATGTTGCCATTGTATATAGTTGCATTATTTGTGTGACATTCTGTACACAAGCACCACACTGGGCTGATAGTTTGTGGCAGTGCCGATGAAGTCCTTTAGTCAATGTACATGGTGTCTGTCTAGTATGTTGGGCTAGGATAACAGCTAGAAAATATATAGATACCAAAACATTGCATTAGTAAAAGCTAACATTATAAAATAGGTTTTACTTATATTTAAAAAAAAAATGTGAAGCATTGTTTTTACGTTTTTGTCTGTTTTTTAATATGGGTTTAATGCTTTGTTTCAGCTTTAGACATTAGTGTTCATGCTTTCTATTACATTATTGACCGTTGGTATTGTTTCTTAGGAGCGAGACATGGACAGAAAAAAGATTGAAGAACTCATGGAGGAAAACATGACTTTAGAAATGGCTCAGAAGCAAAGTATGGATGAGTCTTTACATCTTGGCTGGGAGCTGGAGCAGTTGTCTAAAACAAGTGATCTCCCAGAAAGTAAGATGCTTTTAATTTACTAATTCGATACAGATCTTAAAAAATGTTCACCAAATTAATTTGCAGTTACATAAACAGTAACAGGGGTTGGGTTAAGAGAGGAAGAGTGTTCCTGCTCTCCGATTCTAAAGCATGTAGGTACCACGTGCGTAAGGATAAGCAGGAGCCTCGATTGCCCTATCCTAACCGTAAAAAAAAAAAAACCATAAAATTATTCTTTCATTGGGCACCATAAACCCTGCGGGCTGCCCTATAAGAAATAAGTTATCTTTATCATGAAGTCAGGTTAAAATTGGCGGTATGCAATACAATTAGTGGCACGTTTACTAAAAATGTATATTTAAGGAAAATTCAACACTTCAGCTACCCTACTTCATCAAGCACTAGGATTGACCCTCACCAGCGAGCTTCTCTTGTAAGCAGGGCTGGGTTGGTCTTAGGATTTCTTGCAGGAGCTCCTCATGGGCCGTCCCTTCATCATAATGCATACTGAGGTCAGGTAGTTGATGTACTCAACCCACCTGCAAACTTTTAGACTGTGCACTTTTTCAGCATTGAACAAAGAACAATAAACCTGCGCAGAGCAGGACATTTATATCTCCTTAGAACTCCTTGACAGTCTTGCATACTATGGTTCTATACAAGCTATTCTTAAAATGCATTTCTTGGAAATTAACCCTCTTCCGCTAGAATACTAAAGGCTGCTGTGGTCATTTATGTGCACCAAAATCAAATTCACCATCTTCCATATTAATGTCGCGTTTAAAAATGAAACTCAGTGGGTATTGTTCATGTTATACAGAACAGATACAGATCACAAGCAAAACATAAAATTCATATTTGCTACACAAGTTTTTTTGGACCAAGGATCACACTGTTCTAACATACTCCCATACTATTCTATACTCCTTTAAATTGACGTGCGATGACCTCTGTCCCGCAGCTCCCCAGAAATCTCTGGGCCATGAAGTGAACGAACTGACGTCAAGCAGGCTGCTGAAGCTGGAGATGGAAAACCAGACTTTGCTGAGTACGGTAGAAGAGCTACGAAATTCAGTGGGTGCTACAGAGGGCACCAATACAAAGATCCTGAAACTGGAGAAAGAAAACCAAAGACTGAGCAAAAAGGTGAATAGTACAGAATGTAAAGCAAAGCGCATGCAAAACAAAAAACGGTACTGGAGCATTAACATAGAATATTCATTCCCTAAAATGTGTTAAAACGGTTTACCTAAGTGGTTATTGTCAATACTGAGCTTGTATTTATGTATTTGAACATTTTCCACATGCTAGGGAAATACAAATATTAAAGAAAATTGAAGTATTTATGTACAGCATTGAAGTGTAACCCGTTATATGAAACAGACCTATAAGACTGCATATGTATATTGGCAAAGTGCTATTGTAATAAGGTTCAGTTGCCTTATTTTCGATGTCTGATGTATGCAGATCAGGTAAACCACCTTTATATTACATTTAACATTTGCAAGGACATCTTAAAGCTGTTCCACTTTACATTCTTTAGCATCTTAATTAAATCTTCTGAATCTGTCTTATTTTTCTTTTTCTTTAAAGGTTTAATGACATGAAAACAGACAAAAATCTGTTTCTGGGCATTCAGTAATAGTAATGGTGATTTATATTCTGCATTTGGTTAGAAATGTGTTAAATTCTATGTACGAAAGCACCTTTACTCAATTTTAACTTGTGTTTTTTTTTTTTTTTTTTTTTTTTTTTTTTTAGCTTGAGAAAATTGATGCTGAATTAAGTCAAGAGAGGCAGAGCATTCAGAGCAGTCAAAATCTCAGCAATGACCTCATGAAGGAGAAATCTCAGCTGGAAAAAACTATCGAGACCTTGCGCGAGAACTCTGAGAGACAGGTAAATAACACAAAAACTTATTCCCACAGTGCAGTGTTCTTATCTGGTTTAAATTTATATTCTGAATTTTAAAAAAATATATGAAAAATTCAATTTACATCTTTTTTGCCTACGACCTAACAGTACAAAATAAAAAAATTTATTAACCAGCGCAGTGCGGTTAATGTTATTACATGAATGCAATTTAATTTTCCATTTTATAACTCGGTCTCAAACAGTATGAAGAGGTTTTGATGGCTATATTTTCGGTAATGTGAGCGGTTCATTGACGGTGAACAGTTACTTACCCCTGTGCTTACCCTCCTCTCTGCTTTGCAGTGTTTAGCATTGGCTTAGAGTTCAGAACAGATTTATATTTATATATATATATATATAATATACCTACACTGAACAAGTTAATCTGGGTAGGCAACTTTGTTTCCGCAAGGTTTTCTTAATTTGATTTTTGAGAAAGGGAATTCTTTTTGCATGGAGAATTCTAAACGTTTATTCTGGCTTTATCTCTCACAGATTAAAGGGCTGGAGCAGGAGAACGAGCATTTGAATCAGACCATCTCCTCCTTGAGACAGCGTTCACAAATCGGGGCAGAGGCTCGAGTCAAAGACATCGAAAAGGAAAATAAAATCCTGCATGAGTCCATTAAAGAGACGAGCAGTAAATTGAATAAGATTGAGTTTGAAAAGAAGCAAATTAAGAAGGAACTGGAACTCTTCAAAGAGAAAAGTGAAAGAACTGAAGAACTGGAAAAGGAGTTGCAGCGAGTGGAGAAAGACAATGAGCACCTGCAGAAAAAAATTACCAGTTTAAATATCATTTGTGAGAAAACGGAGTCTTTGGAGCAAGAAAATGCCGGGTTGGAAGTTGAAAATCGTAAACTGAAAAAGGCTTTGGATAGCTTAAAGAATCTGAAATATCAGATGGAATCCCTAGAGAAGGAGAACAGTCAACTCGAAGACGAGAATCTAGATTTAAGGAGGGCTATCGAATCTCTAAAAAGCACAAATATCAAAGTCGCTCAACTAGAATTAGAAAACAAAGAGCTAGAAAGCGAAAAGGAGCAGTTAAGAAAAACTATGGACCTGATGAGGGCCTCTTGCAAGAAAACTGAGCGTCTGGAGGTTAGTTATCAAGGACTGGACACGGAGAACCAAAGGCTACAGAAGGCTTTGGAAAACAGCAATAAAAAAATCCAGCAGCTCGAAAATGAGTTGCAAGAGCTAGAAACAGAAAACCAGAGCTTGCAGAGAAACCTGGAACAGCTAAAGATCTCCAGTAAGCGTCTGGAGCAGCTGGAAAAGGAGACAAAGCTCCTGGAGCAGGAGACTTCCCAGTTAGAAAGGGATAAGAAACAGCTCGAGAAGGAGAACAAGAGGTTGCGGCAGCAAGTGGAGATTAAAGACATAACGCTGGAAGACAACAATGCCAGAATCTCTAATCTGGAGAGAGAGAATAAATTGCTTTCTAAGGAAGCGGTCACGTTTAAAGAGTCTTGTACCAGACTCAAAGAGCTGGAGAAAGAAAATAAGGAGCTGGTGAAAAGGGCAACAATCGATAAGAAAACCCTCGTCACGTTACGAGAGGTAATGGCTTTCTATTTGCTTTGAGGTTACTGGGGATTTCTGTCAAATCCTCTTAAACATATCATTAGCCTTAATTATTCTGTTATTGTAAGCTGAGACTTTTTTTGTTAAATATGAGAGTTTTACTTTAACTTATTAGCATTAATATATATTTCTTGTACCAATTCTAAACCTTTTCTTTACTTGAAAGAGAAAAAAACCAAAAACATTGCTTATTGTAATCTGTGACATCGTTACCTAGGTATATTGAGTACACATAACGCAATGTAATTTTCAGACAGGGACAGATTATTTGCCTCTTAACATGCATGTCGTAAAGGGAAATCGTGACTGGAAGGGAAGGCATAGTTTGTGGCAGAAATTGAGGATAATATATCCTGTTTAAAATAAGGTTTTTTAAGGAAGGAAGCAAAGGACGCAACTGTTGTCGGTTTTAATTCTCTGCCGTAACACAGCTGTCTGACCTGGCATTTGGTTTAATGCGTTGGTACCAATACGTGTCTTCTGCTTTAGAACGGGTGTCACGTTTCTTCTTAAATGTTGCTGAGCTCCAGACACGGCATTTGGCAGAAGATATATAAGTGGCTCTATACAAGAACACGATTTTTATGTTGTATTCTAAAGTTCAAGTTTTAAGGGTATCTTTACAAACTAAAGGAGTTTGGAAAAATGACTCGAGTGTATCCACTTCAGTCCTTCACTTATCCCTTTCCTGCCATTAATCAAATATACTAAAAATCTAAATTTGCCTCAAATGCAAAAACGTGGATGCCAAAATGGCGGGAAAATTCCATGTCTTTACCGTTTTTGTAGTTCGTGTACTGTTGAGTTTGTACTCATCTCTCAAAGTATGACGGTGTGTTCTCTGAAAACCCCTTTTCATTAACAGAACTGTTGGCAGAAGACAACGACTCTAAGGCTGCTTGCTACAGTAGTAACTAGTAGTAATGTTTTATAAAATGTTAAAAATAAACCCTGTTTTTTGCCCAATTCTAGCATTTAATATCAGTGAAGCTCACACTTCTGCAAGTGTGGTTTTTATTTTTATTTTTTTTAAAGATGAAGCAGCTGTCTTGGGTGAACTCGGTCTCTTCAGAAGGATCTTTTGTGCGTCAGATTATTATTTTTATCTCTTGCACTAGTCGCTCATTCCTGATGATTTCGGTTAGAATCCCACATTTGTATGTGTGTGTGTGTGTATGTACATATATTTAACAATAGGTTTTACATTTTTAAAAATTATTGTTAAACAAGTGTTACCTTTTAGTTATTTATGCAGGAATCTTTTTTGGAATTGTACCATTCTCGCCTCGTTCTAGTCGCTGGTTGGGTTGGTGTGTACTGCCGGTGTGCTTTACGTGCTTCGGTTTGAGTGTTGCTGGCTGTTTAGAGGTGATGGAACTGTTTATCAGTATAATGAGTGACCTCCATACTTTAACTTGCAGGATTTGGTAAACGAGAAGCTAAAAACCCAACAGACTAATAATGATCTTGAAAAACTGTCTCATGAACTGGAGAAAATCGGGCTGAACAAAGAACGCCTTTTACACGATGAACAGACTACTGATGACAGGTAAGAGTAACCTGCAACGTGGAGCTATTCAACGTTTAAATCTGTGGCATTTGGTGATCTGGATCTCGTCTACGTTTAATGACTTGGCTATAATGGACTATATACAGAGAAAAGCTTCCTTTGCTCTAGCCCGATGGTTAAATGTATATAAAAGCTCAAATTCGGGTGACTCAACAGGAACAGGACTGTAAATGTCCAATAACTGGGTTGGAATAAAAAATGAGTTTGATTTAGAATGTTCAGTTGATGAGAGAGATCATAATTTTAGCATGATTTGTGAACTTATTATTGATTATGAACTTTTTATAAATTAGCCTTTATATAATATCATTTTCTATGTTTTTATAATACCTTTAATAAAACGCAGTTACATGAAACAGAATAGTTTGTCATATTCATTGTGTAGCTTTTCAATCCTTTGTAGGTTACAAAATGTAAGACTTCATCTTTGATATAATAAACCGACCAAAGGAATTGCAGTAGAAAATATGTATTTTAGTTTGTCATGTGCTAGAGTACTGGCCTGACGTGATTCACCTGTATACTGCTCCGTTTTTAATTAATATTTACTCTGAGTAATAATTTATGCTTGAGTTAATTTATGCCAGAAGTGAGCAGAGCCCAGAGTTTTGTTATCTTTACAGCAACTATGGGTTCATACTGTGATTTATGTGCCATGGATACATCGATTGGTTACTTTATATTGTACAGAATAATAGTATTAAAGATAATTTGGGGAATGCTCTCAGGTGGTTACTAAACCTATGTTTTTGTGTTCTGTTAACCAGCAGATACAAGCTTTTGGAGTCCAGATTGGAATCTACTCTCAAGAAGTCTCTGGAAATCAAAGAAGAAAAAATTGCTTCACTTGAAGCTCGATTAGAAGAGTCAACAAATTTCAATCAACAACTTCGCCAAGAGTTAAAAACCGTAGGTTAACTCTGCTCAAAAAAAAAAAAAAAAAACACCGAAGGTTAACTCTTCTCCCAAAAAAAAAAAAAAGTTGCCATTGCTGTCTCAACCTTGTAGGGCTTATTCACTAAACTGTGAGTTAGAGCCATTTTATCTCAACAACTTAACCTGTTGATGGACCAGCTGTGGTGAGGGCTTCTATTTTATTTTGAGTGAACTCTTCAATTAACTCCCCAGTGTACAGCTCAGTTTGTTCTCTTGTTGATGATTATTAGAATACTTAAAAGGTGAAACAAGACTTTTCTGAATTTTGATTCATTCATTTTGGGAAATAAACACTTTTGAATATTGTCCATTTTGACAACTTTTGACGTTCCCAGAGTTGATGTGTAGTCTTCATCTGTCCATAGGATCCTTTCGTTTTAATTACTTTAAGAACAAATCAAGTGTAATTGTTATTTTTACCTTTTTATCCTTAGGTGAAAAAAAACTATGAAGCGCTTAAGCAAAGACAGGAAGAGGAATGGTTGGTTCAAACTTCGCCTCCGCGGCCGGGTGAGGACAATATGCCTGTGAGCAAATGGGAGAGGGAGAGCCAGGAGACCACCAGGGAACTGCTGAAAATCAAGGATCGCTTAATAGAAATCGAGAGAAATGTAAGTAGGTTTTATATTGAACCTCGAAGGTTATAGCGGGGGGGGGGGTCATTCGCCATACAGCACTGGGTGCCAAGACGCAAATGGAGGCCATTACTGGTAGCATCACCTGCTACAAGGCATTGCCCCTTCTGTCTGTTCTGCTCATGGTGAACCCATTTGATAGTCTATTCTCTTGTGATCTGCCTACTTATCTGGGAGCTGACGACTTTCCTATTGTAGTTTTATTACCGCTGATTATTTAAGGGAGCTGCTTCACTTATTCTGAATTTGAGATTATAATACGTAAATGCAGCATTAAAAGCATTCTAATACCTCCTTATTGTTCCTGTTAAATTGTCTCATTTATAATTAAAAGGCACTCCTAGGTAGTTACCATTATAAACTGGAAAAAAGGTTCTTAAAGGATTGTAATGTGATTAAACCATCAGAGAAATAAAATAAAAAGCCAGGTCTGCTAAGGTTTGTTTACTTGACATATTAGAAAGTTACATTTATTTTTTATCACTTAATCTAAAGTGAAACTGCACCTTTTAAAATGTGTGAGTTTGCAGCAATCAAATTATTATTACTGTGGTTCTGCCACTGTTTGATTTCTTCATTTTATTTATTTTTTTGTCCCGTTTTGTGGTACGTCCCCACTCGCTTCTCTTATGCTATTAATTAATATCTGTTCTGTCTCATGAGGGTAACCTGTTCTCTCTCTTCCCGTAAAGAATGCTACCTTGCAGGCGGAGAAGCAGGCACTAAAAACTCAACTAAAGCAACTGGAATCCCAAAATGACAATTTGCAAGCACAAATCCTGACCCTTCAAAAGCAAACTATTTCCTTACAGGAGCAAAATACAACTTTGCAGACCCAAAATGCCAAACTCCAGGTAAATTAACGTCCTAGTGTTGGACTTGTGAACATTTATTGTTAGATCACTGGCAGGTCAGCACTTTGTTTCCTAACGCTAATACATGTCTTTTATGTGCAGGTTGAAAATTCTACGCTGAATTCACAAAGCACGTCGCTCATGAACCAGAATTCCCAGCTCCTTATCCAGCAGTCTAGCTTAGAAAATGAAAACGAATCCCTCATAAAAGAGAGAGAGGAGCTGAAATCCATGTATGATTCGCTAGTTAAGGACCACGAGAAACTGGCGCAAGTCCACGAGAGCCAAGCGGCGGAGTACGAGTCTCTGATCTCTAAGCACGGCAGTCTCAAGTCTGCACACAAAAATCTGGAGGTGGAACACAAAGATCTGGAGGACAGGTACGTCTTTCTCTCAGCAGATATTATAATATTTGTAAACATTAAACCGTCTGCAGTTTGACATGATGCAGACGGTTCTCATTGAGATCACGGTCCTGGGATAAGTAATGAGAAGCTGTCTGTCTTACCGTAGAGGTGCATACACAATGGAGTCCATTCACTGAGGGACAAGCTGGCAGTAGAGTTTTGACGTCACTATACATTATTAAGGTCCAACACTAGTACGCGTTTGCTGCAGGGAGAGCTTGTCCAGTCCTGTATAACCCATCATTAAATTGGCAAGATTTCTACTGTCTCCTTAAGCATTAAATTATGCATTTTACAGGGCCAGCAAGGTTCTTCATACCGGGGAAACCTCATGGTGTTGGTTCTTCATAATGAATAGTGAGGGTGTTGGAATAGCAAATCTGTTTTGCTCTCTTCCTTGAGTGAATAAACTGAGAGATGGGGTGAGATACAAATAGACAGAAACATACGATGAAGCAGGAGATACGCATGGACACACACATGCTCATGTGACACCGTTGGATATCCGTCGCAAAAAAGGATTCCTTATGGCTTGAAAAATAATGGCAATATTGTCAAAAAGCGACTGTCTTAGATAAGATTCCTTACCCTGCCAGTCTAAAATTATTTTGATTAAATTCACCAAAATAACAGCAACAATGTTTAACTTCTTCCGCACTTCATGATGTAACGTGCCGCCATGAAAATAGTGGGCATTACACCCTTTATAATGGAGCTGAATGTCATGTAAAGGTTCCCGCTGTGCTGCACCTGAGGCATTGCATCGATTTTAGCACGTAGTTTTAGTTTTTTTGTAAAATAGTGTGTGTTGGTAGGGATTATGCTGTAGGGTGGCGCTTATTGATTCTATTCTTGTTTACCATCCTCTGTGACATTTAATATTTCCACACATCAGCAGAACACAAGCCGCTTTCTTAATAACCTGCTCCTTTCCGCATGATGCAAGCCACCTTGTTTGATTGTGTATTATTTTCCGAAATGAGAGACTCTGCGTGATCGGACGCGATGCTAGCTTTCAGTATACAATCGCAGTGTCAGAGTTCATTACCTCGCCGTTTAAAGACTCCTGTGTCTGTGCAAGTCAACATAACTCAAGAAAATGAGTGCTTTCAGTGGTGTAATTTCATTTCCTGCACCGCTCTCTGAGTCGGGGCCAAAAACAGCATTATTAGTAGTTAGCTGGAAACAAGGATAATAATCAGAACAAAACCTCTGTTATTCTGTTTTCCATCTGACCCGATCACGAAGGTTCCGGAGCCGTGGGGGTATTGAAATAGCACTTACAGAGGGTTCAAATAGGATTATAATGCGCATCTAAATGTAAGATTAAAGAATTACTGTTTTGTTTTTTTTCCAGATATAACCAGCTACTGAAACAAAAGGTACAACTGGAAGAGCTGGAAAAGGCACTTAAACTGGAGCAGGGGAAAATGCTACAGGAAAATAAAGAGCATGAAAGGTTGTCGTCGGATTATCAGAGGCTAACTGAGGAGCATGAGAGGTATATACTTTATTCTTTATTTCAGAAATGTTAGATGCTTCTAGGCATACTGGGACTAGTCTAGTGTTCATACATGGAAAGATACATATTTATGTTTTTATTTTATTTTTTGTCCACGTCATGGTGGAGTTGAGTATCTAACAAGCTACGAGTGTCAGTTGGTATCTCGCTGGTTGTTGCAGCTTTGCTTTGAAGAAGGGAAAAATAAAGTCATGTGAAAAGAAACTATTAGCTAGGGATGGATAGAACGATGTGTCCTTACGCTTGCTACTTGTGCCAGTGCAGTAAGTTATCTGATGGTGTGCACCATGCTGGTTGTTTTCATGCTAATGCGGGTTAGGACAGCACCAGCAAGGCTTCAGCACGAGACGTGCTTGGATTTTTTTAGCAGCGATTATTCATAGAGCTGGTGTTCCCTTTCTCGTGTAGTATACTGCTTGAGATATATTATTTTTGTTGTGGAGAAAGTTACTCCATTTATTAGCTTCAATGCCAATGCATTCTCTTCAAGTGTCAGGATTTAAGTGGTCGGAGGACCCATATGTGCCATTGGCATGCTAGGTTTCTTATACAAAGGTAAAAGCTCTACTCTGATCCTAATGCATTTACGGTATTATCCATCATTTCTTTTTTCCCCCTTGTAGAGTTGCTAGATGTTACCTAATCTTAGAACTAGTAATAATTGTATTATTATTTATATCAAACAGAAGAGTTTTATATAAATGGCATTTTCCTTATATAAAGAATTGTTGTTGAAGCCATGCTTCTGTCTCTCGTGAAAGTCCTTCTTCCTTATCGGGGGTAAAGTCACTGCTGTGGATCGTCTTGAGTAGGACTAAACGACTCTCCGCAGGGAATCGGCAATTTTATATGTGGTGTTGCACCTCTCGTAAACACAGCTACATATCATTTTAATTAAACCGTGCTCCCGCCATTGTTAGGCTTGCTGAGAGTTCATGCTGCATTTGGCGAACAAGAAGAACCTTTTTCAAGAAAATTCATGCCTCTCTAATTTGGCCTTGTGTGAAGGATCTGAGCTCTTTTATCTTTCCCAGCAGGGCTCTCAGATTAACACTTCCACAGTCAATCGGAGCCCATCATCTGTAACCAGAGAACACACCTAACTCGCTAAAATCCAAATAATTTGGGGAAAATAGCTTAAGATGGGCAGACAAGATGGGCTGAATGTTTTTTTTTTTTTGTTTTTTTTTCTGTGAATAAATTCTATGTTCCTTCTTCAGCTTTGAACATCAGAAGTGCCATCTTGCTCACAATAATTTATGGGTAACATGTCGGATATACATTGTGGTTTGCATATAAATAATCTTAATCATGTTCTTGTAACTGTATTAATCCAATGAGGGGATCTACAGTCAGACAGTCCAGATGGACAATGACAGTGGCCTTTTAGACTTCTTTTGGAATTAACGGTCCTCTCTGTATTGCATCGTTCTCTAATATTCCAAGTACCAGCACACAACGGCGTCGGACAAGACTTATCTAGAACGCAGTAGGTGGTCTATCCCACCTTGAATGGATTTGTATATCTTTGTTGAATTAGTGTCAATTTATACATTGTATCATGACATAAGTTTGAGGGCAGTTGTCTCATTTGTTACGGATGATAAAACATCTTTGCATTTCCTTCCAAACAGGCTTAATCATACATACCGACAGCTGTTGCGGGAGAATGAAAGTCTGCAAAGTGATCATAAAAATGTGAAAAGCCTGGTAAACAGTGGAAAACTGGAGCAGACCCGACTAGAAGCAGAATTCTCCAAGCTGAAGGAACAATATCAACAACTGGATATCGCATCCACTAAACTAAATAACCAGTGTGAGGTGAGAATGCTTTCCCATTTTTAATTCAGCCTGAGAGTGTTGATCTGATGGAATATGTATGAAAAAGAAATGGCGGTGCTCCTGACCCTGCTGAAAAAAGGACTAAAAGGTGGATATACCCATATGAGCCAAAGTTGAGCCTTTAGTTGAAGTCGATAAATTCCATTAGGCCAACATAGAAGAAGAGGAGATCAAACTGTATTGTGTGGTTGACTCTCCATGGCAAGGCAGGGGTTTGATTATAACAAATGGCTGCTTTTAGGTTTAGTATTTTCTCTACTGGCATGTAGACTTTACATTTTTTATATGTTCTTTAATAGATTTTTACTTACCTCATACTTTCTAATGTGGTTCTGGAGGCTATGCTTTCGGGTTTAATTTGAGTTGACTATTTTCGCAGCTTTTAAGCCAGTTGAAGGGAAACCTGGAGGAAGAAAACCGGCATCTATTGGATCAGATACAGACGCTGATGTTGCAAAACAGAACGTTACTGGAGCAAAATATGGAGAGCAAGGATCTTTTCCAAGTTGAGCAAAGGCAGTACATGTAGGTAGCAGTAATGCGAGATGAAGTTCCATCATAGGTCAACTACTACTGTTAAACTAAGGGGATTTATTCATTAAATGGCGAGTCAGGGCTGAACTGCCTGAGGTAGTTTAAGATAAACGTGGCACGGTTGGCCCTTCGTAATGTGTGAGTCTAAAGCAACTTCAAGAAATCCAGGAGGGCTTAATTGATGATGATCCATCTTAATTGATAACATAATGTTCTTAGTATATCGTCGCCGACCGTGGAGGAGGGCGCAAGGCTGAAGGTTCACAATTTGAAATACCATTGCAAGCATTATTTATGTTATGAAGATGCTGAAGCCTTTTGGTAAGACCCAAATGCACGCAGAACGTTTCATGTGTTGTGTTATGTTTTAGTGATAAGCTGAATGAGCTAAGGAGACAGAAGGAAAAATTGGAAGAGAAGATCATGGATCAGTACAAGTTCTATGAACCATCTCCCCCAAGAAGGTAAATGAGATTGAGTTTAAATAGATCCTTTCACGCCCATGTGCTGTATTGTGGGTAAATTATTGCTTTATGGACTGAAGTGAGGTTTTGGGGGTTTAGGAATAGGAAGCTGTTACAGGCCTGAGTGAGTGAATGAAGTTTGCAGACTTGCTTCATTGTGGCTCTTGTTGGGAATGATAAGTAATTCACACATTTAGGCATGTTTTTAATGAAAATGTCTGTTTTAAGAAGAGGAAACTGGATAACTTTGAAAATGAGAAAGCTTATCAAGTCTAAGAAGGATGGTAACAGAGAACGTCAGAGATCACTCACACACGCGCCTTCCCGTTCGGAGTCCAGTGAGGGTTTCCTGCAGCTTCCTCTACAGGACAGCCAGGATAGCTCCTCCATAGGCTCCAATTCTCTCGAAGATGGACATTCTCTGGGTGCCAAGAAAAGCAGCAGTGAGTACTATTCATTTTCAGATCATAACTAGTTATTACTTGGCAGCGTACTCTACATCTCGCCCCCGCCCAACTTGTAGCCCCCTTGCTGTTGTTGAATAATAGCTCTCCTGACACTTAGTACTGTAAATTATTATGTAAACTCCAGACATGCCCTTAAATCCTTTGTTTCACTCTCTGCTTGATGTTAATTGAGATCATTAGTTCAGTCATTTTGTTTTTCCTAAAAATAGAACGTTGTTACATTGCTCTTCTCTTATTGTCTGTGTGATCAGTGCCATTGTTGTCTCTGCAAGTATGTTCTGGTTTGGATAGTCTTGCTTGGTCTCTACCCATAGTGTTCAATGCTCTTCATCTAAGGTTACAGTGCTTGGTTCGAGTGCAGGCCATCATCAGAGAGAGTCTCTTTAAAAATGTCTTATTTACTAGGATCAGCAGCATTTCTAAAGTGATTCCAATCAGTGGGCCACTCGTTGCCCATGATAAATTATTTGTATAGAGTATTATAGTGATATTGTTTGTATGCCCTACTCCATGACACCATGTAACAAGTTGGGTAGTGACCCTTGGTTCCCGGGGATTCTCTTCTTGATGTCTTCAACCTCCATACATGCCTGCACATAAGTTTGAGGTGTCAATCATTTGAACTGTTACATCTGTCTTCAAGCAGAATTGTTATGGATCTGCTTGCAATATTTTGGATGTTGAGATGAAAATATTGTAATGTAATTAGGGCTGCAACTAACGATTATTTTAATAATCGATTAATCGGCCGATTATTTTTTCGATTAATCGATTAATCGGATAAAAAAAAACAATATGCAAATTTTTCGTTTATTTAAAAGAATTTAATGAACTGGATGTTAAAAAACAACTTAAAATTTACATTAACATTCTTATTTTGTTATGATGTAATAAAAAACAATATTTTCAAAGTACAAGAACCCAAACACAATATTTATGAAACAAAATAACCCCAAACATTCTGAAAAGAGGTGGACTATAACTGTTCAAGAAACTTTGCCCCAGCACTTTGCACTTTGCACCCAGCACTTTGCACCCAGCACTTTGCACCCAGCACTTTGCACCCAGCCCTGGCACTTTGCACCCAGCACTTTGCACCCAGCACTTTGCCCCAGCCCTGGCACTTTGCATCCAGCACTTTGCACCCAGCATTCAGCACTTTGCACCAGCACTTTGCACTTTGCACCCAGCCCTGGCACTTTGCACCCAGCACTTTGCACCCAGCCCTGGCACTTTGCACCCAGCACTGGCACTTTGCACCCAGCACTTTGCACTGTGCCCCTGCACCCAGTCTCTAACTCTGCCCTGCACCCAGCCCTGCCCCCACATTCTGCCCTGCCCCCACACTCACACCCTGCCCTGCATCCCCACCCCCACTCTGCCCTGCACCCACACTCACACCCTGCCCTGCATCCCCACCCCCACTCTGCCCTGCACCCAGTCTCCCACTCTGCTCTGCACCCACACTCACACCCTGCATCCCCACCCCCACTCTGCCCTGCACCCAGTCTCCTGCCCTGCACCCCCCACCCCCACTCTGCCCTGCACCCCCACCCCCACTCTGCCCTGCACCCCCACCCCCACTCTGCCCTGCACCCACACTCACGAACCGCTCTGTGCGAATGGAGCCACTCGCACAGAGCGAACCGCTCTGTGCGAATGGAGCCACTCGCACAGAGCGAACCGCTCTGTGCGAATGGAGCCACTCGCACAGAGCGAACCGCTCTGTGCGAATGGAGCCACTCGCACAGAGCGAACCGCTCTGTGCGAATGGAGCCACTCGCACAGAGCGAACCGCTCTGTGCGAATGGAGCCACTCGCACAGAGCGAACCGCTCTGTGCGAGTGGCTCCATTCGCACAGAGCGATTCGCTCTGTGCGAGTGGCTCTGTGCGATCCGTGCACATAGACATGAAGAATACTTACCTCCGGAACGCGTCACATCCGTCACGTAGCTAAAAGAAGGCGGAGACTGCAGAGCGTGTAGCAGAAGCGGGGAACGCTCGCGGAGGTAAGTAAAAGGAGCCGAGTGCTCCAACAACGAATTGATCACTCGATTAATCGATAACGGAAATCGTTATCGATGATTTCCGTTATCGATTATTATCGATTATTAGCGAACCGCTCTGTGCGAGTGGCTCCATTCGCACAGAGCGATTCGCTCTGTGCGAGTGGCTCTGTGCGATCCGTGCACATAGACATGAAGAATACTTACCTCCGGAACGCGTCACATCCGTCACGTAGCTAAAAGAAGGCGGAGACTGCAGAGCGTGTAGCAGAAGCGGGGAACGCTCGCGGAGGTAAGTAAAAGGAGCCGAGTGCTCCAACAACGAATTGATCACTCGATTAATCGATAACGGAAATCGTTATCGATGATTTCCGTTATCGATTATTATCGATTTTATCGATTCGTTGTTTCAGCTCTAAATGTAATCAGAAGCAGTTTCTTGTTTTATTGATTATTATATTCACTGAAACAGTTTGTAAATGTTATTATTCTGAATCCACATACTGTTGGATAAATGTTTGTGAATATGTATGTGGTGGACATCTCCATTATAACAAACCCTTTACATTCTCATCGGTGCCTACATTTTTCTTCTTGGAATCCAACAGACATATTATTTTCTAGAATGTCACATATGGATGTCATATGTGTTTGTTTTATAACATGGTTCTGGTCTGTAATGTCATTAGTTTTCCACCGTGTTTAATATTGTAAATTATATCTGGCTGATAATAGATTAGGTCTGATGTAAAAAAAAAAAGTTAAATAGGATCGGGTTCAGATGCCAAAAAACTTGGCGTCTAGGAAATTGACTCATGGAAACATAAATCCCTTGTTAATTCATGAGAATTAATCTACATACTAATGAAGAATTTGTTTAACCCTTTAAATGCCAGGGGCAATTATATATTGCACTCAATAGCTTCAAGGCTTTTTGTACCATTTGTTGACCAAAGTATATTATCACCCTCTGTAAATCAGACAGATGTCGGTTATTGTTGCACCATTCACAGTTTGTGCAGCCTATGGATGATGAGATGTATAGTCCAAAAATATTCCTACCTTAGATTCAGCGGTCTTGTACGTGCAGTATGTTGGTTCGCTTATATCTGTGACAACATATATCACAAATCAGGCTGCCCATATGGCCTCCCCACACAGAATTCCAACTATGTCAAGTTATAGATTATACATTTCCTATATTATCCAGCTGCGGTCAGTGCTAAATATACCATTAAACTCGTGTAGATGCTTTATTAAAACATTACATCGCATTAAGCATGCGTTTCCGGGATGTAGTTTCAGATGGTTTTATTAAAGGGTTATTGAACGTAAGGTCTTCATTCACTTACATTCTAGGTGTAATGATGCACACTCCTTTTGCATTAACAGGGTTAAGATGCTTGTCTGTTAATTTTGAGCATTCATTAGCTAGCAGGTAGAAATAAAATCCGCCTGGCTAATAAAAATCCAATGTTTTTAGCAGTAGAGCTGAAACAACGAATCGATAAAATCGATAATAATCGATAACGGAAATCATCGATAACGATTTCCGTTATCGATTAATCGAGTGATCAATTCGTTGTTGGAGCACTCGGCTCCTTTTACTTACCTCCGCGAGCGTTCCCCGCTTCTGCTACACGCTCTGCAGTCTCCGCCTTCTTTTAGCTACGTGACGGATGTGACGCGTTCCGGAGGTAAGTATTCTTCATGTCTATGTGCACGGATCGCACAGAGCCACTCGCACAGAGCGAATCGCTCTGTGCGAATGGAGCCACTCGCACAGAGCGGTTCGCTCTGTGCGAGTGGCTCCACTCGCACAGAGCGGTTCGCTCTGTGCGAGTGGCTCCACTCGCACAGAGCGGTTCGCTCTGTGCGAGTGGCTCCATTCGCACAGAGCGGTTCGCTCTGTGCGAGTGGCTCCATTCGCACAGTGCGGTTCGCTCTGTGCGAGTGGCTCCATTCGCACAGAGCGGTTCGCTCTGTGCGAGTGGCTCCATTCGCACAGAGCGGTTCGCTCTGTGCGAGTGGCTCCATTCGCACAGAGCGGTTCGCTCTGTGCGAGTGGCTCCATTCGCACAGAGCGGTTCGCTCTGTGCGAGTGGCTCCATTCGCACAGAGCGGTTCGCTCTGTGCGAGTGGCTCCATTCGCACAGAGCGGTTCGCTCTGTGCGAGTGGCTCCATTCGCACAGAGCGGTTCGTGAGTGTGGGTGCAGGGCAGAGTGGGGGTGGGGGTGCAGGGCAGAGTGGGGGTGGGGGTGCAGGGCAGAGTGGGGGTGGGGGGTGCAGGGCAGGAGACTGGGTGCAGGGCAGAGTGGGGGTGGGGATGCAGGGTGTGAGTGTGGGTGCAGAGCAGAGTGGGAGACTGGGTGCAGGGCAGAGTGGGGGTGGGGATGCAGGGCAGGGTGTGAGTGTGGGTGCAGGGCAGAGTGGGTGCAGGGCAGAGTGTGAGTGTGGGGGCAGGGCAGAATGTGGGGGCAGGGCTGGGTGCAGGGCAGAGTTAGAGACTGGGTGCAGGGGCACAGTGCAAAGTGCTGGGTGCAAAGTGCCAGTGCTGGGTGCAAAGTGCCAGGGCTGGGTGCAAAGTGCTGGGTGCAAAGTGCCAGGGCTGGGTGCAAAGTGCAAAGTGCTGGTGCAAAGTGCTGAATGCTGGGTGCAAAGTGCTGGATGCAAAGTGCCAGGGCTGGGGCAAAGTGCTGGGTGCAAAGTGCTGGGTGCAAAGTGCTGGGTGCAAAGTGCAAAGTGCTGGGGCAAAGTTTCTTGAACAGTTATAGTCCACCTCTTTTCAGAATGTTTGGGGTTATTTTGTTTCATAAATATTGTGTTTGGGTTCTTGTACTTTGAAAATATTGTTTTTTATTACATCATAACAAAATAAGAATGTTAATGTAAATTTTAAGTTGTTTTTTAACATCCAGTTCATTAAATTCTTTTAAATAAACGAAAAATTTGCATATTGTTTTTTTTTATCCGATTAATCGATTAATCGAAAAAATAATCGGCCGATTAATCGATTATTAAAATAATCGTTAGTTGCAGCCCTATTTAGCAGCATCCCAAGGATGCGTTAAACATACATGTCATATGTGGGTTGAGGCAGAAATTGGATGTTTAGCGCTAGCAGATCACTCACTACAGAAGCCCGCTCGCTCTGACCAGTCTCCACCATTACACCTAACAAATACACACACACAAGAGTATGTTAAATGTTTTAAATGTCAAGTGAATATACAACTTGCAGCACTACCCAGAATGATTTCTTCACTCGGTCTACCTCAACATGACTGGTTACTTGCCCGATGGTCATCACACCTGGGAATTCCTAGACCATAGTACTGTACAGCAGGGTTCCACCGCTTGGCTGATGTAAGACGGATGCTTTTAAGTTTCCGAAACGTTACAATGTTAATGTAACAGAATCTACCGACGAGGGCAGCTCATACTGTGCCAGTCTAGATCATGGCGCTTAATTGGGCGCATTCCCTTGAAGAGTCTGTGTGGTTAGAGGCATAGCGAGGGATGGTCTATAATAAGAGGTTTTATGTGACTTTGTGACCTATTGATAGCTATTAATGCAACTTTGTAAGCCATATAAAGTACTGTATGAGTATTTTGTTTTCATTCACACAATTTTATTTTGTAAACACGCTTTCTGATGTTTCTATATACATTGTGACATTTAGGGGGAATTGTGGTCCGAGGAGGGACTGACCCTCATAAACAGGGACACATAGGAGGTAACGCAATATGTTTAAGTAGCTGGCGGGTCGAGTGATTGATGTAACCAGCATTTCTATGCGGTGCTCTGCTTTCTGCGGGCACTGTTAATGGTAAATATAGAGGCCTGAACAAAGCTTCAACATGCGGATTGTTAATATTGATTAGAAATGATATTGATGCACATGGCTCAGTATGGGAAGGAGACCGGTACTGTCATATACAGTCATAACCTGCTCAGACTGCGGCTATTCTTCTCATCTTTACATGTGAGCAACATTTGGTACTCCAGCAAATGTTAAATTCTCCCTGCTGTGATTTGGTGAAGGATGATGTGAGCCGTCTAACTGTTGCTGAAGTATCTCAGGTTGCTTCCCCCTGGTCCAGATGCCTCTCTGAAATCCCCAGGCCTCCTAATGTCAACATTTGTGGATCATTGTGTGATGTCCCTGGTTTTCACATGTTCCCCATTTTGTGTTTGTCTTCACATCACAATTTGTATCTATGTCCCAATGTATATGTCCATATGATTCTTCCAAAAAGGACTCCTGGAAAAACAAACGGGGAGGGAAGAATAAAACGGCAGCAATGGTAATTTAGTAGAAAAATAAGTTGAAGGTTAAGTTGTCCGGGTTATGGAAGTAGTAAATTCCATCGTATGCCGTGTTAACCACCTTCTGTAGAATTGCCTTTCAATAATTACTGGTCATACCACTGACTTGGTCTAAGCAGGGCTTCTGGAGGACTTCATCCACACTGTCCACATTTAATAATGCAACGTGTCATTCGACCTGATCATTGACAAGCTCAAAAGCAGCCAAAAACCACCGCTGTCCTCCTGCTAACATCATGATGCGAACGACCAGTCACTTAATATTCAACCTAACCATTGAGACACAAACTAGAGCGAAATCTCAACTGGTGAAACGTGATGGTTTATACAGGAATCTCCCTGGGGCAGAAAATACCTCTCTTTGTAAATTTTGACTGTAGCCAGCTCTACTACCGTGTGCAATGTTTCTTACGATCACAAACAATGGGTACTAGCGTACCTATAATTCATTGATTGCTGCCATTGTTTTCATGACACAGCACCACAGTCATAGTGATAAATTATACAGCTGCCCCGGCATTTCAGAAGAAGAGATGAATCCATACAGCTTATTGTTGGTTATACGGCAAATCCGTCTGCCGGTTCAGATATGGTGTTAATGCAGAGTAGATAATTGTATAGCTCATTATATTTTATACATGGCACATACAAATATAATTTTAATAAATAAATCTTCACGAAGCATCTTGTTTTAGCTGTCATTTTATTCCAAATGTTTTGTGTTCTTTGTGATAATCCCGTTCCATGTCACACGGGAGTCAGCCTGTCTTGTTTAGCAGAGCATGCGTAGCTGAAATTCAGAGTTCAGACACACTCATTTCTGTCTTTTGTTTCAGCATTTAACTTCTTCCATGTGTTCTCTTCCCTTTTTTTCCCCATTTTCTTTTTTTTTTTCGTTTGGTTTTTTTCCTTTCCCATGCTGTGACATAAGTGGTTGCACTGAAAAGACTGCCCTTTATGAGGAACAGACCGAAGGATAAAGACAAAATGAAGGCTCTCTTCCGCCGCTCCGTGTGTAAGACATTAAAATAGTTCAGCTCGTCTCAACTAGCTGCACCGGCGTTCATTACTAATATCCCTCTGGGCTCCCCTCCCGCTCTTCTGTTTCTCCTTCTATGCAATAGGCAGGTCTTTAAGGGATGCGCTTCCTCATTGTAACGGGGGAGGGGTGCACAACCTGGACCCCTCCGGTTTTGGTTGGCCAAACGCCCATCTCGACCACCTCCGACACTCCTGCTGTCGGGTCTCCAGCCTTCGTTTAGCTTCACCAACTCATTAGTAACTAATGTAAAGTAGATCCTTGTAACTGGCGCCATCCCCATGACTGTTGGTCACTGGAGTTATGCTTGAGAGTCGGAGGTTGTCAGCCCGTGTTTTTTGTTGTTTTTTGCGTTAAATGTCTATAAGGTAACTGCTGTTCTTGCAATGGTGTTAGTGGCATAATTTGTGTTTAGAAGTTCCAGTGTGTGCAACACACCGTTTTTTCTTGCCGTAACCTGCACTGGCCATGGACCCCCCAATCATTGCTGATAAGAAACTACCCAGTACCAAAGAGGCCGACGGCGCGCCTGGGAAAGGTGCCTCACTCTCCTCTTTGGTAGGGGAAGGCTTACCGTATTTTGCCAGCTTCACCCTGCTGTGTCATTTGATCATTTCTAAGCGACATAACTTGTTGGCAAGCTATGCTGCTCACCGGTGCTTACAGTAGCATGGCCGAACTCCCCCAATTAAAAGCTTCAGACAAGGAGTGGAAGTGCCACCTGTGCTGTGCAAAGTCATGTGTGGCAGAGATCACCCATATTCATCATCCTCAATAGAATGCATGTCATGTAATCAACGTGGCTTCCTGCAATACGCTTCTAACGCTTTGTATGGCTGACCGCTCAAGGCAATCCGGATCACGCTGATTCATTTGCTTTCATTTTCATCCCAGCCATGAATGACCTGGTGCAGTCCATGGTCCTGGCAGGTGGACAATGGACAGGTAGTGCTGAGAATCTGGAGGGTCCCGATGAAATTTCTACTGGGAAAAGGAGGAAAGATTTGGGATCTATGGCCTTCTCCACAACATCAATCAACTTTTCAACTTTCAACCCGTCCATGGGCTTCAGACCCAAACTGATACCTAAAAGTAAAGGTATAAGCTGTGTATTTTTTTCTTTTCTCATTGTTTTTATCATAATCATAACATGAAAGGAAAGAATGTTTTTGAATTTGCTGTAATTTAAAAATGTTCAACTTGAACCATACAATCATGATGGGTATAGTACAATATTTCTGGTTTTATTTAAAATAGCCTGGTGTTTTTTATTATTGGGACAATCTTTAGCATGCAGTCTGTGATAGGATACATGCACCCCATTTCAAGCCCCCCATAGTCCTAAAATAATCCGGCAGGTGATCACACATGACAAATGCTGTCTTATCAACCTCCTTATCGTTCAATAACTTTCTTTTTTTGGGTTATTTTAAACCAATTTGTTATTTATATGCATTTTATTTCAGAATGCAGGTACAGTTGTTAAGATAAAGCTATGTTGGATAGATGACCCTTCTAAGCAATGCTACTGCACAATAACAAAGTGTGTGTGTGTGTGTATATGTATATATGTATATATGTGTGTGTGTGTGAGTGTGTGTATATATATATATATATATATCTCCCCTCCCTTCGGAGACTGGGCCGCAGGGCAGTATTCCCACATAATGACCCCAAGCACGCCTCCAAGACGACCACTGCCTTGCTAAAGAAGCTCATCCCTTACGAAAAATTACTGCAGTTTTTTCTGAAGTAATACTGCAGTTTTTTGGACATTTGCACATTTACTGCAGTTTTGCTGCATTTGTACTTCACTGTACTGCCGTTTTTACTGCAGTTATTTTTGTAAGGAAGTACAAATGCAATAAAGCTGCAGTATATTGAAGTAAAACTGTTGGTTTGCAATATAATGACGTAAAGGTGCCGTAAATGTGCAAAAAAAAACGCAGTTTTCTACAAACAAACTGCAGTAATTTTTCGTAAGGGTGAGGGTAAAGGTGATGGACTGGCCAAGCATGTCTCCAGACCTAAACCCTATTGAGCATCTGTGGGGCATCCTCAAACGGAAGGTGGGGGAGCGCAGGGTCTCTAACATCCACCAGCTCCGTGATGTCGTCATGGAGGAGTGGAAGAGAACTCCAGTGGCAATCTGTGAAGCTCTGGTGAACTCCAACCCCAAGAGGGTTAAGGCAGTGCTGGAAAATAATGGTGGCCGCACAAAATATTGACACTTTGGCCCCAATTTGGACATTTCCACTTAGGGGTCCACTCACTTTTGTTGCCAAGGTTTAGACATTAATGGCTGTGTGTTGAGTTATATTTGAGGGGACAGCAAATACATTGTAGCAGAGCGTCATTTTTTCAGTGTTATCACATGAAAAGATATAATAAAATATTTACAAAAATGTGAGGGGAGTACTCACTCTTGTGAGATACTGGTATATATGTGTGTGTGTGTGTGTATATATATAATCCAAAGTAATATAAAGGTCCATAATATTATGAGCAATTTTACATTTACTGAAAAGCTAAGCTCCAGGAAGCAACTCTACTTGATATATTTAATATTGTGTATTAAAGTATGATGTTTAGGTGATGTCCAGCTATACAGAACTCCTTTGTACATTAACCCTTGCCAGCTAAACAATGCATTTTTAGCTGGAAAAGGTTTATAGGAGTTAATGTATGGTTGTGAATACAAGGGACGGTGTTGTATACAAATGAATCACATGACACTGGTTATTATTTTATAGATGGTGCATCCTACGAAGATGTGAGTGGCGTCCGTGATGACTCTTATACTGTTACTGGAGCTCCTGGTAAGATACTATAAGTAATGTGCAACGCTTATGCATGATTTGCTGGAATGGTAATAATCTGTACTAATTGCTTCCTTGCTTATTTCCCTATACATTTTATAATACACATATAAGACTTGTTAATATTAAATGCCGACCTGACACTCATATTGGTCTGTTTTTTTTTTTTTAATAATAAAGAGTAATATTGATAAAATAATAATAATAACTTCATATCCATCTTTGTAAATGGATACAAAGATAGAGGTGAACTTTAAGGTAGCCATACAGACAGTGGTTTTGCTGTCACTTTCTAGCATGTCTGCTTGCATTTGAATCCAATCTGTGGCACATCTGACCTGTAGTCTCTGTCCCTCCATGCCATGCAGTTTTCTTCTTGAGGAATCTGTTGTCTTATTACTAACCTACTCATGATGGTGTTGCGCCCTGGCTTGTTGTCTTGCTTTTGGCCGTCTCTGTGTAGGGTTCCTGTAAGACCACTGGCTTTCCCTTGACAATAAGCATGCCAAGCCTTTGATCATGGAGTGCCCCAACGGCCATACTGTGCAGAGGTGTACTTTCACTTGCTAAAATTCTCTTCCCCTGTTATCTCCCAATCTCTAGCTCCCAGACCCGCCAGCCTTGATAGTGGCAGAACATCATGTAGTAATAGTAACAATAATGCTTCAGTCCATGAAGTTACAGGTATGCTTTTGTTTAAGATTCCCCCATATAACTATTTACGAGATTTAAATCCCTTATATCTCCCAGTTATGTGTTCTAGGACCCAGGTGTCCACATGTTTCACGTTGCTGTGTTTCCCAGTCTGTTTCAGTTAGAGAAATCATGTTTTATATGCGTTTATGATGATTTATTCTGTTTTTCTGTATCTCCCCAATACACATACAGACTTGTATTTACTAAAGGGAGAGTTGGGAGGAAATGTGTAGGAGAATTGTGGTTTCCACTCCATCCCTTCACTATACATTTTGATGGGCCAAAGATGATGAAAGGGAAGAGATGAGCAGGCCCTGCCTAGCGCAACATTCTGTGTAGCTGATATGCATTGTACAGGGCCATCCCACGGGGTTTTTTTATAATGTATAGTGAAGTCATGGAGTTGAATCTTTAAGAATAAATAAATGAAAAAATGCTGTCATCAATACTTTTAATTATATATATATATAATTCTAAAGCTGCCTACCAATACATATGTCCAGAGTCGGTTTGTGTGGGAGAGTGAGTATGCGTAGTGTTGGAGTCGGTGTATTTCAATGTATAGTGTTGGTCAATGTGTGCATATGCATAGTGTTAGTCGGGGTGTGTGTATATATAGATGTATTGCATTGGTTGGGGAGGGGGGGTTGGCTTATTGTGTTGGAGTGTCAAGGATGAGCCTAAGTGGTGCTTGGGTGATGGAGAGAAGGAATGTATGCATGGTGTTAGAGCTGGTTATAGGAGGGGGACCCTGAAGAAATACAGCACCCAGGGGCCATTAACCTAGACTTGGGCCCTGCTCTCATGGGGCCCTTAATTAGCTGAAAACGCCAATGAAGTGTGTGCAACAGAGGCATAAGGTGTGCTTATGGGTGAAACATGGGATGGACATGGGACTGGCTAATGGGGGCCCAGGCTTTAAGTCTGTACTGGGCCCCAAGATTTCTGACGGCCTTGCACATTTCCTTACACTTTTTTCTACTTAGCTGGACATCCAGAAAGTAAAGGTTATTTACTATTAATATTAGAGGGTGGTGGCTACTTAGAATAGCCTTCCAGCAGAAGTGGTACAGGTTTATACAGCAGGGAGATTGAAGATTACATGGATGAACTTTGCTTTTGCAGAAAAAATTCTTCTGTATTGGCCTTTAATAAATTTAGTGATGTTAGAAAAATAAAATGTTTCAGATCAGTTAACCTGTGTTTGTGATTAACCTCCATAAACTGTATTTTCTGAGTACTTAATGTAAGTGCTATGTGTCTCAGTACAGCTAAGAAAATACGTGTCTGAACTTGTAAGAAATAGGACTTAATGCCCATCCAAAATAACTGAAAAAGTGAAAACTGATTTCTGCCAGTAATGCCTCTATTAGCCTGTCTACATATGTGTAATGAATTCGTTGGGGATCAGGAAAAAAAACTGATAAAAGCAGAAAGGACGTAGTGAGGGGTGACATGTTTTACAAATGATTTATGCATAAAACTGTAATATTAACATGAAAGATTTAGATAGTTATATATATATATATACACTGTTACAAGTATAGACAAACAAAATATGCTTAACCCCTTAACGTCCATTGCCGGGTCAGGAACGTCATGCAAAACGGTCACTTAACGACCTATGACGTACCTGACACGTCATCAGACTTAAACAAGCTTAGAAAGTGATCAACGATCACTTTCTAAGCTTAAACGGTGTTGCTGTAATGCCTCGATGTTGAGGCATTCAGCAACACCGAGATCGGCATGATGGGCCATGTCTGGCCCCTCCCCGGGGCGTCAACAGCCGCCATACATTGTATGGCGGCGGACGCCCGTTTTAAAAGCGTTTAGGAGGCGATCAACGATCACCTCCTAAACTTCAATGGTGTCGCTGGAATGCCTCGATCAGGAGGCATCCAGCGACACCAAACACTTACCTTTTGATGGACTGTGACCGCTCCGGAGAGCGGTCACAGCCGCAGCTGCACGCAGTCTTCACCATCCGTAAGATGGCGGCGGCCCGGGAAAAAAAAATAATAAAGGTTTAAAAGTTGGCTAGACGGTCTCCAGACCCTCTAGAGAACTCTGGCTCCACTTGCAGGTTGAATGCAGGTACTGCATTCAACCATACAAGTCAATGGAGCCCAGCTTTCTAATCACTATGTGATTAGTAAAATATTAAAAAAAAAAATAAAAAAATTTTAAAAAAAAAGGAAAAAAAGAAAAAGCTTAAAAAAAACATGGTAACATTTAAAAATTATTATGCTTTAGAGGAACTATCCAGTTCCAGCAAAATGTAAAAAAAAAAGTCCAAAAAGAGTAAAATAAATAAAATAAAAAAATAAAGTTTATTATTATGAGCAAGTGCTAAAATTAGCGCTGTATCTTCCCAAAAATCCGTCTTGGCGGATCTGACGTGGAAAAATCTGACGTGGAAAAATTTAAATAAAAAGCATTTCAAATACCCAAGGGGTGTCTACTTTAAAAAAATGAATGGTTTGATGGGGTAAATTGGAGTGGCCGGGCTCAAAGATAGGGCATAGGCACAGACTGACCGAAATGGGGGAAAAAAAAAGCGCACTTCCAAAATGTGGCATTTTAACCTCAAACACCAGACAAACCCATACATGTGGGGTATGACTGAACTCGGGAGATGTTCCTGAACACATATTAGGGTGTTGTTTGATAGTGACGTATACCTGGAGCTATAAATTTATACCCAAAGTACAATTTGTGTGAAAAAAATACAAAAAAAAAATACTACCACAAAGTGTGGCAAAGGCTGGTGGTAGAATCTGATGCATGGAAAGGGTTAAATACTACCATTTTAAGTACCTTGGGGTGTCTAGTTTTTTTAAAATATATGGTTTTATGAGGTAAATTGTAGTGGCCAGGCTCAAAGATAGGGCATAGGCACAGACTGACCAAAATAGGGGAAAAAAAGCGCACTTCCCAAATGTGGCCTTTTATCCCCAAACGGCAGTCAAACCCATGCATGGGTGGTATCACTGTACTCAAGAGATGTTATTGAACACATATTAGGGTGTTGTTTGATAGTGACGTACACCTGGAGCTATAAATGTATACCCAAAGTACAATTTGTGTAAAAAAAAAATACCAAAAAAATACTAACACAAAGTGTGGCAAAGGCTGGTGGTAGAATCTCATGCATGGAAAGGGTTAAAATACTAGCATTTGAAATACCTTGGGGTGTCTAGTTTTCAAAGATATATGATTTGATGGGGTAAATTGCATTGGCCGGCTTCAAAGATACCCGAAATGGCACATGGGGGGAGGAATTACCAGATTTGGAAAAAATGGTTTTGAAATAGCAAAACGCTACCTGTACTTAATGCTCCATAACGTGCAGAAAAAAGCAAAAAAACATAAAAACATTGGGTATTTCTAAACTCAGGACAAATAGTAGAATATATTTAGTAGTTTTTTTCATTAGCTTTTTTGGATGAGTAAAAGATTTTTGGGGTAAAAGTCAGAAAATGTGTTTTTTTTTTACATTTTTCATCATATTTTATTATTTTTTTTATGGGAAATTAGATAATATGATTAAAACAATGGTATCTGAAGAAAGCCCTCCTTGTCCTGAAAAAAACAACATATAATTTGTGTGGGTTCACTAAATGAGTGAAGAGAAAATGACATCTAAACACGAACACCGCAAAAGTGTTAAAACAGCCTCGGTCCCAATGGTACAAAAGGTAAAACACAGCCTGGTCCTTAAGGGGTTAAGCGAATAACTCACAAACAATGATAATTTGTCATATCTTTATTGAACACTCCATTAAACATTCACGGTGCTTGTGGGAAAAGTAAGTGAATTTAGTAAATGGTCGAACCTCAAAGAATCGCTTCAAGGAGCTGCGGATCCAACCTGCGCACCGTTCAGGAGGGAATTTTAGACCGTTCTTCCTTACTGGACTGCTTAAGCTCAGCCATATTCCTAGGATACCTGGTGTGAACAGGTCAATCCACAGCATCTCCAGTGGGTTAAGGTCTGGGCTCCAACTGGGCCACTCCAAAAGGCCGATTTGTCTTTTTTTGAAACCATTCTGTAGATTTACTCTGATATGTGTTGTTTCGTGCTGTATTACCCAACTTTTACTAAGCTTCAGCTAGCAGACAGCCTGCTTGACATTATCCTGTATTCATTTTCTCCCCAATGATGGTAAGCTGTCCAGGTCCTGAAGGAGCAAAGCGCCCTAATGCGTGATGCTCCCTCCACCAATGGGATGATGTTTTTATGTGGGTCTGAGGTGCCCTTTTTTACGCCCTTCATGGTGGAGTATTCTTCCCAAAAAATTCAACCTCAGTCCACAAAACATTTTCCCAGTAGCGTTGTGGAGTATCAAGGTGTGCCCTGGCAAGCTTCTGGTGAACATCGATGTTATATTGGAGAGAGGGGCCTCCTCAGTGTTGTCCTGCCATGGTCTCCATGCCTGTTCAATGTTTTTAATATGGTGGACTCATGAACAGACATGTTAACCAGTCCCGATGATTCATTTAAGCCTTTTTGCCTCATTGAGCATTCTGTGTTGTGCTCTTGGAGTCTTCTTGACTGGATGTCCACTTCTAGAGACAGTAGCCACAAGACTAAATCATCTCCATTTATAAACAATTTGTCTAACTGTGGTCTGATGAATATGTAAACTCTGAGGTTAGTTGGTAACCCTTTCCTGCTATTTGCAAATCAACAATTCCTGATTCTGAGTTTTTTTTTGTTTTTTTTTTGTGAGGACTGGTTTACATCATCAGATGCTTCTTGAGAATAACAAACTCTAAATGTGTCAGTGTTCAAGATACTTTTTGTTCTTTTTATTAAATATATCATTTTATATTTTCTTGCTGTAATAAGCTATAGTTATATTTACAAAACACTATATATCCCTAAACAGGTGCCTCAATCAACCAGAGTAGGTCTCAAAGCCACAACAGCGGTGACTTCAATCTGCATCATGATCATGAAGTGTGGTCCAGTAGCAGCAGTCCGGTCCAGTACTATGGAAACCGCTTGAAAAAGTGTGCCGTGTCTAGCCCCATGCTCCGACTTAAGTCATGTGATGCTCCAGAAAGCCCCGGCCAGTCCAAACACAGGCTGGGATCCCCGGGGAGTGAGATGGTCTCCCTCAAGCAGTTTTTAGAGGAAAGCAATAAACTCACCTTAAGCCAGGTAAGATTCCCAGGGCATACGTGGATCCTTGAGTAGATACTTTTCCTGATACCCGAGGGTTAACTACCTACAGATGTACAAGTCCGGGTTTGCAGGAAAGATTGACGTGGAAGTGAACAGAACAAATGAAAATCTGCATTTCTATAGCAAGATGCACATTGTATCGTGATTTATGCATAAAATCTGGAAAATATTTTAACTCCATTACGGAGTCGTGTTATACAGTATACGGTGAAGCACTCTATAATGGCTTTTGGCAGGAATGAGACATCTTAATAAAAAGCACATGTACAAAAAAGTGTAATGCTAATTTGTTGAGGGGGACAAAGTATATATTATATATGGCTTAAATATTTTTTTCAGATGTGTGCAGTCTGTTTCCACACCAAGGCTGCTAAACACCTGTTCCCTCATGCCTATTTTTTTTTGTGGTTTTTTTTTTTCTCCAGATCCGGTCTGGGAGCCAGGACAATCTTCTAGATGAAGTTATGAGAAGTCTGTCTGGCTCTGCCGAATCGGCAGGATTCCAGTCGCCCACACAGCTGTCTCCTAGCTTCCCACAAGGTGAAAGAAAGACTGCCAAACCAGAGCAATGTGTACGGCCCAGCCTTCGCAAAACAGAGGACACTCGCTTCACGTTTCCGACTCCGCGAAATAGACAGTCCTCAGACGGAAGTCCAGCACTAGGCCAAGGGGCTGTGTCAGCACAAAGGCAAGCGAAAGATACAAATCCATATGCAACCCTACCTCGTGCCAGCAGTGTTATCTCTACTGCAGAAGGGACAACTCGGAGGACAAGCGTTCATGATTTTTTATCCAAAGACAGTAGGTCACCTGTATCAGTTGATCCATCGCCTACTACAGAGGATGCCCCATCCTTATCGAGTGAGTACTGTGCAGTAGAGCAGTCTCCTAGCTTTCAGGTTAGCTTAACCTTTGCCAGCAGTTCCCTTCCATTAAGGAGTAAAAGTAGCGGTGATCTACAGAACGGTTGCAGGTGTGAATTAGTTCAGTTCAGTACTACCAGTCAATCATGTTCTGTAGGTACATCAACACTTGTCCGTGCGTCACAAGGGACTACTATTGTATCGTATACTTCCCCGTGCATGTCTCACCCGTATCTGTCTCTAAACACCAATTTGGTGAGTAGTATCAGTGGGCCACCTGGGGACAGACAATGCGTCTTCTCTGCTGCTCCATCTCAACAACCGTCCACTGAGTGTCTCAACTTAAACAGCAGCATTCTGATATCAGGTATGAACGGCTCTGAAGGTCCTGCTCCTCAGTCAGAGTACAGTGAAGCAGACTCATCATTATTAGTGTCTGAAGATAATCAAAGCTTTTGGTATGAATATGGCTGTGTGTGAATATGTATTACAATGAAAGACAAGGTAACGATGTTGCCAACCTTGGTAACTGTGTCTGGGGTAACATAACGGTGAAAGAAAATTAGTAATCCGTGCATGAAAGCACCCATTTGTTTTGTCTGTTAAGCATGCAAAAAAGTATAATTGGCCTCAAGCATCTATGTGTATGTGACAGAGAAAGTGATACTCAACACGTTGTGTCTCATGGTCCAGTGATGTGCACCATACTACCGAGAAGCCACGCGTTCAGGAGAAACCGGATGTTAAGTCGGATGCCGTCTTACTTTACAAAACCAAAGTTATCTGTGTTAGGGTTGTAGAGATATGCTTTTTTTCTCCAGCTGGACAGAGTAGAAACATTTGCGCCATCTGTAGTAATCGAAGTTGTACGGACAAAGCCGTTCATATTTGCAATGCTATTTCATGGGTTTTAAACAATAGTAATACAGCATAGGGGACTCGAGTATGAACTATACTGCACAGATGACGCTTCTGCGATAGAGCTTGAATGCAAGTAACTTAGATGGGGAATAGCGAGGAGCTCACCCGTAAACATCAAATAACAAATGTTGAATATCACTGGTCTGTCCGCCACATTTTGTGTCTTCGTTAGGGTGCATGATCGCGCGGTAGCATGATACTGCCAGACACTGCTGGTTCTACGCTGGAGATTATCCTATGTTTTATGTTGGCATTTTACAAATCCTGATTTAAACCCAAAAGTATTCATCTGTGTTTGTCAAGGAACGTATTCTTCTGTATTCTCTGTTACTAATCACAATACTTCTTTTTAACTGTAGTCTTTTTTTTCTTTTTCGAAAGGATTGTTACATTGAACATCACGTTTTTAGTTTACTTTCCTCGGGTAGATGGCGGGAGATTAATGGCCGAAGCTTGTTTTTGGCCAAATGAGTTGATTCTTACTTATTTATCTACATGGCCATTATAAGTCTGTCTACTGTGGAAATATAAATTAACCCCTTTTTAATTCTAATTAGAATAAATCTATACATTTATATTATGCCAAGGATGATGCATTTGGTTTTACAATTTTTAGATGGTTGAGTGTGTTTAAGGTGGGATGAGTTTTATTTTAAGTTTTCTTTGTTTTTTATAATTGTGAAAGTAAACTGTAATTCAAATGTCTTTTTTTTTTCTTCTAATAGAAAATATTAAATACCTGCCTATTACAAAGTACTTTTTTGTATACCTCCATGCCATAAAGGTTATGCATATTACACTTTTTTCCCAATGAAGTTTGCTTACCTCCGTTGAAGAATTGCACACTTCTTTTCATCCATTATTTGTAAAGCATCACACGTTGTAAATAGAAGTACTGCCATTCGGCCACAAAACGCCAACATCTCCGCAAAATGTAAGCTACGTTACCAGGACCTCACATTCAACTCCTTGAAGCAGATCTGTCGCTTATCCCATGTCCCGCATTTTTCTAAACTAAATATATGTAATGGTGTTTACCGATTTATAGCTTATTTCATATATATTTGTGTATGATTATTCCTTCGCATTAAGTTATAGCTCCCTATTGTTAAATTGCAATTACAGTTGATTGGCAGCTTTAACAGCAAGGGGAGAATAAAGGAGGGCATGCGGCTTTAGCTTCCTTTTGCAAATAGATCCCATTGTACAGCGCTACGGAAGTTGATGGCGCTATATAAAACAATAAATAATAATAGACTCCCTGTGCTAAAGCATTCCATTTAAATGAAGTATCTCTACTGAAAGATCCTCTTTGTGTTTTTTATTTTGTAATAATAGAAAGCGTACCGGATACAGCACCAAAGCATGCAAGTGGAATGCATGTACCGCGTTGTGTTTGCCAATGCATGTAGGCGATGTGTTACTAACTGTATCCGCTGGACTGCATGCTGTGCTTCGCAAGACATCTGTGCTCTCGGTTGTATGTTTCATTTAATACATGTATGAGGTTTTCTGAGCACTGCTAAGCGACATGCATCAAAGTTTCCTTCTGTTCAACTACATAAGCTAATTCTTTAGGAAAGAAAGATCTGGGGTTCTGGATTCGAGCCCTGTTTATTACGTAATGGTAGGGATATTTATAGAAGAACCACTAATCCCTCCAATCAGCAAAATAAAATCCAGTTAATAACTGAACATTTAAGAAAGCAAATGAACACGTGCAAAACTGTCTGTACGAAACAGGAGCATAGCAGTATTGCAGAAATGGACATTCCCTAAATTGACAGTGCGGTATTCTCTAATAGAATATATTGTGAAGCAGTAGCATTCTACGATCGATCACACACAATAAATAACACTGGTCCTGGATAAAATCATGCCAATTATTCATCCATACCTGTGAACCTAGGTGTTTCTTCTATAATGTGATATCTAGAGGACTCATCTTTTCTAGCTCTGCCATACAGGACACATTAACAACCTGCAGGACCTGCTTCCAATCCATTCATGTAGGGTGACCACATCGGCCATGTTTTCCAGGACACACACAATTTTTTTAGATGTTGCTGACCAGCCCAGATAAAATGCTGCCCTGCAGTATGGGGGATGTAGAACTACTTGGTTCCCTTCCATGAGTCTATACATCCCACATATTGCAGGGCAGCACTTTATCTTGGCTGGTCAGCAATCTGTAAAAACTATATGCGTCCTGGAAAACATATATAATGTGGTCACCCTACACCTAAGGCCTGGCAAATGGTATCCATCAAGCGTTTTCAGATTACGCTTCTAATCGCTCAGATAGTCCATGGAACGTGTTGTCTGGACAGAGATGGGACCCTGTAGTTCCCACCAATCTTCTGGACATGTTTAACTGTCCCAAGTCTAGGGTGTTGACATCCATGGGGACTCGGAGCAATCTTTGACTTGCAAGCTTGTGTGCTATTGCAAACTTCTCTATAACTAAACCTGCTTTTCTCCTGCAGATATGGAGGCAACACAAGAAATCAGGCACTCAAAAGACAGGTCTAGCGAGCAGCAAACCCCTTAACTTAGTCACCCAGTTCACGTGAATATACCAGTTGGTGAGTTTTTTTTGCCCGTCTTGTAAATGAGGAGATGGGGATCTCATTTACAAAGGCTCATAATTCTACCCAATGCGTGGCTGCTGCTTTGACGTGTCTTCCTTTGCTTGCATTGTTTCTCGTATTTTCCTAAATCCTTCTCTTGATTGTATCAGGTGGGGAGATGCATGCAGCCTGGGTCTGGGAACTGCACATAAAGTGTCCTTTCACATATAGAACAGATAATGGCCAATAAATACAAGTGTTACATTTCCAGGCAGACTGGAATAACTTTCATGTGATGTCTATATGGGGTATATACCTGCAATGCGTACAGATAGAAGCACTGCCCGAGAGAGATTAAGGGTGATTATACCTAATAAGAAAGATATCCCCTTTGGATCTAGAAACCACAATCTCGGCATAGATGATTTATCATTTACGGAGATGTAAGTGGAGCAATCTGCCAAAACGCGATCCGCTTACTCCACCGAACCTCCTTCTTTCAGCCGTCTAGTAGACTTCTGTATACATTACATCGCTTCTGTATACGTTAACTCAGTTCGGAGCGGTAGCATTTATCCCTTTCTAGAACTAGGCTGGAATTAATCCGATCTAACAATATTTGCATTTTAACAAACGTTTAATGACTGCTTGATTAGGAGATGTAGGAATCCCTCAAGCAACCTAAACTTGTGTTTTTAAGGTGGCGTAATATGAGGAGGTGTTGATAATATATTTAATCACGTTTCATATCAAATCAAATGCAGTTTAAAATCTTGAGCAACCGTCCTGGGCAATTAAACTGCTAAAGCCCAATCCTGTGGGTAACCGTACAACGTTCCAGCAGGGAACGAGGATGTGCGGGCGGATTTAGGAAGGACCCTGATGAAATAAAGAGGATTAACTGGGGAATACAGTTACCCAAAATATATTGTATATGTAACCCTAATATATTTAATTTAGTTCCGAACGTACTTTGTTAGTTAAAAAAGGCACATTTAACTCTTTCGCTCTGCATGCTTTAACCCTTCCTCTCCTTTCCATGCTTCTAGACCGCTCGTTCTGCATTTCTTATGATTTTCTCTTTTTCTTTCCTTTTTCTGCTTTCCACTAAACACAGAGAGAAAAGTGTCCTTCAATTTGTCATTGAGAAGTTGTGTGTTTCTGAAGTAGCGACACCTCTCGCCCGCCCGGTGAACGCTCACCAGAGAACTTAATTGCTAACTTCCACAGTAGATCTGGACACGAGTGACCCCTTCCTTCCTTGAATCAAGGAGTTCTGCCGGAGTGAAATGCAAACAAATCAAACCATAGAGACATCTTAGAGTCCCCTGCACTTTTCCCTGTTGGGGGGGGGAACGTTCCGCTGTCGTGTTTGTGTAAAGGATCTGCAAGCATTCCCAGGAACAAACATTTGTCAACTAAACCCAGTTTTTTCCGGCTTCTGATTATTTCATTTAAAAACATTTTCTCCAATTTTTATTTTATTCGCCGAAAACATTTCTTTGGGGGGTTTTTTATTCCCAAAAACCGAAGCTTCCTGGTTTAATCACGGCCTGATGTGATTGGACGCACACTGCATGATGCCTCTTCAAACCGTTTGTGGCTGCGCTTATGGACTTTAAGTCACAAGTTAGTATTTTCATGTCCGCCCCCCCAACACATGACCACCTTCTGAGATTTGGCACCTTTCCTTGCTTTTTTTCCGTACCCGCTATATTTGGGTACTAGTATTAAGGATTTTCTTCACTCCCTTTGGAGACTGCCATGCAACATGTGCCATAAATAACGTGGCGCTTAATGCCTCCTGTAGCATTATTATAAGGTTCTTCATATATGCGGTATAACAAGATCTTATTCTCTTTATTCTTGTAGAACTTTTAATTCCTGAATATTTTACAGAACTTGACAATGACTGACAATGATGTTTCTGCACTGAAAATGTTAGTGAATGGGGAAAGAATTAGCGTCCGTGACGAGCCCATTTTCAGATATCGAGTTGTTTTGATGGATCGGTGTGTTTTTTTAACCTAATGGGAATTCCATGTTTTAATCTGGTTAACCTTTTTGCTGCCCGATTGGTCTGCATATCAGAACCATCTGGCTTGCAAGAGGTTAAAGGTGAGCGTGAGTTATTAATCTGAGCGTGTGTTGAATTTTACTGTACAATATTGTTTCAATGGCAAAAAAGAATCCTAATTTAAACTATAATGTCTTATTATGTTCACTTGTGTTTGAATGCGTAATGCTGTATGCGGGACAATGTATGGAACTGCATTGAAAATACATCAGATGATTCACTATTATGTTACTGTCATTAAACTATTTCTTGTTTTTTCTTAGTTTTAGTGGTTATCAGTGGTTTCGTTCTCTAATTTTGTTTTAATACGGTACCCGTCGTAGAAAGAACACTAAAGATGATTACCTATAACTGGAACGGGATCTGTTCACACAGGGTTATGATAAATTAGCTGCCGTTATATTGACTGTTCAGCTTCCCTTTTCACCATAAAGTCTTATCTCTTTCGACATTTGCTTTTAGAAGGTACTTCTGTTATAAGACGGCCGGGGTAATCACATTTTCAGAACAAAGGACCGACAGATCTGTCTTAATTAACGTTACAAGGCAGGGCAATCGGCTTTGCCAGGTCAGGATACGTGCGAAGCCGCTAAAAGTATTTTCAGCTGATCTGGACGTATTCCAGTTCACTTAATATTTATGGACCGGTGTACCAGGCTGGTTCTGGTGGCAGTCAGAGATAAATACATCATGTTTCAAAGTTGAGAATCTTTGCTATTCTTACTATAAATGACCACACACAGGATTGCACACGACATCCAACAGCTCTGTGCTGAAAGTCAACGTTTCTCTTGTATTTACTAACCCATGAGATCGCAGGAGGGTTAAGTTTTAGCTCTCTGGTGTCTTTGTTCATTAGGACTTCAGCCCTTGAAGGAGAAGTGTGGTGTTGGCTCTTTTTAATGAATATCATGATATGTTAAAAGTGAAATCTTCGACTCTATAGCAAATTCCCAGGCTTGGTGCGTTTACCCCGCCCCGGTGATCTGGTAATCTGCGCAGGGCTTTAAGAACTGGAGATGTCTACACCATTAAAGCTCTCATAATTCTTTTTAACTGCAGATGTTTGGGGTCTCTCTGTTTCTACAAACCTTCCCATGTCCCGGCCTCTTACTACAATCCATCTGAAGAGACATTTGAGATGTTAGTTAAAAGCATCTAAGCATCAACTAAAAGCTATTTTCTCCCTGGGTAATAATACTCCATTTTTATTTTCTTGTCAGTAACTCCCAACAGCTCCAGCATGAAAACCTCAAGAGCTTTTAGTTAGCATGTCTCCGTCCATCATTTTACACAAAGCGAGGGGACCAAGTTCATGAAATGTGTTCTCTGACGGGATCATTTCTGGAAGCATTATTGGTTAGATGGTACAAAAGCCTCTCCGTTCTATGTGCCAACCCCCTAATATATTGTGTGTTTCCACCATTGCGCTCATTCTGAAATAAGATCCTCTTGACCTGCAGCATGTTTATAGTATTAAAAGGCTAACTACGTGGTGTAAATTATTTGCCACGGATCTCCTTGCGATTATATACCGGTCTACGAAGATCAAAGCATCGCACAGGAGAACGTCAATCGGCCATGGTATAAAACACAAATCTAATCATCTGTATACTTCATACGTAAGCAAACCAATGCACAAAAATCCTGTGTAGACATTATTTTTTCTTGGTGGGGGGAAAAAATCAGTTTGGTTATTAAATATAGAATAGACAACATTCAATAACGTTTGAGTGCCGATACGGATGAAACATTTCCTCTGGAATGGAGCCGCCTCGCCGATAAAAGATTTCAAGATTCCTAATATCTGGCACATTCCATCTGGAAAAGAGAAGCAGCGCTCACAGGATGTCTCCAAATAGTGCTGCCGAGGAATTCCCAGGGAAGAACTCGCATTTTCCTCGCCAATTCTTGGGACATCCCGGGAGAGCTTCCTAAGGATGATCCGGGAGAAGAAACTCTGCAACAGAAGCGTGTACTTCTGAGAAAATGTGAATTCTTACCTATCATCCGTACAGCTTTCATGTTGGATGTCGCCATTCTTTTATAATACAATAGGTGAGGCCAGAGATTTATTAAGGTAGTTTGTGTTTTATAATTTATCTTCATGACACATTTCCTCCATGTTTATTATCAGTATTGATTCGCTCTGGGATGTATGTTAATGTTACATATATTCCTAATCTATTCGCATACAGAAGATGCTTGGTCATTTTAGATATGTGAGCCTTCGCTTTTGCTAGCAGCAGACTCGCTCACTGTGATTTAATACATTCAAAGCACTATTGCATGGCATTTTTTTTTTTAAATCTACTATGCAGCTAGTCCGGTCCTAGCACTAAAACGATCACCCCGTGTGGGTAAGAAACATCTGTTGTGCCGACACGATTCCGAGCTCGGTATTGAATGACCCGGGACTGTGCAGCTGTTCAGTCCCCGGGGCTTTAAACATCTATTTCACATCCATTGTGTCAATCTATATTTACTCAGAGTTTCTGTTCTTGTTTCTAAGTAAATGTTTGGGGCTCTGGAAGCAGAAGTCCCAATGACACTTGGAATCAGAATATCTGTCAAGTTGTCCATAGAAACATAGAAAGTGATGGCAGATAAGAAGCATTCGGCCCATCCAGTCGACCCAACCTCTGAATACTTCCCTTAGTCCCTGGCCTCACCTTATATCTTCACTGCATTAACATCTACCACTTATGTTTGATGAAAAGGCCACTTCGGCCATCGTATGTATTTGAATGAATATGCTAGGTGAATGGTCCCTGAGCGAGTCCTGTAGAATCCCCTATAGGCATTTGTCCCTTCCCCTCCCAAACCTACAAACAGGCGCTCAAATGAGGCAGAAGCTGCAGCTTACCTAAAGGTAAGTGATTATTAACACCTTAAATAATTTAAAGTATTTACAATGTACTTTGGTGAAGATGTCTGAAACATTTTTTTTACCCAATCTTAATCGCTAAACAATGAGACACAACCTAGGGACACAGTAGCTATTGCTGTTGTGGACTTTCATATGTAAACTAAAAAAAGGGGAAAACTAGCATTGTGAGCTTTGTTACATTTAATAATCATTACCTTTGCCATACAGAGTATTTCTTAGAAAATGTTTTTTATTGACTCCACGGCTCATCGCAGTTAATGTATAATATCTACATTCTGCAGCTACTCTTGCGAGGTAGATTATGTCTTACTGGAGCTTGGGGTTTATTCACTAAAGCAGGCGTTGGCGTGAGAGCTGTGGTTTTAATTTACCAAAATCATTATGAAGGACCAACTTTGGCACGAGTCTCCTACAAGAAGGTCTGAGTTTGCCCCCCCCCCCCTTTTTTTTTTTTTTTTTTTTTTACATAGTATGGTGAGAACCTGGTGATTTATGTATTCTGCAGTTATTTGCTTGGACCCTCATGAAATGAAATCAGTGATTTAAAACTACAACTCTCCTGCTTCCTTGTTTACTCTGAGGATTACCCACATAGTATCTAAAGCTGTTGTGAAACTACAACTGACATGATGTTTAGTCGTACGTATAAGCCATTTCCAGCTGTAGTGGCTGGTTGTTATGAGAGTAGTAGTTCCACTTTAGCTGGCAATCTTCTAGATTCTTCAGAATTCTGGACTTTTGTAGTGAATTCAGTCATCAAACTGTATCACAACCGGATCATGCCCAGTTTTTTTCAGAAATGTTGTGAACTCATCCGGAGTCAGGCCCATGGTGGCGGAGTTGGTCATCGGATGAAAATAGAGTCTCTTGTGACCACCTTCCAGAAATGCCGCATCTAGAACAAACTTCACGTCTCCTTTGTCACAGAACAAGGCAAGTGGCGTGGCGCATCCTTGGCCCACTTTGAGTTTTTCCAGCATCGCTGCTTCATCGGCAAACCTGAGGTTTCCGCTGCCAACGTTCAGCTTCTTGGCGAGATCGTTGAGGTTTACTTGTCGGTCGTGTAAAACCGTTACCAGCCATAAGCTTTTCTTCTTCTTGTCTTTTAAGAAAAGATTTTTACTGTGTGCTCCTTCCAAGTGCTGAACGTGGGGCATCATTTCCTCCACTGTAAACACCTACGAGGACAAGAGAACACTTGCACTGCTGGCAGATCCTACTAGAACATTGCTTTAGAATCTGTTACACACCGCGGAATGTAAGCATGCGGGTCAACGGTCCCTGTATCTCTATGCAGAGACAGGATGGGGGGGGGATAAATGATCCTGGAGCTGCAGGCTTTATAATCTAGTGATGATTAGCATTTGTTTATTTTAACGTGTATGATTGGACTGTTATTTATGTCCTTCCTTTCATTCAAGAGCATATAAGGACTCGTCAGGATCATCTCTATGCATTTGGGATGGTCATCTCAACCCCACCCCCCTTCCCACACATCTCCTCCTCAGCACTACCTAAAGCATGGGGGTGCAAGATTGCCAGGGCATCTAATGCATCTTCCATGCGCATGCGCATCAAACAGCCAACGCTAGATAGAGAGAATAGACAGCAGCAGCCAGTATGCGGGATTAAAGTGCAGTGTAACGAGGACAGTGGGCGAGAGACCCTCCATGAAAGCACCAGCCTATCGGCATCATGGGAGTAGCTCCGACCGGCTGTCCGCAGCTGGCAATGCTAGGGCCTGGGGTGCTGCAAGCGATGTATTATAAATGGAGGTACGCCTGTGCCTGGGTGGGTATACCGGCTGCCGTCCCGGGACACTCTATGCAGTGAATACATAGGGAAGTATTAGACGGTAGGTAAAATATTCCGGCGCCCCCTGCCTCCGACCCACCTCGGGGTGCTCCACACACACCGGCTGGATACCCAGCTCCTGCAGGTACCGCTGCAGCTCCTCCCGCAGACCGCCCGCCATGCTGTCAGTCTAATGAGTCTATACGTGGAAAACGCTCACACGTCCTCAGAAGGCCTTTTTTTTGTATATACAAAACTTTATTAACATTGTAGCAGCATTACATTGAGACAAAGTCAGCTATGAAAAGGATGTTATTACTGAAATCAGCTTGGCTTATAAAAATCGCTAAAAGATTATATATGTTTTCATTTGTAAGCAAGAAATAACAGTTTTTATATATATATATATATATTAATACTATTGCCTGGTAGCATGTAACATTATTAATCATCATCATCCTGATTACAAATAGGACATACTTCCCGCGCATGTGCAAAACCCCTTTAATTGGATTACACGCAAGATCTCCTGCACCAGAAATAGCTGGTGGGGGGATGCATATGGTGGGATTGTGCAGATCACCCCCCATGTATTTGCGAGGAGGACACCACAGAAATGTGACGGGACGTCTCGGTTATCACATGCGTTACGGAGAATGTGATGGCCGCAGCGTCCCTTTACATTTGTGGGTGTGCGAATTTTATTGGTGGTTTGGTTTGCAGCAGCGGGGTGGAAATATCATCCAAACACACTTATTAGGGAGTAGCCCCGGGGCAGGACTTCGTTGGGTTATTTTGACGTCTGGCATTACTTGATCTGTAAAGGATCCTGAGAACTTGTGTTATAAGTATTTGGTAAAGTCGGAAAGGCCTCGCTGTATCAGGCATCACGTAATCCGAATATCAGGAGCTGGGAAAGGATTTGTCGGATATTCCTATTAGATCCGTGTGACACCGGCCCGTTCTGCGGGCATTGCGGATGGCAATCTACATCCGTATCTGTCACTGGCTATTCTATGGGGTTTAGTCCCTGCACAGAATCTGAGCTTCTAGAAAAGGATCAGCCTTACTTGTTAAGCGTGCACAGAGCTGCCGCGTCTGCGTTCAGAGCTATGGATTAATCCGCCTATATCTCATGCATTTTAATGAACCCGTAAAGCCTCATTACATATGCGAAAATGGAGGATTATGTGGGCCAAATGCCATCTCCATGCTGTACTGGGAAGATGTCAGCTAAATCAAAAGAGGAGAAATGTTAAACCCAGAGGATCCAGCGTCTAGCTGTAATGTCAGGAACATTTACTTTACTGAGGAGTGGCGACTCTAGAAACAATATAAAGGGGGGCACACAAGATACCACAGTCAATACATATATATTGCCAAAAGTAATGTGTTATGGAATTATACTTTTGTTATTGGGCTAAAATAATACTTGATCATTCAACATGGGAAGCCTGAAGCCACAGGCTCTGCCACACAGACCCCCACACACATCAGGACAGGCTCTGCCGCACCCACATCCAAACACACACCAGGACAGGCTCTGCCACACTGACACCCAAACACACACCCTAGGACAGGCTCTGCCACACTGACAACCGAACACACACACCAGGACAGGCTCTGCCACACCCACATCCAAACACACACACCAGGACAGGCTCTGCCACACCAACACCTATACACACACACACTGATAACCTGCTACACTGATAACCAAAAACATACAAACAGCAGGACACAATCTACGTCACAGACGTCTACATCAGGATGGATTTTTCACACTGATTTGTCGTTTATACCCCCCTTAGTGTTTTTGCCCCTTGTGTATTGATGCCCCTGCTGCCGATATATATTTATATTAGCCCCAGTTGCCGATAGCAGGTATAGATCAACACATTAACACACAAACCAAGCTTAGCATGTATAGATCAACTAAAATTCACTTGTGATCTCAGCACTGAAGGTATATATCAAATAAACAGAATCAGACATACAAATCCTGTATTTGCAGGTATACAATACTATATGAAACGTAGCATTGCAGGTATAGATCAAATAAATACATGGAAACAGCATTGCAGGTATTAATCAACTGAATAAGACATACAAACACTGTATTTGCAGGTATACATAAATAATGTATGGAAATATATAGATATGGATCTACAGAATAACGCAAAAACCCAGCTTTGCAGGTATAGATCAATTGGAATTCACATAAAAACACATCATTAAAAGGTATATTTAAAACCCCCTAAATTACAGGCATAGATCACAGGTTACACACCCCAAAGCCAGCCCTGGCGTCCACACTGCCATCATAGAACCTGACCAGCACCCAGATCACACACATAAGATTTGCCATCTTTGTCCCCAAATAGCCCAGCACAAGTCAACTTTGTCCCCAAACAGCCCGGCCTGTGCCATCTTTGTTCCATATACACCCGCCTGTGCCATCTTGGTCCCCAAGGCTCAAACCTCCTGCTAGTTATATATACAGTTTTACAGTCACTCACTAATTCACACTTTCATTCAGACAATTCATCCACACATTAACTCATGTTCTCCCTCATTTCGACAATTCATCCACATATTAACTCACGCTCTCCCTCATTCAGACAACTCATGCTCTCCCTCATTCAGACAATTCACCCGCATATTAACTCATGCTCTCCCTCATTCAGACAATTCACACACATATTAACTCATGGTCTACCTCATTCACACAATGCATCCACACATTAATTCACACTCTTATTTAAATATTCTTACTACCCTCTTCCTCAATATCTACCCCCTCTCCTCCCTTATTACTTTCTACCCCCTCTCCCTCATCACTTTTTAACCCCTCTCCCTACTCACTATCTACCCTCCCCCATTGTCGTTCTCTCACCTTTAGGTCCAGAGACAAGGCTTCTGTCTTCCTTCTCTGCTGCGGTGGCCGCTGCTTCACTGCTGAGCGCCGAAATATGACATCATATTTCGGCGCTCAGCATGAAATGCCGGCACCGCGACGGAGGTAGAGGCCTCGTGGAGGAGAATGGGGGGCGCCGAGTGGTTGCTAGGTGCCCCTCTCTCTCCTCCGCATTTAAAAAAAAAAAAAGACGGGCTGTAGCGACGCCACTGCCGAGAGGGGTGTTAGATGAATGGAACAGCCACCCATCAGAAGTGGTAGAGGCTAATACAGTGAGGGAGTTTAAATATGCATGGGAGAGGCATAAAGCTACCCTGGATCTAAGACAAAACTCAGGACTCCTACTCGATCCCTACGTTCTTCCCATGGGCTAAGGCTCTCCTCCTCACTTATCACCTCTTCCTTTTCACGTCTACAAGATTTAACTCGGGCCGTCCCATATCTCTGAAATCTACTCCTTCAGCTTTCACCCTTCCTCCCAACATTCAAGAAACATCTAAAAACTCACTTCTTCAGAGAAGCCGTGCCATCTTAGCTGCTAGAACTTCACTGTCATTGATACAACCACCACACTACCTCTCACCCTTTCTCTGTGCCTTATGTTTGTCACCCCATTCCCTCAAGATTGTAAACCTGCGAGCCGGGCTCTCTCCACCTAATGTATCGGTTTGTCTTTGTCAATTCTTGTCTTGTCATACCCCTTGAATTTATGTATTGTATTAAGTGCTGCGTAAACTGTTGGTACTATATAAATAAAAGATAATAATAATAATAATAATTAAGGGAAAAATGGACAGACGAGATGGGCCGAATAGATCTTATCTGCTGTCACGTTAGATGTTTCTATTAAGTGCTGTACAGGAGGCGACTGAAACGAGTTCTTCTAGCGAGGCTCATATTCTGATGAATGAAATCATAGAATTTGAAGGCTAACCTGCTGATCTCTAAAGCTCGCACCAGAGGAGTACCCATAGCTATCCCAATGCAGAGTCCATACTAGGCGAATAAAATTCATTAGCTTTGCTTCTTGTTTGCTTTTTTTCGATGTTTCTCACCCGGCGTCATCAATTACTTTTACAAAGTCACCATTCCGACAGCACGGCTCGCTGTCGGGATACCTGAAGCATTGGGAACGGGAATGCCCCCTGTGCTGCCCCTGTGTTACCAGCTGTGCTCCTGGGTGGCTAATCTAATCTAAACTAATAGTGACGGCAATGCAGTGCCCCCTGCTGGACACCACCCTGTATAACCGCTCCGCATATACCCCCAAAGGCGGATTGCATGCTTTTTAAAATAGTCGCAAACCAAATCACTGCCGTGGTAGATTTTTAGCTCTGATTCACAAAACTTTGGATGGCTGGAGAAAAGCCAGAAGCGCCATATAAAGTAGGGCACCTGCCCATACATCCGATTTACACTTAAAACATCATTTCCATTATTTCCCTCATTCTGTGATGATGTTAAGGATGCGTCCTGAGTACGATGCCACTTCCTTCTATAATGTGACATCTATGGTTTATCCAGAATTACAAAAATGCCAGCAACTAGCATGGCAGATTAGTGGCACCGGCAAATCAAAGCGCATGCGCCAGCCCTCCGACTATGAGGGCAATTTTCTAGGATTCTGTCGAAGATTGTAAATTCTAGAGATGAAATGACAGCTAAAGTATTTAAAAAAAAATGTATGCAGTCTTATGTGCAGGATTGTACGTCGAAGAAAAATCGCTGCCAGTTTAAATCCAACATCGTCCAGAGAATTCGTATTCACTTAAGCCGTGAATAATTAAGGTGATATAACACCAAATTGAAACTCTAGTATTTAGAACGCAAACACGTAGAGCGGATAGGTGGAGGGTTGTCACGTGACCACCAAGAGGTCAGCATGTTCCGCCTGGATCTCAGGGAAGGTATTGATATTAAACGGTTAATGGGTTCGTGTGTTTTAGCGGTATAATGGCTGACTGAGGGAATAATATGTATTTTCATTTTAAGGCAGAGCCTGCAGACACACGTTGTTAAGCCGCATGACACTGTTCTCGCTATAAAGATTAGAGATTTTGAATGTGCTGTGCTGTGGTGTTAGTGAAGGGTAAATGCTTTGCAGCTGGCATTGCGGTTGTGATTTCAGGGCTTGTCAGCTGGTGTCATGTTTGGGTTGGAATCCCCACTCAGTATTTGTCTGCACCCCTTTGCTTTACATAATTGCTGACGGTTCCCATCTAAGGGTGTACGGGCATTAGATGTAATGTAGAGGTGTGCTAGTAGATGAGTGGAATTGTCTCCCAGTAGAGGTGGTAGAGTTTAATACAGTGAGGGAATTTAAACATGCATGAGATAGGCATATGGCCCCTGACTCTGAGATGAGAGGGTCCACTGATTAAGGAAGCGTTTACGGCAGGAATGACGGTTGAGATAGATGAGCTGAGTTGGTCTGTTCTGCCGTCAAATTCTATTTAGTGACAAATGAAAGATGAATCAATCAGTGTACCCTTAATTTGTTGGATTCATATACAGTAACAATGTAACAGTATATCGACAATTATCACTATGTTTAAATAAACACATCATGTATCTTCCATCACGCAGACTGACTTCGGGCTCTGACATTCTTTTGATGCCAGACTGGGTTTGTCTTCTTTCAAGCGACGCTCCTGCCGTCATGTGCTCTGTAATGCGTATGATAGCCGCGTCCCTTTAAATTCAGTAATAGGTCGGCGATCGGTGCGGCTGTCGGTCTGCCGTTGGGAGTTTCTCCAATCATGGCAGCTACGTATAAAGGACGGTAATTCTATTGTATAAATACAGTTATGGCGCAATCACACGTGTCCGCCAGGGGGGTCTTCGGACACGTATTTCATAGTTCCTGCCGCTTCATTGGGCTGAAATAATTCAGAAATGGGTAACATTTAGGAATATTAATAGCGTATTGAGATAAATCTTTAATCTTATATTTCCATCCCCGGTAGGACAATGAACAGGAAGGTGGTGCTGCAGCTGGAGCGGCTGATTCAGTTCCATAGCACCTGCCGCCGCTTGCATGCCGTGTGCCTCGGGAACGCAGCCAGGGCGCGATGGAGACCCGTCCCGTGTACGTCACTGCCTGCCATGCCTGCCCGGCTGTGCCCAGACCTCTGCCGAGCTGCGTCTACCAAAGAGGTAACGGGTAGCCTTTATTGGCTTTAACCATTTCATTGCCGTTCTGTGGCATTTCATTGCCGTTCTGTGGCATTTCATTGCCGTAAGTGGCCTGAGCGCTGCCTTTAAAGGGGTATTTTTCTCTTGCGTTTAGAATACAGTGGGGTATAGAATACAGTGGTATATACAGTAAGTGAGGTTCTTGTTGACAAAATCTTGGTTATTTCTCTTTTTATCCCATAAAACCTTTTATCTGGAGACCTGGAGGCTGTCACCGCACTGTGCTGATTCTTTATGGCAATGCGAATGGAGTCCGTTCCTCCATAATCTTTAGTTGGTTAGTGTGTTGCTGGGTGATTAACACTGAGCCATTCTACTTTTTCCCGCAGTGATAAGGAGTTAATGTTTCTCTAGTAGATTGAGCTAAAGTAACAGAACAGTCAGAATACATATAAACGGCCAACATGCAGCCGGCTGAAAACATTATATTCTGCAAGGACTAGGACAGCTTTAAAAAGGAAACACGACATTTTTTGTCATTTTAATCTGTTACTAGTAATGAAAAATCAGTGGTAGATCCACTTTAAGGTTAAACGTAAACTAGCTGTTTTTGATGTTAGTGTTTCGTACTGAAACTCGATGAAATGTTGGAAATTGGAAAACAAATCGTTGTTTGTTGTGTGTTCCGCAGGAGCATTAGTGATTCTTTTTTTTTGTGCTTTTTCATAGGGAAAACATGCAAAAAAGCATAAACTTTCCCCAATCAAACCTAAACAAGAAAAACAAGAGGTAGAAATATGGCAGAGCATGACGGTCGGTGATCTCGCAAAAGCCATGAATAAAGATGCTGGTGAGTTATTATTAAACGATGATTTATTCCTCTCGTCTTCATTTCTTCCGGAGTTTTTTTAGCCTTGTTGGGTGGCGTAACGTCGTGGCTCAGAGATCAGACGCGCTAATGGAAAGCTGCGCTTGTTCTGTTGTATATGAAAGGGGGTGACAAGTTCTCTCCATGCGTAGGAGCCCCTAAATCCACAAGCTGCCCGCTACTATTACCCAGGTAATGCACAGGACCCCACCGAGCTCCCACCCGCTGCCAGCTGTGTTAGCACATGAAACCCTGGGCGCCAGGACTGATGCTTAATGACTGGCCCCTATATATGACGTGTGCGTATGTCTGGCATGTATCTATAATGTAAGAAAACCAAAATGTATGGGGCGCAGGTCCATATATAGGGAAAAAAACAAAAAACAACACAATATAGTGCAGATGGTATGTCCAATATTAATTATTAAGTGATATGTTGTACTCACAAGTGAAAGAGGCAAATCCAACCCATCAATAAGGACTGTAAAAACTTTAATATTCTTCCAAGGTGAATCTAAAAAAACAAGCTAAAATAGTGCAGTATCTTAGGTAAAACAATATATACCGATAGTAATGCACTCACTGTTTTGTCATGCACAAAGTGCATGTGCAGGCATTTGGTTAAAATCTCATGAAATAAAGTCCAATTGAGTCTTTCTACGCGTTTCGCCCCTTTGGGCTTCTTCAGGAATTCAATTGGTGCAGATGTCTGTAGGTATCAGTGGATTCAGCAAAAATCAGCAAAAGTCAGAAATCTGTATGTACTTTCATCCCTTGAGTCTGTTCTATAATGTGTATATTTTTTCTCTCCAGATCATGTCTACGAAGCCCTTTTACATACGGATCTTGATTTGGACTCTCTGGACGAGTCCTCTGTCCTCAGCGAAGAGTGGGTGAAGGAGGCGATAAAAAAATCTGGCATGAAATTTAAATGGGCAAAAGTGAAGCAGGAAAAGGTGAAAGAGAATAAAGATGCTGTAAAGAGGTACTTCGATAAATGTAACCCCAGCCTGTTCTGGACAGGGCACCTGTCTCTACTACATCGCAAAAAACGAGGCTACTGTTAACCCCAGATCGGCGTCTCTCTGCGTTTTGTGTTCTGTAGGAGATGATTTCTTTGTAACAGAAGTGTAGGCATGAAAAAAAAAACTAGTACATCGCTCATCGGTCCCAAAGCAGTTTACAAGCAGTTATAAAGATCGGTTAATGTATACAGTTTTTATTCTGAACAAATGATCCTTTCATATATTTGCCGATATCTCGTGTAAATGTCATCTGTAAGGCAGGCGTTTCACATGCGTTCTGATTACAGGGGCCGCGCTGATCCCGCTCTATTAGTTCCCAGGCCTCCTGTGGTCACTATAATGGGACACGTGGACCACGGAAAAACAACCCTGCTTGACCAGCTAAGGAAATCTCAAGTGGCCGCCATGGAGGCCGGAGGCATCACCCAGCACATCGGAGCATTTAACGGTGGGATCCACTGACATAAACATCCTTTACTTCGAGGCGTTCTTTGCTCTCACTTCTAACCAGACATTCGGTGCTGGTAAGTTTTATTTATTAAACAGTGACTTACGGAAGGAGAGAATCTCATCGCAATGCATTAACTTGGCATAGTATTCATTTAATACAGCAAGTATACATTCTTTACGTCACAACAGCTTCCTGCAACTCACTGTTTAGTGAATAAACCTGAGTGTGTTGGTGCGTGTGGGTCTTGTTCTGTGACTCTGTGTAACAGGATAAGATATTGATGAAACCCGGTCTGATTATTTACTGGTTTGAAGTTGTCCAGCTTTACCCACATTATCACCTACGATGGATCAAAACTACCTATGGATAATCCCACGCACCGGGCATTGAGGGCAGTTGTGTATCATTTAGAGTCCGTGTTGATTCCATAGCATCTGTTACAGAGCTGTTAGTGCTGTAAGTATCACATTATCTTCACGATTCCTTAGTATTTTCTTGTTGTCGATCTCTTTTCGCAGTTCGCTTACCTTCGGGAGAGAAGATCACGTTTCTTGACACCCCCGGCCATGCTGCATTTTCTGCAATTAGAGCGAGAGGGGCGCAGGTCACGGACATCGTTATACTGGTGGTCGCGGCAGAGGACGGAGTAATGAAACAAACGGTGGAGTCCATTCAACATGCCAAAAATGCCAAAGGTAGTGAGGATACAAAACTTTTTACTTTCTAGAATGCCTTTATCATAAAGGGGGTGTGTTAAGGATCGCGCGCATCTTCCCTTCGCTATACGGAAAGCAACAGCCGTTCTGTACAACCATAGAATCTTGTTTCCTTTCCCGGTGTGTGGATGAAACGTCTAACGTGGTTTCTTTTTCATATTAGTCCCCATCATCCTTGCCGTAAATAAGTGCGACAAACCTGAAGCTGATCCCGACCGAGTAAAGAAGGAGCTCCTGTCCCATGACATCATATGCGAGGAGTTTGGTGGAGATATTCAGGCTGTACATATATCTGCACTGAAGGTATAGAGTCTTAACACGTGGAAAGTATAACGCATCACACATAGGAGAAAGAAATGCATGGAACTAGAATTCATTTTGGGAAACCTCTTGTATATCAGGGAGACAACCTGCAAGCCTTAGCAGAAGCCACCGTGACCTTAGCTGAAGTCCTGGAGCTGAAGGCTGACCCGACCGGTCTCGTGGAAGGAACCGTTATAGAATGTCGTACAGACAAAGGAAAAGGGTAAATATTTCACACGCATACTTCCTGCGTGTTAATGGTTATCACTTCAAAAGTAAAACCTCTAAACTATTGTTCTTCGTAGCCCCGTGACCACAGCCATCGTACAGAGAGGAACGTTAAAAAACGGCGCTGTGTTGGTAGCGGGTAAATCGTGGGCAAAAGTGCGGCTGATGTTTGATGAAAATGGCACTAGTTTGAGCCATGCGGGCCCCAGTATGCCGGTCGAGATTGTGGGCTGGAAGGATCTGCCATCTGCTGGGGATGAAATATTAGAAGTCGAATCAGAGGTAAATACTTTGTATGGCAATGAAATGATTGCAACCGGGGGGGTCAACTTGTTAACATCAGGAAAAGCTAAAATTAACTAGTAGACCATATAAATGATCTTTTTTAATAATACAAAATAATAGTGGCTAATTACCACTCTTATCAAGGATGCAATTATTCAGGGAGTTTGCAGGAGAGTTGCAGTTTCATCTTTCTGGCTTCACTTTGCATTACAAAAGGCCAACCGCAGTGAGCGTCTGTTCCAAGAGTAATTTGGACAGGGGCAGATTCAGAGCCTTTCCTCGAGAGGGGTACAGACGCTGACACCCCAAACACTTTCACAACCAGACACTAACGCTAACACCCCCCAAAAAACGAACACAACCAGACATTCACACGCACACACATACACTATCACAACCAGACACCCCCCCCAGACATTCACACTCACGCATACATAATCGCATCCAGACGCTCAACATCAGCACTCATATACACACACTCACTCACACTAACATACCCAGGTGCACATACACACACTAACATACCCACAGATACACGCAAATAACTTGTTTGCCATTCCAGCATTAAACAATTGCTCGTTAAGCGCATATGTGAGTTAGATACTTTACAATGTTATCGTCTGTTTATTTTTTAAAGCAACGAGCTCGGGAGGTTGTTGAATGGCGGAAGTATGTAGAGGAGCAGGAGAAAATCGAGGAGGACTTGGAGGTTATTGAAGCCAGACAGAAAGAGCACCGAGAAACTTATAAGAAAAACCTGGAGTCATTCAGCAACATGACTTGGAGACAGAGGAAGTCCGCCATGTATCGGGCTAACAAGCACCTTATGGCCACCAGACCTGGAGAGAAGACCGAGAGGGAAGATCTGACATTCCCTATAATAATCAAAGGTGACGCTTTACTAAATTAGCAGGACAGTCTATAATTAAGGGCTGCTAAATCCATACTTGCTGAGCTCGATCGCGTTCCGCGTCTGATTCTTTACATACATCGAGATGCACGGGCGTTCTATAAACCTTCATAATCAACATAAACACTAAATGGGTCAAAGGATTTATTTTAAAGTAAAAGCCATTTGTATGAGAGGGATTGGACCTTTCTTTATATTTAAGCCCTTTCGCTGCTGGGTATATTTACAGCCTCCTTGTGTCTGCCCAGGTGATGTTGATGGCTCGGTGGAAGCTGTGCTCAGTATTATTGACTCTTACGATGCTGATCATCAGTGTAAACTCGACTTGGTTCACTTCGGAGTCGGCGACATCAATGAGAACGACATTACACTTGCTGAAACCTTCAAAGGTAAAAGCGTAGTTAGATATAAAGCCTCTCATCTTTTATGGAAAACATTTCTTGCATGGGGGTAATTGTATACCAGTTGGTAGAAATGCTTTTACTTTACATATAGTAGGAAGTATACTGATCGGGTCTGTGTATATCGGGATAAGTAATCCCCACCATGCTGTTACATGCTGAGCATTGTGCTGCATGATCGCTTACACATCTCCTGTACACTTTATCTTACGTTCTTCGCAGAGAAGTCTCTAAAGAGTAAAATTTCTTTCAAATATCTTTATTTTCTACCCTTTACCCAGGATACATATACGGTTTTAATGTAAGCGCAAATAAAGCCGTTCAGCAACTTGCGGCCAAGAAGGAGATCCCAGTCAAACTTCATCGGGTCATTTACCATCTGGTTGAAGATTTGAAACAAGAACTCAGTAGCAAATTAGCCCCGTTAATGGAAGAAATTGTAAAAGGTACGCGCTTTTGTTTTTTTGGGGGGGTTCCCCAAAGATTTAGGACATTCTAATCCGTAAGCGTAACATTTTTACGCATGTTGAAGTCCGTATCCCACTCCATTATTTCTTTCTGTGAATGATCTGGTCTCGTTATATAATGTCCCGGTATGGATCCTGCGTACGAACCGGCAGAATGTCTTTGGCCTAATTGCAGATATTCTGTTAGCATTCATTTGGTCTGACTGGTATTCTCTCTGTACATTAAAGTAAATAGAAGTTGAGAACGCTAGTGTTTAACGTTAACATTGGGAGCCACTGCTTAGTTATCATCTGGCAATAAATATATTTATTTCCGTAATAAGGTGAGGCGTCTGTACTGGCCACCTTTGACGTCACAGCAGGAAAGAAAAAGGTCCAGGTGGCAGGTTGCAGAGTCCAGAAAGGAGCGTTGGACAGGAAACTGAAATTTAAATTAATCCGCAACAAAAATGTTATTTGGGAAGGTAAGTGATGTTACGAGATCACATGGATTACGTTGTGATGTCATAGTGCAGGACAATAGTCTCCTTGTTGTTTACCTGCTTATCTTTTTACTTCCACAGGTAACTTAACTTCACTTAAACACCACAAGGAAGATGTTCAGTCCGTGAAAACCGGAGTAGAGTGTGGTCTAAGTCTAGATAAAGATATAGAAGTGAATGTCGGTGATGAAATTGTCTGTTTTGAGGAAAAAGAACTTCATCAGAAAATATCGTGGGATCCTGGATTTTGAATGGACATTTTTAACTCTTGAATCCCAGTGTGCTTCCGATTAAATGACCCTTTTCATGGTGTAGGTGGATGTTTGTGTCATATTTGGGATCAGCCTATAGATCAAACAGATCCAGCGGTAATGGAGTCAACCTTGTTGAAAAATGAAGAGTACTTTGTTTCCAATGCATCAGCTTACATTTCGCCATCTATTTAAAGAGACGCGCAATTTATTTTTATTATTTTTTATGAATAAATATGTAGCCTTTGATTTTGGCTCTTGTTTTCTCCCAATTCTTTTGCAATATGTCTCCTCGGAACATGTAGCCCCGCTGCCGTTCTGTATGTCCCACGTCGAGTCGTGTCTTTACATCTCCCCACCTTTCCATGTCGGCTTTACTACCAACTACTGTAGGACGACTTAAAAGTTGGAGCTGGAGGAACGTCTGCCATTTGGAGGAGGCAAAGAGCAAAAACCGAGCACCAAATAATAAATAGAAATCCACGCAAATAATAAATATTAACCATAGAAATCCACGCAAATAATACATAGAAATCCTCGCAAATAATACATAGAAATCCACGCAAATAATACATAGAAATCCTCGCAAATAATACATAGAAATCCACACGAATAATAAATATAATAAATAGAAATCCACGCAAATAATGCATAGAAATCCAAGCAATTCTTGGTGCAGACGCTCACTGGGGTTGGATTCTCCTGTGCTCTCTTTAAGGAATAAATCTTAGTCACATCAGACATAGACTTAATGGCTCTTTAAAGTTTAACTATTTAATTCCCTTATTTGTAACAAGGTGGTAACTTGTAGGTTAGAATGTATAACCTAGGAGTGCATTAGTTGGAAGGATCTCGTAATTCTGGTATTGGAACGTGATGCGCAGAGCTTGGTTTCTACAGCGGGTGTTTCACATTTTGGATCATTCTCTTTCCACCCGATTCCTATATTTTGTCTTAATAGGACAGGGGACTCCCTTTTCCTTCTGGAACAAGAGTGTTTGAATGGGATTCCTGAGTGAAAAACTGCTAATTTAGCAGAAAGAGGGATGAAGTGTTCACTTCCTGAGGTTAGAAAGGGGCAGCTTGTAATTAGTTAAAGGTTTATAAAGACTTCATGTTAAGAATCAATCGCTACTAGGATACAGAAGAAATATTACTAAACCGAAAGTAAATTTGGGAAGGGTGGGGGCAGAAAGTCTGAGCAACTTAAAATAACCCACAATGTATTTCTTAAAGGAATGAAGATACATCGGTGAAGACCACTCGTAGCCATGCCTGGGAACCTTCTAGATGAGCTGGTCCTGGGACTAATGATGTATTAACCCTTTAATAGCCTGTCATGAATATGATTCTATGTAGAGACTTGCTTGTAAACCAAATGGCTCTAATATTGGTCATCAAGGAAAGTTTGACATGCGCTTATTTAAAGATAGAGTCACCTGTATTCAAGCAGAATTATCAACCATAACATACCGGTAGCAAAATACTGGTGTATCGAAGGTGCAGTTCCATCTACTCTGCTGGATGTAAATTATTTGGCTGAATGAAACATTATAAAGACCATTCTTAGAGCCACAGAATGCCCAGTCTTGCCAGAAATAAGTAAAGATTTCTTATTAGGCGTGTCGCTGGGAACGCAGTTATCATGCACCAGTAAAGCAGGCGCTGATAGGCTTTTCTCATAGAAACTAAAGGGGCTTGATATGTCTGTATTGTTTTAACCCCTTAAGGACCCGGCTCATTTTTCATTTTGTACCCTGTGGGACCGCAGCTGTTTTGACACTTTTGTGGTGCTTGTGTTCAGCTGTAATTTTCTCCTCACCCATTTAGTGTACCCACATAAGTTATATATTGTTTTTTTCAGGACAAGATGGGCTTTCTTCAGATACCATTATTTTGATCGTATCATCTTATTTACCATAAAAAAATAAAAAAAAACATGGTGAAAAATTGAAAAAAAAACACATTTTATGACTTTTATTTGAAAAATCTTTTACTCACCTAAAAAAGCAAGTAAAAAAACTAGCTAAATAGATTCTACTACTTGTCCTGAGTTTAGAAATACCCAATGTTTTTATGTTTTTTTGCTGTTTTTTGTAAGTTATAGGGCAATAAGTACAAGCAGCGTTTTATGATTTCCAAATCTTTTTTAACAAATCTGGTCAGTCTGCCTCCATCTCCTCTTTGGAACATCTTTGAAGCTGGTTAACTCAATTTAACCCATTCAAACCATATATTTTTGAAAACTAGACACCCCAGGGTATTCCAAATGCTGTTATTTTAACCCTTTCCATGCACCAATTTTAGAACTACACTTTGTCAAACTTTGTAATAGTAATTTTTTTTATTTTTTTTCCACACAAATTGTAATTTAGTTATAGATATACAGGTCCTGGTATATGTCACTGTCAAACAACCCCCCAATGTGTGTTCAGGAACATCTCCTGAGTACAGCGATACCCCACATGCATGGGTTTGTCAGATTGTTTGGCTGGTAAAAGGCTACTTTTGGGGAATGCGTAATTCAGGTGGTCATTTGGTCATTCTGCCTCCATCTCCTCTTTGGAACATCTTTGAAGCCGGTTAACTCAATTTAACCCATTCAAACCATATATTTTTGAAAACTAGACACCCCTGGGTATTCCAAATGCTGTTATTTTAACCCTTTCCATGCACCAATTATAGAACTACCCTTTGTCAAACTTTGTAATAGTAATTTTTTTTTATTTTTTTTTCCACACAAATTGTACTTTAGTTATAGATATACAGGTTCTGGTATATGTCACTGTCAAACAACACCCCAATATGGGTTCAGGAACATCTCCTGAGTGCAGTGATACCCGACATGCATGGGTTTGTCGGGTTGTTTCAGATTTAAAATGCCACATTTGGGAAGTGCGCTTTTTTTCTCCATTTTGGTCAGTCTGTACCTATGCCCTATCTTTGAGCTAGGCCACTCCAATTTACCCCATCAGCCATTTTTTTTTTATATTAGACACCCCTTAGGTATTTGAAGTGCTTTTATTTTAACTCTTTGTTGAGATTTTTGAGAAATTTTAGCACTTGCTCAAAATAATAAACTTTATTTTTTAATTTAATTTTTTTAATACTTTTTTTATATTTTTTTTACACATTTTGCTGTCACTGGATGTATTCAACCAGTAAGTGGAGCCAGTTCTCTAGAGGGTCTGGAGACCATCTAGCGAACTTTTCACCTTTATTGTTTTATTTCCCGGGCCGCCGCCATCTTGCGGATGGCGAAGATCACCGGCAGCTGCGGCTGTGACCGCTCTCCGGAGCGGTCACAAACCACCCAGAGGTAAGTGTTTGGTGTCGCTGGATGCCTCCTGATCGAGGCATTCCAGCGACACCATTTAAGTTTAGGAGGCGATCGTTGATCGCCTCCTAAACGCTTTTAAAACGGGCGTCCGCCGCCATACAATGTATGGCGGCTGTTGACGCCACGGGGAGGGGCCAGATATGGCCCCCGATGCCGATCTCGGCCTTGCTGAATGCCTCGACATCGAGGCATTGCAGCAAGGCCGTTTAAGCGAAGAAAGTGATCCTTGATCACTTTCTAAGCTTATTTAATTTTTTGATGGTTCAGGACCGTCAAAGGTCGTTTAGTGACCTTCTTGTGATGACGGTCCTGAACCGGCAAAGGTCACAAAGGGGTTAAATTGATTAAAGCTTCAGCGCACAACTGGTTTATCTGCTTAGCATTGTATTTGGTTTAAGTGGGAGACTATAAAATACAATACCTGACAATATACTATCAAGAGCCCTTAATATTCTGTACGTTACCCATTACAAGCATCGGATTACACTTATGTTCCAGATTAAAAACTACAATATGTATTTATCAAAGAATTTACATGTAAAATTGTTACCTGTTTATCAGGGGAATGGGTCCTTCTGTTTAATTTATTTCCAATAAAATAAACTCGATCAGGTTCACGCGCTGCCTCTGCACATATTACTGGAACGTAGGCTCCATTAGGTTGTCATCTTTGTCTTTGGAAGGGATTCGGGTTCCTCCATGCTTTGATATGGGGCCGCTACAGAATAACTTAATCACAATTACGCCTTAGGCACGTGACTCTACATTATATAGAGCGCTTCACCTTCTTGACACATCTATAATGATTTGGACTAGAATGCCATCATTTTCACACTAACAAAAAAGCTGAAAGCGACGTTTAATATCCAAATGTATACTTTTGACGCTTTGAACTCGGGCATTTATTAGATAGAGCACTTGACATATCATCCATTTACGATGAACGTTGAAAGGATTTTTTTTTATAGTATTGGTGTTCCGGCTAGAATTTCAGCCGTTGGACAGTGATCTGTGTTCACAGATACTCCCTGGGATCAGCAGCCGGACCGACAGCAGCCAACTTCTCAGCTCAACGGCAGCAAAGTTTTGAAGCACCATTTGCACACCCACATTTTATTATTTTCAATCTTCTTTCAAAAGTTTTGTTTCTTTTTCCTTAAAGCGCTTCTCAGGTCTGTAATTTTTATTGTGGGACCTGCCTCCGTTCTCTTGGGTTTAAGGCTACTTCTGTACCCTTTTAGAAGTGTCGTTCACATGGGTTTTGTTCTCCAGCTGGAGATAAAGAACCTTCAATATACGCAGCCAGCGCTCAGTCATATGAAAAAACTTTTAGAACACTACCTGACAAAGGTACTATTTAAAGAGCAACACAGCAACACAAGTGTTTGTTCAAAGTTAACGGTCAGTAAGGTTTGAAAGGAATATGTAGTCTAGATAATGTAAACACACCAGCAAGCGAATATAATATGAAGTTGTAGATGTTACTTGTATTAAGATGTACAAGATACACCAGTAGCCACGTATTTAGCACAGGGTACGGATGAAGTACAAAGTCGAGAAAAGTTGATAACTAGCAATATTACATAGAGTTCGCTATCCGAAACTCCAATCATTCATCTTTAACCAGGTTACTGAAGCACATAAAACAAAAAAAGACAACACGGTATATCAGCGGACACCTTTTATTAACACATGTACATTTACTTGTCCTCGGGCTTGTTGAAGCAGTATGTCAGACAGCATTTTCCGCAGTAATGCCTGTCAAAGTGACTCGCCATGAAGACACCGGCACCGCACTCATCTGAAGGGCATTCACGGCGCAGGCGGTGGATTTTGCCATTCTCATCAACCTACAAAACAGGAGACACATTAAATACACACTTTTCACAAGCTACACCAATGAGAAAAACATGCTTAAACAAACATCAGGTCATTTGGAAACCAACTGCTCCTTACATCAATTTGTGTTCCTCTATGTAAGAGGATAATGGAATCCAGGTGTTCTATTGGGCATCTAAAGAAGTCTACAAAACGGTTAACAGGTCAGGTAACCGCTCCTTTCTATCAAATCTTACTAAGAGCGTACACAACAATCGATACATTAGAAGCAGAGCATTAACCTAACAGAGACAACTAGAGATCAATGTATCTAAATGCTATTCAAATAAACAAGCTGGGGAGCCATTGTAGTTCTGCTGATACTTTTAAAAACGTGGAAGCCAGCATCTGCCTGGCTACACATGAAACTAGCGTTAAAAGCCATCTACTGTATAAACAGATGAGGTTTATGACAAGTAAATCCACAACTACTGACCTCAGCCTGTACTTTCGCTAGTGCAAAGACCACTTACATTCTACACACAAGATATGTTTACTGTGGATGACTCGATGGATAGACAGACAAGGCATCAAAAGTCTATAAATCATACTTTGTTGTAATAGTTTACACTATTCACTAAACAGAGGGACAATAATGGTCTATTGTAGAGTTTTACCTTGTAGTATTTTAGCACAGCAAGCTTGACCTTCTTTCTCTTGTGCTTGTTCTTCTTGGGGGTGGTGTAAGACTTCTTCTTCCTCTTCTTGGCACCACCTCTGAGTCTCAGCACAAGGTGAAGAGTGGACTCCTGCGGGGCAGAGAATCGAGATTTGGGTTATAGGTCAAGCCACGAGATCTACATTTAATATCTAAAACGCAATCTATAGGCAGATGGTGCCAGTAAGTACTATAGTGCACCGGAGATAATATAAGTTACAACGGGAGATTGTCTACTCAATTTTCAACATCATGATCTTAGAACTTATGCCCTCAATGCCCAATAACACTTAGCAAATAGTTTGTAGAGACATGCGAGGAATAAACTTGAAAATTATCAAAGTTATCAGTTGATTGCAGTTGAGCTTTCACTGATCTTAGACAAAACTCCAGTAAATATACATTGTGTGAGACGGCACTCAAGCGAGTGATTATAAACGGAACGCATACCTTCTGGATATTGTAATCAGAAAGAGTTCTGCCGTCCTCAAGCTGCTTGCCGGCAAAGATCAATCTCTGCTGATCAGGAGGAATGCCTAAAATAACACAACACATTAGATAACACGATCTGTGAAAAGGCATATAATGGGTTAATATGTAAATCATCTCATTTAAACGGTTAACTCACCTTCCTTATCCTGAATCTTAGCCTTGACATTTTCGATAGTGTCAGAAGGCTCGACCTACGACAGAAGGAAAAGAAAGGAGACTATAGAGGCAGCATAGTATGTATAGGGGACACAAGGAACGGCTGCATAGGAGTCGTTCAACACGTTGATTGAGAGTAACGAGCTTCAACTTCCCACATTTCCAGGCCATGCAGCTAAATGACATCATCCACCGGACAGAACACGGTTTGGACATCAGGAATTAAGGATGAGATGGATGCAGGGCTGTTACGGCTGTCAAGTCTCATCCTGTCAGACCCCTTGAATTTATGTATTGCATTAAGCGCTGTGTAAGTTGTTGGCGCTATATAAACGATAATACTAATGTATGACAACACGGATCATTCTAAAGACAGCGCAAGACAGTCATAGAATGTGACAGCATTAAAGACCTCCGGGGCCCATCTAGTCTGCCATTTATCCAGATGTAACTAAATCTTTATTCCATGGTCTTGCTCTAGATTCAAGATAACCACATGCCTATCCCATCATTCTATTAACCTCTACCAGTTCTACTGGGAGGCTGTTCCACTGATCCTCCACTCTGCAAAGCCTCCCTCCAGTACTGGGAACCCCTTTGTGAATGTAATGTTTCCATCACATCTCCTGCCTTTAGCGCGCTATTCACTGACAGCCCTGAATCCGTTGTCCTTCTCCAGGTGGAGGGAATTGTTTATTAGATCCGTTTTAACCAGGAAAAAAAAAGAAATCCCTATTCTCCGGGACAAAACGCCGCTAAATGAACGGGGGCGCCATGTGACAGGAGGCCGAGAACCAGGCCGCAGCCTCCGCACGTGGGCCGGCGAGGAGTGGATGAAACCGAGCACAGGCTGCCCGGGTCCGAACTACGAGCCCACAGACACGCCGGCGGGTAACGGCGGCAGCACATGCGGCAAAAGAATCCGGCCAACTACTGCCGACACAGCGACCCCGTAATCCAGAGGGAAGTGACCGTGAAGAAGGGCCCTGTATTGGGCATTAAAGTCAATCCACGAGCGCCTGCCCGGTGTGCTCCAGGCCCCCAGCCCACCGCCATGCCCCATGCAGGCACGCACCTCGAGGGTGATGGTCTTCCCCGTAAGGGTTTTCACGAAGATCTGCATCTTGGCGCCGGATCCACCTGCGGGGAAGAAATTGCAGTGTTATCCACTGAGGTAACCGGGTCCACGGCGGCCCCAAACGCCCGGGAAACTACTTTATTATAAACCGGCCTCCGGAGCTCAGCCGCAGCACTCACCTCCTGCTAATGGCGGATCCTGGAGAGAGGGCCTCCTTCCGGCGGTACGGGGTTTTCCTACCTCGAGAGCAGGGGTGTGGGCGGGGACAGGCGACCAACTCAGTGCCTGAGGGCAGAACTTCACACATTTTACCGGCGTGCCCGTCCCGTGTAATTCCACGCATATCCTCAACTTATCACTGCATGCTATAGAAGGATATTTCAACTTAATAAGCGATTCCTCTCCTATTTTCCTCCGCTAAGGACCCCGAGCAACAGAGCATGCTGGGATTTGTAGTCCCTATTTTTTGCTTAGATTTAATTGATACATATTTGCTGTACGAAGAAAATATTATTTAATGATGGAAACTGCAGATGTGTGTGTCAGCTAAAATAAAGTTTAACGGAGTAACATTGATTGGCTCTCCATTTTCTCATAGCGAACTACATCTCCCAAAATTCCCCCATTCTCCTGTCAGGCGCTGGCAATGTTTCATACAGCCACGCCCTTGGCAACTGTCCCTAGCAACTGGAAGCCACACGCAGGATAGAAAAGGCACTATGGAAAGGTAATATCCAAATGTGGAAGAACGAAAATTGGGGTGAAAAACAGCTTTTAGCGGCATTATGTTACAGCTGCTCTTATAAAACCGTGAATGTAAAAGGCAGCTCATGTTATTGCTTCCATGGGATTATAATGACCCGTAAAGTGAAAAAAGACTGAGTTGCTACTGATCAAGGTGGGAATTCAAAATTCAATGGATGTAGGGAGCCAAAGTTTACATGTCAGTAGCCAAATTCACAAACAAGTTAGTGAGAAATCCTGCATCTTTTAATACTCCCTGGAGCTGGCATGGAAAAATATCTCAAACTCACCTGACCGCAGATGCTCAGCCGCGGGAAGCTCCAGGACATCGGATTTTGATAAAAGTTCATTTTACGTTATCGCATATTCCGTTCAATCTTTATTCACTAAAGTGAGGGTTTGCAGCAGAGTTGCAGATTCATCTCTCTGTGTTGCATGAAGGACCAACAGTGACCAAGATGGTTCAGTTAAAAGGTTTTCATTGAAAACAAGGACATTTCTAGCTGTAACATGTAATGATCAATTAGCCTTTTAAACTTAAACTTGGATTAGCGAACACGACGTTCAAGATTGTAAACTCTTTAAGCAGTGCCGCCTCTGTTTCTGTAAATCAAATTATGTTAAATACTACTTGTTATGTCCTGTCTACTCATTGTACAGCGCCACGGAATATGATGGTGCTACATAAAGTAATAATAATAAAATAAAGTGCTATCCTTATGCACAGCATTCACTTTTCTGATGTTTTCATTAATAGCAGGACTGAGTATTAGGTAATACATCTCTTTTACATCTGGCTTCACATCAAATTGAAACGTGTGACGTTATGTCTATTTTCATTGTTGTTATAGTATGTATCATATATAATATAATATACAGGGACCAGTAGCTTGCGATTGTTTTTTTTTTATATATATATATATATATATACTGTACAGAAGAAATACATTTTATTTGAAGTCAGTTACATAGGTTCGATGGGAATCGGTAGATTTGCATTGCTTAGCAGTTGGAGTCCTAGAGGTTGCGGATGGCTGTATCAGTGACTTGCTTTACCTTTCACAGGTCCTTAGCCGGTCATTTAAACAGACGGGGCAAATTACCAAACAAATCTCCTGCCTCGGCGGATCCTTCTCCGGGATTACCCAGAGCGCCCGTTCTCCCTCCGATCTCCAGTAACAGAGATAAAGCCTTTCTGGACAAGATCGAAAGGTTTATAAAGACAGAAAGTGAGAAGCTGCGATCTGCGGGTCAGTGTGATGTTGAAGAGCAGTATATTATCCATGCGCAAGTGTTTGATAAGGTGAGTTATATAGGAATGGAGCTGATCGTAACGTTGGCTTACAGTTTTGTTGCTCTTGTTTTGGGGTGGGTGGAATTAGTCTCAGAAGTTGGATGGCCGCCCACCACCTTACCTGCAATAGTCGTAGCTGCAGTAGAGGTCTGTGCTCCCGAAATGACCCATGCTCTCCACTGCCCTCAAATGTAAGACAGCGGGGCAGCTATACAGGACTCAGTGCCTTACAATCTGGACTGTTGGGAGGTATGCGTGTCTGATCCCTCCTGCACTTAAACTATATACAGCGTCCCCAATAACTCAATATGACCATGGCCATCGCAGACTCCTAGAAGCCTCCCTTAAACTTTTTACACCGCCAAGGAGATCAGACACCAACCTGCAACATCTCAGTAACCTCAATGCAGGTCAGTCCTTTCCAATTGTAGCCATCTAGTAGAATGCCCCCCATGTCGTTGTGTCCCGTTCCTTATCCGTATACCATTACCTCTACCCATTGTTCTTCTTTTCAGTCTGGTCATAAAAGCTGGTAGCAGAACACAGAATATTATAGCAGTGGAATAGTTTAGTAGTTCCTCTATCACACATCCATGTGCAATGTTAGCAGCTTCTTCCACGAGGTCTTAATATCTGTACTCATGCTAAACGGATGGGATGTTTCGAAATTCTATATTGAGTTCTGGCTGAATCCAACTCTTACCCGTCCCGCTCTCTGCAGTGTGACCCCCCTGTCTACAACTTTTCTATGTGATATTTTTATTATGACATCAGCTCTGAGTCTGACATATGTTAAAATATTTATTTGGTTTCATTTTAGATGTTTTTTTTTTTTATAAACGCTTTTAACTATTAAGTTTTAAATAGTTGTAATAAACAATGTATGGTCATAATTTACAACCGGGATGGGATTTCTCAACCATGAACATAACCTTCCAAATGAAAGCATATGAGCAATTCCCATCCTCCGCCTGATCCAGATTTGGGGTATTAGTTGCTTTTTTTTAATAGCAGGAATCAGCACATATGATAATAACATTAACAAACTGAATATTTTTACCAGGGATCAAAAAGTACACAGCAGCGAACAGCTATTCAGTATTACCTACCGATACAGCATTGTATATCTTGGACTTACCAATGGCCAGAAGTTTAGAAGCTGATAATTACTTGGCATTTTCATATATGAACAAAACTGCTCCAAGCATCGGCAACGACAGAGGCATTATTTTGCTTTTCTTTGATGTGTTTTAGGTCATAGAATACTGCAAAGACTACAGACCCATTCTCAGTGCGATAAAGCGAGAGTATGATGAATTTATTGATGCGCTCAAGCAGGGCCAAATAGACGCCGCTCACCTTCAAGGAAAGCTCAAGTCTTTGGCAGCTGAGCCAACCACACTTATGTATTACAAGAAAAGAGCTGCTGAACTGACGCAGAGGTGAGTAACCGTCACACGGTAATTGGACTATAGCCCAATGCGGATATGGGACCAAGATAACTGACACCTTGTGTCAAAACCCAAAATGTCACTTGAAACACATAAAAAACATTGTTCCATTACATTATAGTATAATCATTAGTAACGCTGAGGGTTGATGGACGTTCCCTTGTTTTATCTCTGATGTAGCAGAACCACCCAGAAGATAATTGAACTAACAATGAACGCCCTGATTTCATTCTCCATCACATTAGATCACTGGGGGCTTGAAAATAACTTGGGGTTACTCAGCGATGGAGTAAGTTGATGTATCCATCATCATTTTCATCATTATGATATAGTCCAACATCTTCAAGAGCTTGGGTTAACCCTTACTGAACCAGATCCATGCTTCTCCCATACCCAGAACTTGACTTATGGTTGAAGAGACTTGCAGTGCAGATTAAATGTCACGATTCCCTCATACTCTTGAGCTCATGTTCTGACAGTAGCAGTCACTCGGGATTCTAGATACATTACACATTCTTATGTATAAATTAGGAAGTATCAGTGCTCGGTAATACAGAATAGATGTTGGATGTGACAGTTTCCGTTCACAATCTGTCCTGCAGGAGGCACCAGAAGAGAGACTGATATACTTTTAAAATGATTTACATTTAGATTGGAGATCATAAGATATTTATCATAAATAACTATAGCGCTGCATGGCATTAGAGATGATGCTGCTGTCAGAAGATGAACCCAGAATGCTCTGTCCCCCAATACAAACATTGATGAGAGAAATCCTCCAAGACTTCACAGCAGCCATACTATCTCGGGGCTATCACTGGCATTTCCAGAAGCATGTATATATATATATATATATATATATATATACTTGGCAGGCTCAGTGAAGTCCTTCTGATTCCTTATCAGCGTCTGGCAGTAGCACTAAATATTTTATTAAGTACATTGGATTACGCTACCTGTCATCACTAGTTATATAGTTATATAGTCTATTATTGTATCACACAGTGAATAAATTATTTGAGCATTAATAAATGATGACAGGCTAGAAAGAATAAATGGGCCAGTGTTATATCCATCTTTGTCAAGGGTGGGGGCTTTATGGGTGGGCGCCTTATTACAAAACTAGACATATCCATTGATTTTCTGCTTTGGATTAAATAGATATTGTTACTCACTTCCTGGGACATTTACATATTTACGGTTTTAATTGATCTCAAATCCAGTAAAACAAATGTACTTTTAAAGGGACTCTGTCTTCAAGATTTACAGGTATTTTCCTGTCTATGTTTGAGCCCAGTAAATGTGGATGACGGGGTGAGGATGGCAAAAAAGGACACAAAAAGGGTGTTATAGCACAAAAAAACAACCAGGCTCATCATTAAGTGCTTCATTTTAATCTTATTTTGATTTAATTATTGAAACCCGCTCAGTGTTTCTATACAATACATGTTCAGAGGAGGCAGGGCCAGGTAGGTGAGCACTATTTTGTATTTTAGTAAAAGGTCCACTTAGCTTTTACTTATCAGACTACACAGAAGCGGGGATTCCAAGTGGACGTCGATAAACCATTTCTGTTTCAAAAACAAACGGTTTAGCGGCTGGCAATGCTTCCCCAATGATGACGTTCTGCATCCATTCCCTGATTTCCTGAAACCCTGAGCGGATTGCAGAGTTATAGAACATTATTAGCTCTTCTCATATTCTGTCTGCTGCTTTGTGTGTTCTAGAAACTTTCAAATATCTCAGAAGTAGCATCCAACCCCAAAAAGTTATCAAAAGTCACTGGGTTACTGTATAAAAAGGCATTTTGGTGCAAATATTGAAAAGTGATCATCACTATAGCAACCAATGGTGTAATAAGCAGGAACATCCCACTGGCTGCTATGGCGATAGGACTGTATTTCAAATTTTGCTCAATATACAGAACACCTTGAGTGAATTCACTCACACTCTCAATGAGTACAGTGTTTCTATGGGACTGCAGCACAAAATGCTTACTCAATGAATAATCGTGCCCCCACCGTTTGGCTGGATTTCATGCGTGCAGACGCTGTCTCTCATCCCGACATACCTTATGTTTCCTGTAGGATTGAAATAATTGAAAATGATTCTCGCAAACTTGAACGTCAGATCCAGAAGATTCAAGAAGAGAGGAGAGTAAAATCACCTGACATGACTGACCGGAGCGAGTCAGGACTCCACGGTGTAGAGAGAGAACCATACAAGCCTATACCAGGTAGTTTTCTGCTTCCTATACAAACATTTGTTGTCATATATCTGCATAGAACAAAACATACAGTTCATGTTAATGACACCCGTTTTCACTCTTTTGCCCCTTTGTTTTTTAGTCTCCATATTCTAATTTATTTACCCATAGAGGCAGCCATACTAAATGGTCACTACAGTAAAACAGAGAATGTTATGGGATTGGTATGCACTCTGACAATTAGGCACTAGGCCGCGATATACAGATCTTTAATAAAAAACGTGAATCCTCTATTGTTAATACCTATATTTCTATATTTTTAGGGAGACAGTTTAATGTTTGTGAAAGGCCCACTAAGGAAGAATGCATTTTGAGTACTTTCATATGCATTCTTCAAACACATTTATGTGTGAGTGTATGCTGTGTATGTATGTGTTACTGCATGGTGTGATCGTGTGGGTGTTAGTGTATGGTGTTAGCATGTGTGTGTGCCAGCATATGGTGTTAGATTTCAGGGGTGATCATAGGGTTACTAGTGTGAATGAGATGTGGTGTGTGTATCTGTATGTGCATGGTGTTAAAGTGAGTGGATGTTTGAGCGAGGATACTGCACCGAGATGCCACTAACCCTAGTCTCAGCCCTGACTATCATATAAATTAAAGTACATAAGATAGAGTGTCCCTTTAACTTGTATTCTTACAATGATTCCTATTGATTATAATAGTTTTTGCTTTCTTGCACTTTACACTAGCACAGGTGACCATATTTATAAAGATTCATTTTAAGTGTTAAATGTGCTACAATCAGCAGAAATGTTCTATTGTATTAAAGGGTAATTGCTCAAAAGGTATGACATTGTTCCAGCATTTTGATTTGGAAATACTGTAAGAGCAAGTATATAACTATCTTATCAATGGCTGTTCTGGACTGGCTTGCTTCGCACCCTAGGCTTGACTATAGAAGATTCTTTTGATATGGAAGCTCTTACAAAATACCAGCAACAGCTTGAAGAAAAGATGCAAACCCTTGAAGATGACATAAAAACCAAATATGTTCCTGCGGAGATAAAAAAAGAACTTGATGAAAAACTTATACTTGCCTTGCAAGAGAGAGATAAAGCAGAGTTAATAAACCAGACATCGATGGCCAGGTAAACTATTAGCAACCTATTCATCATCACAGTTACAGAAACCAAAGGTGAGGAGGGCCCTGGCCATATGAGCTTACAGTCTAAAAGGAGATATTACACAAGAGGTAAAAGTGCGTGCGCCCTGTTTGCTTCGCTGGAGCATTAGTATCCTTTGAATACACATATATTATGAATGGGGCAGTCAATAACTCATATATAAAACTTCACTTACGCCAGGCTGTACTTTGAAATATTTGGAACTTTGGATACAAATATTTATACCTCAAAATAAAGCATTAACAGAAGGTTGGCCATTCTCCAGTAATTCAAGTAATTCAATTCTTCTTCATTCCTCTAGGCTTTATATGTAACAACGGCTTTTAACAGCTATTACTTTGAGCAAAAGTTAAACAAACTAATAATTCTAACATGTTGATGTTTGTTCTGTTCTATAGTGAATCGTTGATTTTGTTTTTGCTTTAGATACAGGAAAAAAAGAATTATAGTAGACACCATTACATCTTGGGCAAAGTCTGATAAAAGTGTTACTCTCTATGAGGCTATATCCCAAGCAGTGGCAAAGGAAAATGCATATAAAGGTACTTTTGGGTAAATATGAATATTATTTGTATTGATAAATATGTCTGCGGTAGTAAGAAGTAATAAAACACTAGCATTAAATATTGAGCATGTCATCAGACCATCAACACAATTCGGTCACATTCATTGCAATCCATAGCAGTCTTAATGAGTGTTTTAAAATGTTCTTTTATCGATTTTTTTTTTTTTTTTTTATATATATATCAAAAATCTGAACTGAAAAAACTACCGTAATTAATTGGTCAATATATTCAGGTGGAAAAACAACTGAAAAAAGTTGAAGAAAAAGTTTTCATAAAAAATAGAAATCAATTATTATGAATAGTCCTTGGGAGGGTCAGAAATCGGTGAAGGACTTATATGTGTGCAAGGTGTGTAGGACTTATAGTCCATCTTCATGCATCTGGTGGCGTGGTCTGCAAGCAGATTTCAGTTGGAAGCAGATGTAAGGACAGGGACGACGATTCAAAGGTGGGATTTACCGGTTTGCACCAAGGTTGTTCAAGGTGCAGTGAAAGAAATTCTAGCTGTCTTAAAGGCTTGAGATACAGAAAGAAAGAAATATAGTTAGGGACAGACTATATAATAAAATGATCGGAATCAGATCATGTGCATATCCGCATTGGGAAGCTTTACGATCAGTGTCAACGAGGGATGAGTCCTCTGATCTGCTCGGCTCACACCGGCTGGACGGCGTTCTGTTTTAGAGCCCCACCATACAAATGGCGTCCTTTATTGCGTTTATAATTTATGGAGGAAAACAATGTGTGTTTTTTAAAGGACTTATATATTTTAGTACTTTGTTATAGATGACACAATGCCTGCAAATGTATTTGATGACACTGATCCCAGGAAGGGCATGGAAGCCGAAGCTTTACTAGAATATGTCGAAAGGTAATTTGGAATAAATTGGTTAACATTTGATGATTACTAGTACTCGTTTTAATAAATATACGGCAGTTGTGCAGCTACTACATGGATTTGGGATGCCGTTTCACTTGCTTCTCATCACCCACCTGACGTATGATCTAAACTCACCTTCCTCCTAAAGATTCTATATCAAATTATCTCATTCCGATCTATTTATTCAAATCTGAAATCCTGGCAGGACATTGTTACTATTGGTATCTGTTCCAGAAACATTCTCTGCACGGAGATCTGGAAAAAGTTTAGTTTTAACATAAGATAACTTTAACATTGGCATGTCAAAAGCTGATTATCCTTATTAACGCCGGTGCCCATGTGACAGATGATGTTCGGTTTAAATCTGGCCTTTTTAGCCCCCGTTGTATTGTTGTATCTGCTCAGGCATGCAGAGATTGACTTGCTTTCCTCCCTCGCAGGTTTAATGAGTTATTCGCAAGCGGTCGGTATAAGGCAGCGGCAACCTTTGCTGCAAACAGTCCCAGAGGAATTCTCCGAAACTTGGAAACCATGGAGAGGTTTAAAGGTACTTTGCGGAGGTTCCTGTGCATTTCACTTAAGCAGGGGCATGGCAGTAACAGATGACGTCATTGGCTGGCTTATGAAAAACAAGTTCAATGCCAATGGTATGCAGAAAGTATGCTTGTGTAGCCCATGTCTACATACCACCTGCTCACCATTCAAGGAATCCTTCTACATTTACCTGGTCAAATATCACTTGAATCTTGTTAACTAGGACCCATGTTTCGTACAGTGATATCGTGTGTGTCACTGACAAGGTCACACCATTGGCACATATAGCACTAGCAGGCCCTCTTACTTATACCATATACATACTTAAACCATATATTCTTTTATCTCATAAGTCATCATAGTATACTGTACCAAGCACCGCATGCTGAAAAATGATGGTTTTACATTGCGGAATCTACAAATCTTGCCTAATTTTCTTTCCACAGCTGTTGCTACCAGCGAGGAGCTGGTTTCTCCTTTATTGTTGTTTTTTGAAGCACTTATCGGCTCAAGTTGTATGGCAAAGCACCCAGTCAATGCGATCCTCACACTGGAGGGAGTTAAATGTGCCCTCTCCCAAAACAAGGTTGACCTGGTTGTTCACTGGGTGACTTACCAAAGGTAATGTGAAATCCCCCCCTATTTTCTGTAGAGAATGCCAGGTACTGGGACTGTTCCTAAAATCTATACAGTACATGCTGCATTGTTATCTGACTTTGGTACAATAGATAGGGGACGATGTTATTGATGCTGCTCAGTACTGACCATGATGAGCGGTATTTTTCCTTTCTGCCTTGTAAATGTAGCTGCTTGTTTTTGCCTCAATCCAAGAAGAAAGTGAGTCACTTCAAGACAATATATTCTAGAAATAGTTCAAACCACAGAAACATGATGGCAGATAGGAGCCATTTGACCCATCTCTCCATTCTGTGTTTCTAAGGGCTGTGAGACTTCAATCCATACTTGGTTCTTTGTGTTGGTTTATGTCCAGAAGAGCCTTTTGCCTGTCCTGTTCATGTCCTTCAAGCACTGGCGTAACTACAGGGGTCGCAGCGGCCCGTGCGTCCAGGGCCCCCTTGTTCCTGTCTCCTCATACTGATTAAAAATTGTTTAGAAACTATTTTGAACCGGCACGGGAAGACAAGAACGCCTTAGGTCACGTTATGTGGCTGTTAAGTTGTTTGGGGGCAATAATTTCATGGACCAGCTGTTGGAGTTGGGGGATTTTCGCACCAGGGCCCTGTGGTAAACTGTAAATCATTTAAATAACATTAATATTTTAGAAAACATATCCGATGCCTACTTTATTTAAGTAGTTTATTGCGCAGAAGGCAGTAAATCGCATCTGTTAATCTAGATACTTCTTGTCGCATACAAATACCAGTATTGTGGTCTCGCTCGTCTAGAGTGCCAGTTCCTGGGGTGCGGCAGGCCCTTTGCTGCATAAACTGAAGCAGATCGGGCGATCAGGCTCCCCGGTGCGCCGCTGCTCCATGGGCCCCTAGGGCAAAATCAGAGATCTCCCTTGTAACCGGCCCATATACACAATGGAGTCCATGTTGGCCCAGCTGATATAGTAGGCAAAAAAATGCCAGCCCATGATTTGGCCATTTGATATTCTTAGGATAATCTATGAGTAGTTTTTACTTCAAATGTTTTGCCTACTTCCATAATGGTGTTTATTATTCTTTATAAAATTTTAGGATAACTTTCTCTGAGGCACTTGGTGATGTTATTTCAGAATACGGGGATGAAGAGCCATACCACAAGTATACTTGCCTGGCGTTGGCTCAGTTAATCTACAGAAAATGCAATAATTTGAGGAAAGCAGCACTCTGTATGTGTTTACAGGGCCAAGTTCAAGGGGCACTGGAATATACCTATGAATCCAGACACTTTTCACTAGGTAATTATTTTTCTGATAATAACTATATATTAAATATCCTGCCATCTTAAGTGATTTTATGCACTCAGCAATAAACCATAACCCCTGCAGACAGATCCTTCAGATCTTTCTGTTACCTAGATATTGGACACAGGCAAGTAACTGCAGTATTTATGTTGCAAACAATCCTGATGAGCAGATTCCTTCAGTAGCGGTACTTGTTTTGAGAGAAGTTGAGGATACAATCACCGTATTTTATGCTTTTCTTATAGATGACTATCTGTTTCTGCTTAAAAACTGTCCCACGGCTGAGCTGATCCATGGTTTGACCAAAAAGTGGCGGGAGAAGCCGGCAGCTTTGTCTGTCGGACAGGCTGCCCTGTCCCTGATCTACACGGATCACAAAGAGCACGGCTTCCAGCTCTTACACGACATACACATGTGCTGTGAAAGTAAGTATGTGCGAGCGAGCGCCACGTCGCTGTCCAAATATACAATGGCTCTAATTATAGCAAGGACATTTTAGAAAGTGACGTCTCATTTGCTTTAAGTATTGATCATATATGGGAGTGATATTAAATGCTCTATGAATAAATATTGTTAATGTTATTTACATTTTATTTCCTTGATTCTAGTTACATTTGGGTTTATCCAATACTGGTCAAAAGATCAACCACTTGTTACAAACGATATAAATAAAATAGATTTGTGGCTACTTAGAGAACTTCTGTTCCAAAAATAAACATATGCGTTTAGATTTTTAAAGTGTAAATGTGATAGAATATAAGTGCTATCCAAATCTTATGGGGCGGGTTTATGGGAGCCGGAGGACACACCGGTTCTCTTCTAATAGCAATTAAGATTGATTGATATGTTGATTTAGTAGCCGTAACCAAGTACTGGGTAATGCCACATTACGTCGGGGTCCGCTGTTTTGGAAATACAATGACTTTTCTGGCTGGCTGGCATTTGGGAGTTGCTAGGGAGGTGAATATTTTCCATATGCATAAAAAATGTCAGTACGGCCTCAAAAGCTGAGGTTTTTATACAGCTGCTATTCAGTGCTTACCTTTGTAAATAATGAATAAAACTTAACCAGCAGTTAAGTCTGTTTCAGCCCTTTGGAGCTATGACATCAGCTGGGTGAATGATGAGCTCAATTTTAAAAATGATTGGATGGCTCTGCTATCCCTTTAAAAGCCATTATAATCAATGGAAAGAATGAATCATATCTGTTTTGTAATTAGTATCTCAATTCATACATTATTGTTTCGTAAAAGCAATTTGTGTCTTGGAATGCCAGTTCTGTTAAAGATCTTAGTCTCCGGCTTCCTTAAATATTTTTTTCCAGCACTTAGAATCTAAGTAGATTAAAGTGACCCAGCTGGGTGATCAGGAAACACTTTGTGACGTTGGTTTCTATTTCACATATTTCTATAATACTGATGTCCTCCAAAATTGTCTTTAATTAATATATTCCTGTAGAGTCACAAACATCATTCTCTTAGAGTCTGGGAAGTCTCTACTTTGCATTTTAGTTGAGGACTAATCCGGTCTCCTATTTTTATTAGATTGTAAAATTGTGAGATGGGCCCTAATACTTATTATCTGATTATTTAAATAGGACAATATAATGTATACGTCTAATTATAAAGAACCGCAGTATCTTTTGGTTCCATGTAGTAAAAATGTAATATTTATTGATGTAGAAACCAGCTATGATGCTCTGCACAATATTGTAGCGTTATATGACTTATAACATACATATAGCACTGCTTGTTACAGGCTGCAGGCCATAGGTGATACACAAGTTGCATACATCAGAGCAGAGGGGGCGCACTGCACCCAGGCACCTCTAGATGGCAGACAGCAGAGTAGGGTTCTAGAGACCCACAAGTGTCTCGAATGATGTCTGTGTCAGTTATCTGAGGCTTACCCCTGGCTGCTACAAATGTGTATTGAAAAAAATTTTGTTTTAGGGATTAAGGATGTATTTGACACATTTTATTTATCCTTCACTGATGTTTTATTTTTTTTGTTGCATTTCTATTTCTTTCAGAGGGATAGATGTGGCAGGATAGATACATACAGCACATGCTCCAGGTGTTTCGCTCATTACATTACATGACATTTATCTATATAGCGCTAACAGATTCCATAGCGTTGTTACAATCAGTGGACTAATTTAAAGGCACACACAATAACAAACTAATACAAAAAAGAGAAGAGGGCTCTGCTCTTGCAAGCTTACAATCTAATCGGTTGAGAGGGAAGTGAAACTGTAGGAGAGGACTGCTTGGGCGAAGATGAGCTGGTTGAGTCCGGATGAGCTGTTAAGGCTGTTGGTTGTTCAGGTGGCTTGGAGAGGATGATGATGATGGGAAGATTGTATGTTTCTTGAAACAGCTGGGTTTTCAGAGTTTTAGAAATTTGCATACGAGGGAGAAAATTCTGATGGGAAAGGGAAGGGAATTCCAGAAAAAGGATACAGCTTAATCCTGGATGACGGAGTGAGAAGAGGTAATGATGGTAAAAGAGAGACTACTGAGCTCTAGCCGACAAGCACGTGATCAGTTGGAGACCCTGCTCCAAAACCATATCTCTAATTCACCAATGCCTACTATAGTGTCTGCGCCTGACAATGTAACACGCAACTGCATCACTGTAATTCTTTGTATTATACATATACTTACGTTCTTTCTCAGGTGCCTTGGAACAAGTCATTCTCGATGATGTGGCTTGTACACTGGAAGGATGGGTGGAAATTGCCAGTGAATGTTCAGACAATGGCTACCGGGAGCTGTCTGACAAAATCTTGTCTATTGTAACATCACAGGATGGAGTAGTCGAAATTTCCTCCAAGGATGAAGATGCAGAAATAATGGAACATGTCTTCCTGTAATACCGCAGCGTGCCAGCAGAGGGGGCGTGCGAGCCGATATCCCACATTAAAACCTAATGGAATTTTTTGTATTAGTAGTTTGATAAATAAAATATTCTCATTGATTTGCACAAACTATTTAGTTGTTGTGTGACAGCATTATTTATCATACAGTACGGGCAAGTTTTTGTTTTATTTAAATATATTTTATTTCTATATTTGTGAGAAAAAATGAAAAGTGATAGATGTGAGGAAACTAGCCACTATTCTAAGCAAAAAAATAGACTTCAATCTTGTTAAATCTGTTTAAATTTGATCTGTTTAAATACCCTGCCTTTCTGGCATAAGATGAATATACAAAGAACATGCGCAATTCTACATGTCAGTCATTTCTCCATGGTTTGTGTTTATATTGCAAAGTATTTCCCGTGAAGCATTGAGATTGTATATTGTGTAAATGCCGGCTGTAGAGGCGAGCCGAAGGATAATTGTTTATAGATTACAGCTTCTCCGCATTGCCAGCCTCTTACATCACCTGCATTATGTCAGAACCCTTTCCAAGCAGCAGTATATAATAGTACAACAATAGTACCACTTAACAAGGAGCCCTGTGCCTTCACCCACAACGCACAACGCTTTAGATCTGTCTGTGTGCTGCATCTGACACTCGTCTGTAATGTGTATTGTGTTTCACACAACTCATATCTCCCTTTAGCAACTACGGCCCCAATTAGTTAACCTCCCATTAAAGTAAAAATAGAACCTCCTATTAAAGTTACACCTATTAACTAGAACACCGATACAAAAACACACAACAATAATTACACGTTACACTGTATTTACAAAATCAACAATAAAAAATACTGGCTGCATTTATATTTATGTTCCTTCCTTCAGTAATACAACGCTTTGAAACCCCGTGATTCTGTGATTATTTTTAAATCCTATCCTGTTTTTTGCTGACTATAGTGTGAAACACACAAGAATATTGCATTTCAGGCCTGTACCCTGCCCTTTGGGCAAAACCTCTTGTTTAACTGCATTTATCAGGGCTTTCCCTAAACGCTACATATCTGCGTTATTAGCGTTAGGAACACAATATGTTGTATGCCGTTCTGTTAGTGGATAAAAATTCTGACGCAGTGAGACACCAGTCCACAATCTAAACCTAGAAAACCGGAAAAAAGGTGACGTAAAATAAACGGGCGAATGTTCATTCAAAGTAGCCAGTATGTTTGTACCTGAGGAAGGTGAGACACGATGTGTTTGTGATCACGAAGGCACCGGGGGGCCTCACAGGAGATGGAAACAGAATTTGATGGCAGATAATCATTCCACCCATCTAGTCGGACCATAGCCAGGGCGAGGGACACAATGGGTTACTATAATACATTATAACAGTGAATACAATTTAATAACAAAAATAACATACGGCAACAACGCATTATCAGGACCGGGTCCGGTTAACGGTGGATACCAAGTTCACACCAACAAAATACCACAGGAAGTGAGGATCCTGCCCGTGAATTTATTATCTGGCCTATTGGCATTTTTATTCAACATTCCTAACATGAACGACACAGAGATGTAATCAGACAACATCATTCGATCTATACATTTACTAGAAATGTATTGCAGTGCATGATGATGATTATCAGTCATTCCCTCACCAAGGGGCTGATCAGGGGCCGCCAGCCCAACGGTATGCCAGGCCCAGTCTGCCCCGACTGTCAATGATGGAGTAGTCTTTTAGCAAGCGGAGGATCGGCCCACACATTAGGCGCCGGGCTTCTTCATGCGCACCCACCACGTGAGTTCCTGGGAAAACGCCATAGAAATATACAAATGAAACTTCCTCTCCACTGAAGATTGTTTTCCCGGGACCCCGCAAAACCTGTGAAAAAGGATGCTGCCAAAATAAATGCGATGAAGTCTGAGCATGATGCATACACGAACTCAGTGGCACAAAAGCGGGATTATGGAGGGGATGTTGTGTTGCAGCTCAGAAGCTGCAGCTTCACTTAAAAGTGAAAAATGTTTTTAAGCAAATGTAATGAATGCATATTAAGGTACTTATTCAGCCCTGGCCAGGATGTCGACTGCAAAGGGGGCTACAAGGGTTGCTGCTCTGTGTCCGGCATGGGGCAGCACCCAACGTTAATACACCACTGGGTGGGCCTAGCAGCAGATAGGGGTGGGGCTAGCCACAAATCACATTGAAAGGGGCAGAAAGGACCGGAGAGGAGCAGGGATTGGATGAAATTGGGGTTTCAAAGGGGGATTCCCCCCACAGTTCTACTTTTACCCAGGTGGCCACATTGGCTGTGGGAGATTAGCGGGCGATAGGGATGCTTTCTTGCTTCAAGCAGCCAATCAGTGGCAAGAATAATCAGAGCATACATACCCTTAAGGTAAATAGTAATAATATATATGTGTGTATATATATATAAATATATATATATATATATAGTACTTTTTGTGGTGAGGCTATCCGGGACACTGCAGAAACCAGTACCCTGGTCCTCACGGAGGATTGCTGGAGAGTTTCGCTGTTACAGTATTACATTACCCCTAACCTCCACAAAAAAATTCAAAATAAATAATGGTGGTATAGGTCACCGATCTGAATCGTGAATGTCGGGGGTTGGGTGCATACGGTCTCTTTATTCCACCCTTACACCAGACCCGGCCCTTCATACTCTCGCTGATCTACCGGTCCGGCTCAGAAAGCATTGAAGGGAATGTAACTGCGCAGAATGCACTGCGCTCTGTACTAAACCCCAAGAGAGGAGATGGATTTAAAACAAACTCCTTTTAGAAACAGGTCGTCACGATGAGTATTTTAGGAATGAGGTCACACAATCCTTACACAAAAGGGCCGAACGATTCACCAAAACTATTTCTAAAACATTAGCTCTATATAAAATATACCTCTGTATAAAGGGGGATTCCAGTGACATGAATGATCAAAGACAAATGGGTAAATATTTACTAAAAGATATAAACCAGTGCAATTTATTTATAATCTTGGTGGTTTCACAAAATACGCCCACAATAAATTATGTCCCATAATAAATACGAGAACGATGTGATAGGAGCGATATATTGGTGTATAGTGGAATAAATGACTCTTTATGGCAGCTGGACAGAAATGCCTGTTAATCTTAATGCTCCATAAAGGTCTCTCTTCGTAAAGGTTTTTATCATGACTTGACATCATGACTCAAGTCACATAAGTGCTATTAGCAATATGAAAAAAAATCATGTCTTTATAAAGCCGTCCATTTAACTGTCTGTGAGTAACAGGGCAGGGCTGGGGGTTACAATCAGCCCTGGCACGGGGCAGATGTATTTATTATATATCTCTTGCAGGATGAGGTCATACGTTTCCAGCTGGCAGGCCCCATCCTAGAGGTCAGGATCTGAAGCAATCCATGGAGGGGGCTTTGGGTGCATTTGCCCTGTTTACCCGACGGCCAGTCCAGGTGGGGCAGTACAAGGACACTACTACTGCCAGCACATTCCGCTTCTAAACACTCCACAATTCCATTTTATTTTGTGCAATGAGTTAATTTCCATTCACAGTTTATATATTAGATGTATTATATATATATATTAGATATTGTTGTACAGCGTGACATTCCGGATCAGTTGGCAACAACGTCCCACCCTGCCTTCCGTTTGTTATGTTTGTTTTCGTTGCATGCGAGGCGTGGCCGGGGACGCCAGCGTGTGATAACCAATGTGGAGGAGGAAAATTGAGCAGACCTCCCGAGGGGCCGACATTATTTATGTTGGGCGCAGGTTACATGTCACATCCATTTTGGTTATTGATGTTTGAACGCTTCGGTCTGGGCACCTGCACTCACGCCTCTGTGGTTATTTGGTTACGGGAGGGATGCCCCTGTCATGTAAATGAATTATGATGTATTCCGCTCTGTCATGTTGTTGGCTGCTCCCGCCGTAGCCGTGTACCTTGGTACATGTGAAGAAATGATTTATAGAAGTTACCACTCAGGCGCGGTTTAACAAGGTCATGTTTACCTGGGTGTGTTTGCAAAGTGCACTGAACTACAAAAGCAAGCAATGCGCAGACAAGTTATTGCAAGCCATCGCTCAGATTTATTTCAGATAGTCCCAGGGCAGCCGGTATTGCAGGTGTTATATCATTTTACGCGTCCAATCTTCAGTGTGATCCTACATGCTCAGGGTGTTACGGACCTACTGACGCAGTCCACAAAACAACAAAGACATTTCTTAATCTGATTCTGATAACAAGCTGTGTTATGGAAAAATATATTATTTTATATATATAATTTAAGTTTAAGAGATACCTCATCTATCCATAACACTACTCTCCTACTTGATCCCTATGTTCTTCCCATGGGCTAAGGCTCTAGTCCTCACTTATCACCTCTTCCTTTTCCTGTCTACAAGATTTCACACGGGCCACCCCATATCTCTGGAATCTACTCCCAAGGAACCTTCAGCATTCACCCTCCCAACATTCAAGAAACATCTCAAAACTCACTTCTTCAGAGAAGCTGCGCCATCTTAGCTGCTAGAACTTCCCTGTCATTGATACAACCACCACACTACCTCTCACCCTTTCTCTATGCCTTATGTTTGTCACCACCATTCCCTCAAGATTGTAAGCTTGCGAGCCGGGCTCTCTCCACCTCATGTATCGGTTTGTCTTAGTCTGTCAATTCTCGTCTTGTCAGACCCCTTGAATATATGTATTGTATTAAGCGCTGTGTATATAATATAAAATAAAAGATAATAATAATAATAATCTATCATTCTATTTATAAAACATGATGGAGCCAGCAATGGTTTCCATGTTGATGTTTTTCCATGGTCAGGGCAGGACCACCAGCTCACCATACATGAAGAACTACTTTGCGGTGCTCATCTGAAGAGCGTCACTAGGTGGCCATGTGGGTGCTGCTGTGATTTCACAGATCCTTTGGCCGGTCCGAGGGCCTCTTGAGCTGGCACATGACATGCCCAAATATTGGGACTGTCCCATGAAAACCAGCATGCTTTGGAGGTATGCACATATAAAAGTGTTGTCATATATGGGCTGTATAAAGGAGTATCGGATTCTCTATTGTGTGTTTATACATCCCACATACTGCAGGGCAGCACTTTATATGTGTTGATCAGCAGCATGTGATATGTGTCTCTCAAAAACAATTGCAGATATTGCAACTTGCGGGGAGGGGAACCTAAATAATTCTTTGTCTTTTGGTGCAGATCATTTAGGTTTTATGGTTAAGTAAAGGAATGTCTATTTTTGTAGCGTTATTTTTTTAGCAGTATTATGAAAAACAAAAAAACCCTATTGTTTAAAAAAAATGTTCCCCAGCTAAAATAATTTATGATAATAGGACCATTAGCACTTTTCATTACATTCAGTTGCATTATAGCCGTGCCTGTGCTGTTCTTGTGCTTATTAAATTAAGCCTCACACTGGGTTAGATAATGGCCGAGCTTGCTCTGGATTCACAGCTTCCCTTTTTTTCTTGGCAGAGTAATTTCCTGTTACTGATTTTGCGGTGCGGAGACATCTTATCTCCTGCATCGTGGTCTAGAAACGTCTCTGCAGCAGAGAAGCAGAAATAAGCTGCAGTCGCATGCAGTCACTGAAATGATGTCATATGTTGGTGGACACACAGGCCAGCAGTCACTGGTTACAGGCCAGCAGTCACTGGTTACAGGCCAGCAGTCACTGGTTACAGGCCAGCAGTCACTGGTTACAGGGGATCCGTCACTCACACAGCATTATTCAGTTTACTTATAAACGCTTCCTAATGACCGTACTTTACGTTATATGTTAGGGTGATCAGGCACAGTAAGAGGCAAAAAATGTGACAGATAAAAAACTAATAATAATACAGTGATTCACGCATTGTGCATGGACTCCAACGCAGTTCACCAAATGGAAGTCATTGTAGGCATTCTTTAGTTATTAGAGTTAAGTCATTTAACTTCTCCGGCTGTCACTTCTAAAAGCAGGAAACATACCTAAGTATGATTCTTCTCATGCCTTGATCTCCATTGAGTCTATGCATTCACTGATTAGAGGTCAAACCATGCAAGGACCATGAAAGACTGAATGAGCCAAGAGGTAATGGTTCCATGACAGTTATCAGTATATAGCGATAGACGGCTATTCGCAAACCCTGGTACTGCTTTATGGGTCCTCCATTGTTTAGGTTTTGCTCCTTTCCTGTCAGCCACAGCCATTGTAGATCTAAGCAAACTGAGCTTCACTTCCTCTTCTACACTTCCATGAAGACTATTGTTGCACAAGAGATAGGAAAACAAATTATTCAAATGATATTTTATCTTGTTTTGTCGCATATCTTGTCCATCATTGCGTTCATGTAGGTTTCTACATTTGCAATATACTCTGCATATCCAGACTAACCTGCATCTATACCACTGCAGGCTGTGTCTTACTTTGGATTACTGGTCATGTGACTACCTCCTAAATCATTGGCATACCTAGAAACTATGGGTTTGGTGCAGAGTCTCTGACTGAAGCGCTGCTTCCCAAGGGCCAGTTTCGTCTTTCGCAGGGAAGTGGTGTTTGGTCACTTCCCCTACTAATCCCCACTCACTTAAGGCTGTCTGGGGCTAGCCCACGTATATGTGTGGCTACTTCCGCCCCAGGCATAACCCAAGCATTTGCAGATGACTAGACGGACCTTCTCACTAGGTCACTCCCCAGAAGGGGGAAGCTCAGGATGGCCTAACCCTGGGGACTTACCAGTTATGGAAACTGGGAAAGCAGTGGATTTGTAAGAGTAAGAAGTACCGAAGGGATAGATTTCTTCCCAGTCCAATAGCAAAATAAGAGGTGAATGAGCTGCTGTTGGCTCCAGTCAGGCTGGAGCTCCATGCCTGGTTTCGGCCTAGATTGCCATGAGTGAAGGGCTTATGTGGCTCAAACCTCTCCTCACATTAAGGGGATGATTCCTTATGTTGCAGGGGAATCGGGATCTGCTTTTATACAACTGAAGTCTAAATGGTTCCTATATATATACTGGGGGACATCTACTAATGAAGTAAATGCACCTGAGAGGGAACAGTGAAATTAGTATTCAATCCCTTAAATGTGGTAGGGGCATCACAGTCTGTTCCAATTTAAATAGCCCCAATCAGCTAAACTCTGGCATATCTCTCCACTCACTCATTCAGAACCTGAGTCAGCCTTAGAGTCAAGTCTCTTTGGAAGTCTTTCAGGTCTCAAGTCTGTTAAAACCTGGCAGAGGCATGATCAACTTGGCTGAGTTTACTTACAATGTAAAAATTCTATTAAGCTCCTTGACCTGTTGAAGAATGGTTCTATGTGACAAGCAAACATCCTTTGGCCAAAATGAGTATGCTGCGTGGTGTCAGAGGGCAACCATGCTACTTCTGATAGAAGACGGAAATAAGTGCCAGCCACATACAGCAGTGTGTTGTTCCCTAATGAGGACGAACTTTGGGATGTGTGCCTGGCACTGAAACAAATGGAGGTAAAACTATGCAAACACAATCACAATCACACTATTCATTGCCTCTTGGATTATAAACGCTCACACAAGAACATTTTTTGCATGACAGCCTTCTTTAGAAAAACAGCATGAATAGATTGTGGTAATTGACCGTGTTAAAGTATGTTTTCTTTGTGCAATGAAAAAGCGTAAAAGATCACACATAATAGAAAATGTATCATTATATTTTTAGAATAACAGAAATATTTTATAAGCGGCATTCCAATCAATATTTTTGTATCTGCACATTTAAGTCTAATGAGTTTGAAAGTGGGACTTCTGTCTCTATCCACATCTCTGCAATCGTCTCATCACAGAAATACTATGTGTCAAAAAACTTTGTGTGCCAAATAAGCTACATTTGTTACTGATTCACGAGGACGGTCATGGACAGTGACCTCTGTGTTACACACAAGGTACCCCTGGAAGCCCATCAACAAGACAACGAGTAACGCCAGAATTACATCAGCAGCCACCACTGCACTCTAATAGAAGCCGTCTGAGTTCTGTTGTCCGGTGATACACCAATAGTTAACTATTTACAAGATAAAATGAAAGATAACTGCCAAATTTCTGCTAAATATAACCAAATCAGGTTAAGAATTTGGACTGAAACCAGGTTTAATATCTGTTCCATTCCCATAACCTTTATATTTTTCTTTTTGATTCCAGCTCTGTATAACCTCCTCTCTTTGGAACTTGGAATCATTATGAGTCTGTAAGTGTCTGAGGGCAAATATTCCTTCTCATGGATCTTATATTCCACCCATGGAACTAGAGACATTAAAGAACATATACAGAAGAAGACAATTGTGCATGTGGTTCCTATAGAAAAACCACTTTATGGGGGACAACCTCAAAGCACAAAAACATACGCACTATTTTGGCTAGGTTTCCACTTGGGTTTTTGTCCGGCGTTTTTTTCTTGATGAAAAACGCCAGGAAAACTGCCAAGAAAACTGCCACTGCATTTACCTGCGTTTTGGCGTTTTTTCTGGAGTTTTTTCTGGCGTTTTAGCCTTTCTGTGGAAATTGCTTTTTTTGACCTTAGGCAGTTTTTCCAGCCTTTACAAGTTAGAAGTTTCACCCAGCTAAAAGGGATTAGGATAAATGGCAAGTATCTGCCCTCTCCTGATGTCATTTACTTGGTAGACTCTTTTGTCTCTTTTCTGTGGTTTGTAAGCCATGCTTTATTCCGAATGTCTGCTCCTCTGGGAAGATTGGCCCCAAATGATGGTGCAAATTGTTTGCTGTTGCTTTTGGCACGCAGGATCCAGTTGATGCGTCGCGTATGTTTGTTTGTAATGACATGTTTGTTCCAAATGGTGTAAAATTCAATATGAACCAGTCCAGGACTTTGTTTTGTGTGAAACTGTTTGTTTTCAGCCTATTTCTCGTAGGACACACAGATACTGGGTCCATCCTCTGCATTGTAACTGTGGAAAAAACGCCATAAAAAACGCCAAGGCAATAAACCCACATGGCTTTTTCATGGCGTTTTTTCTCTCCCATAGACTTCTATTGGAGAAAAAAAGCCAAGATTTCTTGCAAAAAACGCCAGAGTGTCAACATGCTGCGATTTTGAAAAACTGCCACAGAGCCCAAAAAAGCAGAAAAACGCCAAAGAGGACTGAAAAAACGCCAAACAGAAAAACGCCAAGTGGAAATGGCATTTTGCGATTTCCTATTGAAGAACAGCTAACATCTGGCTGCAGCCGTTTTTCACAAAAAAAAACGCCAGGTGGCGCTATTGGCGTTTTTATAGGCGTTTTTAGCAAAAAAAAACCAAGTGGAAATCTAGCCTCAAGGAGCACGTTGTTCTGTAACATTAAACAGCAGTGCATATACTGGATGCTATAACGATGCTTGATGTCCACGCGGAAAGCCTTCTCCTTCTGCAGGGCCCACAGTCTGTTCTTATTTTCAAAGATGAAACTTTAAAAAGTGGATTTAAAACCAGGATGGAGTCGGACCTCACTTTCTTCCTCTCCACTTGGCAACTAACCAGGTCAGGATACCCAGAGTTTCCTCGCTGGGGAAGGGGTGAGGCTAGATGCATGTAGGCAGGATAGCCCTAGTCATTCTTTAGTTGGTGGGAAGTGTGTGTTTGCGTGCGCGGCCAAACACTGCCTCTGTGCACAGAGAAAGAACAAACCTACCTGGAGACCCAGAGAAGCAAGGCTTCAACCAGAGACTCTGGGTGAAACCCGGGGAGCTCTCAGATATACATACTGTCTTCTTACCTTATCCCTTTGTACTGACATCTCGAGTCCTGCTCTGGTATACTGACCTAGGCCTGCCGTCACTAAGATCCTGTCTTGCCTTTCTGCACCATGGTCCTGCTGTTTCTGTGCCATGTTTTGCCCATCAGGTGATACCAGCCGATCAATACCCCGACTCCTATACCTAGCACGACAATTTAGATCGCCGGCACATTCCGTAGCACATTTGCAACAGGGAGAAAATTAACTTTAAAACAGACAATAAGATTAATAACATGTTAAGAAATACTGTCAGAGAAAGAGAAGAGATCCCTGCTCTTTTACGGGGTTGAGATGGAATGAGACAGAAGAAGAGGGGCTTTTGGGTGAGGATGATTGTAATGAGAGTGTTGTGGATAAGCCAGTGACATTGATACCCCAAACATGTGGAGGATAGATGGTTTCTCATGGATGCACTGATCCAACAATTAATCTGTGCAAAAGAATAACCATGACAACAAGGGAAAATAAAAGCGGTTGTATATGGCCATTTGGTGATTTTTAATGTTATGTTAAGGCCTTTTTCTTCTTGTTTGTGGATCACCTAGGTTTATGTCTCTGGGGGATTTAAGCTTCTACAAATATTTTTTTCCAACTTTTTTTTAAATTGAAGATTTGCATAGGTGGATTACTGTTGTTGCCGTGGCAATTTATAATATTAATTCTTAATAATGAAAGTCCTTCTTTGATTGCATTTTCATTTTGAACAAAACCTTGACCTTTCCAAGATGATTCTGAAGCCAGTTTTAAGAAAATTATTTTATTTTTTGATACAATTTGTATGACCGTACAACTAATCTAATGATGCAACGTGAAATTGTTCCTAAATATAATTATTTTAACGTTTACAGTACTTACTGTAGGCAAAGGGTGTCATTGTGGTGATTTCAGTTGTGTTTTGATGTTGGAATTTTAATATGTAGGTAAATGCCAAGCAATCTGATGTTTTTTCAGACATTACTATTTCACCCAGAATACACTATTTGATGAAGGATTTGCCTGCATATGTTACATGCCGGTCTGCACTGGCCATCTGGCAAATGGCTGGTGGGCCAGTGTCTGATGATGGCACTTACTTACTTACCTTACCTTCTTGCGAGACAGATGTGCCCTTACGAAAAAATTACTGCAGTTTTTCTGAAGTAATACTGCAGTTTTTTGGACATGAAAAAACTGCAATACTGCACTTTTACTGCAGTATTACTGCACATTTACTGCAGTTTTACTGCATTTGTACTTCACTGTACTGCAGTTGTACTGCAGTTATTTATGTACGGAAGTACAAATGCAATAAAGCTGCAGTACATTGAAGTACAATGCAGTATAATTGCAGTAAAAAAAAAAGGGCAGTAAATGTGCAGTAATAATGCAGTACAGTGAAGTACAAATGCAGTAAAACTGCAGTAAATGTGCAGTAATACTGCAGTAAAAGTGCAGTATTGCAGTTTTTTCATGTCCAAAAAACTGCAGTATTACTTCAGAAAAACTGCAGTAATTTTTTGTAAGGGTGGCCCTTCAGTGTGTGGCCGCCGGGTGGATACAGACACACGCTGCATTAATGTAATAGCGTAGAGTCCAGCCGGAGTCTGCACATACATGACTTAGCGGTCACTGCCAGGACCTTTTTTCATCCCCAGTCCAGCCCTGGTTACATGTGATCATACAGCTGATTTATTTATTTTTTTTTGATCATTACATGTGGCCCAAGCGAACATCTCCTGCATGACGGCTGAGCTGGCCCTGTACGATGCATAGTTAAATCAGCAAGGAGGGTTTTAATAGATATCCCATATTAACTTGGCATCACACCGGGCTAGATTAGCCCTTCCTGCAGGTATCAGCTCACTGGGTTTTGCCCCTGATAATGCATAGTGATATCAGGAAGCTAACATTCCCAACTCTGCCACAATCTCACTTTTTAGTGAATAGAAGGTCCTGTCTAGACTTGTGCCATGAGACTGTAAAGCAGGACTGGGCTGTCTGTCTAGACACGTAACATGAGAAAGTAGAGCAGCTCGAATCCAGTTATTGCGCTCATACTCTCTGCAGAGCAGTCGCTAATGAGACGGCACGGCAGCTAAATGCGTATTTATCGTTGTACTCACCAACCTCGCTTCACGAGCCGTCACGTCGTGTTATCATAGGTTTGTTTCCATATGGCAGGAATGGAAATCCGGCAAAGCCTACTCACACAAAAACAATACCAAGATTGCCTGCTGAGCCACCGGGCAACATCTGTATCCATCATCTCAATTAAAACCAACCGCGGCTATCCTCTGCGTTGCTTTCTACAAGAGAAGGGGTTACTTTAAAGGTGCTGTTCCACTTAGATCGTTACATTTAGTGATCCTGCAAATAAACCTTAGCAGATCTGTTATGCTCTTTCCAGTGAAGGCTTAATCTCATTAACAACACAGAAACTTTTAAGAAGCTTTTTTCACCAGTTTCTATGGGGACCATATAACAGCCCCTGCTTTTGTGTTACCATAAATTAAGCTTTCCTTAAAATATGTTAAGGACAAAAGGTCAAGGTTTACATGATTTAACAATAAATTCTGGGAAGTTTTAAGGGTTTTACAATACTAAGAATTATGTGTCTAATATCGCCATTAGTTAAAATAGTGTTAAATTGAGCAAACCATCATCTTTAACGTAACCTGTTTCTTCAGATGAAAAAGATTTTAAGAATAATGCAGGCATCCAGAAAATGCTTTGTAACGCAGAACAATTCATCGCGGCCTGAGAAAGCTTATTGATGTAGAATATGATGGGTAGACTACAAAATGCTGCTGCTGGACTCAGCCCAATTATAGTGATCAGATTTGCGAATAACGCGCTTCCTCCAAAATATTCCTTTAGTCTCCTTGGTGTTCTGGATCCAGTAAAGACAAATGAACGCTTAGCAGGTCCCACCGTAGCCAACGCCGCTAGGTAACCTTTTCAATAAACTTTTTTTTCCATTATTTCTCTCGCCTTCCTTCTTCTCCTTATTAAAGACAACAATAACTTAAAATGTAGCAGAAAGCCTAAAATGCTAATTATAAAACTCTTCCTTCCGGTCAGTATCAGGCTGTGAATAATCACAAGCGTGCGGCTGCACTTTGACGGCGTGTGGCACCATGGTAAAGGTCCCACTTTATGCCCTCCGGAAGATCGAATACCCTCAATGTCACGCAACAACATCAGCCTGATGACATGTAGATCATAATCTCACGACAACTGTTCCAAAACGAATACTCGATAGAGAAGTAAACATATCTCAAGACAGGCCAACGCTATTGAATGTGTTGAATCGTGTTTATCAACTAGTTTAGCAACTAAAGCACTGCAGGTTCCACTGATTCCAGAAGACAATTACGTCGATCAAAGTAATAAGGGTCTTAAGCAGTACTTTCTACAGCAACTGGATGAATGTGGTGAACGTGCATCGTGCCGGGTGGTCATCTAGGTGATCTTGTCATCCCAAGCTCAAAGTCGCCCCAACTTCTAATAGCTGTTCATATTTCAATACAGTTTAGCACCTTTTCGGGAACCTTTGTACACGAAGTACTGTATATCCACCAGCAGCTGTCGTTTATGAATGACAAAAATGTTACTGATTTATGGCAGGTGGTAGCCGCTATTTACCAAGTATCATGGAATGTGTAAGCATGTTTTGATGACGCTGATCATCCACCATTAATTACTGGCTAGTAGCAATAACATTATTATTATGAAGGCCCGGATCGTAGTCATATCCTGGCTCACACTGTACAATGTTACCGGTCTGGATACTGAGCAATAAAAATGTTCAATTCCTATAACCGCGGTGTATTGTGGACTAGGCGGACTGGAATTAGGGAGGCAGATCTGCAGTGGGGACATCCGGCTCCCCCGAGCACCACTTAATGGGTGAGTTGGGGATATCAGAGATCTCCTTTGTTGCCATCCCATTTCCGTTGCAGTATCCATGCCGTAGGTCCTTAAAAGAGAACAGTGGTTGTTGTGAGTGCTGGGGATGGCTGGGTCTCTGCCATGGGTCAGCCTACCAAGGTGCCAGCCTAAAAATACCACTAAATACACCACTGCTTATATCTTACACACACACACACACAGCATTCTCTCTCTCTGAAGTTGTGTTACATGCCCTGCTGAGCATCCATCTGATTTAGACGCTCCAGGCAGCTGGCCGCAGTGTATTTACCGTCTGCGCTGCCCTAGGCCCAATCTAGCCAGTGCCCCAGCCGCCCCTCCTCGTCAGAGTCAGCACTGCCTTAAAAGGTGCGCCATGCCTTCAAGACACGGAATGCTTGGATATGATGTCATATCTATGTGTTAAAGGAGCACTGCGTCTACGGGTGATGTGCGGAGTCAGCCTCCATAGTGTAAATGAGCCGGTCGAGAAGATTAAGCATCTCCCCTTAAACTGGCCCATTGAGCAGCGGGATACCGGAGGGCGATCTGCCCCCACTTTGGCAGCAGGAGGACTGCCGCTCCCCTGCACCTACTGCCCCAGGCCTAGTTGGTCTAGGCCTGAATACTCCACTGGCTGTTTATATGCATTGTTGTGACATTTATTACTACAAAACACTGAGCTCCTACAAAAAGAAGGACATTAGGGGAGAAAAAAGTGACAAAGGGATTTGGGGACCATAGAGGGATCCCTTCTACAAAGGGATACTTTCTACAGGGACATTTCAGCCTTTTCACGGCTTGGTAACTCTCACCTGGGGTTATGATATAATAACTGTATAATGCTCAATTAATCAAAGGTAATCAAAAAAGTTACAATGCAACATGAAATTATGAAGCGGAAACTGGAAACGACCTGTAAAAACCAGTTTTAGTGAATACATTGTTTTGTATTGATTAGATCGGTCAGGCTGCGGCAGAATGTCTCCTACCTCTGTGGTGAGGATCGGAAGCCCCACCACGCATCTTTGTCTCCCAATCACGAATCACTTCTCCCAATTTGTATCACTTTTGCCCCACTTGAAGGTTCTAATGCATGTACCTATTGTTGCTGACCTTCAGCTTGCCTCCTGGACTAAAATTTACGCCTGTCTATGTGCCTACTGTTGCTGACCCCTGGCTTGTCTCCTCTCAGTAGGTGACAAGACTGCGGCTCTCCTGCAAAAGATTCTCCCGTAACACGTTGGTCTTTACAAGATCTGAGTGATATTCACTAAATCTGTGCTGGGGTCAGATGTGTTTGTGAACAGATTTCACGGTTGTTGGCAAACGTATTGCTCATCACCATTGTCATGTTATACTACACTATGCATTGGGTGTACTTGTGTCACAATATTTTTTTAGAAGTTTAACTCATATATAGTACATCTATCATATTCCTCATAGTGTGAGGAGCCATTATAAACGATCTCTTTGAAAGCTGAAATGAACAGCCGTACGCCCGTACTGATCCTTATTAAAGTACCCTTTAAACTGGCGAGGAGCTGGTTTTTTCTAATAGAATCTGCCGGGCAGCAGAGCACACATTTCATGTAACAAAATGTTCCCCACTGCACCGTATACTGCAGTTGATTTCCCTGGCAGATCGTTTCTTGTTATTGTATATTCCTGGAAAAGGCTACTGAATAATCCCCACACTTCCACTTCAATATGATATCTTTATTGCAGCTGTATTATATATAGACCGTTAAATGGTATGAAGAACTGTAAGATTACTGTAAGAATTACAACTGCTACAGTCGCTTCTGAAAACACCGTGCAGGGCCGGACGCTGTACAGTTACAGTACCTCTCATATAGAAACAATCATCTAACGCATCTGATATAAAATAAACTTAAAGGGGCAGTAACACCTTAGTATTCTTTGCCAGGCATCATAAAGGAACTCTTTATTTATAATAACGTGGCCCATGATGCAACCAACAGTGATATGACGTCACGCAAGTACAGAATTACAGGGACCCACGTGACAGCTGCTGCGGCCCCTTGGGTAATCCAACAGCCCAGTCATGGGCGATCAGAGGATCTCCCAAAATGTCCGTGCTCCCAGTTTCCCGCAAAAGCAGGACACTGGGGCATTTGGTGAGGCCTACAGAAATCATGACTGCTGCCCCCGGTCTCTGCTTCGTTTAGCACGATCCCCTCTGAATCAGTCTGGCGCCTTTTACTTCTCTCGCTCTCTGTAACGTAAGGTTGCCGCGCTGACCACTGTTTCCATGACACACACGCACTCCACGTAGTGCTGAGCCGTGACATACCCGCAGACTATCCGCCACACATCACACACCCACCCCGGACCGGAGTAAGGCTCAGCACATAGACGCGCCCACCTGACAGGCAGACCACCCACCACGCGCTAAGGCTGCGCTTTGTGATTGGATTACAATTGGTCCGTTTACTTATCATACATCCAAAACGCTTATTATTATTGATAGTTTGGCAACGAGGTTTCTCCGGGAACAACAAGATAAGCGCGGAACCGGTTATTAATTATTTAACACTACGGACTGTGTTTCATCAGGTGCTTCAAGTAGCGCGTTTATTTGCTTAGCCAACTGTCATTCACATCCATCGAGGCCTTGAGACCCCGGTTAGTTTTCTTAGTAACCATCCTCTATAGGACCCGTTCCTCGTTAATTGGTCTCTTCGTTTCGTTGTAGCCCCGCCCATATTTCGGTTTACTGAATTGTAGTGGTTTACGCCGCTGTCAATCTACGCTGGTGCCTCGTCTCTTTCAACGGCTGGCCAGCTCCTTTCAGGAATGTAAAGCTGGCAGCGGCGCCATGATTGTTGCTGGCAGGGTATGAGTCACTAGGGTGTGGCGCTGTCCCCATGCCCCCCCTCAGTATTGTTAACGCTGCCTCCTCTTCCCCCTCCCTCTCCTCTTAGACGGGTGGCGCACTTCTCTTCCAGCCGGCATCACTCGCAGCTCCTTCTGTCTTGCCGGTCACTGCCCCTTCCCTCATTCGACAGCCGCCATGGAGGATCAGTCCCCGTTCATATCGTCCAGCAATAGCGGTCTTAACCCGTATGGGTCGCCAGACGATGAACAGCCAGAGTTGGATAGGAAGCGCTGGGAAGAGCTGGATGTGCTGGATCTGACCGGAGGAGCTGGGGGGTTTCCACCTAGCAGCCAGCCGCACCGTGTCCGGGATCAGGAGGAAGAGGAGGATGAGAAGCCCAGCTATTCTGACAGCCTGGAGCCTTCACCCGAGGAAGAAGAGCCCAGCAGCATCAGCAGCGACCAGCCCGCTGCCTCTGTAGTACCCAGCGCCCCCATGGAGGAGGAGGAGGAAGATGAGAGGCCCACCGTGCCCAGCAGGGGCCCCACCGGCTCTGTGGGTGAGTAACCCCCGCCTACATTTTAGGGCTAGACATCCCAGCACCAGGCAGACACGTGTCAGCTCCATCAGCCTCCGATTCTGAAGGTCACCCCAATGCAGGGGATGAATGACCCCCCCCAGGTGGCAAATACCCCCCCCCCCCAAATGCCACCTCCCTCTGTTAGATGTGGCTTCCGTTGGGGGTATTTCTCGCTGCGTTAATACGAATGATGTGTATGTGTTATATCCCAGATATGAAACAGTCGCTTGGATAAAGCTGCGCTGGGGTGTTATCACCTTATTACCCGAGTGGATCAATGCATGAAATGTGACAGCCAGGCTAATGGAGCATCACGTGGTCACAGATGGCTCTATTTGCCCCATAGGTGCCCTGTAGTATTGATGTGCGATCACCTATTAGAGATCAGGTGCATCGGCCCCGCCATGTCTCTGAATACAGACCGTGCTTTGTGTCTGTTGGTTGCCCACCCTCCTGGCTTGTGGTGCTGCGCAGCTGTTTGCTGCCCATCCTACCCTGGTGAGGATGACTTGTAGATGCCCTCCCTGGTTCTGATGGGAGGGGTATGGTCAGTGAGTGCGCATAATGGATATTTTTTCTGCCGGGGTGGGGTCTGATGTGTGCCAACTGCCTAGAAAAACCTGATTCCCAGCAGAGGCAGTCTTTGGGCCAGGGGGGGCGTGTGGCTGGTGTCGGCTGCTCCATCACTCCCCCCCCACACACCATGCGTCTATGACTGGGCACAATCATATCTCTTTCTGCACTCGGTCACCGCGTGCAGCAGTGTGCGGCGTCCTGGGTCGGCCAGTTCTTTGGGGGTAGAATGTATGTACGGTGGCCTGTGCTATCCCACGAAGGCCTTTTCGTGTATTCTATACGTTGACCTCCGCTGTTGACCTATAAATAGATGTTTACGTTTTTGGCAGCTCTTGCGTGTCAATACGTGATGGGAGAGCCAGCACACCTATTTGTGGTATGTCATGTATGTACTTGGTGAGTGCAGAAGGAAAGCATGTTGTATGAAGAGTGTTGGTGGTTCCATCCCACACAGAAGAGACTGTCTGGAGCGCACGTTTCCTTCGCTCCCTCGTATTTGGAAAGGTGTGGTGGTCTGATTCAGGTTACCATCAAGTCACCGCATATTCCTTAAATAGGTGCCTCTTGTAGATATAATTACTGTTAATTTCACTCCCAAGGAATGTGAGAAAGTGGACATCTTGTTTTAGTTTAGGCAAATCTGGCTACCTGTAGCCTCTCTAGCGTTCTTCTGGAAAGCATAGCATGGGGACTAAGTAACTTGCGCCAGTACTATTCCCACCATCCTCAACTGGCTGAGGTTGGAAGTCCGTTCCTTGGCTTGGAACCTCTCGGCAGCTGCTGTTTGGCTGCCGTGATGACTTCAGAACCTCACAAGGCTTGAAGGGAATTTAGCTGCCGCATCAGAAGATCGCAGACGCAGAATTATAGCCTCGCTCTATTATGTCTGGCAACGAGTTCTGAGAGACAATGAGTTCTTGTACTCAGCCGATGCCCAAGAGACTGGATGTGCTCTGCCGTTATGCAGCTCATCACATTTATTTCCAGCAAGTTCGGTGCTGCGCAGATTATTCTTTCAATCAGGGTGGGTCGGGCCTTTAGTTTTGGGGAAAATTTACATTGTTTAAGAATATTCTATTAGTGAGATTTCTGAAAGCTTTAGGGATTCTAAACATACCGTTGTGCTTTGTAGTTATACAATGTAGCAGGTCTGATTTATTTTTAGTGTGTGTATGCGCAGTATGTATAGATGATCATGACTCAGACTCTATCATGGAGTTACTCAACATCCCGCTGTGACTCTTTGAAGAGTAATGAAAGCTGCTGTACATTATCGCGTAACATTTCCTAGAAAGGACTTTTTCCCCCCTATGCAGACCAACCACGTGTCCGCTGCCTGTAACATACGCTGTTCATTTCCAGCACAATATGCCATTGTCCAGTGTGGACTTTACGCCAGAAGTGTTTATCTCCTGGGGCTTCGGTTCTCGTTTAGTGTTTAGGGATATAGATATGCAGTCAGAAGTTCTCGGATTAGCAGCCAGAATGGCATACACCAGCAAACCTTTCCTGAGTGTAAAACCATATGATGTCATCGATGAACTGCCTCTAACTCGGTATAAAGCCCGGCTCTTCCACTCCGTATAAGACTGTGTGTGGCCCTAATTTAATCTAAATGTCACGAGTGTTATCTTTGGGGGATGTTTAATCCCCTGGCTGCCACAGGAAATGCAGACGGTTCATCGCTGTCAGACGACGGGTTAAAGGAAAGCTTTGATCTTATGCTGGTTAAGCCCTGGCTGTCATTTGCTTTGGAAGTCTTACAAATTGCCAAAGTCCCGGACTCGGACCTGCGCATGCATAGAGATGAAGCATAAACATGCTTATTTCTGCACACACTTCGAACAGCACAGTGCCTTTTGAAACCTATTCTTCTGTGATCCTCCTGTTGATGCCGTGTGGCCGAGTATGTCCTCCCGAATCACATGCCTGCATTTAACCAATGAGCCGGCAGGATCCATAGGTTGTCGGGAACGAATATTGCTGGAAAGCTTTTGGGCTTTACTCCCATGGCAGGAGATTTTGGTATGGTTCAAACTCCTTTACTTCACCATGCATTATAAAGGGCCACCCCAGCAAATAATCTTTGGCCCTGCATGATTCGGTAAATTTCAAGAACTCTGCCTTATTTAAATATGCTTTATACAGGGCCATCCGATCTATTCTTGGAGGAGACGCAGACTGGGGTTGGTCCTTCAAGATATAACATCTCCTGCTCCTACTCCTCATTGCTGAATAAGCCACTTTTAAGTTCCTCTCTATTATTAATAGATTTATTAATAATTTACAGGTTATAATGTTACTCTCCTCATTGGAAAATAGTTGCGCCTGAAACAGGTTAAAAAATATTAACTTAAGTATTGGAAACAACCTTGTATGCCCAGATTGATGGTAGACTTGGTAGGTAGAGAAGCTTCCACCTATAGTTCCCCTGGCTCCTTATCATACCGCCAGTGGTAAACGGTAGAATGACTCGGTTTTAATTACCCAACCAGACTAAAGTCAGTAAAGTACTGGATTTCATTACAATTTCCATAAAGAATCAGCTCAGTGGAGGTAATTTGGAGGCTGATCAACTCTCAATGTAAGTTAACATCGCTAGCTCCAACCCTATGAAGTAATAACTAATTGCCCGTATTGTAATGCCTCCCATTGCTGTATCTTTCTATAATGTCCCATTGCTCAGTGAGTTGTTGGCGCATTGAAAGTCACCCAAAATGTCATGACTGAGAGAGGTGTCTGCAGATAAAGGGTGTGGATTGGACCAAGATTTGTTTTTTTGACCGTGCCAACCTACCATGTACAGCACTCAAGAAAGGAGATCGTTCTCCTCTAAGGCTCTCTAGAAAATGGATTAATGCGAAGTGTTTGGCTTACATTAAAATATGGGGGTTCTCGACATGGCTGTCATTGTCTTTCTTGTTAACGAGAGATCCCTTTACTTTGTAAATACTAATATTTTAGAATTACCAGCATAAATGCTCATTCAAGTGTCAAGCGCAGCATAAGGGCCAAAAATGGGCCAGGAATTTGGGGTATTCTAGCTTTTAGCAATTGCATTGCAGTAAAATGGATTAAGTTGATCCTTCCTTCTGTTCGGAGCCCTTGAGGCCTGGAGCTTAACGCCTATTACTTGGTGGTCCAAGATATGATGGACTAGACCTCACAGAAGTAGCTGTGTAAATCATATTACTTTACAAATATACCGACGGACTGAGAAGTGAGACGTTACGGTGGGAGACGGTTGAATGTGGAAATCATGCGATGGGAGGATGGACGTTCCCCAAAAACCCTGGGTGAGGACTGCAGACAAAGGAGAGTCTAATAAGCGGCGGTAACGTTGCTTAGGATAGGATAGCCCGAGAGGTGGATGTCAGAGCAGAGGACAGGCAGAGGTACCAGGTATACATCATACAGGGACAGACAAGCTCTCCCTGCTGCAAAAGCTCACCGGGGTAGGCCCTTCATATAATGTATAGTGAAGTTAGGAGTCTAAAACACAACTCTCCTGACATCCTTCCCTTTAGTGGATAAACCCCAACCCTATATGATGTATAGATACACATTATACATGGCCAGCAAGTTTTCTCTCAATCATCCCTGTGCGGTTCATAGATTAGTGGTTATCAAATAGTTTGAGTGTTCGTGGTGAGCACCGATACAGATGGCACTACTGCTGGGAAGCCATGGCCACTACTCTATAGGGCAAAATAGCCATTTCTGTTGGTGGATTTTATGCTTGCTGTCCAGTCCTGTATGTATAAAACATAAGGGACCCTGACCCCCTGGCTCTCCAAAACCTCATCTGCAGGTTCTTACCTGCACTTGTTCGGGAGGACACCATGAGCTGGATTGTCTGTAGGGAGCTGGGGCTTGTAGGCCTTCCACTTTTTCCAGCCAGACATCTGGCCCTCAGGTGCTCTGACCACCCCAATCGTAATACACCGATACCCACAATGGGTCAGTTGCCTCCCTCGCTACAAGCACTGTAGCCACTTGAATAGAAATCTGATATTTAGGATGTCTATGGCAACCTCCTCGTAATGAACAGGATCCCAATTTTCTGTGCCTTTTCGCCCGTCACTCAAAACAAACATCTTAAAGATGGAACCCCATGTAAAAAATGTTTCTTTGTGTATTAAATACAGTGTTCTGCGCAGTATACATTGTACTCTGTGTCCAGTGCTGAAAACATGGCACAGTATCGCGTTGGGAAGGGTTGGCCGTTGGCTTTCCGAGGCGTGAGTAGAACCGGTAGCGGGGAGTTCATTGACACATTATTCTCGCTCGGTCGGGATTGTGGCAGCTGCAGTGTCGCCTTTCACACTTCTAGTGTAACAGATGACTGACGTGCACCTTCTATTTTATTTACAGGGCAAACATTTTTAGCCAGGTGGCTTCCAGGAGAAGGTAAACTAACTAAAAAATAAATCACTAAAAAAATCAGCTAATCAGAATTAATAATCAAAATATAATTTTTGATGATTCAGACAACTTGATTATGTATTTCAATCAACAATTGCCCTTTTAATTTTCTAAGACTTTTTATAAACTCTATTGAGGATATTTCTCCTCGGTCCATTTGTCAATCTGTGGGTTATGCAAAATTCAATAGAACATGAAAAAAAAGATAATTCTCCTTTTTTTATTTTTCATAATCGTTTCAGTGTAATGGTGAAGAAATATTCTGGTTTTTCTTTTTATTATAAGTTGTATCACTGATCTCATTATATTGCGATGCGTTTTTTGCTTTTTATTATATTAATTACAAGAAATTTACAAAAGATGAACGAGAACAAAACCTAAATGGCCAGTCGTAGAAGCTGCACAAATGTTACGGTAAATTAAATAATTAAAGAGTGTTTGACCTTTGAATGTAGACGTCCTGACATGAGCACATCGGCAACCATTAGCCATAGTATGCATGTCAGAGCGGCCATCTGCTGCCAGGAAGATCACTTGGATGTTCTTGAAGAGGAAAAAATATACATAATAAGATGCGAATCCATGATTTCACTGATGAGGGGTCTTACCTGCTCAGCTTGCCTACAAGAAGGTGTGAGTTGACCCTGCGTAATACATGCATATTGTTGGGTTCTTGCAGACCTGGCTGTGCGTTATTACGGGCCGTTTGCCAGCACTACAGTTAGATTTGGTACGGCCAACCCATCGATTTTTAATCAGATGCCCTTCTACTTGGTTTGGGCTTCCATGTCTAGCTGGTGGCCGGCCTGCCCTGTCTGTAAGCCTTACAGGGTTGTTTCAGCCATTATAGGCGCTGTAACGCGTACGGCAGCAGAGTGTCGCCCTTAGATTGTTTTACCCCCTGTAAATGCATGGAAGCGTTCATTAGAAGTCCCTGAAGCTGTGCCAGAAATGCATTCTGCGTAACGCTGGGCTCGTGTAAGGATTCTGGCCGTCGGTCCGCCCCAGCACGGGGTGATGTTCCCAGGGAGATACGAGACCCCCATATGCATGATGCTTTGAGCAGCTACGACTCACGCAAGTAGTGTGGGGGGGATATGTTGCAGTAATTGAGGGTTTTAGATTTTTTTTGTTAAACCTAAATAAATGAGAATATCAGGAAATATTTATACACACATATACAAAAGATGGCGTTGACACTTGGTGGTGTGTTGCTTACGTTTACTCTGTTTAGTACAGTAAGGTGTGGGTCTTAGGCCAGACTTTCGCTCACTGCTTATGTATAGATGTTAAATAGAAAATATCTGTTCTTTCGGGTATTTTCCAGTTTAAATACTTTTTAGCCTTTTTCCCCCCATCTGGGGAAAAGAAGTCTTTCCTTAAATACAATGGCGATGCACAAAAAAGTAAGCGGCCGCTCAAACCTTTCATGGGGAGAAGATCTTCCTCTGGCTTTCCTTACAGTCTATGGATCGTACGCTGTTACATGGAGAGGGGGGTATCTTGCCTCTCGATGAAAGGGGCTTCCTCCCTTCCCGGTTGATTATCCGTGTGTATTTGGATCTTGACGGCGTGTAATGCTTGGTATATATATATATAGTTTTACTGAAATGCTGTTCCCCATGTTGGGTCTCCCTATGCAGCACCACAATGTTATGTTTTTTTTACCGAAATATTAGCCCAAAATACGGACGTCCCCAGACCTTCACGTTAATTCCTGAAACACACGTTCGTTGAGGGGTCGCCTCGTTTTGAATGTACCCTAAAGACCTATTCTGGATTCTTGCTTGCATGATCTGTCTGTGCTGCTTAACGTCTGCTGAGGTCTTGTTGTGTTTGTTTTTCAGATGAGAACCTCTTTCCTCTTACCGCTGCATCTGCACCTCTGATGCACTCCTCTGCAGGCAAGTTCTTTCCGCTATCCTGTACTTAGTCTCTACCGCATTAACCCTCTAACGCTAATATCCCTGTTTCACTGTGCCTTGCAATTTTCATGTCGGCTAAGTGTGTTTAAAGGGGAACTCTCGCCATTTTTATGACATTATCACATTAAAAGTTCCAAAAATCCTGTGCTGTACGCTTCTGGTGCATATTAGCCTCCGTTATAACTATAAGCCCACGGTCTACCAGAGAAACTCCCTGACTCCTTACCTGTGGTCAACAACACAATGGCTGATTAACCACCCAGCCAGTTGCTCTGGAAGTCTGTGTAGGAACAGACTTCATTAACACTGCCGTAAAGAATCGTCTCAGTGTAGTGACTGTGCAGGGAAAGTCACATGACTCATAGCAGGGGCATCCCCCCGTCTGTAGAGGAAGCTTATTGGAACAAACAACAGGCTTTTCTCAATGCCAACCTACTTGACTTTATACAGCACTGGATTGTATCGGACTTCCCCTTCAAACATGCGTAGAAATCGCTTTACTTTCTTACTGTAGTAAAACATAGCAGAGAAAAAAACGTTTCCATCTCCCATACTATGAACTGCACTTAAAATATAAATAACGCACTTAAATATCCTGCGTTCACTACATTACTGTAGCGTTTATATGCAGACATGGACCTTTTGAGGAGGATCTCTTTAGAACTAGTAACCGGGTAATGCTGCAACACAGAAGATGGCACGTCAGACATCTGTCATTTATGCAATTAGGGGAATCACCATGGCAATGGGTCCTAAACCCTGCAAAATGATCTGTAAATAAGTCAATAAATCTTGATGTTTTTCCACCTATTAACCTTGATTTTCAAGGTTTTACCTACTGATGTCCACACAGCCAAATTGTCCTCCATTTTGAGCTAGAACTACTCATTTTGTTAATTGGACAACTTAGAATCAAAGTGAACGTTTTGTGGTCCTGATAATTTTATTGCACTTTCTTTAACACTCTGTTGCTTTTTCTTTGCATTAATATTCCTGTCAACTGTCTGCAACTTATAACTTTACTTTCTGGTCACAGACAAAGTACTGGACTTGCCGCAGACTTATAGCGCTATGTCAGCTGGCCAAGAGGAACTTGCATCTATGCTGCTTGAGCCTGCTACTTCCGCCCCTTCTTTGTCTCCTCTATCTGCTGATTCCTTTAAAGAACACATATCTTCTGTCGCTTTTCACGCTGATTTAACCCCGCCGGAAGCTTTGCAAGGATCCATTAGTGATACGCACGCGGTAGCAAGGTCCGTAGGTGAGCTTGGATTCCATGAGAAGTTAGTTGGCGTCACAGAGACCGATCACGCGGAGGTGGCGTTCCAGAAGCAAGCAAAGGAAGACTTGATCTTCTCCGAAAGGGGTTATGTCGTTGAACATCCTACGTCTCAGCAAGAGACGGCATCTGAAGACAGCTCGCAGTACTACGCGCAGTCTGCAAAAGAAATGTTTTCGGGAATGCTCAAGTCTGTCGGGCCACCGAGCGAGGCGTTCTCTGAAATCAAAGAAGCACGTGATGAGCAGTATGCTGACTTCAAACCGTTTGAGAGCACGCGGTCAGGTGATGTTGGCGCTGTGAAGTTCGATAGTAATGTATACAGTCTAAACTTAGAAAGTGTAAAAGAGCCAGAGAGAAAGTACGAGGAAGATAAATTGGATCTGTCTGACGATATTACTCCAGTGACTCCGGTGTCCCCGATTCCTGCAGAGTCCCCAGACTATGAAATGCTTCCTCCTCTGGACCAGAGCCCGCTGACTGATTTAGGGGACAGTCCCATTTTAGGAAATAAAACGGATGAGAAGAAGATGGCGGAAGCTGAAGCTCGAGTAACATCAGATCCTATAGCAAATCTTGCAACCCTAAACCCGTTCTTTGAACATGTGGGCCAGGACTATGTCACTACTGGGGCTACCACTGAAGTTCCTCTGGTCCAAGCGACCAGCAAGCCAGAAGGGCTCACTCCTGACATTGTACAAGAAGCATATGAAAGCGAAGCCCATGATACTGGCGTGACCAAACTTGGCTACGAGTCAAAAATTGATTTGGTGCAAACAGCAGCTAAATCGGTACAGGAAAGTGTTACTCCAACAGCTCAAGCTCCTGCGCTGTTCGAAGGCACAGAGTCCGTGTCTTCACCAGTACTGCCTGATATAGTTATGGAAGCGCCTTTAACATCTGCTTCCGTTGGGTTAGAGTCCGGTGTGTTCCAACCAGATGTTTCGCCCATGGGAAGTGCACCTGTTAGCGAGGAGAAGATAAAGTTTGAGTCTGAGAAGCCTCCTTCTTACGAAGAAGCTGTACGTAAAACAGTGTCACCGGAACAGGCCAAAGCTGCCCCAAGTGTGGAAGAGAAGAGGGAGTCACCAGTGGAAGTAGAGGCGCCCTACATATCCATAGCTTGCGACCTAATAAAAGAAACTATCCCAACTGAGTCTTCTGCACCGGCTCTTTCCAAAGCGATACACGATGACTTTGAGTCCCAGTTTATTCAGCATTTTGATGATAGTTCACCAGAATCTGAACCCAGTGAACCATCGTATAAGCACTGGGAGCCTGAGGCGCCTGCGTTTGTTTCAGGTAACGTTGGGGACTCTATAGTAGGCAGTGTAAAGGCTCCAGAAAATATATTTGAAAGTGATTTACAGTTTAAGGAGCCTTCCGCAAATAAAGCTTATTTGGAATCTTATCAACCAGAGTCAAACATTTTCCAAGATTCTGCTGATACTTTGTCTACAGGACCGAGTACAGAAGCAGTCAAAGAGAAAGATAAGCCTTTGCAGATGGAAGAGTTTGGAATGGGCTTCAGTTCGGGCAAGACACCCAGTCCCAAGTATTCACCTGGGGTGGAATTGGCACACCTTGAAAGCTCATTACCAGGTTCACCAGCAGAAGACCTTACACCCAAAGCTCCCTGTGGTGTGCTGGAAGAACCCAAACTGCCAGAGAAACCAATTATTAAAGACATCCCCAGCTTTGAGAAAAACGAAGACCTGTATTCAGCCCTGTCCTCGGATCAGACTCACGACAAGAAAGATAAGCCGCTCCAAGGCCCGGATGAGTCGAATGATTTCGCTAAAGCTATCGATCTCACAACTAAGGAGGATTCCTTGAAGCCTAAAGAACCTGTTGCTAAACCCCTGCCTCCCTCAAAGAAAGAAGAGCTCAGCATTCCTTCTACACAAGAGAAAAAGGAAGTCAAAGATCCCGAAGTAGCTGCTACTGCTACACCTGCTTTCAAGAATTCAGGTAACAAAGGGTTTCTTTCTACACGGCACGGTGCTTATCGCAAAATAATGTAATGTTTAGTTTAGAAACAGGGTTGATTTGTAACATGACTACTTACCCTTACACGAGGCGGCTCTTTTCCTATTAGTTTGGTGCGTGTTTTCGTATGAATAGGCAGTCAGCTGCTGCTTTTGAATTCTGAGTCCAGAAAGTTTAAGCCTGTTCTCCTGGGATTTGTTTTCTATTTTCAAAAGAGCCCCGGGGATCCCAGTTGTCTTTGTTGTTGGTGAGCGTTGCTTCTCTGGAGGACTTTGCTAATAAACAAGGGCAAATAGATTGTCAGCGAGTGGAATCTCTCACTGGGTTTGTTTTGAGTTCGGTTCCATCGTTGGCCTGGATACCGGTGACCGTTTTGTTTCTGCTTTTCCTCTTCACATAACTGTTTTATATAGATAAGGATGTGCTTGTTGGGCAAAGCCTTTTAAAAGTGGAACTGTCACTTCAGCATTCTACATTCTGAAGTTTAGTGTACAAAGACCTAAATCAGGGTGTTTTTATAGGTAGGTATGGGAATCTTATTGTACTTTATGAGCTGTGTTAATGTATACTGTACATGTACATTAATCTTTATGTGCTATGGCGCCATCTAGTGGCGCGGAATGACTTCTACAACATACTGAATTGTCCTTTCTATTGGTGGCCTCTGATGCTGAATAATGTTCAGAATTATTGCTTTACGCTATTTTACTCTCGATTTGCTATTTTAATGGCATATTGCAGTTAACAAAAATAATAGATAAAATCTCTTACCCAAATTGGTGAAAAATCTTCCTACCAAAACTGTAAATGTGTAATATCGGCACTTTGCTGGTTCTTATTATAAATACTAAAATATGTTGGCGATGCCTGTGTCGGGTACTGCCTGGTAGCGCTGTGCTGGCAACTCAAGGTTACTATGGCAACAAAGCCACTTCCGAGAGAAATCCCGTTCTGTACATTATGAACTTGAAAGGCTTAACTGCAGCCAGCAGTGAAAAGAATGGTTATTGTTTTGAAGATATGCTATTCACGAAGGGCCCAGTCTGAGTATTCCCCTTCGTTAAATAACGCTGTCAGTCCTCAGAGGAAGACGAAACCCGTTTTAGCAGACTGAGCGTGAAACCCTAGTTCTAAAACTAGTTACAGCCCTTTGTTTCCTCTTGTGAAATTATTACAAATATGATTACGGCGAGACAGCCTCTCCCACCTACAGGACAACCGAAAATAACTAATACTCGTATGGAACTGGTGTAACGTTTATCGGCATTAACGGGACAGCACTGATCTTTGGACCCGCGCTGTTACGGAATGTTAAGTAACACTTCATCTGGTTAGGCTTCCAAACTGCTGCCCCAGTACATCGATTTTAGTTTTTTAGATTAAAAGGATATATGAAACTGTAATGTATAAAGTATCTGTTTTACAGCTAAGCGTCCTAAGCTGCTTGAAGCAGCCAATCAATGGCAGGAAATCCCTCCCGTTGAAATAAATCGCTGAGTTTTGTGCGCATGCGCACAATGTGCTGCATAGACCCCCACCTGAGCCAGTGACTGGAGAGGAGTATATCGCACGCATGGAGATGCATTCGCTGATCACATCTCCTGCACGGCATTAGGGGTGGATGCATATGTGGGGATTTTAGACACTTTTAAAAATGTCCCTTTAAAACAAAAGAGTTCTACATAGTTTGCCTCGGCTCACACGGCATCAGGCCAGGAATACAGTGAGAAACGTGGGCAGTGTTTTCATAGAACATTGACATTTACAATAGATGTGATAGATCGTTCTGTTGGAAATGTTGTGCATGCGCGGCCCCTGCTGTACCTGCTCTGGTGCTGTAGCAGCCATTCAGCGATCTGCCGCGTAAGAAGCTTTGTGTGAATAACGAGCGCTCGGCATTAGTAGCCAGGTTACGGCTTGGGTTGCATCACCCCGGCAGTCAGATGACCCTTGGGCGGTGGAGCGAAGCGTGATCAGTCTGCAAGGCTGTCCATAGTTCACTTTGGGAGAGCGCAGACTCCAGTCCCCCGCTCCCGAGGAGACATGCAGCAAGAGAGCTTGGAGAAGAGATCCGAGATGGCGTGTGTGCCGAGCCGCTGGAGGCAGACCGGTGGGTAGCAGATGCTTTACGTGTATCTTTTGTGTGTGAACGGCATAGACAGAGTCACAGTCCTTCTAGAATACAAGAGTTCTCGCCTTCAGCTCTCTGTGACGGTACCTTATAGCTGTATTAATATTATATAGTCCTGCTAGTGTCGGTGCTGGTTCCTCTCTCAAGAGAAAAGCTGCTAACCTAAGGGTTAATCTCTGCTAACCGGAGGTTAGACTGTCGCTGCCGTCAAAAGTAATATAGTTAATAGAAAAACAATCTGAGCTTTTCATGTAACCATGGAGAAGTTGTGTGTCCGTTATGCGGTATAGAGAAGTTTATTAAAGTGTATTTAAAAAAAAAATATATATATATAATTTATTAGTGCATTCTTCTAAATTTTACTCTCCAATACTTTTTTTTCTTTCTCTTTCTGATAACCGAGCTTTTTCATAGAGGTCGTTGTGTTGATAATGTGCCGCAGTTTTTGCTGTAGATTACAAGCAAGCTTTTCCTTCGCAGCAGTCATGGAAGAAACCTCTAAACTAATATTTTTTGTAGATTAAACTTTTTTTATATACAAAAAAGTTTAAACACGATGTGCCGTAATGTGACTTTTGGCGTATGATGTGCTGCGACACCGACCGATCTACTGGGACAAAGGTCGGGCGCTTGCAGCGCTCCGTGTCTGGAGCAAATGTTACGGCTAATCTTATCGAACCATCGGCAGTGCTGTGTAAGCCCAAGGACATGTCTAAGAGGCGTTACTACGAGTCATCCGTACTACATAGAGACCAGGGGATGACTTAGAAAGGAACACAACTTCTCTGGTGAGGGGTCACATGTCTGCCATAAAATGCTTTGCCAACATGGATGTTATAGTTTTCAGGAACTTCTATGGGCAAAATTCCTTGACAATTATAAGCAGTAAAGTGCCCCATACAATAACATAACACGATATGCTGTATTTATCGGCGTATACCACTCTCCGGGGTATAACACGCGCCCTCCCCAGGACCGGAAGTGAGGGAGACGCGGCTGCAAATTGTGCAGCTCTAGGGTTCATCGGCGTATAACACGCAGGTAGGGTTTCAGCTTCGTATTTTAGTTATAAAAGTGCGTGTTACACGCCGATAAATACCGTATTCCGATAGTAAATGTAATGATGCACACAATAGGAAGTAGGCAGGCACCACGGGAGGGAAGTTGCCTTCCTCTAGCGGATATATTTTATCCCTTCATTTATTGCATTAGTAAATGTGTATGATCTAGGAGAGTATTGTTAGACAGCAGGTTGCGAAGTCTGAAACACCACCCTTCTTAGTACCACTAAACCCCACCACAAAGTAACTGTTAAACACCTTTGTGTATAAAACATACACTGTGAATAAAGACATTGATGATCGTTTTGCTTTAAGTCCTCTCGGATACACGTCTTGAAACTTATGGTTAAAGGTGCTCTATACCATAATTTGGGATGTATCCCCTTGGCACGCCGTGGCGCCAGTTGTGAGTGTGTTTGCTTGTGCAGGCACCGGGGTGCCCATTGACCATGGTGTGACTGGGCCAGATGCTCTTGGTTTGGATGACGTTCCTGTACTGTGTTTTAAGCCAAACTGAACCTGGCTCACAGTGCCCCTAGTGGCACCAGCTGTTCATGGCATCCATCAGTACATGCACATTGGTTCACATGCTGGGTTGGCTTCTGGCTTACTTTGAACCAAGTGGCGCCCTGTCTTGCTGCTGGCACACGGGAGGGCCATGACCATTTAATAGCAGGGGCTTAACACTGAGAAGGTTTCCTCTCCTTGCCTGAGAAATGCTTATTTCATTACTTTTATTACAGACCCACAAGAAAGGCTCCTCCACACCTTGAATCTGCTTGTACTAAATCAAAAAAAAAAAAAAAAAGACATAATGTGTTCAATAAACGAAGCGGCTCGGTCAGGAGTACCGGGTATATACTGATGGCTGTTCATAGACTGCGATCTCCTCCCCGGTGTGTTTCATACAGCTCTCCCAGTGACTGACTGGTAAATCAGCCATTGGTCAGTGTGGGGTCTGGGGGGCGTGTCCTGCCCGGGGCTGACTCACCAGCAGGCAGATCTGGGTCTGACCTCCTGTGTGATCTGGTAGGAAGGGAATAGAAGGACTCGGTCAGCTGTGCAGCGTCTGGGTGCGAGCAGCTCATGATGGATTCCCAAACCGGTCAGTGTCACTCCGTGAGTCCCCGGGCTTTCTGCGATGGTGGATTCACTATTACTACGGATGAGTTTCTGTGAAATAATTTGTTTTATTTATATTTGTGTAAAGCTTGGTAATTTCTCTTTTTGTGTAATCGCGTACTTTATGCAGTAATCTTTTTTTATATATTATTATACGCTGTTGCGAGCGCAGTGAGCCAGGTTTAGTTGCAGCCGGCGTTGCTGGATGAGCTTTACATGTAAGGCATAAGATGCTAAGGCTGCTATATTTAGCCCGAGCAGATGCCACTTTCTTCTCGCTCGCTTATTAAATGTCGGCAGCCGCAGTGGCTTGACTTAAAGTCCTGATTTTCATTAAATGTAAAAGTCCCTTTTCCTTATGTGACTTTAACAAAAAAAAGTGTGATACCATAAGGAACCCTCGCCTTGTTTATTGATTCTTTATTAAAGTCCTAAGATCCTTCTCTGAAACCATGTTGTACGGTTAGACATGTGTGCCTTTTTGTAACAAATGGTTACTTTTTAACTATTTTGCTTTGTGAGCCACATTAACAGGGGCCATTCACAGCCAGCATGTGCTCCAGGGCTGTGTGCAGCTCCATCCCCTGGCATGATGAATGGGCTGTGGGGGAGGGGAGGCAGCTAGTCCATTTAACCCCCCCCCCACACACCATGAGATGTGACTTCAGCCACCAGTATACTGAAGAGCCTGCCAGTGCCTGTGTGCTACTTATAATATTATAAAGAACTTAATGGACAATCAGTCCGTGTCAGACGCTGCAGAGGGGACCAGTCCTCCTTGGGATTCCTTAAAAGATTAGCATAAGGCTAATTAATTTGGGTATAACAGATTTGTATGCTGCATCTTAAGTTTCCAAATGTGTATAAATCTATATAATATACACAGACCTTTTATGCTTCCCATGGAAGCAGCTGTTGTACCTTCCTGTCCTCAGGGTTTAGGTAATTATCACTTCCTGTCCCCAGGGTTTGGGTAATTATCACTTCCTGTTGCTCTCGTTTTGTTAATGTCGGCCTTTGGTGGAAGGTGATTTGTTAGGCCGGCTCTGGAGAGAGAGAAGTGGTATCGGGATGGGACGTGCTGTCATATGCTGGTGTCGTCTTCTTCTTCCCCCATGTCTGAGTAAAGTGGCCCCTTCATTTTGAACACTGTCTCCAGTGATGGCCACGTCGAGTGGTACGTGTTACAGGTCGTCCTGCAGCGAGCAGCGAAGTGTCCGTTCGGATTCCTGCCGCATGATTCCGGTTTCTCATGGCACCGCTCTGGTTTGGGTGTGGAGCTCCGTCTGCTTAATACATGCGTTCCTTGCACATGCTTAGAACCCGCACCAAACACTAGTAACAGATCGCTGCCGTGTTCTACCCGCGCTGCATGATGGCCGTGACGAAATGCCTTCCCTCCTTAAATAAAGGCCGGTAGGGACACTTTGGAAAGTCCTGTGAGAGAAGAGCTTCATTCGCTTCTGAGCGACTGGTTAGAATCGCTGGCAAACCGTTTTCCGGCAGTGAAGCCGCTCTGCGTCGTTACCGTCTCTCGCCTCCTGTTGCCGTTTCGGGGGTTTAATGGTAAAATGGTGTATGTAAGGTCTGAGCGTATAGGGTTACTCCCTGCTGTAGGAGCCGTTGCCAGCATGCGGTCGGATCTCGTGTTCAGTTGCTCCTACTTGGCAGCGCAGCGATGAAGAACATTTAGGCCTCTGTTTCGAGGAGCGCGGATTAACACTTTGAAGTCGCTTATTAAGCATTCTCTATCACGGGGTCTGCAGATTATTCTCATGTTATGGCGCTGCACATGCCCAACAAATAACTAATTAAATATCTAGATACTCCTATAGAATTCCTTGCATACAAACAACGTTCTGCTCGTTCCGTCTCATATAGTCTGCTTTTAGCATAACGATATTCAGTCGAACTATATGCGGGAAAAGCTGAGATGGCGGAATAATCCTGCGGATTCTGGAAACGGATGTGATGTCATAACTTGCGCGGAGCCTTTGGATGCGGTCTGGAGGCTCACGCCTTGACACAGTCCTCTATGGTATAAATGGGCCGGTTGGGGAGATCTCTCCGGTAACCAACCCCTTGAGCCGCAGCAAAGTGGGGGCCCTGATCTGCCCCTGTTTTGTGGCTTAGAATACAGCACTGGGGGCTCTTCGCTTTAAAACCCTTCTCTGTTCGGCGTCCTGTTTTTTTTTTTTTATTATCATTGAAGGGTTTTGTGTATCTAGAATCATCCACGTTCCTTTTATTTTCAGTCTCTTTATTTTCGAGGCTGATATAGTAAAAGTTGTATAGCGTGGGGTTGTAAAGGCTCGGACGCGTGTCGCGGGTCACACAGGACAGGTACAGGGTGTGCTGCTGCTGCTGCGATGAATCGCTGGGCTTTTCGGGTTTTTTTGACGTTTGGCATTCTCCATGCGCGGCAGGAGTCATCGCCATGTTTATCTTACTGCGAGCGAAACCATATTTAGTAGCAAACCAGGCACACGGTGCGGCACTCAGAACCGTTTCACACAACTTTCTCTTATAAGCCGTCCATCTGGGTAACGTTAATTGTGAATTCGTGTTAGAGATCATACAGCCTTGGCTATAAGTAAGAGGCAGACCTGCTAAGAAGTCCTGTTGTATAGGAAATAACTTGGATGATAAGTTGGTCCTCACCGGTATCCTGAAACTGTCAAGGCAGCCCCTGCTAGCGTACCGCTCTGAGGTAGTCGGAGGGGGGCTGAGCATACGCGGTAGAGTACACCGTCAGTAATGTATCTGCTGGTAATATCCTTCCTAGTGTCTGCTCTTCCAATGTTCTTTCATTTTCACATCCAAACGCATTAATAGTCATTAACTTTCACTTGTCTACATGAGCGCCCTAGGTCAGAGCTTCATAATAATAATAATAATAATAATAATAATAATTAATACATTGACTGCCAACAAATTACACAGCTCTGTACAAACAGTCCTCCTATGTTGTGAAACGCATCGGGTGCTTGGCCTGGTCACACTTGGTTTTGTTCTGTGTTTATCTTCTGGATTTTGAGCTGACTTTTTTCTTTTTTGTGTCTATCGAAGGGGGGGTGAATTCAGCGTACAAAAGAAGTGTACATGGTTAGTGCTTGGCTTGAGTTGATGTTAGTACAGGGCTCGTGATGGGCATTTGCTTGATTTCTGGTAGAAACCTAGAATTTTGGCCTCTCTAGTCTGTCCTAGAGCCATACCTTACTCCTTGTCTCATCTTAGGTTCAGGATAACCAAATGCCCATCCTATGCATGTTTAAATACTGTACAAACCTCTAGCCCTACTACGGGGAGCCTTTTCCATGCATCTACCACCCTTTCAACCAGTATTGTGTGAATACTACGCACGCAGGTCGTAATAATAATTCCCCCTTCACCAAGCATGGGGGAAAGCATTGTATGTGACGGCCAGCTGCCCTTTCTTCCGTCTTTCGGGTAATGTGTAATTGGAGGGCTAACAATGGCTCTGTGTTTTCATTAATAGTATTGCAGGCCTCGTGTTGACACGGTTCTAACGCTCCATGTTTGCTTTTCTCCCTTGCTAGCGGTTGACCTCATTTATTGGCGAGACATTAAGAAGTCAGGAGTTGTGTTCGGTGCCAGCTTGTTCCTGCTGCTCTCCCTGACGGTTTTCAGCATTGTCAGCGTGGCCGCGTACATCGCCTTGGCCCTGCTCTCCGTTTCCATCAGTTTTAGAATATACAAAGGCGTTCTTCAGGCCATCCAGAAGTCAGACGAAGGACACCCATTCCGGTAAGTTTTTGTAAGATTTGCACATTTTATGCTCGTGGCTGAGCCTGTGACACCAGGCGATCTCAGACAATCCCTAAAACCCGATATGCCTGCCAGGGGGATCATAGGACGTCCCCAAATAAACTGTGCTCCTCACTGCCTGCAAAAGAGGGACATCGAGACAGTGCTTGTAGATTGGGACTGTCCTACAAAAAAGGGTTGGGAGGTATAGTCGTGCATTTTATGATGGTTCTTCCTCTTATATGATCTTTGTCAACTAAACTCATCTTCTGCTAGGCTAGGAGGTGGGCAAAGAGGCATATGGGGGATTCTGGAGAGCCATTTACAAGGTGGACCATGGATATGGACTGTCCCTCTTAACATTCTACACACAGCTTGATAATAATACACTGCTTTTATGTAGTAGTCGCTATCCTGATTTAGTGGCATCCCGGTGATATATGTTGGAAGATTGTTTATGTAGAAACTACCTAGTCTGAAGTCTAGCTGGAGGTTGACTGCGCAGAGGAGATGCTTGCTGCCCCCGTAGAGAGCAGCTTACCAAAGTGCCCTCTGATCGCACTTACCCAGGTCTCTCCCCTCCTCCTCCCTGATCACTGATTGGCTGCTTGAAGGAGTCGGTGACGGGAAAGCTCTCCTGTTAAAATAAATCGTAGCGGTTTCCCTGCATGCGCACAGGAGTGCCAGTGCTGGAGCAGGCTGGAGGAGAGTATATCGCATGCATGGAGATGCGTTCAGCTTGGGACATAGCTGAGGGCTGGGGAAAGGGACAGATAAATCTGCATATGAATATGATATATTGCTTCTATTGCCTGCAGAATATAATATAACAGTATATTAATGTGCTCGGAGCAGTTGGTTGTCCTCTGAAGCACCTCTTAAGGTTCCTTTCTATCATCCTGAAGAACATATGTTCCACATATAGCACCAAAACCTAAAAGTGGGTATAGATGTCGGCACCTTCCATCTTTGCGAGTGCAGACATACTGATGAGTTAAGTAGAAGCTGGTGGGCTTTCTCAAGGTCATACGCACACGGTATTCATTACTCACTTGACCCTCTTCAGCTCTAGTACCTAAAATAACTATTTGGAACGTATGCTTCGAGAATTCTAGCTTCCATTTTGCCCATTCATTTCCCCGTAAGCTTTACTCTCCCACAATATCCGTGCAAGAAATGCTTAAATTTGACTGATTTCACCAAATGCTAGCAGTCGCTGTGCGCATGAGACCAGCGGAGCTCTGCCGTGTCGGCCATGGTACTCGGCATGGAAGCGCGTTCAGCCGGAATGTGTTCTGTTTTATTGGTAAAGGCGTAGTATTTCCGTTTAGTATCTGATCCCACAACGGACAGAAGGCCACCAGATTCTATTTTAGAAGGGATGGTGAACACCGCCCTTTTCATCATCTCTTGTACAGCGCTGCAGAATATGATGGCGCTATATAAAACGATAATCTATCAGTATATATTTATGTGCTGACGATTTACTAGTAAAATGTATAGGTAGGGCTAGGTATTGCGTAATGTGCCGTGCCTGGTGGCACCCATGTACTTCATAGGGCTAATTATAAATGAAGACCATTTTATTCTGGTATGATTTGCTTTTATAAAGAACGCCTACATAGTGTTGGAGTTGAGGAACACAGCAGATAAGAACCATTTGGCCGATCTCTCATACGCCCCTTCTCCTGTATAGATGACTCGAGGGTTAACTTACCACCCGGGTGTGAGTAGACCGAGGGCTGTAGATCTCATTCCGTTTCGGTTCTCGTCTGGTTATTGAGAAATCTGAAGGGTTGCGCCACTTAGACGTCAGCTCTTTCCAGACGGGGATCGAGCAGTTGTCTCTGTGAGTCCCCGCAGATGTCTCATTTTACACAGCGAAGTATTTTTGGAAACAAAACCTCAGAGCGTCCCGGGGTGGGAGTCGAGTTTGCTGGAGAGGTTAAGAGTTAGTGTCATAGTTCATAATTTTTATTGGTTCCACCTCGACAACGCTAAAATACAATACAGTGCTGTACACTAGTCACGGAGATAGCTTTAGTGGCAGATTTGGGTGCGATTAAGTAAAAATCCCAGCCTGTTTTATTTCTTCTACATTCTTGTACCGCTGGGCAGTCATTGTGATACCGTCTTGTTTTATTGTCACCATTAAGCAATGAGTTGAGTGCAATTAAAACATTGATCTCTGAATGATCAGGACTCCTGTCTTTCTTAGATCCTACCTGGAGTCCAGTGTTGCCGTGTCTGAAGACGTTGTCCAGAAGTACAGTAATGTTGCCATGAACCATATTAACTGCACCATCAAGGAGCTAAGACGCCTCTTCCTTGTAGAAGATCTGGTGGATTCCCTGAAGGTAGGTTACAAACACTTCATCCTTCATGCTTTGACACTCATCAATATGTAAATGGAAGGGGTTGCAGACCCTTGGGGTGAATTTCAGACCCTGGCAGTAAGGGATTTGGAGTGACATTGCCATAAATGCCCCCCCTGACCGTTTGCTGGCCTGTATAGGCGGAAGGCGGCATTTCTTGCCCATGACTCCTTTTGAGGATCCAGCAGAGTAGCGGCTGGGCTTGGCTGTCACGGATGGCCGTATTGTTAGAGCAGACAATGCCCCACATGCCGAGTTAGCAGAGCAGAAGAGGGGGCTTTGCGTCTGTCCTTTTAGATGCTGCGGTATCGTCGGATTACTAGCCCTGGACTTCTGCATCTATTCCTGTTCATTTGACATCCTATACGCCGGTGGAGCGCAGAGAAAGTGATTAGGCAAGCTGACAAGAGTGTTCGTGTTCTCAGACTTGTTTAAAGGTCACGAGTCTGTCTTAGGGTAGCCAGGACACGGGAAGCAGTGTGTGTGCGTATGAATGACACGGTGAATGATCTGTGATGTACAGCAGAGTCTGCTCGGCAGAATAAAACTGCTTTTCACAAGGGAGCCTCGGCAGGGTTTATAAAGAGGCAACCCAGGAAGTGCTTGTGTGGCCCTGTATAGTGTATGGTTAAATCAGTGAGATTTATTCAGTCATTCGACACATCAGATTATACATGATACAGGACCCGCTCACAGCTCAGCGCTTCCTGCTGGAGGAACCTGCCAGAGCTGGCCTTTCATAATAGCTCTCCCCTCAGCTCTCCCCCTGGTGAATAAGGCGCAGCGTACGTCAGTCAGTCGTTGTGAATGACTGAACAGTAAGCTGCCTTTTTATATATATATATATATATATATATTATAGTAAAGGTCCTCTCGTGTAGCCCCCTGTACACGCCTGCATGTTAGAATTGCCACTTCACTTGGCACTAGCTATGGAATTGCTGGTTTACGCCACAAATGAAATCACGTGCCCGCGTAGCAGAGTAGTTCTGCAGAGGGCCTGTCCCATCCATTTGCACCGGTGAACATGTGCAGCGTTTACTCTGCAAACCTTGGTATCTCTGCTTTTCCAAAACGTTTCCGTTTCTATATAATAATAAAAAAAATTGTACCAATAAAAGCAGATTCCGGGGCACCGGCCTGTTTCCCCGAGGCGTGTTGCGTGTTCGTGAGCATGTTTGCCGTATTCACTAATCTCCTTGTGTTCAGTTCGCAGTGTTGATGTGGGTGTTCACCTATATCGGTGCCTTGTTCAATGGCCTGACTTTGCTGATTTTGGGTGAGTATTCCGGGCTTTGTGTCCGTGTCGTGTTATATGTTGGTGTCCCAGCGCTACGTGAACATGTCTGTCGTTTTTGTCACAAGAGAAGGGTTAGAAAACATGAAGGCGAGGGATCGTCTGGGTTTTAACATCAATGCTGTTTTCTGTCCTTCCCTGCAGTCATAGAATATATTTCATTCATTCTCATGATCTTTATTGATTTTATATAGCTGCATCTTATTCTGCGGCGTAGTACAATGGATAAGCAAACATCTGACAGCACTCCTATTGCTCGAAGGCTAGCTGCCAGGCATTGGATAGCAATAACGACGATGCCCCTACCTGCTGACGGATGTTAGATATGGGGTTTTGACTACGAGCCATTTTAATTTTATTGCTACACAAGAACATATGTGCCTGCAGGCGGGTAGTCGAACGCAACCTCGAGCCACCGGGGGCCTGCTGTGTCGCAGGATCATTTTTTTTAAAAGCTACTTTTGTTCTTAAGCCGTCTGGAAAGCCAGCGATTTAATAATAAAATATCCTGTTATCCGGTCTAAACGCTGTCTCTTCTCTCCTTTAGCTCTGATTTCCCTGTTCAGTGTTCCAGTTATTTATGAAAGACATCAGGTAAAATATTTCGCTGTCTTCCAGGTGATGACGTTGGCTCTTTCTCTGCTAGACCTCATATTTATCAGAGTTGTTGCTCGTCCCTGGGCCGTTTTTATTACTTAAAGGGGAACCCTAATTTATCTTAATTAATAGTATAAAAAGTAAGTTTAATTTTTTTTTAAATGTGCTCTAGTTTAGTGTTTTCAGGCAGCTGCTTATTAGCCGTTTGTGCGTGTCCTGGTTTGGTTATGTTGGCCTAATCTATTAGAGAAGCACTCTGATTCCTTATAATACTGCCTATGGGAGATAGACTTGGTAATTAAGTCTGAGCCGGTCTGACACTCTAATGATGGTCTGTGGAGAGGCGGACTTCATTAGCATCGCCATAAAGCGTCAGCTCAGTGTGGTGTTTGAGCAGAGTGGCTGCCTCCAGGTCTGCAGATAGGGAAGATAATGCATTACTGTGTACCACACTGGGGTTTATGTTTCTCTTTAAACTCGCTGCTGCCCGCATGCAGGTCATTCTAAAACATTTCTTGGTGTGGAAGTGGACGTTACATGCTTACCTGTCTAAATAAAATGTTTTATTTGCAGACTCAAGTTGATCACTACCTAGCGCTCGTCAACAAGAATGTTAAAAATATCACAGATATGTAAGTATTTTGTGACGATTTGTGTGATTGGAACCTGCATGTTTATTATACAGAGAGGAATGAAAGTGCTGTCGTGAGACAGGATCATAAAATGTCCCGGGGTGACTGTTCTAGAGCAGGTTCTAGGTGGATAAAATGTCTCTGGCGATGAAGGGAGTTTTCTTCCGTTAGGTCATCAACCACATTTACTACACCTTGTCCTTCCAACATGAAGTTGGCCAAGAGTAGTAGACTCATTTGTACCTTATGCGTGATATTACTATAACACAACACACGCACATCATACAATGCCCGGTTATACACGCGTGTGGCCATCGAAGGCAAAGACTCATTCTGACTCTGCAAATCCACGTGATTGCTCATCTGGCACTCAATGGTGTTTACACGTGAAAGTATCTTGGGTCTGAAATATATTATTCTGGATAGAGCTGACTTTGGTGAAATAAGGCTTTCTGTTTGGCTGTAGTAACAGAAGCCCCTTCCAGACCTCCGCACAGGGCAGTGCGTTGGCTTTAAGCTCGCTATATTGTAATAATGCAAGCGGCGGGCTGGTGGAGATCGGCTGCGTCACGGGCAGATATATTCTGCAGAAACGGAAAGGCTGACTAATTAGGACTTTTATTTTCATGGAAAGTGTGAGTTCTCTTTTCATTCCCAATGTTAACCCATTCTCCTCTCCTTTCCTTTTCAGGGTCGTTGCAAAGATCCCTGGGCTGAAACGCAAAGCTGAATAAGAAGAAACTACTAATTGTTTGCTGCAGATACCAATAGGAGCCTCAGTTTTTGGGCGCTGTGTTTTCGGATCACACGGGGTGGGTCAGGGAAAGACAAACCTTGACGTTGCAGGGCAATTTCACAGATCTCTCTTTTGTTTTTTTGTTTTTTGTTTTCGCGACGCAGTGTTTTGAGGAAGGAACAACCGTTTTACTGCCGTGTGTTTTCATTCTAAGTATTGTAAGCTGCTATGTATGGATTTGAAACTATTTCTCTGTTTCTCCTGTGTGAAGCACCATTTAATACAGAACAATTTTTTTTAGCATGCTGTATATTGTGCTTCAGACGTAGTCTTACTGCGCTTTCATGGGCATAATGTTAGTCGCCACATTTGCACTGTGTACGATTGATCAGTAAGTAGAGATTTGATGCAAACTTCCTGTAAGGGCCACTTCGTGCCGGGTTGGAGTTTTGGGCGCATTGGACTTATGCCCTTTAAACCCACCCTACACCGAATGGGCTCACATAACGTTAACGAAACCCCTAAGTCGTACCTTCAAGCAGCTCCAAGAGGTATTGCTTCTGTTTGGTATGATGGTAACTATATTGTGATTTTATTGTTTTATCAATTGCCAATATCTATAGTGTTTTCGGAAAGCATAGCTATTCAAGTGGCTCCACAGTGCTTTCAGGTTTTTTTTTTTTTTCTTGTTTTTTAGAAAAAGAAAAATGACATTCTAACAGCCGGCTTTATAGCACATACTCTTAAACACTAGTGTATGTTAATTAAACAAATATTACAGTAAATTAACGTATATAGAAATAATTGGAAACTGCATGTTTTTGCTCACTGGTTGGTTTTGCACAAACTTTTACAGTCACTTGAACTTTTTTCTTTGTGGACCCCATACCAGACACCGCAGATTTGTTTGGGTAGAAGTCCAACTCGTTGCAAGAACGTGCCGCGTATAACAGCCGCAGTTTTATGTGCTGAAGCAAGTCTCTGGAATGCATTGTGATATGTAAAAAAAAAAACAAAAACAAAACCCAAGTATCAATAAAGCTTGTAGACCTTACCCGGCTTCTCATTCATTGACTAAATCGTTCTTCAACGCAAAATGATCTGGTTCATTAACACAACTACCCTGAGTTCCGCTTTCAGAATGTAATTAATGGATTAGAGTTTGAATGGAATTATACTGGAGGGATGTGGTTTAAATGTTAGAAGGGAACTCTTTTTATGTACATGGTATAGTTTATGTAGGGTACCTAGTAATATAAGGTCGGTGTTCCTGGTGCCCCCCATGCACGCAGGCTGCTGTATTTTCTTCACTGCGATCCAGCATCTTCTCTTCCTGCTGGAATGGACAGATGTCACGCGACGTCAGGTGCCCCTTTTTGCAGCCTATTGGTTACACACAGGGTGTTTAACTCTGCTTGCGGATATTTATGTAGTAACGCCGCACATGACATTGCATATAAAGTATGCTGTAGTGTTCTGTGCCCCAGCAGGTGTGTACTCGAGAGAAACATAAAGGTGAACCATGGGGATTTAAAGGGACGCTCCAGCCATCATACACACTTTGTATAGGACAGCTGTATGTTTCCTTTTTCATGCTGCCTCCCTTCCAATGTATGAGGGGTAGGGGGTGTCACGGACGCACTCTACTCCAAGCGTGCGCGTGACGTGGTTCTGGTGGTAAAAGGGTTAAAATTCACTATCTGTCTGCACTAGACCGGAAATAGTGATAAAAATACCAATATCCACCCTTAATACCACCCGCGATTAACTATAATGATATAGCAAATATCAAAATAACGCTGCCACCACCAAGACAATTTAGAAATGGGGTGCCTTGGTACCCCAAACGAATCAGACTATAAAAACCCACACAGTATATTTTAACACAATAATTATGTGATTTAAAATTACCAATAAAACGGTCTCTTCAGGTAACGTGAGTCTTTACCAGACAAAGGCAGAACTTAATAAAGGAATATTTATTATGAATAAAAAATCACAGTGCATACAAAAAAGATGATAAACAGATTTACACCAACAGATAAAAATAAAAAGGAGAAAATTACAGAAAACCTAACTACTCACTGAATGGTCAAGTAACAGTTTTTCTGTCCGTAGGGCTCCGGCAAGGAAAGATGGCGACTTACTCAAAATTAGATCTTGGCCCCTAGTAAGCACAATGACTCATCTTCGCTCGTTAATTTTATACACTTTCCCAGTTCATCTCGAGTTTCCAAGCCGGCCCAGAGGTGGTATAAGCGGAGGGAAGGTGTACCATAAGTGACCTCCCCCTTGTGTGGTGGAAACATATCAGTCCAAATAACTTATATTCATTTTATCGTCCCTCCTGTGCTCGCCACAGCCATAATTCATACATTTATGAATTTCCTGTAAATTGTGAAGTCCATAGATATGTCACACTAGCTACTTATGACTGACCATCATAGACTTCACAATTCCTTCCAAACTGGTTAAGTGGCGCCGCCATGTTTGTACTCTTTTTGTAGGGTGCGCTTTCCCCATTCTAGGTATGCACACAAGGAGGTATGATAGTGAATATATGAGTTATTATTGATATGTGTTTGATATGACCTGGATATGAAATGGTTTTCCTGACTGCTAGTGGTCACTTAGCATATCAAAGAATCCATTATATATGAGGGGATACAGGCATATGGTGAAGGACTCGGCTAGCAGACTTAAAGGCACTGCCTCCCTGTGAAATTTCACACCTTGCAGAGGGCCTTGGTTGGAGTCCCAGCTTCAAAAGACCAATTTATCTAAAAAGACCTTTTGGCGCCACATGCCTATACAATCGAATTAACCCCTCACATACTGAAATTGGCTGTGCCATCTCTACCGGGTAGCCAGTCCGTGTACGTACTACACCGGTTGGTGTGACACCTCCCCCAAATAAGAGACGCAGTGGGAGGAGGCTCACATGCCTCTACCTTGCGTATTAGGTGGGATCCTCCCCTTGGCGTGACAGACCATCGGCGTTACCATGTGTACTCCCCTTTTTGTGCTGTATTGTAAACTCATATTGCTGGAGAACTAGGCTCCATCTGAGAAGTTTCCCATTTGTCCCAGCCACCCTGTGTAACCAGTGTAGGGGGTTATGATCAGTAATCACAGTAAACTGGCGTCCATATAGGTATGGCTGTAGTTTTTGCAAGGCCCAAACGATAGCAAGACACTCCTTTTCTACGGTGGCATAGGCCACTTCCCTTGGCAGCAGCTTCCTACTGAGATATACCACGGGGTGCTCATCCCCCTTCTCATCCACCTGACTCAACACAGCTCCCAGCCCATAATTAGAGGCATCGGTCTGTACTAGGAACCGTCTGTGAAAATTAGGGGCCTGTAGTACAGGGGAGTCGGTAAGGACCTGTTTTAAGGCATTGAAGGCCCCTTCACACTCCGGGGTCCACTTAATCACTCGAGGAAGTGCCTTCTTAGTGAGATCGGTTAGGGGTTTGGCCAGGGTACTATAATGTGGTACGAATTTCCTGTAATATCCTGCAGTACCCAGGAATGACATCACCTGCTTTTTAGTCTGTGGGACAGGCCAGGCCATTATAGCCTCTATTTTACTGGGCTCTGGGCGTAGGATCCCTCCTCCTACTCTGTGCCCCAGGTACTGAACTTCTGCCATGCCCAGCTGGCACTTATCTGGTTTTATAGTGAGCCCAGCCACTGCTATGCGGTCTAGAACCTTTGTTAAATGAATCAAATGTTCCTCCCAAGTATCACTGAACACCGCAATATCATCCAGATATGCTACCACATGCCCCTCCTGCCCCTCTAGCAGGTGATTAACGAGCCGCTGAAATGTGGCAGGGGCATTTTTCATCCCAAAGGGCATCACCTGGAACTCATATAACCCAAAAGGGGTGATAAAGGCAGACCTCTCTTGGGCTTCAGGGGTCAGTGGGATCTGCCAGTACCCGCGGCTGAGATCCATAATACTCAGGAATTTGGCCCCAGCTAGTTGGTCTAATAACGCATCAATGCGAGGCATAGGATAAGCATCAAATGCAGTTACCAGATTCAACCGCCGGTAGTCCACACAGAATCTTGTGGTCTTATCCTTCTTGGGGACTAATACTACTGGGGAGGCCCAGGGGCTGTGAGACTTCCGAATTACACCCAGCTCCAGCATTTCCTCGATCTCCCTCCTAATGTCAGCCTTCACCTCCAAGGATACTCTGTAGGCAGCCTGTCTGAGGGGGTGGTGATCCCCGGTGTCAACATGATGTGACACTAGGTGTGTCCTGCCAGGCTTCCCCGTGAAGACCTTATGGTAAGGTCTAAGTGCCTCATGTAGCTGACCTCTCTGAGTCTCTGTTAAGTGGGTATTAAACTGGGCTATCTCAATGCCCTCTAAATCCCTGGTTGAAGCCAACAAATCAACAAGGGGGTCAGGTTCTTGCTCATCTGCAGGCAAACTACATACAGTTAACACAGTAGGCTCCCGGTCATAATATGCTTTCATCATGTTTACGTGGTATACCTTTTTCCTTTTCCCCCTCTCATCCAAAGACACCACATAGTTTACATCATTGACCCGCTGTAGCACAGTAAACGGACCTTCCCATGCCGCCTGCAACTTGTTCTGCCTCGTGGGTATCAGCACAAGCACCTTTTGCCCCACTTCATACACTCTTTCTCTGGCATTACGATCATACCAGTGCTTCTGCTTGGATTGGGCAGCCCTCAGATTCTCACACACCTCCCCCATTAAGGTCTGCATTTTTTCCCTAAACCGCATTACGTAGTCCACAACAGATGTCGTTGGGGCCCCCAAGTCTCCTTCCCATCCCTCGCGAATCAGAGCTAGGGGACCGCGCACTCTACGTCCATAGAGGAGCTCAAATGGGGAAAAGCCTGTGGATTCCTGTGGCACCTCCCTATAAGCAAACAGGAGATGTGGCAGGTATCGCTCCCAATCCCTCCCCTGTGACTCTACAAATGTCCTCAGCATCTGTTTTAGGGTCCCATTAAACCTTTCACACAAGCCATTCGTCTGGGGGTGGTAGGGGCTGGTCATTAAATGCTCTACTTGCACCCTCTTACAGAGAGACTGCATCAGATCAGAGGTGAACTGGGGGCCCTGATCGGTCAGCATTTCTCTGGGAAATCCCACACGGGAGAATATGCCTAACAGAGCATCGGCCACCTTGTCAGCCCTGATAGACGACAGCGCTACAGCCTCTGGGTAGCGAGTGGCATAATCTACTACGGTTAGAATATACTGCTTGCCTGAACTACTGGGAATAGCAAGGGGTCCCACAATATCAACAGCTATCCTCTCAAACGGTTCCCCAACTATGGGAAGAGGAATTAAGGGAGCCTTACCCACCTCCCCAGGCTTTCCTACCCTCTGACACTCAGGGCAGGAGCGGCAGTAATTTGCCACATCCGTGCCCATACCAGGCCAATAAAAATGATGAGACAAGCGGGACTTAGTCCGCAGCACACCCAGGTGCCCAGCCATGGGGATGGCATGAGCCACCTTCAGCAGCTGGTCCCTATACCTCTGGGGCACCACCAGCTGTCTTTCTGTTTCCAAGGGCTCTTGCCCTTCTGCGGGAATAGTTTCCCTATATAACCTCCCTTTATCCCAGTACACCCGCTCCTTATCAAGGTCTGTGGGCGGCTGCATAGCACGGTCCCTCAGTTTCTCTAATGTGGGATCTGTCTGCTGGGCCTGCTGGAATTCCAGGGTCTGTCCCTCAGAGCCAATAATGGGCTCCGATTCAGACTCCGGCTCCAGAGCTACTAGGGAGGAGTGTAAAGAGGGGTGAGGAGCCCCTGCGGACATCCCTTCTGGTTCCGCAGGCTGAGTCAGCTCCTGTCCTTTATTTTGGGCAGACTGTTGACGGGTTACCACGGCTACAGTTACTCCATCTGTCGCACTCCCACTCTTTGCCCACAAACATGCTGGATTCTGGGACCTGGTTTCTGACACAGACAGACATTCACTCGCTCTCTGCCCTTCTTCACTGCCAGGTGGCCCTCTCACATTTTCACACAGCACCTCAGACATTCCGGGTTCTAGCACAGACGGACACACACAACCCTTCTGCCCACTCTCCCCATGAGGTTGCGCTGCTATATTGTTACACACTGCCCTTTCTATGGTAGGGCTCCTAGAAGATCTGGATAAATCACAAGTATCATCCTCCGGCATATATTTTGACAACAGCCTACCCAAATCAGTACCCAGTAACACATTAGTAGGAATGTTATCTGATACCCCCACATCTCTTACACCCTTCCCTGCTCCCCAATCCAAAAATACTCGTGCCATTGGCACCGCCGGACGTACTCCCCCAATTCCCCGCACTGTTAAGGTCTTGCCAGGAATAATGTCCTCAGAGCTCACTAGCTCTGGACGCACAAGAGTCACCTCTGCCCCTGTGTCTCTGAGCCCCACAGTTACCTTGTTTCCCACAGTGACAGGTTGCAGATTCACATTGGAGATGTTCTCAGTACTGGAGACGAACAACACCGAGGATGGTGACCCCGAGGGGCGACTCCCTCCAGATGGGGATGCAGGCTTCCTCTTATCAGGACACGTATTACTAAGGTGCCCCACTTTGTTACAAATGAAACATCTGCGGATATCCCCACGCGTAGAAGTGACATTAGCTCCCCCTCTCCCTGAGGTAGAAGCCGGCGCAGAAGAGGGTATTGTAGACTGGGTGGTGGGAAGCCGTGGTGTAGTGGTCTTCCAGCTGGATGCTCCCGTAGTAAAACCTCTGCTCCGGTCCGATTGTGCTCGGTTGGCGGTGTGGAAATCAGCCAGCTCACCCGCTTCCAATGCTGTTTTGGGCTTCCGGTCAAGCAGCCATTCTTGTACATTGGCTGGGCACAGCTGCAAAAACTGTTCCTTGATGATCAGATCTTCCAAGCTTTCTAAGGTTGTAATCTCCAGCCCTCTAATCCACTGCCGGAATGCCGTCGTCAGGTGTCCCACAACTGCAGTGTAGCTCTCGGTGGAACGCTTTTGCAAAGTCCGGAATTTCTTTCGGTACACCTCAGGGGTAAGGTTGTACCGTCTCTGCAGTGCAGCCTTAATTGCCTCATAGTCCTGGTCAGATTCTGCTGGTAGCTCTGCAAATGCTTCCAGCGCAGGACCTCGGAGACCAGGGGTGAGGTACTTTGCCCACTGGTCCTTTGGCAATTGGTACTGCCTGCAAACCTTTTCAAAACTGCGCAGAAAAACATCCAGATCCCCATCTTTGTCCAAAGTGGGAAAATTCTCTGCACGTGGTTTGGGTGCAGAAGAGTCTCTTGAAACCACACTGATAGGTGAGGCACTTAACCTCTCCAACTCTGCCAGTTTTAGTTCATGCTCTCTTGCCGCCTGGCGCTCTGCAGCTTCCCTCTCTCTCTCGGCCAGGCGCTCTGCAGTCTCTCTCTCAGCCAGGCGCTCTGCAGTCTCTCTCTCAGCCCGGCGTTCTGCAGTCTCTCTCTCAGCCTGGCGCTCTGCAGCTTCCCTCTCTCTCTCGGCCTGGCGCTCTGCAGCTTCTCTCTCTTGATATTTAAGGATAAGCTGCAGTCTGAGGTTTGCATCTGCTGGGTCCACGTATTTGAAAACAGTTTGTAGATAAGAGTCCAAGGGATCTCCAGATCTTGGCACGTCACCGACATCAGCTGCAGGTATCTCCCGTATGACCATGCCTCCCTCAGAAGCGTTTGCGGCATCACTTTGCGCTGCCCGTTGCATATCATAGTCCACAAGCGCTTGAATAAGTTCGTCCTTTGATTTTCCCCGGATGGGAATACATTGTTCACGGCAACGTTGCTCCAGAGCACTCTTGGACTGTGTTTGGTATTCCATTTATCACACCAGCCCAAACAAATGATAGCAAAAGAAAAGAAAGCAAAGGGGGGGGGGGGACTGTTGAGGTGTAAATATACTAAGTATGCACTGAGTTCAGCCTTTGGAAATTGAGAAACAATTTCTTTTTAGTGTCTGGATTAGCAAATCCAGCAACACTGAAATCTGGTACCAAAAAAGATGGAAAAAATCTTTTTAACTATCCCACCGCTATGCCACCAATTTGTCACGGACGCACTCTACTCCAAGCGTGCGCGTGACGTGGTTCTGGTGGTAAAAGGGTTAAAATTCACTATCTGTCTGCACTAGACCGGAAATAGTGATAAAAATACCAATATCCACCCTTAATACCACCCGCGATTAACTATAATGATATAGCAAATATCAAAATAACGCTGCCACCACCAAGACAATTTAGAAATGGGGTGCCTTGGTACCCCAAACGAATCAGACTATAAAAACCCACACAGTATATTTTAACACAATAATTATGTGATTTAAAATTACCAATAAAACGGTCTCTTCAGGTAACGTGAGTCTTTACCAGACAAAGGCAGAACTTAATAAAGGAATATTTATTATGAATAAAAAATCACAGTGCATACAAAAAAGATGATAAACAGATTTACACCAACAGATAAAAATAAAAAGGAGAAAATTACAGAAAACCTAACTACTCACTGAATGGTCAAGTAACAGTTTTTCTGTCCGTAGGGCTCCGGCAAGGAAAGATGGCGACTTACTCAAAATTAGATCTTGGCCCCTAGTAAGCACAATGACTCATCTTCGCTCGTTAATTTTATACACTTTCCCAGTTCATCTCGAGTTTCCAAGCCGGCCCAGAGGTGGTATAAGCGGAGGGAAGGTGTACCATAAGTGACCTCCCCCTTGTGTGGTGGAAACATATCAGTCCAAATAACTTATATTCATTTTATCGTCCCTCCTGTGCTCGCCACAGCCATAATTCATACATTTATGAATTTCCTGTAAATTGTGAAGTCCATAGATATGTCACACTAGCTACTTATGACTGACCATCATAGACTTCACAATTCCTTCCAAACTGGTTAAGTGGCGCCGCCATGTTTGTACTCTTTTTGTAGGGTGCGCTTTCCCCATTCTAGGTATGCACACAAGGAGGTATGATAGTGAATATATGAGTTATTATTGATATGTGTTTGATATGACCTGGATATGAAATGGTTTTCCTGACTGCTAGTGGTCACTTAGCATATCAAAGAATCCATTATATATGAGGGGATACAGGCATATGGTGAAGGACTCGGCTAGCAGACTTAAAGGCACTGCCTCCCTGTGAAATTTCACACCTTGCAGAGGGCCTTGGTTGGAGTCCCAGCTTCAAAAGACCAATTTATCTAAAAAGACCTTTTGGCGCCACATGCCTATACAATCGAATTAACCCCTCACATACTGAAATTGGCTGTGCCATCTCTACCGGGTAGCCAGTCCGTGTACGTACTACACCGGTTGGTGTGACAGGGGGATTCTGCATAATACACAGAAATATGGCGTCTGATGTTGGTGATGGATCGTTCTGTCCTGTGGGGGCTGACGCGTGGCTGGGTAAAGCAACCCTTGTGCAGGAAGGCATGATTTACTCCTTCACCTCTTCTACCCCAACTAAGCACTTCATACTAGATGCCCTTTAAAACCGAACAAGTTCTCCATTATATAATAAAAATGAGTAACTCCTCTGTAAATAAAGGTCTGGCAATGTTTACTTGTTTGGCTGCTGATGTTTTTGGCGTTCCCCCTGCTTGGGCCGTATACATTAGTGTATTAGCGTTGGGCTGTCGGTGGATTGGTATAAGCTAAGGCAGATCCAGCGTGATTTCAATGGAAGAGGGAGGTGAATTAGCTGTCTTATCTTCCTGCATAGTTACAAAAAAAATGTAAGATCGTCGAGAGAGACGGCGTTCCTTTTATGTTCTGAGTTTCAGCTAAAGAATGATCTCCATCTTGAACAGAGAGGTGATCTGAGCAAATATTACCCAAGATGGCTGCATCCTGTCTCCAGATTATTAAGGTAACTAGATGGCTTCAAACACCATCGTCCTACATTTACTTATCGAAAGCAAGACGGATTCATGTGAAAGTAGAATGAGCCCATCGTGACTTCGGATCGCAAGGGAAGGGAATAAACCTGGAAGATCCGGGAAGCGGGAAAAGGCTTTTATAAAAGTGCATTGACTGCTCTCCCAAAATGCAAACTGTTTTTAAGAAAGAAAGCGAAAAAAAACCACATGGAAAACACCAGATTTATTCACCACAAAGCTTTCACAGAGGGAATGGTTTAAAAAAAAAAAAGTTAATATCTGCATTCACATCGTTGTACAAACGTTTTCAGCATAAGGATGTGCAGCGCGTTTCCGTGATCCCTTCACGCTGGAGAAGAACCACAGATAACGCTCTACTCGGGTTCTGTCGTTTCACAGACAAAATGGCGCTCAGGCTACGTTCTGGACGCAGTGCTAGAATCCTTTCATATTTGAGATACAATCAGTATGGTTGATGTTACAATATAGGCAAACAAGTGCTCATTGCATGTGTATGTATCATTAACCCTTCTGTGCTAATGGCTATTCTGCATTCCCAGCTGGCACTAAAGGTGTTAAATATGAATAGAAACTCTAGACGACATTAAGGATGAACGTAAGGCATTGATTGGAAACGTAGAATGGGAACATAGTATCATATTCATTCTGATATAAATATACGCACTGAACGCACATCTGCCGTAGAATTCACTTATAAGGGTCGTGACCGTGTTTTCAAAGTCGTTTTTATTAGTAATATCGCTGTATAAGGCAAACGAGTCACGGTCATTATGGGAAGGTCATATGGATGCCGTTAATGGAAGTCTATTTTGTTGGGCGACACCGTACAGCGTTGTTGGCCTAAAGATGGATACGCTTAGACAACGGCTTAAAAGTGGTAGTCATGTACTACGAGCCATGTACTGTGATCAACCGTTTACTGACGTACGGCAGGGACTGAGCTGCTGCTACTTCTTCACGGCCTAATGTGTCTTCACACACCATTATGGTGATATTGGGAAGCAAACCACTTGATAACGTTGGTGAAAACCAAATTCCTTCTATGAGAATTTACTACGTTTACCCGAAGACTCCAAGACATCTGTAAAATTTACTTATATTCCAAATACAACGATTTCCCGCAGCATGCCTCAAGGTTTGTTGTGTCTTAGTATGAAAAGGATGGAGCGGTTGTTAGTAAATGTATTCGTTACCGGTCACTGGACTGAGAAGTTCTTAACCCCTTAAGGACAATGGACGGTCCCTAAACCCATTGAAAACAATGCATTTTGAGCCCGGCTTTGTCATTAAGGGGTTAAAGTCTGTTAAGAACCGTTACGTTTCATCAGATATACATATTGGAGAAGTACAAGGAACATTCATGTTACTAGCGGCTATGTCAGGCTTTATCTGCTTGAATGGCCTACGTCAAAAATATCTTTTGAGAAGGACCCCCCTTAGCCCGCGTACCTCTACCATAGTGTTAATCCCATCTTTATTGAAGTGTGACGAAGGGGGAGACAGACCTTTTCACTAAGGCTTCCTCCTCCGGCTATGTGCTGTCTGCTGCTGGGGCCAAGTTATGACATCACATCCAAGAAGTCTACATCAGCAGGTGACGCGTAGTTAAGTAATGTTAGTGGAAAGGATCTGTGCTGATGGCTGAGGGATCCCTGAAGGTAAACCTGGGCCCAGGCCAACTGGCCCTTTTGGCCCTGCAATAGACAGTGTGTACATACCGTATGCAGGACAATGTCTGGAGGAACTTCTCCCTCCAGCAACAAACACATAGAGTGATGACAATACACGGGGCTTCAAACTTTTAATATAAGGTGACGCAACCTAACGTCCTCCACTTCTGTTTGGAGTTTAACTACCATGACTCACAGCCAGCTTACAGGGTTTGCAAACGCATAACTAGTCAGTAATGTGGATGAAACTAACAAAACCCCTCAGTATGAAGCCACTGTTATTAAGTAATTATAGCACCAACCTGTCTAAAGGGGGACGCCAAAGTCACTCCCAACAAATATTTCAAGGCACTTTATGAATAACAATAATAATAATAAAAAAACCCAAAAAATAATTGCTAATGAAGAGCCCGAGTGCATTAAACATGGCTTATGTAAAATATAAAATGCAAAAATAGTATGATTTGTTTTTACAAAATGTGCAATTATCACTAAAGATGTAGCCTCTATTGATCATCCCCCTTTGCTAAAATAACCCCTTGATTATCAGACAAAATGTAAACATCTTTTGATTTTTAAATACCTGTAGAAAACCCAACAGAACGTTTAAATGATTTCTGTTAAAGAAAAGGTGTTTGGTGTACATTAAGATCAGACAGGTACATGTCGTATAATCCGTGCTCCTGGAAGCGGCAGAAATCCGTCTGCGTAAGGTTGATCTGAACGTGATCACAGCTTTAGAATCGAATGTTAGTTTTCCTTTCCGCCATTAACCCTATGCAGCGCGGGGCGTGACAAAAAGTCCCATGTGTCATTGTCATGTGATTTGTATGTTAAAGACACCTCCACACGAAGACACTGCGAATAAAAACAGAATGACACTTTGTACCAGGTGAACACATCCAACCCAACGTACGTTTCACCCGCTAACGCGAAGAAATCTGCATCGGGTTGCATGTGCGGCATATTGATTACGATAATTACTATATATATATATATATATATATATATATATATACACACACACACACACACAGACACACGTCACGCTACATACATACTAAGGAGCAGTATATATACTCCAGAGCAGCCCTCATTATCATCTCATGGTTAGGCTTTTTCTCTTTTAATTCTTTTGAGCTATGCCATCTATCTGCTCCAGACTCATCAGATTTGGTTAAAGAGAGTTGATTTCCCTTCTCAGTTATTAAAGTGACCTGCTGGGCAAGACAGCGAGGAGCAATGGCAAAAAAAGGACACTATAGACGGTGCCTCCATTCCTTGATCAGTTTATGGATGCTTTAACTTCTTTAAACAAAATAATTTCTATAGGAAATAACTCATGTTTCTCTCCAATGCTAAAACCAGCTTTGTATCTTCTAAAGGGCCGTGAAGCATTTATACCGTTCCGGGTGTATTTACTGACGCTGGTACTCAAATGGACTCTCTAGCTAATTAGTAATATGTTATATACAGAGCTGGCTACATATATGTAACACGGTGACATTACCTGCAGTCATCTCCTCCAGTGCTTATAACATACTTGTCATCATGTGAGAACCGCACGTTGGTCACGTGTGCTGAGTGACCAAAATATCGCTTGTGTTTGGCCTGTTAAACATAATAAAGACCCAAATGATTTAAAAATATAAGAGGATGGATCCTGTTTGTTGCGGGTCAACTTACATTACAGTGGCTGCGGATATACTAATCATTTAGTACACACATAGTAGGTTATTAGATATGATGGTAGACCTCGGAGGAATCTATTATATGGGAGGTCTCCGGGAGATCTATGCTACCAGTCAGTGCCACAAATCCCTCTTCCTCTTGCATGGTCCCGTGGCTTCGCTCTACATCTCCTGCAGCCCCCATTCATCGCTACACCAAAGCCGAGTTACGGAGCGAGGGAAGGGGATACTCAAAAATCACACAGGTCCACTAGGATTTGGATCATGAATTCATGGAGGAGATGTAAATGGCGGCGAGACAGAAGCCTCCGCTAGTTCTACCAGTTATTGGAAAAAGTTAAGTCAGCTGGAGAGCAGATTCCACCCCTGTAAAGGGCAGAGGAGTAGAATAAAGACAGAAGGAAATACACGATTCAGATCAAAAATGTACACTTACAAACTTTTCAGTGCAAGGAAAATCAAAAAGTTTCACTAGGCCAAAGTCATCCCCAGTGACAACGTTCAGCCCAGCGTGGGATACACAGGCACAGTTGACATCAGCTTTCTCTGCATTACGAGGCCATATACCGATGACCTCATCTCCGAGAATACTGCAGAAAATAAACAAAAAGGAGGGCCACACACATGATAAAGGGGCAGGCGGCACCGCTTACACAATAACTTCATATCTGTGTACACTACGCATCTATCTATCATCTATCTATCTATCTATCTATCTATCTATCTATCTATCAATCTATCACTACCCTTAATTATAGGGCTTATGATTCTATATTGTACATTTCTTTAAGATAAAAAGTGAATCGTTTATTCACTTTCTCTTAAAATTGCTCGAGAAATAGTCAGGAAAGATCCTTTTGGATTACCTTGTCCAGGTGGCCCATGTGATCCTTTCTATTAGAGCTGGATCTACGATCTGTTTTCCTGACGGCACCTCGTGGACCTGGCGTTTATAAGCACCAGTGGCTACCTGTAGACGCAAAACAGAATAACTGCGCGTGCCGGCTTCTAGCTCTCCTTCTGCACAGACCTGCGCGGGTTCTGTACATGCGCGTGCTTATACAGCGGGCTCATAGGATGTTTGTGAATCATGAACAGCGACAAAGACATTCGGAAACAATAATTATTAAGCTCTCAGAAGATCACATCTGCCCACCAGACTTTTGCTGGGGGTGGAATTTCTGTCCACAAAAGTGACTGGTTCCCGATCGTCAATAGATTTATTTACTGTGCACATGTAAATTGGACAAAAATTACACATTAAAAGCTAAACAAACAACAGCAAACAAAGTAAAACCTACCTGAATATATTGGCTGTCAGCTGAAAAATCCATTTGGATCACAAAGCTGGGGATGTCTTTGCAGTAGCCGATTCTGTTCAACGATGGCCCTTGCGTAATATCATAAAAATCGACTGTATTTTCAGCAGAACCGACCGCCAAAAATTTATTATCGGGGCTGATCCTGTCGATTAAGCAGATCATATTGTAATTGATCAGAAGTAATTTGCTATGTTTCTTCTAGTCGTTAGATACCCAAGTAGCTATTACACACGAAACATGATCATGGAACAGTTTGGCTTTACACAATACTGACCGTATTAAATACAAATAGATAGATAGATAGATAGATAGATAGATAGATAGATAGATAGATAGATAGATGGATAGATAGATGGATAGATAGATAGATAGATAGATAGATAGATAGATAGATAGATAGATAGATAGATAGATAGATAGATCGATGGATAGATAGATAGATAGATAGACAGACAGACAGACAGAGCTCTGTAAGGTGCATCAATTATCAGTACCTGATGTCCTGGATGGCTCCCTTGCGGTCTCGCTTTTTCCCCCATACCTTCAGGGAATTTACGAGCAGGATTACAAACTCTCCGTTCTTCATGCCGATGGTGACCATCTCACCGTTGGGGCTGTAAGAGGCGCAGCAGGCGGCGTGGCCCAAACTCACTTTGTTCAGCAGCTTCTGCGTAACACAAGATTTTGCCGCATGTAATGAGCTCACGTCACAGACAATACAGACAGGCGCGAAAAGACCCTTACGCCTGGCACGAAACCCACCTCTAGTGTCAGAGCCTAATTACTCACAGTCCCTGCGCAGTCAATGGACACAAGTGATCCACAAAAATTCAAGCACTATAGCATTTTCTGAAGTCTCATAAACAAACAGTGATAAAAGTGCCCCAGAACCACGTATATCAAAATTATATAAAAATGATATCCTTTGAACCAGAAACTTGCATCTGATTTTATAAATTGTAAGGGTTTCATTGCCTGCTCCGGACTGGCTTATATTTTATACGTTGTGTCATTTTTTTTTAGAGCAGTTGGAAATTGCGTAACGAGGGTCAATTATAATGCAATATGCGCGCTGCGCTTGCCTTATCATTGAGGTCCCATATTCTCGCCGTCCCGTCGTTGCTTGCCGTGAGGAAGATGTCTTTGGCGGGGTGCGTTGCCAGTCCCCAGATCTCTCCTTCCACATGACTGTTTATAATAATATTGGAAGCAGCGTTTTTTTCTCCTACCTCAATGATTTCTCCATTTTTAGTTCCCGCCAGAACTTTGCCCTGTTAATAAACGTTATGATATGTTATAGTGACATCACTGGGGTTTATTGTTTATTCATTTATTATTTTATTCCAGTTACTTTTATGTATTTGTTACTTTTTCACTTTTTCAATTCAGTTCATGTGTTTTTACACATGTTTACTTGTACATGTGTTTTAAGATTATAATTGGGGAGGGCCCGGGGGGGGGGTGAACCCATTGGCCCCTTGCTCCCCTCTGCCAGATAATGCAGACTCACTGGCACATATATTTACACACTCACGCTTTTACATACTCACTAAAATACACTTACGCTCACATGCTAATACACACTTACACCTGCCAACACAAACATACACATCCATGCTAACACACACATTCATGCTAACACACATACACATCCATTCTAACACACACATACACATTCATGCTCTCACACACATTCACACTAATACATACACATCCATCCTAACACACACATACACATCCATCCTAACACATACACATTCATGCTCACACAAACATACATACATACTCTTACCTTACCCTCTTATTCACTCACTCACTCACCCCCTTACCCCACTTGCAGCTTTCTCTCTGGCTTCTCACACACTGTGTAAGCAGCCTTGATTTTAGCCACTTAACGCTGCTCACCATTAAGCAAAAACTTTCTCAGTTTTTGCTTAATGTATCTAAAACGACTTACCTTCCCTCTGCAGACTGAACGCACACAGTCCAAAGCCTGGCCTGTTTCTAGTTGAAATGCTCGGCACCGTTTCATCTCCTGGTCCCATAATTTGATAGCGCCACCTTCTTTTGTACTGAAGTTGTGGGAAGAATAAATCATTAGTGTATTGCTTGTGTCCCAATTATATCTGAAAATACAACGGACATTAGAATACAGAACACAACAGATATTGAGTTAATGTGGATTGAAATCAATGGGCACTGAGTCAGCGGTGAATCTTCTGAGCTGTTTTGTGATTGATAACTAGGAGAAGCACACACTCTACTGCCACTCGTGGGCTCACACAAGCTAGAACTGGGCAATTCAATATGGACATGTTCCCATTAAATGAAATAAACCTTTATATAGTTCAATCAAGTCTTCTAAGGAGGGTTTATCACCTGTGATATTTAATACACAGTCTACTTATACAGCACTCAATAAACGTCTAGTTGCTTTGAATGAGCACCGTGTAGACACGTATGCACATTCACAACACAGCAGAACCCACATGCTGGCGGATAACGGAGGCTGAAGTGGCATCTGCCAAGCGGAAATTCCTCTTACACAGCAGATTTAGGAGTTTGTAGAAACTTGATCAGGGAGTACTCACGGCCTCTCTTTTCCTCCAGTTACAATGAGTCCATCTCGGAGAGTTGTGTACATTGTGAAGACTGGTCCTGAGTGAGCTTTTGCCACCAGGCGGATTAGGAAGTGATCTTTCCAGATGTACACGTCTCCGTTTATGGCACCGGTGAAAGTGAGGTTATTCTGCAATCAGAGAACGCACTGGTGAGAAGAACATGTCTCTTAAGGGTATCTGATAATTATTGACTTTATTTGCATGCGCCTACCCAGAACCCCTTGTGGTTGTGGCAGCAACATGAGATTTCTGAGGGAAAAACAAGCCTTCTGGCTTGTCTGGTGTCTGTAGATGAGTGTTTAATAATACTTTTAATACCCCCTAAATTTAAGTGGAAGGGTTTTCTATCACCTTTACCCACCATAACTTATGTAATGGTATCTGTAAATATACTTAGAATAGCGCTCCGTCAATGGCTTGTATTATCAGACGAGAAAGCCTTTCAGTCCCTTCATGCTTTTTATCGGGACAATATAGAGAAAGAAGTAGAATGAAATAAGATTTTGTGACCTCGGAAATGTATTCTTCGGATGTGAAACTTCACCTTCAACTATTCATTTATCTGGAATAGAAATGCCAAAGTGCGCTGAGGTGCAATAAAACTAAACGATGAGACACCTTAACTTTAGATATTCCTTGAAAAATATCTCTGCATGAACATTCAGCAATTTAAATAATTCAATGAGATATCCAATAGTGTAATATTATCACAAAAATTTTATTTATTGTGATAATATTACACTATTGTATTTTTTTATATTGCTGAATGTTCAGGCACAGAAGATATTTTATTTAAGGAATATGTAAAGGTTAAGGTATCTCTTAGATGTTTAGATTCGTTGCACCTAAGCGCACTGGTATTTCAATTTTCTCTTTTTTACACTTGTGTGGTTATAGGAAGACACACTTGCCATTTCTTGCTACTAAGAGCAGAGTGAGGCATTGGGGTATATCTGTTTTTTTTTATATTCATTTATCTGACTTCAGGATGACGACAAGATAATGATATTAGTATCTCAATGAATTGTATTGACTAGAGGATAACTCAGCTCTGGATGGGCAGGCTTCACGGTGACATACATATAGAACTACTGCTCCTGTCTCATCTAGAGACCATGTGAAGTATGAGAGTCCCGCACCAGTGCCTTTACTATCACTGATTCTTACTGCACAGATTTCACCATGCCACCGGCTGGATGTGATCTAATGACATCAAGAAGTGTTGTGATGTCACATTCTTGTTCAACTGCACATTGTCTTCTAGAGATATCATTTGTCATTTAATACACATCTGTGCTATACAAGACGGATGAGGCTGTCTTCTATGCTCTACAAAAAAGTTATACAAGTTCACAGGGCCTCAAACTAACCCTTATTTTACATTAAAGTCCAATTGTTATTTCCCATGATGCCTCAATGAAGACTAAATTGGAGACACACAGCAAGATAGCAATGTAAATATAGTTGGGCAGAAAGACTGCAAAAAAATAGATGTAATGTTTCTATATATGTTCTATAGATATTTAATATATAGGGCAGAAATGTTGGCAGAAATGACACTGTCTCCTTGCCTATAGAGGTTTGATCCTGGCAAGTTAATAGAGGAACCTGAATATATAAAACTTACAGCACCAAAGGCAATGGAAAGCATGGTCTGCATTTTGGCGTTGTCTACAGATCCAACAATCCCCTTCTTATAGAGCAAGGCGCTTCCAGCCAGGGTCCAGAACTTTATGTGCTTAACGCCAACAGATACAAACTGCGTGTCGGAATCTGGACGGAACTGGGTAACAAATATTCTTTCCATGTGGCCTCCTTTACTGGCAACTTTGGCACCTGTCAAAAACATTACAAATATCAGCAAAGTAATATTATGAGGTTAAAGCTGGATTACTAGCTGGAAACAGAACGCACAAGATGTACCCCTGTGATTTGTATGAGGAATGAACGCTGCATTAAAGCGAATGCACTAGTGGAATTTCAGTATTAAATATTTTATATCCAATAGAATATAAATGAATGTGAAGCAGATTCTCTTAGCTTGTGAATGTGTCTCATTTCTACTTAACGGGTGAGACATGTATACTTTCTACTGTTAAAGGTGCTGTTCCATTAATTGCACTCTGTAGAACGCTAAGTAGAACGTAAGGTCATCTCAGCAGCTTTTGGATCTCTCTTGGCTACAACCATCCGTTCCAGCTCTTCTTATGACCACTACGTGATCCCAGCAAAAAGTATTAACAAGGCAAAATTTTACTTGGTAAAGGTTTGTACCGGTATATTCTGCAGTAATAGAATTAGAAACTATGTTTCCTAACACTGTGGTTACATCATCTACAAAACCCAAGGCTACTGATTTTGTTAAAAGACACAAAACCTATGAAATGCACTTTAATACTGAATGAACAGGTTAAGAGCTTAATAAATACACAAAGGGTCACAATGCCATGGAATGTTACTACCTGCCAGAAAGTGACTGAATGAGGAAAAATGTAGGGCCTGGTTAAAAGCTGAGCGGAAGTGAACAGGGATGGCCTTGCTATATAGACAAACGCGGGCTGCTCTGGGTGATGAGCTGGCTGGGGAGGCTAAAACCACATTTACCCCATATGCAAACAAGTGAAGGCAATAGGGTGATCTGCAGACATGTGGGGGTTATGTATATAAAGTGATTTGGGTGCATAGTTTGAAAAATGATCCCATTGCCATAGCAACCTACTAAACAATCAGTGACTTTTCTCCACTAAGAGAGTTCTCTTCCGTTACTAAGTTATTCTATTTATCTGTTTCAGTTGGTAATGTCTTAGCCCAGAGGCTCATACGATAATACAGGAGGTAGATCGCTTATTGCCCTAGAATGACTTCTCTCTCTGCTCCGGTTGGAACCTTCTAGACAAGCATGCCAGACAAATTATTTTTTAATTACCTTCCTGCCACCTCCAAACTGTTATAGTGTGTTCAGGATCAACTCCGACCGACACTAGGAGCTTCCCCGTGGCACTAAAGTTAATGTACCCAACTCCTTTGGCATGAAAGCACCGCAGAATGGACAGCGTCTGCTTACTCATGGCATCCCATATATGAATGGAAGGTGTGGCACCTGAAATAAAAGAAAACGGCATAAAATGGTAAAAAATATAAAGACATTGTTACACTTTTTTTTTTTTTTACAGTGCAGACATTGTACACATAACGCAAAAACACAAACGCATACTCATACACTAATTACACACCCAAAGTGTACTACAAGGTACTAAACTACGAGCTCGCCAATAATAAACAGAAATACTGGAACTGACGGAACGCGTGAGAAGACACCAGGACGGCGTTACAGACGGGGACACGGCGGCCGCTATCTGCGCTCGCTACAGAGGGAGACACTGCAGTGACAGACATGGAGGGGTATGAGGAGCCTTACCTGAATACTCCGCACTTTCACCTGCATTGTGAGAGCAACGGCAAATGAGGAAGCATCAGGGCAAAATGACAACCAAAGAAATAATATCACTAATGCTGAGGCAAATGACATCAGCATCAGGGGCCACCAAACGATACTAAATTATGGGTATGATTCCTCTTCTTTAAAGAAAGAAGACTTGTTAAATACGTGATGACATGGGGCTTAATGGGCTTCATGGGGCAGCTCAAACATCAAGGTGACAATCAATCTTCGGCCTTATTATTACTTCGCAAGATGAAATGTTGAGGAAAAACTAAACCTGGTATTTTTCTCAGGAAAGATTATTTTCCTCGGGGAAGATGTGACCAAAAGTGGCACAACTAGCATGTGAATGAAATGTGTGTCCTATCACCCTTCTTTTCATGCCACATTTTCAAAGGCATCAATACATAACTTACTGGAGGGGAGATTAGCGTACCGACCCTGACATCCAATACCTAGAAAATGCTTATTTTACTACGAAGACTCCTTACACTGCACAGAGCTTTAAAATGTAAGATTTGGTTGAAAATGGGCAGATCTGCTTTAATCTGCACATGTTGATGTGTCAGTAAAACGCCAGGATTTCTGCAGTTATGTACAAACAGTATAATGATGTCATCACCACAATTCTAAAGACTTCTCAATTTCCAGAAACAATTTAAATCGCTTTACAGCACAAAATACAATTTTGGGCCGTTTTTTCCCTACTTACTAAAAGAGAGCCTTATGCCTATCCTATACATACTATATACACTGTATTAACCCCTACCACTCCGGCTGGAAGGCCATTTCATGTTCACTTCATGAAATCTAACAAAAGCATCAATACAATTTCCGTTTGCTTCAGAATTAAGCCCAATGTGATTTAGGTTTTAAATGCTATATCTTACATAAAATGAAAAAACAAACATGGATGCAGCCGTATAAATGTGTAATGCTTGGCTCGCTTCCATCAACGAACCTTTAAGTGATGGCATCACAATGCGATATGTGTAACCCATTGTACAGCGCTATGGAGTCTGATGGCGCTATATAAAACAATGAATATAAATGTGTGCATGGGGGGTAGCTTAGTGTATATGTGGAGAGGAATGTATATAGAAAATGCTATACACACAGTAACCGGGCCGTGCGACAAACCGAATGCATGCATACTACCCGATGAACTGGGCTGGCCAGCCATATACGTGACCCAGGCGTCTTCTAACAAATAAATTCAGATATAATTAACCCGTGGGAGCCGACCATGTCTACAAAGTTTGTTCATTGGTTTCAAAAGGAGGCCCATACGATTTGTAGACGTCTTGTTCTGCTGCTTTGGATTTCTTGGTAAATATACATTATGAATGAAACCCAGATCCAATGTTTGGCTTATTTATGTGTGTTTCCAAAAGTAATCATTTCAGAAATTAATGTAATGCCCATGTCTGTGTGGGGACTCGGACGGATGGTAATAAGGAGCCGTACTCTGGCACTGGTGCCGTTGCGTGCCATTCGGATCTTACCAATTTGCCCGGTGGCGACTATATTCTTGTATTTCGGATGCTGATTCACAGTCAGACACAGTATGTCGTCCGTGTGCTCCAAGTAGAAGCTCTGGCTTCCTAATTAAAACATAAATATACGAATGTGGATTATTAGCGGTAATAGGAACTGCGCTCGGTGAATGACAGACTGGATTGGGGTCACGCTGTATCTGCAGGTATGATAAAATGATTACATATCACTACTTGGTACTACTGTACCTAAATACATACAGCAAATGCAGAGAGAGGGACATTTAACTAAAAACATTTTGGCATATAATTATATATATATAACTGCCTTTTATTTTTTCTCTGTAAATAGCGCATTATCGCCACACAAGCCTCACCTTAGTAACCCTTATAACCACTCTACAGATCAGTTTAAAGATAATAAAGGACCCACCGGTAGAAAGGTTTTGCACTATTCCAGCCGCTGCAGTGTGAAAAACAATATCGGTGCCGTCATTGAGGTAATGGAGGTTGTCGCGACAATCAAATCCCCTATAGCCAAAAACATGGTCCAAGGAGAGCTCCTGCAAGAAGACCAAGAGGATGCAGAGAACGCAATCTATCAACCATAAGGTACCAAGAGATAAGCCAGCTACAAAAATAAATGACAATCTCCATAACTGAGTATCAGTGTTAGCGTGATGGGTTATATTACTATTTATTAAAAGTTCGTACACCTTTTGCAGACTGGACAATGACTTTGGTATAAGGCAGCAGTAGCTCCAGGAACTGCAAATCCATGATGCAGATGGCTGAAAACCATTCTAAGCATGAATGACCCAGCCGTATATCATTCACTCACCTCAACCACTTTCTTTTTTTTAGTGATGTTGTTTTTCTGCAGTTTTTCAGGTTGAGGAGTAGCTCTGCTAACCGACGGCCTAAAACAGAAATAAATAAGGACATTTTAGACCTCGCAACTAAACGTAAGCTACCCTTGTATACCAAAGGTGGGATAATACCAGTGCGGGTTACATTTTTTTGGGATAGGGTTATCACGAATGTGACATAAACTGATCCCCAGGGGAGCCACGTCTATAACTTCTAACCCTAAAACCCATTTAAGTGTGGATCGCATATAATCACAGATCCGCCAGTAAAGGGGTCTTTAAATCCTGAGAATGTTCACAGCTATAACCTTTACTATATAACATTATACGGTGTAACTGTATATCACAAGATATATCATTATTCTACAGCACCTAGAAAAAGTGATTTAACATGTCACAAATCTACGCAATAACACTAGTCAAAATATTTAAAGTTACCTTGATCCCCTTGTAAGCAGCAAATAAAGCCAAGTGGAAAAAACTTAGTAAAATTCTGCTGAGAGAATCTGAGCATGCATTTCATGCGCAAGCAAGGGCTGAACAATCTTGGTTTTGCTCTACAAACCAGACAAACGCATGCCAGCAATTGTCAGGACACACAGAAAAGATTGCGGCGGTCTGCGGGGTAAGAAGACTCATACTACGTCATATCAACGCTGAGCGAATTCTACTCAATGGAAAAGTCAAGGAGCGAGGAGAACACACCGTGGGACCGTTATACCGCAATCGCTCTTACACCGGTTTAACTATGGAAGAGAAGTGGCTGTTTATGAGATGTTTGGTCTTGGAAAATGACAGAATGTGCAGATCTCGTAGATGACGAAGTCAAGTTTATTAGAAATGCTAAGTTTAGTTACTTAGAATAATTGTGTCGGCATTCCCTATACTATAAGCACGTCCATGGGATTAATAATCACGGTAATAGATCGCTCCCGGCTTGGTATACTGGTCCCAGTGTGTAGTCTGTTTTCCACACAAACGGAAACAAAGGTGAAACACCTGCAAATAAAGCGTCCTATTCTGATAGAACTGTCTAGTAATCTACACATGATCAGTTTATAAGCACCCCTGGCGTAAGAGCTTACAATATAGTGGCCACTCAATTAATAGAATCTTTTGGCTTACTATTTTACTATTTTTAAACAATTGATAGAAATATATATCTTCTGAGATCCAGAACTCTCATACAGACTTCCACATAATTTTTTTGGTAATAAACCGGATTTTCTATAAGTCCAAATTTGCCCCAGGGGACTCTTTTCATGGTACTTGTGCATTTTACAACTCTCAGTCACACCACATGCTATTAGGGCATGATGAGAGTTGTAGTCTCACTGAATTGAAGTGAAGTGAATTAGCTACAATCGGTCGCATAGTGATTTAACGCATCCCTCATCTGCTTTGTATGCGGTAATATTATCCACAATGCGTAAAGTGAAGCCTCTTAATGCATTATCATCCCCAGCGTCTTCAATTTAGTCCCGATCCTATCATTATTTTATAATTATAATACTAAAGAAATACAAAAAAAAACCTATATATACGGAGTATATCAGCTCAGTCTCACTGATTCAGCTCCTTGGTAAGCAATATAGCCGTGAAAAATTAGATAGGATTCCTCAAAATTGGGGAACTTTGACATAGTGGGGGGCTGAGCAATATATGGCCATATAGTGTGACGGAATCCCCAATATTTATGCCTTAGTGTTTTTTAAATGGTATTTGCTGGGTATGCGCTATGTTTTGTGTGCTTATTGGTCATTATTATTATAGCAGCAACGCAGAAATTTGATTTTTATGCCTTTTAGGTTTGGCGCTCCCCTAGTTTGTATATTTTTTGTACTGTGCATATATACAGAGTACCATTTAGATTTTTGAAGGTTTTACAATAATATATGTTAAAAGTAGTGTAGCGTTGTTGTGTGTTAAATGTATGGAATATTATTTAATAGATACAGAATATTATATATTATTATATAAATGTATTAAATATTTAATATAAAATGTAAAAAGAAACACTGACTTTTATAACAGTACAGAACAGGCAAGCTAAAAAGGTGAATAGGGGCGAGTATCCTTCACAACTATGTACTTAGAAACACATGATGTAATAGATAAAAAAGAACAAAAACAACAACAAAAAACGAACTTGGAAAATAAACAGGGATCAATTAGCCCTGTTACTAATATGGGGTGACATTGTGATCATGTATACGCTGATATATGTCATGGTAACCTTACTAGCCTGAACTCTAAATGTAATTATTGGTAGCAAACTAAAGAACTGTAAGAGTCATCGCAGACACGTAACATTACAGGGTTAATTCTGAGGTTGGAACCCATACTGGCGCTCACCCTATAAACAACCAATGTGTGACATCCAGCCAGATGGTTGTAATGGAAGGCGACCGGGTTACCAGGCCATAACCTGATGGTGCCACCACTTCAGAAGCAACACCGTTTGATAAACATATAAGGTCTCTCATTTGCTACGAGTGCGGTTATTTTGGTTATTCTGTTAAAGGGTTTTTAGAAGCCAGGAACCCTGAACGAAGGAAACCTGATATTTATTGAGAACCTCATTTGGCAAGGATATTTTCAATGGATTCCCAACGCAAGTTGCTGGTAAGATGTGCCCTGTATGATTGATAACAACCCTGTTCCCTAAGCATGTAATAAAATGTGCAGGTCAAATTACAAGCCAGCAAACATCATAATCCGTACGGCTATATATATATATGGCTATAGAAATAAGGGGCAAGCAGTCAAAAAACCACGTTGGGGTGAGTGCAGAAATGTGTTTTATGTGGTACACACATGGTGGGCAGGTGATGGTGAACATACGCTACATAGCTTATTAACTAAATCGAGAGTTGACGAGAGTTGTGGTTTCAGTTCCTTGACTTCGCTATAGCATATGGAGGCGAATCCCCAATAAGCTCCTGTTGCAGCCTGGCTGGCCCTGTGTAATGCATAGATAAATTAGTGAGATTTATTCACCATACACGGCCAGCCCAAACCTTCTTGCTGGAGACACCTCCCGGTGTTGGCCCTTCATGAGGAACAGTGATATGAGAGAAAATCCCTATGTCAACTCTCCCTTTAGTGAATAAACCACACAGACCAGGGAAGGATTTAAATCTGAGAAGCCCCTCCACCAAAATATTAAATTAACCTCCCTCTCTACTGCCATAAAACAAACAACTAAGTCATCATAGGAGAAGTAACTGGAGAAAAGGAACCCGTAGGACCCTGTGGACGGGATCCATAGAAAGGATTAAACTGTTACTGCAATAATAAACATGGCTATACAGATCTCAATGTAATGATCACATTTGTTATATTGAGTATGAAAATATACAAGATAGTGCTAAAGTTTACACTAATATTACATTTTATATAAAAAAATGGAATTTGGGGGCAAATTGTTACAATATAAAGCCATTTTCACATTTACACTTTTCCCCAATACTATTCTTCATAAATATGGACCCATGGAACCTAAAACTCTGATTTTTAAGATACATCCACACGATCATATAACGCTGGGTATAATATAAAACATTACTATTCAATACTTACTTGACAATTCCCTGCCTCCAAAGGAAAGCAAATTAAAACACAATACAAATATTAACCGTTTCTTCCTAGTCTATAAAGCTCCAGACAACATACACAAACACATCAAACAGGAGAAGACTTGTTAACCTTGGCTCATTTCTGCAAACAAACAAATATGGATGATACAAAATGTTGTGTGTATATAACCTGTGTGTGTAGCATGTTTATAGCCTATTGCAGTTGTTGTCGTCTTCTCTTGCTTGGCGTTTGGTATCATCTCATTTTTACATTCATATTTCCTTGCTAAAGCATTTTTTTATTTTCACTGTTTTAGGAAAAATTATTTTCATTATAATACCTTTTGTCTCTACCCATTTCTATGAATGGCAATTATTTAGTGAATATCAAAGTTGATTGACCCATGTGAACATGGCGCTGGGAATCGGAGAGTACTTGTTTCTTGCACCATTGGGTTAGAGATTTGACATTTTTAGGACTAAAAACCTTCTGAACTAACAAAAAACCCCAACTTGTCTATGATTTATGCTCTTCTAAGCATACATTTTAAAAAATGCACCCTCTCTGCGCTTCTCTTTCTCTGCAAATCTGTCTGCAATATTCTGGCCTCTTGGAGTACTTCTGGAAAAGGGGCGGAGCCACAGTGCGCACCATGAAGATAGCCTCTCCCCCTGATCCTCCAATCAGGGAATAGGGTGTGCACGGAGGCTCCACCCTTTTGTGCATTAAAAATGCTGATACTAGGGGGAAGCGGATGAAGAAAGAAGACAGAAGAAAGTAGACAGCAGAACAAGAAGACGCTAAAGAGAAGAAGCAGAGACAGGGACACAGAAGCAGTCGGAAGAGAACGCAGGGAGACACTGACAGAGAGAGCAACAAAAACAAGAACAGTGGGTTTTATTTTTTTCAATAGTGTAATTTTATATTCAGGCCTTTTCTTTTTTCTCTCATTAAAATCCAAAGTTTGGGGGGGTCTTCTTTTAATGAGGGTAGTCTTATAATTGAAGAAGTCCTGTATATGTGATCAAACCATTAGGAAAAATAGACATGGAGGAGTACTTGCAGAAAACATTATCTCGCTGAAATCAACCTAACCCAAAGTTGTCCCCTTTCTACCTCCTGTGCGTTTCTATTCTGTAAATTTCTTGATCCTACGGATTCTTGTTTCTTCCTCACCCTTATTAGCCCTCTCAAAATTAGCTAGCCTCCTATGATGATAGCTTTAGTTTTGTAGATGCTATAATCATTGGTATAGGAGGAAGACGGCTGTACAGCGAGTGTCCTACTGCATCATACTATTCTGTTACTGTAACACTAAACACAGTAAGCAAGAAAGCATCAAGGACCAGTGTGGTTTCCTTAAATAATCAAAATGCTTCACTGCCTTCCCTTTCCACCAGATCATAAGCACTTTATATAGTTTCATGTTTTGTTAGTTTACCAGGTTACAATTTCATGCAACTCGGACTACAAAAATGATTAAAGTAATGGAATAGTTCTGCTATGAAGAAAGGCTGTCCTAATTGGGATGTCTTTGTCTTCGTGGGGATATGATAAACATTTACAAGTATGTTCAAGGTCAATACAAAGGTCTTTTTGGATCTTCATAAATCGTACCTTCCAGACAACTAGTGGACATCCCTTCAGATTGAAAGAAAGGAGCTTTACTGTTAGGGCGGTTAAAATCTGGAATCGACTGCCATTTGAAGTTGTTTTGGCCAACTGAATCAATAAATTCACAAAATGTTTGGATGTTTTTCTAGAAATGACTACAGGGTTATCATGAGTAAGTGGATCCGGTAATGCTGATCCAGAGTGAGTCTGACTGCCTTGGAGTCAAGGATTTGTTTCCCTTTTAGATGACATTACTGTCATTGCCTTCGTCTGGATCAACTAATATGGGTTTCTGGAATGGTCCAACCTGATGGACTATATGCGTCTTTTCAAATTATTTATCTAACTATGTAACTAATGCCAACATAATTTTGATTTTACTTTCGAAAAGGGAAGTGAACAGACTGGGAAATCTGAATTTGGACAAAACAATGAATCCATGATTGTTTCATGTGTTCTAATACACTGACTACACACATGTAACTTTCTCCATGTACAAAGCAGGCCTTACATTATGTCAAATAACATCACTTTATCATAGCCTCTAATCTGACATTATGACTGATTGTATATCTTAAAACATATTATTTTATATATGTTTATATTAATTCTTATCAATTCTTATCAGTATTATTGCTATGTAGATATCCCAAGTATATCATCGAATAGTCAACATAAATAAAAATGATTTTTATATTATCACCAACATTGCATTCAACTGGTTTGAATATATAAATCTATTAGCCATCTGTATAATGCAACATTTGCTGATTCTAAATTATTTATTAAAATCTATATTGCCATATTCAGCCACAGTATTTAAAGATACCCAGTCTTAATCAGGGGCAGGTCATCATGTGGATTAGAAATCCGGAGTACACAGAAAAAAGGCTTGTGTTTCAGGTACTGTGAACGAAGAATCCCATGTGCCCCAAGTGTTACTATTTATTGGTTTATTTAGTATTTCACATTGGTGGGACTGCAGCATTAATCCACATAATAACCCGCAGAAGCTGAAAGGCCAGCTACGCTATTCGGAATGGTGGTACTTAAGGAGGAACTCCACTTGTTTAATCATAAAGTGAAAATAAAAAAGCAAGAACTCAATGTATAAAGAAGAGCAGCTGGTGGGTCAGCGGAAGGGGATGGTGGTTATGCATGTACTGGTGAAATGCAACATCTTGCAGTTATATTGCATTCTAGAATTCAAAGCCTTTGCATCTTCCCCGATGCCACGTGCAAGGAAGCATATGATTCACAAGGGTGAACCCATGCACAATACTTACCTTTTCAGAAATTGCATGATCATAGAGATTAGAGATGAGCAGGGGTCAAAATAGTCGCAAACAGCAAAATTATCACCTGATTTTGGCAGGTTACATTGGTATCTGAACCTAATGCCCATAGAAAGGACAGAAAAATAGGAGGGAGAAGACAGAAAAAGAGAGAAAAAGACACGATATAGAGGGAGACAGAAGAAAGAAGTGCACATCTTCTCTTCTGTTTTTTAATTTCATTTACTCAGTTGAACTTTGAATTTTCACTGCCTGAAAGCTTTATGATGCAAAATGAAATACAAGATACGAAGAGGCAGCATTGATGATTTGCATCTATGTGATCAAATTCCCATGTAACAAGATGCATGGAACGTAAATGTGCACTTTGAAAAGTGATGGAAAGAAAATTGTAATACTTTGTACATATGTCAAAGTCTAAAATATTGTAAGTAACATAGATGATAGAAAACATTTTCAGTGTGTGAATGCAATATTGTGTAATGTTTATGTGTATAATGGGAATGAAGGGAAGGTACGTTGATGATGTACATAACCGTTATTTGTATTTCAGACATATTTAAATTAGATCATAACTATTTGTTACACAGACTGGAGGACAGATAAAATAAAAGTGTCCGTAACTATGTGATAAATAGTTTGGCACAGATTACAAATCAGAGGTGTTAAATTAAATAAAATATTTTTAAAGAGTAAAATCATGACATTATGCTGAATGTCGATGTCCATTGATGTGATATAAAGCTGTGTCCAACTATGTGTCATTATACATGTCATCTGTATGTAACTGCAATGTTTTAGAGCACTTAAAACATATAAATTCTGTTTGTATAATGTACCTTTCCTCCACAGATGCCTCCTTTTGCTGCTGATGAGGTTTTGTACCTTCCATTTCTCTGATGCTTACTGCGTAGATTTTTGTGGTATAATCAATGGCCTTTTCTCTTGCAACATCACTATCGTAACCTATATATATAAAACATAAATATATTATAAGCAGTTTCAAAGGGTATTCACCATGCAAAGTAAAACAGACATCCAGCCTCATCAAGCCGATGGCCCTCTGTGTTAAATCCAAACGAAGTGTGCGCAGGCACAAAATGCATAAGGCTACGCTGCTAGGAATTGTCATTCTATGTTAGGGACACGGAAAAAACAACAAATAATAACACTTCCAGGGCATGACACTCTTTTCTTCCTATGAAAAGTATATGTGTAGCATAAATCCTCATTCTTCTTACCTCCATCTTCTTCCGCATCTGTGTCTGACTCCTCACTATCTACAGGTTTACTCTCCAAACTGCCAAAAGCTTCTCGTGTCCAGATCATCAGAGCAGTGTCTGCCCCGCCAACAGTAACCAGAGTAGAATCGTCATACAGCCACCTGACGTTGGTCACGTGTGCACTGTGCCCAACATATTTCTTGAACCTTGCATCCCGGCCCTGTAACGTGAATTTACTAGTTAGCCAGAACGACACCCTGAAGACCCTGTGCTGAGATATAATAAATTGTAGAAATCTGTATTTACCATGGACTGCTAGGAAAAACTTTAGACCTCAACTCAATTACTTAATGAATACGACCAATAGCCTTGACATGGACCCTTTTTAGAGGAATGTTATAGTAACGAAAAATCAAGATTTTAGAGAAATAATTGACCTTTGAGGCATAGACATTATTGTTTCTTCCACATGTTGCCTTGAAACTGGTCATGCCTTAAAGTAAGGGCCAAGTATAGAGCCGAAGTGCCCCTTCCAGCCTCTCAGTCTCTCAAGGTATGGAGAGGGAGGTTGTCGTTAAGAAAGAGGTAGCAGGGTGATGGAGGGGGGGCAATGGACATGCACCAGGTGTGCCTATATATGGTGTATATATCTATAAATAACACTGACAGGACATTGTTTATTACCTTTACAGGATAGGTAAATAACTTCACAAATCCAAAATCATCTCCTGTGGCTAGAGATCTCCTGTCTTTGGTGAGGGAGGCTGCGTTCACATCAGTCACATCGCTGTGTGCTGGCCAGATTCCTTCACATGTGGGGCCAAGAACACAGGTCCACGTGTGCCACTCTATCCTCTCCATCTGGGGACACATAGATCATGATACGTACTATTGGAAATAAGCGCGTTATAATGTCAAGTGTTTGTTTTACTTAGCAAAAAGCCGGCGGTACATGCCCCTCTTTTATCTTTTAAAACTAGGTTTTGATCTCAGACATCATATTTTCACAATTACCTAGCGCTCAATCAATCTAGTAATGATGCGTGACAATTTTTTACTAGAAGAGTAAATGTACCTCTGCAGCTTTGATTACATATCTTTTTCCTCTTGGAGCTTCAAAAAATAATTGTTCTTTGGCACCAGAATTAACCTGCAGCAGTTTTCCTTGAACAAAAAGAAAAACATATCATATAAATACAGTGACCAGTTCATAGACCTTCACATCTCACATCAGCCCTTCACCCCTTGTGCGATTTACTTCCTTCTGCAGGGTCCCATATGACTCCCGTGGCTCCTTTGTGTCAAGTGTTGGGACATGATATAAAATCCAGGACCTTGGCCGGCTAGGCACAGACCTCCATAGTGTAAGCGGAAGATCTCTGATCTCCCAATATGCCTACTAAGCAGCAGCCCACCGTGAAGCCTGGGTGCCCAATAGGGCAATCTGCCCCTGGACTCCTGTCTAAGACACACTACTACCCATGGATGTAAAACAGTTTTATAGTATGGCATTGGGGATCTCTGATGTTGGGCTGTAATTCAATCTGGCGCAAGGAGTTGCACACTTTGAAGATAGAAGTTAGTGCCCTAGAATTAGGGCACTTGTTCCTTAATGTGCAGTTGATAATAACTAGGAGGATATATTACCCCTTGAGTCCCAGTCGATGTGGGTGATATAACTTGATGCGCCTTTGCAGATGCCGACTCGCTTGCTGGTTAGCACGTTGTAAATATCTACAAAGTTATCATGGGAAGCCACGGCCATATATTTTCCAGCATCTGCAAAACATATTGAATAAAGGCTGAAACAACACCTTAGGAAAAAACAGTTTGATTATCATTCATTATCATATTAGCGGCATTTATCAATTACAATATGTAAGATCAGGAATGACTTTTCTGTGTCTGCTGAGATAGCAAGATATTGCCCATCAAACAGCACAAACGGCATGGTCCCCGCAGGCGACGCGGTACTAAACCCAACCTTTTCTAAGAGATGCACAAATGTCTAAGCTAAACTTGAATTTTTGTGAAAATAATTTCAATAGAACAAATTCAAGAGAATACATTACAAGCTGTGAGTGATTTTACAGAAATTAGTGTAGAATAGTTTGTGGGCCATTAAGGTCACCTTGTCCAAAATATATATATATTGAGATACTCATGCTGAATAAGGTAGTTTCTTGATTAGATGCCATTAACTAATGACAGCTGAGGGAGCCTTTTTTATTGATTGATGGAATGATGATGAATACCGTCTGAGGAAGGGAAGAAGCTTCTGGCTCGATATGCTATGGGGTGGCTCTGTGCTGAAGCTCACGGACCACAGTAAATCATCACATCCAAGAGGTTACACGTTATTTTGTCAAACATGGTACTATAAGGATTGTTTGGGGTTTATGGCTCACACGTGACATTAATTGTAAGATTCAGACAGCCATGTAAAAAAGAGGGGGATGGGGTGTTGTGGGTCGCAGGCACAAGAATTAACAGGATCGCCTCTTTTGTGTTCATATAATCCATCAAAGTATGAATAAAAATGGAAAATGGTAACTGCTTTTTGGACCTTGGAAAAGACCATCTGCCCTGTAAAGTCTGGAGTACCTGGTGAAAATTTGATGTCAGATATCATTTCCTTCCGGTGATGGAAAGATACCATATCTTCTAGGGTGTCTGCGTTCACCACTAGGAAACTTCCATCATTCAGGCCGACAGCCAAGACTTTCCCATCTGGAGAAAAGGCACAGCATCGACCACCTAAAACATAGCAAAAGCATTTTGGTTGTGTTGGGTTCCAATGGCGAGAATGCAATGCAGTAGGATGTGATCAGCTGTTAATTGTGCAGTTACTTGACATATAACGAATGGACCACAATGCTATTAAGGGTGGCAGAGACCGTTGTTTCACGTGACCGTGTGTATGTAACTGGCATTTACATTCTCTCTGGATAATACACTCGCCCTCTCATTATACTGCATTGGGGAGACACAATGTAATAGGAATCCCATATACTCAATGAATAAAGCTAGACCCGGCGTGGACACAAAGCAATATATATATATATATATATATATATATATATATATATATATATTGCAAAACAAAAGGAGAGACACCTGACAAATCCCCTCAAAGAAAACAGATTAATGAAATGACAGAAGACCCTCTTTGGAATGACCTTCAAAAACTCCCAAGGGGTGACAATTACTAGGCAGTGAGACGCAGCAGGGGTACGGTTCTGAAGGTGCTGAGTATGTAAGTTCTCATGTAAACAAACTATAATAGTATGTGGCAAACATTGTAATCATTAGGTTTCTCATGTATGTTGGTGCTGTGGTCATGCAACTTCTTTTAAATATATATATATATATATATCCTCCAGAACGGACATTTCTTCCTGTCCATTCACTGCCATAGTGTAGGTAATACCCTCACTCCCCGGAGACTCACCCTTTCTGAGTTTGCGCACGGCCAGCATGCGGTGTTGGGAGGACAGCTCCCAGATCCGGAGAGTCTTATCATCGCTTACTGTGGCACATAAAGGCAGCACGGGATGAGTTGCCAGACCCCAGACTTCTCCCTCCATGTGTCCCTGTTGTAAAGACATTTAGCATTACCCCATGTGGGACTCCACTATTACACAGAGCAGTATAGATACATTCAATGCAGGAGGCCTTCAGTTTTTGAAGGACAGAAATGTAAGCAGCTCCATGTTATTATTCTGCTCATCAACACCAACAAAAGGGTGATTAACCACAAAGATACTTAGGTTACTGGTAAGGCACGGTGATATTCTGCTTAATGCCCCATAGGCAACAATAATGTCCACATATAGACTTCCCTATCCATGCCCTTGGTCCATGTCAGCACAACATGCAAGGCCCTGTGATCCTGCTGCACCCTCAATATTATGAAATAAAGCTGTGAAGACACATGGTTGGTGGGATGTGGACCAGGTCAATGATCTGGCGAGCAGACAGACCAAGGGACAAAATGCTTATCTCTCCAAGCCCGGATATTTATGACACTGTGGATGTGGTACATGCAGGGAAAATTATCTAACGTGTATTTTCTGCACTGGACCCAGCAGGGTCTCCTCTGAGTTGGCGCTCAAGGCCAGGGCCTGGTTCGGTTGGTAAAATCCAGCACTGATGGTGACCCCGACGTCTTCCTAAGGAGGGATGCTGGGCCTTATCTCTGTGGTTCCGTTCCCAACCCTGACATTTCACGATGCGTCACATTACATTATAATGACATTGCAAAGTTTCCTCCTATTGAACATTAGCCAGAACATGCTCCCAGTAATCCAGTTACCCTTTACCTAATTGCATTATTGTGGCTGCTGTTTGCAAATGAGGCTTTTATATCAGACTAAAGCCATAGTTAATAATTCAGTTTGGAGATACTAATAATTTCCAGTAAGGTTTTTATAATAGCATTTTTTCAGTTTGTATGCCCCCCCCCCATGAAACTTTTTAGCCATATCTGAAAAGAAACAGATTACGTGGTCAACATGCTGTCCGTCCCCATATAACACAGCAATCAATCAATACATGTTTCAAGATTATTCTCACAAAGCTTTAATCAGCTCAAGGCCTTAATTTGGTTTATAAAAATTAACATTTACAAAATTTAAATGTCAAAAAGTTTCTTCCAAAGGCCATTGTACTATTAACAATGAAAACAGTCTCACCTGGACAAGCAGGGTGATCGGCCCACTTTTATCGATTTCAAGTACCTCTCCATTTTTTGTTCCTACAAGAATGTGTCCATGTCCCAAAGCAATAGCGCGGATGGAAGGATTGTCTTCTAAGAGTAAACCTGACAAAATGTGTGAATATAACAACAACATGTTACACTTATATTGTGTATTAGGGCTCCAAGACAGTCTTTGGCTGAGAAACTGAGGTCAGATCAATGAGGATTATCTAATACAATCCCTGGCCCTAAATTCTCCTGATTTGCCTTACAAAAGCTGTGTAAATCAACAATTAAAGGAGGACATCATTAATGAGGATGAATAATCATGCAGAAGTTAAGATTGCTGCTCCCATAGTATAAACACAAAGTGGTTTTCCCATACCTGTATATTTCTTATTTTAATATATCAATATTGTCACATATGTTTATTTATGGTATAGAAATGCCACATTTAGAATTTGGGAAACACGATCTATCTAATGCAAAGCTTGTCTTGGTTCCCTTTCTGGAAAAAGCATCCAGTGGCTTTGTAGACCAGAATGGGCCATGTACCTTAACACATACATAACACATACAATCGTGAAGACATAGCGCAGGAGTTCGGAATGCTAGGCTTCAATATATTTAATATATCCTTGCTTGGACACAAAAGATTAATTAATTTCCACCTTTCTGAGCTTGTATGCGCAAACAGGGACTTTTAACAATTCTGGTCTGTCAGCAGCCCTCAAGACCAGGTATTCTACACCCCTGACCTGGACCAGGAGAGCAGCTGGGACCCCTACATTTTTCTTCTGTATCAACCCCCTCCTCAAACTTCTCCATTGAGTTTAATGAACATTTAATGGGATTGGGCCTGGCAGGACACTTTGAGGTCATTTTACCACTTTCTAAATGAATTATTGTTACCTTTTGAACCAGGAGAAAGTGCAGCTCTTTTGATGGCGTACGTCTTGAGGCACCTTTCAAACATATCGTCCCAAAGCTCCACTACTCCGTCCTTGCCGCCCGTTACAAAGCCCTGTCCCGCAAGACATAAAAACATTGTTATCTCTGAGAGTTAGCATGCCTACGTTTAAGTAAGATAGTTATTTAGCGTCTATCAAACATTTAGAAATTTGCTTAGAAGGACCCCCGTCAGTCACGTGAAAGGCTCTTCATCTCCTGGGCTCCAGCTCTCATCTCTCAGAGCCATTAGGATGCAGCTAGGAGTGGTGAGGACTGTGAATCCACAGAGCTTGTCAGCAAAACCAAACACTTTAAAAAGTCACATTTTGTTTTTATGGTTCTCGAAATGAAGGGGTTTGTCAAATAAAGTCATGAACCTGGTATAGAACTAATAAAGAGCCACTGCGGTACTTTTGGGTGCATTCTAAAGAAGAGAGGTCTATGCACGTGCCAAGTTTTCTTTTAGCAGAGACAAGGCATATGGGGTGTGACCTAAAGCCCTATCTTTATTAATGATTTGCCCATTTTTAAGTATCTTACACTCATTTTCTTTCCATTTTCTACCTATAGCCCAGCTGCAAAGACATTTTCAATTTTTCTTCTAAAACATTTGGGAGCGTGAGTGCCCTGACTACAAATAGCTCCCTAAAAACTAGCTGTTAGCTGTAGATTGCTCGCCGAACAAACATCTAAAGAATAATACAGTCTAGAAAATATGACCATAGCCAGTTGCATATGAATGTTATTCATTAATTGTAATGATAACATAATGCAGTCTCTGCTTTTAAACAAGGCTGGCTGCAAGTTTGAGATCTAGCACGTTTTGTACATATTATTTTATATTTTTGTACAAAGATTAATAATAAAAGGATTACATCATGTTTTTTGGTTAAAAGATCACTTAAATGTAACCTCCGGGTGTCGAACGGCTGCTCCCTGGACAGTGCCCAGCCGCGGAGAAGTACGGCTTGTATCCAGCAGGTGGCGGTATGCTACCTTATTACGCCAGCTTCGTTAAACGTATTGAAGGGATGAGAAGGGTTATCAGGCACACCATCGGGCACTTTCCCCGTGGGCCAGGTGGCCCGTTTGGGCCTGCTCAGCAAGTGTGACGTATTTATCATATGTATAGAAATATGTATCACCTTATCCAATGCGTACATGGCAAAAACAGGCCCGTCGTGTGCTTTGATAGTTTTCAGCAGCAGAACATCCTTCCAAACATAAATATCCCCAGTTGCTGCACCCGAAAATGCCAAGTCTTCAGAGCGTCCATAGGACACACACATCATGGTCTCCAGTTTCCCAACATTGCCAAAATGTCCTCGCTTTGCCGTAAATCCTCCCCCTGCAAGAAGGAAGAATCATTTCTAAACGTAAGAATAGTTTCTATAAGAATTGATCACTTCTATAAAAGGTTCCGTTCTCCATACCACAATGGAATATTTGTTGTAGTTACAGTTTATACGAAGTCTTAAATTAAACGATACCCTCTTTGGAAACACTTAGCAGGTAGTGATACCTTTTAGTGGGGCAATATATCATATATTTACTTAAAGCTTAACGCATTGCTGCCTCTCATTGCAGCTGAATGAAACTGATGGGAGTAATATTTAAAATAAAGCAAGTTAGCCTCAGCAAATATAAAAAAAGGCGACAAAAATACATGTCAAATTAATTATTTTGTAGGAAAATGTTATTGCGATCTCTTGATTCTGCTATCCAATATATAATAAATCATAAAGTAATGTCGTTTGTGACTCTTTCACTGGATGATGAGATTGTCCTTTTAATTTTATATAAAAGGTATGGTGTACGTTAAAAAGATTTAAATGAAAAGTTATGTAGGGAAAACTCTGCAAGCAAAGAGAAAAAAAATGTCATGATGTCACCTGGGAATTATACAGCGTTCCATCTCAGCAGTAGGTTGGCTGAGCATGCTGGGATTTACCATCTACTGCCAGAGCCGTGCCAGAGTTTTCTCACTCATAACAAGGAAGACATAAAGTGTTAAAATAAATGGCACTATGGCCGTACCTGTTTGCTGCCAAAACTTGATGTGCTTTATTCCAACTGTCACCAGTTTATCGATGTGATGGGGGTTGCACTTCACAACGAATATTTTATCCTTGTGCCCTCTGTGAAGACATGGAACACAATGTATAAGATGGTTGGAACCGACTGGCTTATTGATTAATGCGAGAGATGGTAGGGCAGGTAGGGTTCCCAGTGATCAACCTCAGCGATCTGCTACAGGAATGATATAATAAATAGTGAAATCTGTGCAAGCCTCACCCAAAAAAACAGTGCTGTGACACTTGGTTTTACCTCATTTTGCTCCAATAAACGTCTTTTATCTGCAGACCTGGAGGCTGCCGTTGTTGTCAGTCATGTGATATTTTGGATGACTCCCGGATCAAAAACCACACTGACTTGATTCTTTATGGCAATGCTAATGAAGTCCCCTTCGCTTCCCCCTGGACATGGCCTCCCGGTGAACTTCAGCAAAAGGGCGGAGCCTCTTGGCACACCCTCTCCCCCTGATTGGTGGAATGGGGGAGAACCTGTCTCCGTGCCTCTGCCAATTTTTGAGGAAGCGCACAGAGAGGCCATAATAATGCAGATAGATTCACTGAGAGAGGTGCAGAAACACTTCCCTTTCTCAGTGAATCTCTTCATTATTCTTGCCTACCAGCAAACTTCTGCAAAAAAGGCAGAGCTTCCGAGCACACCCTCTCCCCTATTTGGAGGAATGATGGAGAGGGTGTGCCCGGAGGCTCCGCCCTTTTGCTGAAATTCACCAGGAAGCCATGTCCATGGAGAAGCGGACAAAGAAAGGAGATGTAAAGAGCAGCAGACAAAAAGACAGAAGAAAGACATCAGAAGAACAAGAAGATGCAAAAGAAGAAGTAGAGGTACATAGGGAGACAGGGACACAGGAGTGGTTGGCGGAGAAAGTAGGGAGACATATAGAGAGAGCATGATAGAGAGTGAATATGAGTGTAAGAAAATGTGCATGAGAGTGTGAGAGAGCATGAAAGAGCAGTGGCTAAGAATAATGTAATAAAATGTGTACAAAACTTATATGGTGACCCCATTTGTTCAAGTACTCGTAGAGATCTTACACGGATGTGTACATAAAAACGTATTACGCAACGTATGAAATGTATGTGAGTTCTGGAGAAAGTGACTTATGTGGTCACCCTATACAATATGGGAATTATTATTTTCTTATGATTAATGTGGACCTATCATCCAAAAATGTGCAATATATATCCAATTATTCCAAAGTTATCCCAAAGTTATTTTAGGTGGTAGGTTCACTTTAAGATCTGTACATGTAACCAAGTTACCTAATAAAATAAAAGGAAAAATAATTCTTTTTAAAAGCACAGAAATATAGTTTCTGAAGACAGGCACAGCCTCTTACTCACCGTGTGGTGGAGATCTTTTCTCCTTTCCTCCAGTCCCAGAAGACAATGGTGTGGTTATCATCCAAACCAACAGACACCAAATATTTACCATCAGCTGCAAGACAGGTTCATCATTCACAAGTTATAACATAATTTCTATAATTGCCATCTAATTGTTACAGACTAAGCCATATGTTTTGCAAAACCCTGGAAAAGTACAGATTTAAGAGCACTGGAGAACTGACACTGCGCATCCCAGAAAAAAGCGCAATGTGTTATGATTTCATTGAATATGAAAAATAAGGAGAAAAAATGTAACATTTAGAAATGTATTTATAATTCTTCTGCAGGTAAAAAACTGATCATTCAAACATTGCATCTGTTTCATGTGATCAATTGATCAGGATACTTGGTAACTATTTGGGTTTGACATGGAGCCTCAGGGTGACGTGCCGTTTCCCGAGGGCTCTGGGTCACTTTTGTCTTTCTATGGGCAGGGAGCGGCATTTGGCCACGCCCACTCCCAACCAGAATCCCCTCCTACTCCCAGCCCACTTAAGACTGTCCTGAGCTAGCCCAACCCATGTGAATGACTAGCCCTGATCCATGTGCCGCTAGACCCACCATCACATGTGAGTAACCACATATATTATTATTATCGGAAGAGAAAGAGGTCTGGGATGTCCCCAGATTACAACTTTAGGGGCCACAGTGGGTGAAGATGCACCCAGGACTTGATTACCAAAGGGCCAGTATATTTGTAAACCTATTTCCTGCTAATTTGGCTGGGATTTAAGAAATGCCAAAGGGGTGTAATGTTCTGGACATGCATTAATCAGACTTTGTCAATGACCCTATTATTTCCGGATGATTCATGGGCATGTTCTTCCATAGGACAGTATCGGGAGCCAGTGACTTGTCTCTTGCAGCTGGGAATTATTACTCAGTTGAATGCGTAGGGTACTGTTCTGGGGATATTATCACTTAATTATAGTGTTTAAACTTTCTGCATTGATAAGAAAGCTGCACTGTCTAAAGAAGGCAATGGGATGACTCAATGACCTTTCCATTTTAAATGACTTGTTTAAACTAATTCTAGAGGAAAGAAAGAGTAAATGCAGATAGTGGCAGCATGTGCGGCCCCTGTGAGGCAGTGATCATTACGATGGAGGTTTTAGGCGATACTTTATGTGTCTTCAACCAAGTAATTTAAAAAAAGCCACTGAAGGGTATAAGTAAAGAATCCCCTTACTCATTTAACTGCAATAAGTACATAGCAGAAGGTTTGTAAATGAAGGTGATCTTTTTTATGCACAACCCCCTTACTGACTGAAGGGACTATTTCATTACTTTTCTATTTTGGTCCTTTTTGGTGAGCCTATATAGCTGGTGTTAACATGTAGTCGTTGCAACAACACTTTTGCATTATTGTTCAGACTCTGAAACAGGGTCCATGGAGTCGCAAGTAGCTCAGTCCTAGAAAATCCTTTTAAAATGTAGAATGGGCTCTGAGGATCTTTACACGTGGGTCAGTAAGCAACCTCTTCAAAGCTTGATTAAGACTGTAAAAGACAGAGAAGCTCAAATACCCGGCTCAGAGCCTTTACATCCCTATGGCTGTAGAGCCACTCCTAATAAACTGTAGAGCCATATTCCCTGATGAATTGCGGAGCAGAATGACCGGACGTAAGCAGCGCTGTAACATCCCATCAAGCTATTGAACGGGAGAAGAATTCCATTTATAAAGATATTCCATGCACTGATACCAATAGCCAGTGTGTAAAACATAATTATTATAGAGGTGGAAATTATAAGGTAATCACCTGAAAAGTCCAAGGCACTGACTCCTCTCTGATGCTGTCCTTTCAGTAACGATAAGCACTTCAGTGTCTGCGTGTCCCAAACATGAATGGCTGCATCTCTTCCGATCTAAATGACAATCCGTTATTTGTTCAGAATCAGATCATACAGCAGAGATTCAGCTCTCCTTACGTTAATCAGTTATTACACTGACTGTGTAAAATAGGGAAGCTGGGGTTTTTAAATGGCGGAAATCCATTATGTTATTCGGTGTAGAGTTTCATGAAAAGTAAGACTCCGTTCCTAATGCAGACATTTGCATTAAACAAGAACGAACTTTTCAAACATTTGCAAATTCAGCGTGGTGGGATATGATGGGCTGTATCAATCAATAAGTAATAATGAGACTGAAATATCAACAGATACAAAGGGAGCTTATTATTAGAAGGCATCATTTGCAGGAGTGGGTTCACCCTCCAATTGCGACAGGATTATGATTGCTATATGTGTGCTTAGACCTCTTATAGAATCCATCAAAACGCATTCTATACATTCACAGCAGTATGAAGAATACTCATAAATCACGTTATGCTATGTTAGCGGCTACACAGTAAAAAATCTACAATCAGGTTCCACACAGGTGTAGGAAGTTCCAGATATAGGAGAAGACATGTTAGAAATGTTAAGGTACATGGAGAAACCACAAGGCCTGTACCTGACCAGTAGCTACATAGTCTTTCACAGGATGGATGGCCAAGCCCAGGATATCGTCATCGTGGCCAAGGTAAAGGCGCTGGGAGTGTTGTACTCTGTTGTAGACCACGGCGACCGCTGCCACGTGGTAGACCACCTCCCCAGTCTGCGTGTAGAACAGGTTGTTCCTGCAGTCGTAGCCTCTGTAGCTGGAGGAACATACAACAAGGTCAATCACTATGCACCTTCTGAACGTGATTACTTTAACCAAGTAAAACAAAAGTCTGAATAGAAAACATAAGTACTCGTGGATCTCATCGGTACGATTCACACATCAATTTTCTCCAGACTAGCTTTTCTAGTGGTAGCAGATTGTGGCAAAATTAATACCAATTAATCTTGGTCTACTTCATCCATCTAGCCCTTTTCCCAATAAACGGGGATAGTCATAACATCCTTAATCTATATCTGCCTTTGCTTCACTGGTTATATGTATTAACCCCTAAACTTCTCAATGAACTACCCAATTATCGGAGGCCATACAATACTAAACCAACGAACAAAGGGACGTTACCCTAAAGAGCCTTCAAGCTCAACAAAGCTATTAAACCAGCAAAAAATATAAACGCGGCTCATGACGTAAGCCAAGATAAGATGCAATCAAATCCTGGATTTGGAGGTTTTCAGAGGTTATAAAACTTGTGCCAAGAAATGAAACATTACTTGGGATTGACACAAGGGGGCATCACAGCTCGAGGAAACATTTATGGCAAATCTCTCGCACACTCTAAGGGGCGATCAAGAGAATCTTGTAAGGTTTTACAGGTATGTAAGTTCTAGTGATTCTGCATGTATTCCACCGGAACGCAGCCATGGCCATAACGTCGAAATCTTGTGATTAACCTTCCTAACGAGGGCAGTCAAAATGAGAAGCATAAAGCTTTGACAGAATGTATGTGACACAGGCTGGTTTTGACCCAAATTAAATGCTAAAAATTAGTTTTGACTATAAATTCATTTTCAGGAAAAGCTGATCTCTAAACGTTTCCCAAATCCTACATTTTTTTAATTCTTTACAGTAAATAAACCAACATAAAGTTGTTTACAGACTAAGTTCTGCTTCTTCGGATGCCTGTTAGAAGCCACCATTCTGCTTTCTACACCGTGTTATTTTGGCCCTCATCAGATTACAGCTGTCTACATCAGACACAACGGGGTCAGTAAAGTAAGGGTAATTGTAGCCCACTTGTTGACGGATGAATGTTCTCATTAAAAGAGATAGTAAAGTTAGCCATCTGTTTTCTAACATGGGTAAAAATTCCATTTTAGCCATGGCCAGGAGTTTATAGGATGCTGGCGAGAACCAAACTTCTTCACATTTCTTCCATCTGATCTGTAACCACAGTCTGCTTGTCCTTGCAGCAAATTATTTATATTTATAACTATTATCAGATTTAAAAAGTATGTGGTTTGATTTTTTAGCATAATATAATACCTTTTGTAAGTATCTACTCAACATACATCCGGATTCCTTATCATACTGTCTATGGTAAACAACAGAATGGCTCAATCTTAATAACTCAGCCTGTCACTCTGACTAATGAAATCTATAGAGGAACTGACTCTATTAGCATTGCCGTAAAGAATCAGCCCAGTGTGGTGTTTGAGCAGGGAAAGTCACATGACTGACAGCAATGGCCGCCTCCAGGTCTGCAGACAAAGGAAGTTTATTGAATGAGATAAAAGTAGGTTTTAGAACTCGGGGCTTTCGGTTTACCCAACATGTAGAAAGGGCGTTAGCTGTACGAGCAGCATCCAGGGTTTGGCTTACATTAAAAGATGTTTGAAAGAAAATAAAGAAATGTCATTTGTTACCCATGCACAAACTTTAGCTTTAGGCTCTCTTCTGGTGCTTTCTCTCGTTTAAGGGAAGGCAATGGATTCTGCTTTTCTTTATTTTGCTGTTTCAGCTGAGGTAGATCTTCTTTGTAAACCTTAAAAATGAGAAATAAGAAATATCTGGTACATACCGTAATATATTCTCCATCTAAACATCCTTATGTTAAAGGGTCAGTATTGGGCACCGTGTAGCACAACCAACAAGCAATAAATGCATTTTAAGTACTTTAATATACATTCTTTACTGTGTGAAAAATGTAATAAAATGACTTACCTTTAGAAGAAGCTGCAGCTCCAGAACAGCAGTGCATTCCCCCATCTGTTGTGCAATTCCCTCACCGGTATTGGCTGCTTGAAGCAGCCAACCACTGGCGAGAAATCACCCCTACTGAAATCAATGGCAGCACTCTTGGGGCATCTATCCAGCCAAACACATCCCTTGCAAGACAAGGAGCTGGGGGCATGGAAAGCAGGGAAATATATAGAAGGGGCTTTTGTTGAATCCCCCTATGCTTTTATGAGGGGTGTGGGGGGTGTTAAGATAAAGGGGATACTGAGTTATCATATATATATAAATAAATATATAACTTGATGACCAGAACAAAAATGGTGCTCGACTTGGCTGCTGGTAAAATTTCAGTCCTTGCTTGGGGAGGGGGGAGCCAGACAGAATATCTTCTATGTACAAGCAGGGACACAGCTCTGCAAGCACAGAGTCATGGCATGCCGTAAACATCACTGGGCATTAAGCCGTGCTGTTTAGTGGTGTCCATAGCATGCTACTGCTAATTAATTAGAATCAGTAAACTATACAGAGCTTTTACCTCTTTATAAAAACTCCAATAAATGGGACATGTCAGTCCTGGTTATAGTAAAGTCAATGAGGACGATTAGTACACTGTGTACAGACGTCCTATTGACGGAAGGCAGAGGGTGAGCTGTCAGAAAGGTTATGAATGAATGGTTTCTGCAGGGAAAATGCATAATAAGCTTTCACTCTAATTAGGAAGCTGAATATTTCCATTGCATAAATGTATAATACAGAGACGGCATGCTAAGAACAGAACAAAACAATACATATTTGCTGCGCACACAAAATGACATCTTATTCATACTAGGAATATTGTGCTCTTTTAATTTGTGATGATTTTTCTTTTGACAAACCTATTAAGTAAATGAAATATTTAAATTTCAGAAGTTTGAGACATTGAGAAGATACCTGGATATAGTTTATCATTTTGTTCTCACCTGACGGTCATAATTTATTTGCGTCTCCTGCTCAATGTCGGAGTCTAGTTCTGGCACATCAGACATATCCGAATCAGATTCTTCACTGCAGGAATCAATGATCCCCTCTGTAAACATTTGAAAATCATCAATCAAACATTGGCCAAATATTCTTGTTTCCGTTATCATCCACAAGCTCAGTTTAGGTAGTGGTTAACTTAACTGACCAGACTCAACTAAGTTCTCATGCTAACACTCAGAAATGTACGGATCTGCAAGTTGTTTTCTGAGGCTTTGTAAATGCTTGCGAGTTTCAATTTTGCAAGTTACAGACAAGGGCATGCGAGTTCAAAGTAAAATTGCATGTCCTTTCTTGCTAAATAACCTACCACTTCTATATTAAAGGTAATTTAGTAAATGTGTTTTAAAAAATGATAGACCTTATCCCTCCTACCAGAGGGTCTTAGATGAGTTTTTAAAATTGATTTTGATTTCACCACCTCCAACCCATAGGACAAGGATGGAGTAGGGCACAAGAATGGATCTGTGCCCATTCAAAGGCAGCGGACAGTGATGCCCCCAAAGGGATATTGTCTATACGTTAACTTCCCTATCAACCTGTCTGGGACATTAGACCGTACCTCCAAGTGAAGGAATGGTTTAGAAAAAAGTAAAGAAGAGGTGCAGATTTTATGGGGGATTTTGATGAATTCATCCAGTAGAGGAGTAAAAATTCTGGTAAAGAGATTGCTTTTATAAAGCAGAGTATTATGCAAGTTACTTGGCCATATTTCTCATACTATGAAATGGCTTGTATTTTAGTAACAACATCAGGCTACATAACTACATAAATACACAGAAACAGCTGGCGACCTTGGCTGTCCATTGTATATTTGTGCCAGATCCTTACACATAAAATAGGGTGGGTACTTCATATCCCCTCATTAGTAAATTCCACCATAAACTGTACAAAGCGTTTTATATATATATTTGTCTGTTCAATTACCTAAGCTCCTTTTTGTATAATAAACTCAATTGTTCAATTGTATCATGTTTTTTAAGACCCAGAGGGGTTAATAGAACAGCAAGCAATGGAATGGCATCATAGCATCATAGCAAACCCCTTGAACCCGAATCTCTTTTCATATCTAATCAAAGACTTGAACTGCAGGATAAATGCAATGATGTCATTGTGTGTTTTATTATTACTTTTACTGGGACTGACGATGTGCAGCTGCTGTTTTCCAGTGGTCAGGCTACAATCTGTTGATGTCTACTGGGAAAACTAAACCAACGCCACAGAGCAAAAGATTTATTATACAAATTGTGTTTTAGTTCCATCAAAGGCATTGTAAGACAAATTGACATGGAAAGACAATACATCAAACACACCCTACCTTGCGGTGGCGTTTCAATAATGTCATTAGTGATTCCTTCGGGAATAAGCCTCCACTGGAAAACTGAATGATCTGCTCCACCAGTGCTTAAAACCCATTGGAAGTCATGTGACCAGCGAACATTGGTCACATGCGCAGAATGGCCAACGTATTTGCGAAATTTGGCTCCTTTAGAGGGGGGGGATCATAAAAATGTAAAATGATTAATTATGTTATAAACAAAATATGTAAAAAATGCAATGCATCCTGGTGCCATGTGTTCTCCAGGTAAGCGATGCACCCGGCCATCCACGTGATGTAAAAGAAAATGTGATTCATCAGACCAGGCCACCTCCTTCCATTGCTCTGTGGTCCAGTTCTTATGCTCACGTGCCTATTGCAGGTGCTTTTGGCAGTGGACGGGTCAGCATGGGCACCCCATACACAACAAACTGCGATGCTCTGTGTGTTCTGACACCTTTCTATTAGAGCCAGCATTAACTTTACAGCAATTTGAGCTACAGTAGCTCGTGCATCAATGAGCCTTGGCCACCCATGAGTCTGTCCCCAGGTCACCTCTTTTCCTTCCTTGGATCACTTTTGGTACTACCACTGCAGACCGGGAACCCCACAAGAGCTGCAGTTTCGGAGATGCTCTGACCCAGTCATAAAGCCATCACAATTTGGTCCTTGTCAAAGTCGCTCAGATCTTTACGCTTTCCCATTGTTACCAAGATAACAGGATGATCAGTGTTATTCACTTCACCTGTCTCATAGCGTTATGGCTGATTGTGTATGTAAATACTAATTATTAAACATTTGCTCACATCACATATTCTAAGACCCAGGCATTTAAATCCAAAAGAGTATGCGATCATAGGGAGGGGCCCCTTGGCACAGCTGGCTGGGGGCCCCCTGGATTTTGTGTAACGTCAGTGCAGCTATACACCTAAGTCCAGAATCCCCATCGTAAGAAGATCATTTCTTTTTATTGTCAGTATATCCTTGAAATACTCTCTCCGTTCCTGTTTTATTTAAAAAGATAAATATTTAAAATGTTCTGTTTAACGTGAGATCTAGGATTTTTTTTTCCTTGAGTAGCAAGCTTTTCACTTAAAACCTTGTATACAGTCATTGCATCGGATTCCTCATCCATAAAATACAGCCTGTCATATGAAAGCAATCTATTATACAGCACCCAGGGGACTCGGAGGATCCCGCATCTTCTACGCACTGAATCAATTCATTCAGCACGAGAACACACTATGCACGTTAGCAGCCTAATGCCGTTGTTTTAATGATGAAGTTTAGGCGGGAGTGGGAATATAACTCCTATCAATCTCATCCTCCCTTAGCATAGTAAGTATTATGTGTATATGAGCCATCAGTAAACAAAAGTTCTAACAGTATGAACTTACCTTTTTTCAGACTTGGAAACCTGAATAATTTAACTAGTCCGAAGTCGTCTCCTGTCACCAGCGCCGAGCTGCTGTAATTGGCATCCACGGAGTTGATATCTGTGATATCTGTGTACTTTGGCCATATTCCATTCACTTCTGGTCCCACCACACAGGTCCACGAAAACCAGTGGATCCCTTTGATCTCATCTTTGTTGGTAAGATGTTTACCGGCTGGAACATACGCAGACAAATAAAATAGGATTGTGCTTACACCGCAACTGCACTGTAGAGTGTATATTATATATATATATATATATACACACGTTTTTGTTCTCACAAAGCTGCATGAAAGGTATTAAAGCGTATTGTCCATGCATACTTGGTACGTATCAGACAAGAAAGTTGTATTGTGGGACCTCATAGGACACCAGGAAACTAGCGCATTGCTTCATATATATGAAGTCTAGTATTGAGATTTGTATTAATTTTAAGGAAATTTTCCAATTTCATTTATTTGTACAAATATTTACAAACTAGGAGGGACCTCCAACAAAACAAACAAATTTTCTTTTGCATTTCATTATTTTTGTCACTCACGCTATCTCACTCACACTCTCTCTCACACTATCTCTTAATGTCTCCCTACCTTCTACCTTCCATACCCCTGTTTCCCTTCCCGCAGCTCTGCTTGTTCTTTTGGTCTGCTTCTCCCTGCTATCTGCTTCCTTAACATGGCCTCCCGGAGCACTTGTGCAAAAGGGCGGACCCCCCGTGCACACCCTCTCCCCCTATTGGAGGAATGAAAGGGGGCACCGTGGTTCCGCCCTTTGGCAGGAGTACTCCTAGAGAAAAGAATAATACAGACAGATCTGTGGAGAAAGAGAAGCATCTATTTTGGCCTCTCGTACTTCTGCAAAAGGGCAGAGCCGCTACACACACCATGGGGAGAGATTCTCCCCAATCCTCCAATCGTGGGAGGCGGTGTGTTTTACTGAACCGATCCAGGAGGCCAAGTTAATGGAGCAGATAGCGGGGAGAAGCAGACCAAAAAAGAATACAGAATACAGAAGAAGCAAAGGACAATAAGAGGCAGGACAAGAAGCGGAGCTGAGGAAAATGAGACGGGGACACAGAAGAGATTAGCGGAGAGGGTATGGAGACATTGAGGAAGAGCGTGTGAGAGAGTGTGAGAGAGGCACGACTGTACATCAGTTAACTATGCTAGTCATTAATGACTGGTGAAAGTAGTATCGTATTAGTTGATCTTGTTATAGTGAACTGGTGAGAAAATGACCAACAGGGTAAATAGTGTATAAATTAGTCCTCGCGTACAAGGCTTTTTTTTGGATTGAATATTTCAAATCATATACTCTTACAAAAAATATCATGTTTTAACTTACATGGCATCTTGTAGAAAAGTCTTTCTCCGGCCCCATCATTGGTTTGAAGATATTTACTATCCACGGACCAGTCAAGGTGAGTTATAAAACTGGAAGACTTGTTACACTCCCCAATTTTTTTATACCGCTGTGCAACCGAGTAAATGTCCACCATACCATCATTAGAACCCACAGCAAGGTAGGAGCCATCGGGGGAAAACTTCATTTCGTGGATCACTTCTTTCCTGTCTTTGATGTGAACCACTTCTGTCATATCTCTGAAAGAAAACACGTAGTAAAACTTCACATATCTTTAACTCCAAATGTTAGCTACTTTTTATGTAAAATGTATGATCTTCTTCTTACCTGACCCTGAGTACAGTGAAGGAACCATCCTTCATTCCGAGCCCTAGCTGGGATCCATCCGAACTGAAAGCCACACTACGCACGGCCTCCTCCATATTACAACGGGCAATCAGCGCATGATCTGCAAGACTCCATAACCTATACCAAGAAAAAACATTCAGCAAGACTAAGCCTTCTGTACATCATGACATCATCGACAAACAAGTCACCATATTGAAAGAAATATTACATTATGTATCCTGTGCAAGATTTCAGCCTGAAAATCTCTACATCCACAGTAAGTATCCATATTTCTCAAAAACCTTCTCCTGTGTTCCTCAGCCAATTTCCTTGGAAATCCAAAATGTGGCTCCTCCATTGCGTTTGAACCCGTACTGATGGCCCCAACCTTCAGATTGTGTTTTACCCCATATTTGGATCATCCTTTATCACTATCTAGGATACTGGTCCTTGGGTTAGTGGCATAATATTGTACGGTTGTGCGCTTCTCCTAAATCCAGACTCCAGTCCCACCAGGTAAAACTCAGAGCATGTAATCTGATCTTGTATGGAGGCTTTCGTTTTACTCCCCCATTCCAATTATACTTCAGCCATGTTGTGTATGACATACAGTATATTATGAATTTCTATCACAGATATTCTTCCTACACAAACACAAGCTTGTACTTGTACATGGTAATGAACTGCCTCCATAATGTTCTAACTTTAGCACATATTCCATTTCAATAACACACCAAACTATTGTTTTGTGATTAAAGTAAAGTTATAAAAAACACCTGTTTCATAGAAACATAGTTAAACATTTCTAAAACTTCGATGAAAGCCAGGCTTTAGCTGGTGAAATAGCTCAGTTGGTAAATACCCTGCCTACAGTGCATATTCAAACCTTCAGGCAGACTCACACCCCAGCAGGAGGAACTCATATCGCTGGGTAATAACACATATTATTCAGCCAACGATTCGGTTAGTTCCTAGAGTGTGCGCTGAGAAGTGATTTGAGTCCCCACTGGGAGAAAGGTGCTATATAATACCAGGCATTATGTTTTACACTTTTCTATAGAAAAACAAGCTGAATGTGTCATTTTTGTGACTATTAACGCCTATTTACCCCTTTCATATTCAATCTCAGTTTCAGGACACAAGTCTGAAAGCTAAAGCCTGTGGGGTGTTGGATGCCGCCTCTCATCGTTACTTCATTTCATAAACTAGGTGTTATCTTTCATAAACTAGGTGTTATAAATATATGTATATATATATGTATAAAGTTATCTTCCATACCTGATGCCTTATGGGAAGTGATATTAATAAGAGAGATATTTAATGAACACAGCGTCATACGTAAGTTTACCTCACAGAGCGATCGTCACTGGCAGTAACGGCTAAAGGTTTTTTGGGGTGCACGGCAAGCGCCCACAGTTCTCCTTCACAGTGACCCTGCATTATTAGCATTGGCTTATCTCTTTCTCTAACCATCACTTCAAATATTTCACTATCCTGCGTTCCGGCTAATATTCGGTCCGCTTTCCAGCAGACACTCCTGATAGACAGACCTGCAAACAGAAAGAACAGAGATCACGCTTTCGTTATACTCATTAATGCATTTCCTTGGATGTTTATTAATACACTTTATGGAGTAAGGTCTATTCAATGGGAGGGAGTTTGATATTACTAGCTCCTAAAACGAAAATACATTTTTAAGGGGAAACCCCAGAAAACCTCAAAAAGGGCAGCGTTGGTCCTGCATAATGAATAGTTAATTTTGGGAGATTTCAAATCTCCTCAGCTATTTAGCTATGCAATATGCAGGGCTCCCTGTAGGAGAAGATAACTGGGTTTTGGCTTTCATAGTGCATGGTTCTATCAGGGAGTTAAATTATTTAATTACATTTGTGAATTGTACTGCAAACCCAGCAATAATGATCGCACCCCTATGATATTCAGTCCTCTTATAATCATGGTAGTATAAACCACATATTTACAAGAAATAATGTTTCTTTAATGACCAAGATCATGTTTATATGTTGAATTCTAGCAAAATATATCTCGCATTTCCTTCACAAATACTTGCTGACCTTTATAACCCTGATCACTTTCTCGAAGATCAATTTTGGTGATTGGTTTGAAGTCGTTGTCCCACAGACGGACGCAGCCGTCTCTTCCCCCTGTCGAGAAACCTTCTTCACAGGCGTACATGCTAAAGATCCCAGCCTGCATGATAAGGAAGCGAACATTGAAATCCATTACAATCCTGCGCACGGCAACGGATTACAACCGCGATTCTCGCTCTTTATTATTTCATACAACAACTAGACCTCACACTCTCACATTGAACATTCTAGACATGGAATAAAGCGGTCGCTACAATAAAACTCAAATCAAAAGCCAGCATTAGAGCCGACTACCGGTAAGAAAGCCACATGTCTGGAGATGTGTCATATGGTGCATATGGGGGGGATTTTCAGCTGTTATATACATTAAAGTACATATGATGTCTGGGATGCCCCTTTAAGGCCAGTTTCCATTAATAATAAATATGCCGATTACAGAGTTGAACACGTAACTAACTTCTTGGCAGAAGACTCTTAATGGTTCATGTGATGTTACCTTGAATTCAGGTCTAGTGGCCCTGAGCGGACTCCTGTCACAGCTGGACACAAGTATGTATATGAATGCACTCTACCAGATTAACACAGCATATGGATTGGTAGATCAATTTTGGAAAATTTTAATAGCCAATTTACCCTTTTACTGTTTAAAATAAAACTGATCCACATGCAAGTTGACCACGTTGGCCATTTTGGACCAAGACATTTCACACGCTGCGGACAGGCACATGTATAGCACATACAGTATGTAGTATATATAACTAGGTTACCGATTACCTTGTGGTCATCCTACATGCAAAATGAGTATTGTATTTTTAAGAGCAGTTGTCTCTGCTGTTTAGAGCACAGGGTGTCAGAACGCTCAGTAGCTATAATATCATAGGCATCCCCCAATGAATACTACCACTTTAAATTAAAGGTAAGAATTTTTTTTTACCGCAGTACACTTTAATGCTTTAACACATGCAAATGCCCATGAATCACATAGAAAACCGAGACAAAATAATTACAGTTGTGGGATAACGCATTCATTCTTCCGTTAATAAATCACACTAGAATGGGGAATGCCAAAGAATGCCAAAACTCTAAAAACAGTTAAATAAATAACTTAACACTATAAAAAGGCAGATGATTCTTCACATTTTGGCTCCAAATCTGGTAATTAATGAGTAACCGCTCCTAGGTCCATTACTTAGATCAGAAACAATAGTACTGCATATGACAATAACGGTACGGTGAAGACAGATACACCAAAACAATTTATTTCCTTATATCGTATACTTACACTGTGAGCTCCTTGGATGGTACGTATCAAATTCAGTCCTTCCCACACATAGATGTCGCCATTTAAAGCACCTGAGTATGTGACGTCCTCTCTCGCACATGCCAAGCACAGAATGGTTTGCAAGTCACCAGTTTTCCCAAATATTCCTCTTTTTGCCGTCAGTGCATTTCCACAAAGGGTCCAAAACTGCAATAAACATTTAGAGAGGTTCTAAACACATATGCTGCGTAAACTGTTGGCGCTATATAAATAATAGATAATAATAATAATAATAATATGTGCTAAACAGAGTGAAAATAATGGCACATTGTGCCATATAAAACCAAAAGGCATTACCACAGAGAGCACTGCTCTTAATTCACTGTCCTCAGATTTCATATTCAACACGCGGACCCTAATGAAGGTCTTACACGTGTTCTCACATACGCATGCCACGTTTTCCCACCAAAACAATAAAGCAGCACTTTCCCAGTATTCTCTGTCTGAGGATGCTTCACATGCTGGACATAGAGACACGTCTACTATTTTAAGCTTAAAACATGGTTCAATGTTTTATATAAAAAATAATGATTTAATCGTGGTATATCAGAGCTGGAAAGTTGCAGAGATATGAAGAGATTGAGTGCTGCTGCCAGCATGCTCCAACCTCTTTCCATACTGGGTTGGAAAGCAGTGGGACGGATCATGCTCCTTGTTCTTTGTGCTTAGTTCTACTGACTAAGTGGCCGAAGGTGTAGGAATACAATGACATATTCCAGCACACTCTTCTTGGTGGAATCAGCGAGGAAAAAAGAGGAGAGAGAGACCCCTGGCATCTCATGTATCCAAATGCTAGGCCACCAAAGGTGTGAGGACCCACTTGGAGGCCCAACGAAAATGGCAGCTTCAACGTTTCCTGGATTTCTGTCACGAATCAGCCAAGGACTCACCTTTATATGTTTGACTCCGCAGCTGACCAATCTGTTTGGCTGATATGGATCCCAGGAAATATCGAATATCTGACACGAAATGAAATTAAACTATAGATTAGAAAGGCAGTATATACCTCAATTATATTTAACGCACAGAATAAACCCACTACATACAGAGGCCTAATAATATCCATTAAAATATAAATGCAAAGACCCCCATCCTTCAGGCATCATTCTTACATGGTAATGGTCCTTTATATGCATGTAATCGCAATGTAAAAAAAAAACAAGAATGGCACCATGAAGTGGTATCTGTGAGAAACGGGTACTGTGTTTTACCCTGTCTGAATGACCCGTGGCTGTTGCAAGAACTTTGCCTTTCTGCCAATCCCAAATGCAAACGGTGTTTTTGGCATCCAATCCCACTGAAGCCAGGCGCTATAAAACAATGGAGAAAAGGCAGTAATTGGAAACAGTATTTAAATATATATGTACAGAGCAACAAAAAACACTAAAACTATTTAATATGTATGAAATGCGTCGGTTACCAGCACACACCATACAGCGGGACTACAAACCTGTCCTTCTGAATCGAACGCCAGGCCAGCGACTCCATGAGTGTGGACATCCTTCAGAATGGAAACGGTCTGCATTGTGTATGAATCCCATATGCAGATGTAAGGATCTTTCCCCACCTGCCCGGTGGCCACCAGGAGTCTATCCGGATGTAACGCGAGGCTGAAACGAGAAGGTGAATATCATATCAGCCCGGCTGAAGACTTTCACGGCTGTTACTCAGCATACATCCTACAAATATCCCGATTCTCAGCCCTTTAAAGTCTCCAGGTGATCAACAGGTTGACGATGTACGATTCACAGTTTAAAAGCTGTGGCAGAAATAATTTGCTGGTTTGGCTACCATAAAATATTGCTTCATAACACCGGGAGGTGTATAATGTTAAGGTTAATGTTAAGGGTTTTAGACCCTTCGTTTGGGGAAAGATCTTCATGCTTTTCAGATTTTCTTTGCTTTTTCTGAGCAAACTGTAGGATCCTCTCGTGAATTTTTGCATTCATCCCAATGCATATCTCCCAAATTCTATCACACATTATAAGATTGCTCAATTTGCCTTCAATTTACAATAGCAACTCCCTGCCTTCAACCAAGTCCCTCACTTCTTTTCTGGTCTCCTTTGATGTATGAGCGAAGGAAGAGACATTAGCGAGCGCCAATCATACATTTTGCTTGAAAAGATCATAGAAAGTAGTAAGAACTCTGATCTGTTTGTTTTTTTCGTACTGGAGAGGCAAGAAACACATCAATGTATTTGTCTGCTTTACAATGCAGACGGTTTGGAGACTCGAATCAGTCTGTGGTCGCTTTGATGCTTTTCTTGCTCTCATCATACTTAATACTCATCCCGGTTCTGCGTTCTATGCCTAACAGTCTTTCCTTTACGGCATCTATTGCTGCGTCTGGTTGATATTGGGCTCGTTATGATGAACATATTCAGGATATTGGCAGTGCAGGCAGTCTACAGACTAGAACAAAAGAAGATAATTATTCATTGATAAGAGCTGCACTGATTAGCACGGGGGATTCTCACGCCGACGGAGGACACGCGGGATCTGTGATTTCTGTCACCTGGTGGGATGTGTCAACCACAAGATGTGAAACAAACACCAAAAGATCTTTCGCTTCCCAAATAATAAATTTCTTTCTGCTTCCCTGCAAAAGTATTAGGTTATGAAAAGCTTTATCATATACTAATTATATATATATATATATATTTATAATGTACTGTATGTAATGCAAGAATGAACAATTCATATAATATACACCAATCACAACAGGAGATGCCAAGCGCATAGGGTCCTTTCAAATGGCCACAGGGGCATTTTTGTTTTAGATGTTAGAAGTGTGAATAGGGGTAGTTTTACCAAGGATATTTATTAGCGTCAGTGATGTAATGATAACTCCAAATAAAGATTTAAATAACTTGCTATTGAAATTCATTAGAAAAGAAAAAAAGTGAATGATGAAGACCCAATTTTTGAAAGTGTAGGTCTGTCTGTAATGTTGTATGATGTAACAAACAGATGCTTATCGAGATGTAGAGCGCTTTGATTTGTTCTTTATTTTGTAATGTTTATGGGAGGCTTTATACCTGCACCCCACAGCACCTCGCCATCAAACCAATTCCTTTTACTGCCACGGATCATCATGCTTTTGAGTTTTATTAGGTGTGTCCTCCTAAACAGGGACACTGGGGGGGGGGTGCACTTGTCGGTGAAGTTTGCCCTGTCTTTATAATAATCACATAAATATTACTTATTTAATTTATATACATATATGTATATAGCCATGTAATAGCTTTCTAAGCCGTGACTCTATAGGCGAGACGTCCTCTAGACAAACATGGAATTATTTTTATCGGCTCGTTGCCCGTGGCATCATTTGCCAATGAAGCAGAAATGAATTTGCTTGGATTACTTTCAGTGGGTAGCCAAAGTGCTTTCAGAGTTTCCTTTAGCTAAACCAGTAAATCACTGCTTAGGAAATCCCCCGACCTGTTATTACTCCTAACATAATTAAAATCTCAGTGAAGGAAGAGAAATGTATGGCTCTCTAATTAATTTGAGATATCATAAGTCTAACGCTTAATTTAGGATGTCATTGTCATACTTGCTTCAAAGATGAGGAATCTGGGACATTTCTGCTGTATACTGAAAATGTTAACTGTGTGAAGCTTGATGGCAAGGATGAATTATGTATTTAGAAGACAATAACGCTACTCTATAAGCATCTTCAATCAAAAGTACCGTTGCATTAGTGCTTTCAATAATTCCAGACTCATCAGAACGCCTTTTTAGAATTTTGATAATTGTATTTGTATATATGTTACACTGGCTATATTTCCTATGGTAAAGGTGCTGTTCCATCTACTCTGCACTTTTACAACAATATCCAGCATTATAACCTAGTTACTGATATGTAATCATTTATAATTTGTCTCCTATCGTACTGATAGATTGTTGCCATAGAAACTGAAAACTTTCTTTAAAGTTTCTGGTTTTTTTTTATTATTAAACATTTTAAAAAAGCAGCACAATACTTTTGAAGACATATTTTTTAATATTATATTTGCGATAAAAAATGGTGTGAATTTCCGTTTATGTCCCAACAAGTATGGGCTTACAGAAGGTTCCATGTTCATTTTTTGTTATATTATTTAATTATTTGTGTTCATTTATTCATAATCCCATGTGCTAATAAGTTCATTGACAGTTTGATAATAGCAGAAGTTCCCCCGGGAGAATTATGTATTCAGATGAATTACTTTGTCCATCTGTCCATTAGCGGATTCCCTTCATGGGCTGGCAGACATTATATTTTGTGGGCGCACAGGGTGAGGAAACCAGTCATTAAATATAAGAAAACACCTGCATGAATGTGGAGGGCCGTAAATAAGGCTCTTGAGGTATGTGGCAGGGTTGGAGGTCCCATCTAACGACGACACCACATCTGCTTCTCAAAATGGAAAAAACAGAAGGGAGCGCAATAGTATTACAGGCCGGCCAGCGTGCCCTTTACCCTGTGGCACCTGCGGCAGCTGCACCTCTTGCCCCATGCAAGTTAAATCCCTAACACTATTTGCTGAAGTAGGAGTTTACAGGAGAACTAAACGTTTCACCCCACGAGCTCTACCATGCATTGTGGAGCCCAAGTCTGGTAGAAGAGGTTCTGCACCGGACCAATACATACATAAACTGTGCATCATGAATGCCAACTCTGCCCATTTTGCAGGGGAAGCTCACTGGAAGGGTACCTCACAGGCAAACAATTCTTAAAGAAGAACACTACAAAATATCGTCCAAGGATTCATTAATTCTGGTCTCCTTTTTGTGATGATTTCCCTACATGAGACCTGAAAGACTTCCTGCAAATCCAGCTCTGGACAGTAAGCAATTGTTATCCAGACGACCAGACAAAGTCAAGTAAAGGCAAGGTGGGCTGAGAACAAACCAAAAGCTAAACCACAAACCTCAGGAGAGAACCGCAAAACAATCTGCAATTTGGCAGAGACTGAGGTAGGTGTACATAGGCCAGAGAGGTTCTGACAGTCATTTAACTCCATAGCTGATGGTAAGAGGGAACACATTAGGCTGAGTATTGCCACACTGCCGTTGTAGCATCTCAGCTGAAAGCCTCCTATTGCCAGTCTGATACGGTGCAATGTGACAGCAGTATTGGCCATTGGACTGGGGGGACCTAAAACAAAATGAGATTGCCAGTGACAGAGTAAGCTGTAGGTGCTGTCACCAAAACGGGGATATGACTGCATTGGTAGCGCCAATAAATGGGCTTTAACTCATTCTACAGCACTGCGGAATATGATGGCGCTGTATAAAACAATAAGTAATAATAATAACTGCTTTGTCGACCACCTCAACGTGGCACTGCTGGTCACAGAACAAAAATCCTCTGAGAATGACTGGTCTAGACGCCTGTTCGAATCCTATACATTACCGTTAATGAACAGGTACGACACTTTTTACACCCAAACCCACCATGTTCTATTTGGTACCTTAATGATTAACGGGTAATATTATCTTCCATACATTTCCCAATGTCTACCCTCTCATTACCTTCACTCCCTGTTAAACTAAATTTAAAAACCATTTCTTTTTTGCCTGCTGTCTCAACGACAGCATAAATTTCCTTTTGAATTGACGGTCGCGATTGATTTAAGTAATGGGCGCCCATGAATTCAGCTGCTGAAGAATTAACAAAATTGGTTGCCGAATTCCAAACTCCATTACATTATTAGCTGTCAAATCAAGGTACTTTAACAAATGAAACTTGAAAATTGGTTTCTATTCTGCCATTCTTTCCTAAAAAAATACAAACAGCAAAAAAAAAAAATAACTATAAAGCGGGGAGTAATAAAAAGTATTGTTGCCACTGAAAACACGAGGAAGTGAATATATATTTTAGGGTTAGTATTTAACACAAAACAGCGAAGGCAAATTTAACCTGACACACAAAGTCCATCTGCCCCGATCAATTTAGGGCCTTATTCTGGATTATTGGGAGCCTTCATACTGTCTACCGGTTCTAAATATATGAACACTGTTCAATTAAATCACTGGCGCTGCCTCTATTTCCAGAAACATGTTGCATCCCGGCATTTTCCCTGCCGCTCTCAAAAACAATATATTGCCTCTCCTTCTGAATTATTCATCTTCACCATGAGTCTTTCCACTGGAAAATGTCACAAATCAAATAATCAACATCTGTGGTAATTAGTTTCCATTATCTGCCTCACTAACAGACGAGGCGCGTTGCATGATATATAAAGTGCTTAGGCCTCAAGCATAAAACACACAATAATCTCGATTCCACTGACACGTGAGTCATTGCTAGGTGGGGGAGTATTGGGGTATCTTTAAAGCCAGTATTAAATGATTCTATATAAAGTATAAGTTGTTAAAGTTAATATTTTCGAGGAAGACAAGGTCTGGAATATTAGCACTGGTCAGAAGGCGTAGACGCCATACCATAGGTCTTTCTTTTTCCAGAAAGTGAAGCGGATTATACGATCAAGGAGTAAGAGTTTCACATGGCTTCTAAACACCAACAATGTCAAACAATGTGACAAGTCCTCTATCCTGACGCCATGTTGCATTTATGTACATACATGTACAATACATAATAGAAGCAACGGGGACAAAAATAGCATTGTCACAATAACATTATGAGGTCTTCCGGAAAAATCAAGATGGCCGCTCCATGCACTTAGATTGCATAAAACGTAGCTTTAGCCTAACCGTAACTTTTTGCACTGGTGAAGGAATTGTATAAAGGGGCCCTTCATCCACCATATGCACTTTCACGCCACCAGTCAGCTTCAATGTTGGCTCCGTGAACGCTCAGGGCAGCGGGCTAAAGAGAGATCAATGATTTCATTTGGAGCGCTTTCCTGCCTCCAAACAACACACAAAGTACTTGTGGCATTAGAGTTTGGCAAAGCTTTATAATAATCAGATTCTTTTGCAGGCCCCTTGGAGCCCAGCACCCCTCACAATATCAAATTATCTAATTATGCACCCAAAAACTTTTGGGGGCCCTCTTGGAGCCCAGGTTCCCTTACCAGCATAAAATTATACAATTATGCAAGGGCCCATCTTGGAGCCCAGGGCCACTTCCAGTACTTGGGATGTATGAGCCTATGTTATGCCCTTGAGACTATGCTCTCCAGAGGTTACACTATTTCAGAAATGTTCTACATTAAAACTGTACCCAAGATTAAATGATACATTGTACCCGTTATGATTCAAGGTCCTGGAAGTTCAACAAAGTAAACGACATATGTTGTTCCGCCTGTGTACCTTTGCCTTTGTACCTCTTCAACATCACAAGCATCATTCCTAGTTCCTAAATCTTTCACCAAGTACAAATTTGCCTTGTTCGTATTTATTTAGGGCAGAATTAATTACCATGTGACACAAAAAAAAACACACTGATGGGTTGTTGCCATATAAACTAAAAATGCTTCTTAAAGTGTCCATGTTGTTTTTATGTGACTAAACATTCAGAGGAATAATAAAATAATGACAGTTTATTGGTACTTGTTATTTCCCCACAAGTCTTTTATCATAAAAATAGCATGATGAGCAGGAAGATAGCGGACACACCGGTTTATTTTCTTAACATGCTGAAATGGCTCAATAAACATACTGTCCTGGTGGAACAACAACTTTAAAGGGGAAATCCCACTTGAAAAAATGATGCTGTAGGGTCATCTGTAGCTCATTGTTTTGACAGTCGTGTAATCACACGTGTTTTAATATTCAGCGGGCTCGCATACAAACGTTTCTATCTTTATTCCTGGAATTAAAAAAATACCATTCCTTTTCCTTGGCTTTAATCTCCCAAAAGAAGCTTTAAAGTAATGAAGGTCTTTGTGTAATGGACACAGCAAGGACTTCTACCATAAAGCAATCGGCACAGTTGTTGGAGACTAGGGGATAGCTCCCTAATAGCACAAGATTACTTACAACGACAAGCCTCCAGGTCAGAGCCGTAAGAAACAAAACCTGTCCTTAGTGTTCCACCAATTCAACTTATACAGACAGTACAAGGAAAAAGGGGACTTCTCGTTTAATGTACCGTTACTCCAGCTAATACTGGATTAAAATATCTCATTCCCAAACCAACCGAAATATAATCAAATCCACTGATCCATCTGTGAACCGAATAAACATTTTGAGACTAGAGTTGTGCAGGCATCGTTCTTACAGCTTCTTAATGCCTTTACAAAGGCAAGGTTTACGATCTACTATCACATACGCATTTAATACGCATTGGTTTGTCCGTCTCTCCGGCATCCATAAAATGTATAACACAACCTGGTGGATTTAAAGGTAGGTAGCATTTTAGACAAAAGTAAGCCTGAAATATCACGTAAAAAAGATCTAGAAAAATATTGTGAAAAAGGCACAACACTGAATTACTAATTTTATAAGGATTTTGGTTTTCTGCCACCAACCTCAAAACGGGAAGTATTAAAGTGAAAGGGGGTCCCAATATTTTATTCTCCATTAATGATGGTAGAAATGGGATCCTACTGGCAGTGGATGACAATGACATGCTCACCCTCTGCCAATTGGAGCCTACAGTCAATAAAAGCCTGGGGATAAAAAGAGCCCATAATAAACATCAAACCCCAAAGAGCCCACAACCAACATAAACCCACAACCAACAAACATACACATAAGCAACATAAACCCACAACCAACCAACATAAACCCACAACCAACAAACATAAACCCACAACCAACAAACATAAACCCACAACCAACATAAATCCACAACCAACAAACATAAACCCACAACCAACAAACATAAACCCACAACCAACAAACATACACACAAGCAACATAAACTCACAACCAACCAACATAAACCCACAACCAACAAACATAAACCCACAACCAACAAACATAAACCCACAACCAACAAACATAAACCCACAACCAACATAAATCCACAACCAACAAACATAAACCCACAACCAACAAACATAAACCCACAACCAACAAACATAGACCCACAACCAACAAACATAGACCCACAACCAGCATAAACCCACAACCAAAAACATAGACCCACAACCAACATAAACCCACAACCAACTAAAATAAACCCACAACCAACACAGACCCACAACCAACAAACATAAACAACCAACCAACATAAACCCACAACCAACAAACATAAACCCACAACCAACAAACATAAACCCACAACCAACAAACATACACACAAGCAACATAAACTCACAACCAACCAACATAAACCCACAACCAACAAACATAAACCCACAACCAACAAACATAGACCCACAACCAACAAACATAGACCCACAACCAACAAACCAACATAAACCCACAACCAACAAACATAAACCCACAACCAACATAAACCCACAACCAACTAAAATAAACCCACAACCAACACAGACCCACAACCAACAAACATAAACACACAACCAACATAAACCCACAGACAATAGGAGCCAGCAACCAATATAAATCTATAGCCAATAAGAGACCACAACCAATATCAGCCCTCAATCAATAGTTGGCCATAACCAACATAAACTTGCAGTCAACATAAACCCACAACCACTATAACCCCACAGCTAACAGAGCCCAGACGCACTGTATCGCTGCCACGGTTAGGAGACCCCTGTTCTAGAGGGACACACAAATAGAAAGTGTTTTGTATGTTTCCAATTATTGATGAGAAGTGATAAACACGAGTTAAGTTAATCGTTTCAATCCATAAATCACATTGTTGGTTAACAAAAAGCCTTCCAAGATTTATACATAATTCAGTAGCTGCCTTGTGTGTTATGTGTTTTCACTAGCCATGTGCGAAACCGTGCCACGGGAAACAAACAGGTAATCTCAGACTAAAGGTCAGTCGTCACGGCTGGAGTGTTCCCAGTGGGTCCCGCGTGAATTGCCAGTTTTGGCCCATGCTGGGTCTCTAGACCACACAGCGCTGAGCTGCCACCATGAAGCTTCATTATCACACCAATTACCTACAAATCCCTGATGGGTTCTAATAAATACTTAAAGGGCATGCCGTCTATTTAATAGAAGAGAACCTGGACTCTTCCGGCACCGTCACGGGGGGAAAAGTACATATCTAGTTTATTTTCAACAAGATATTTTAAAATATATATAGTTCATTATAAATGTAGATTATATCATATATATATATATATATATATATATATTTTTTTTTTTTTTTTTCTTTTCTGTGGGTTTTCCTTTACATAGAAGTCAATGAGAAAATGAAAGATTTGCAATGCATCTATCTATCTATCTATCTATCTATCTATCTATATATACACATATAGGCTGAGCTCCATTAATTTATTAATTACTCATTCTTAATGTCTTTTATTGCCTGATATCCTGTAGGTAGCCAGAATCCTTTCTGTGCTCCATCTATGCAGTAATGCTAGTGAATTCAAGATAAATGTTTTTTTGTGAGTCATTGTGTCACCGGCCCACTCAGATGTGTTTGTGGTCATAGTTTGATTTGGCCATCCTTTTGATATTTTTTCTTGATTTTCTACAAATAGTTTGCCCGGCAGGTTCACGGTGCAAATTACTGCCATTAACGGTGAATTCATAGACTGGTGACAAACAGAGATTACTATTATTTGGCAAAGAACGTTAAGGAAACACCTGCCTCAGCATTTAATTGATCATGTTTGTTCACTATAAATAGATGTTATCGACAAGAAAAAGCCTGTATCATGCTGCGAATGACATCAAAGCAGGAACCTGCAAGCTTTAACATATATATATATATATATATATATATACATGCATACACTCACTGGCCACATTATCAGCTATACCTATACTAAGGGGCTCAAAGTGTGCCAAGAAAATGTCCCCCACACCATTACACCTCCACCAGCCTAAACCGTTGATATAAGTCAAGATGGATCCATGCTTTCATGTTGTTAACGCTAAATTCTGACCCTGCCATCTGAATGTCGCAGCTGGAATCGAGACTCATCAGACCAGGCAATGTTCTTCCAGTCTTATTTTCTTCCATTGTCCAATTTTGTTTCCTGTTCTCAGCTGACAGGAGTGGCGCCCGGAGGGGTCTTCTGCTGCTGTTTCAAGGTTTGGTGTGTTGTGTGTTCAGAGATGGTATTCTGCATACCTTGGTTGTAACGAGTGGTTGTTTGAGTTACTGTTGCCCTTCTGTCATCTCGAATCAGTCTGCTCATTCTCCTCTGACCTCTCACATCAACAAGGTATTTTCATCCACACAGCCGCCGCTCACTGGATATTTTCTCTTTTTCAGACCATTCTCTGTAAACCCTAGAGATGGTTGTGCGTAAAAATCCCAGTAGATCAGCAGTTTCTGAAATACTCAGACCAGTCCGTCTGGCACCAACATCCATGCCACGTTCAAAGTCACTTAAATCCCCTTTTTTCCCCATTCTGATGCTCGGTTTTAAGTTCAGCAAGTTGTCTTGACCACGCCTTTGTTTCCCACCCACTATTCTGTTACAGGCTTCGGAGTACACTGTTGTATCCACTGTGGAATTACAATTAATATTACCCATGCCAGTCTTGTTCTTTTTGGATAAATAAAAAGGGTTTTTCTCAGAGCGCCTGGGATGGAGCGGTATCAGCTTTTTAGCAGGGTGACCCTGAACTAATTTACCATCTTAGTATTATCTTCCCACCGGTAGTGGTAGCCGTACCTGGGAGCCCCCTTGCAGGATGCAGGTAGGAGGTCCCATTAACGTCGGTGGAGGTCCACGCTGAAGTCAGTTAGAGGTTCTGCCGACATCAGGGGACACGTGCCGTTTTTAATGTGGAAGTGGGCGGGGCTTGGGGCGTGCCGCATCCCGGAGCTTCTCCTTAGTGGCCCAGAGACCCAGAGAAGCAGCCCTTCCCCGGAGTCTCCAGACGGGAGCCCAGTGTATTCTGCATTGTAATGTGAAGCATAGCAGCGATCACAAAGGCTTGGAGACTATCACAGCCGCTCTTATGTGAAACAAATGAGAAGGTCGGGTTATCTTAACAGCAGCTAATAAACTGAGAACCACGTTCAGTCATCACTATACTGGGGTGTGGACTGCAACATCACAAAACCTGGTGTCAACTCTATATTTCCAGCTACCGCTTGATTTTAAAATCAATCCATAGTAATTGTGTCTTTGTGCAGTTAATTAAACCAATAATTTATGAATTAGAATTCGAGTGGACGAAGCACGCATGTGGCTCATGAATGAAACACTCTTTGGATATCTGAAAATGATTTGAACTCAGACACCAAAACATTGAGGACTAACACGATATATACATATATATATAATATATGCTTAATATCTAGTCATACCTACTGAATATATCCACTCTGTATCCATTCATACCTACTAAATATATCCACTCAGTATTCACCTATACCCACAGAAGACATCTTCTCAGTATCCACTCCAGAACATAACCCTCAGTGTCCACTCATATCTGTGAATTATATGCAATCAGTATCTACTCATACCCACTGAATACATCCACTAAAAAAATCCACTTAAACCCATTGAATATGTCCAGCGAGTCTGCGCTCATACCTGTCCACTCATACTTACTGAATATATCCACTCAGTCTCCAGGCGTATCTACTGAACACCCATACATACTAAATCCCCGTGTACCAAGCCAACAAAACACAAAAGGCAAAGTTACTCAACAGTTTTCACCAAACCACTCATATTCTGTTATGGAGATTATCAGCAGGAACGTGGAGCGCTGCAGAGTGACGGGAAACCCAAACGCAACACCTTTTCCCCCATTATTAACCAGCATTTCTGCACGAAACCCAAGTGGGCAGCAGTGCGCACCATCAGGTAGCCTACATGGCTAGTAAGGGAAATCCCAATAAACGAAGGTTACCCTCAAAAAGTGGCATTGAGTGGCATTTATCCTGTAGCCACAGTCACTTCATTTACTGCAGGCTGGCTGTGACTTCCAGATTTCCCTCTGGAGCCAACAAGTATACAATATATACAGTATATATATAAATATATATATATAGTAATACACATTTCCCTATACAACATATACAGTAAATATATTAATACAGATTTCCCTATACAATATATACATATATATATATATCCTCAAGATTGTAAGCTTGCGAGCCGGGCTCTCTCCACCTAATGTATCGGTTTGTTTTAGCCTGTCAATTCTCGTCTTGTCATACCCCATCAATACCCTATATATAATATTTGTATTGTATAAAGCGCTGCGTAAATTGTTGGCGCTATATAAATAAAAGATAATAATAATAATGCACATATGTTTACACTTTACATGTTACCACTGCAAAGCTCTTTATTATTGCAAATAATATAATATATACACTGACATAACTGTACTTCACTATAATAGATACACACCAGTGTACGTATGTGTGTGTGTGTGTGTATATATATATATATATATATACACACACACACACACAGAGATACTCATATCGTTGTCTATCCCCATACTATATATATGTGTTATACTGTGTATATATATATATATATATATACTGTATATATGGGTGTGTGTGTAAAATCAGTGCCTATTGCTTTTAGAAGTGTTCTATATGATGTTTACAAGTTCCATGTTGGTTTCCAAAAGACATATTATTATTTATTGCTGTCTATAGCGCCATCATACTCCGTGGCGCTGGCTGGTGTAGAGTGTTTGCGGAAGGTTCTGATTCCGGTCCCCGGTCACTCCGGCAGGTGCTCCTTACCTGATGATATCATCGCTGTGGCCTAGGAAGAATTTCTGGCTGTGCTCCCGGGTGTTGTAGACCACTCCGACCCCGGCCACGAAGTACACCACCTCCTTGCCGGCTGTGTAGTACAGGTTGTTGCGGCACTGGTGGCCCCGGTACCCGTACACCCACTCCAAGCGGAGCTGGCACCCAGGAGCTGTCCTGTCCGCCATCATTACAAGGACACTATGGGCAAAAATACGAAGGGAGTAAGGAGGATGCGGCAGGGAGGGTGGCACAAGGTCTTCTCCTGGCAGGGCGTCCTCCCCCGGGCGCCGCTGGCAGCTCCTCCTCCACAAGGGAAAGCCTGTCAGGACTTGATTTGCTTATTTAACGGACAAGTGATGAGAGCCCCCGCAGAGCTGCTGTCTACTGCCACCATAATCCCCTGTCCGGGCGGCCGGCACACATCCCCGGCAGGCACGGAGATGATGGGGACGCGTCCATGAATCTCTCCTCTCCCGATGGAAGCGGGGCGGGGGCGCTGCTGGGGACGGAGGGCTCTTTGCGGCGCTGCATGCAGGTGATCGCGGGGATCTCTTTGGATTACAGGCTGCGCGCAGTCACTTTCCGCTCCCCCTCTCCAACACCCGGCGATCAGCCTCGGAATGCGGGGAGCGAGCTTTATACGTGCGGCCCGCAGCGCAGAATGCGCGGAGCCAGATGTCCTCGCAATGATGTAAGGTCCGCACCGGCTCCGTGATCATTAAAGGGAGACGCAGAGTGACAACCCCCACACACACTCCGAGGGCTAGCAGATGAAAATGGCTATGGATCACGTGTATTTACATAGATTTCAGCTAAATTGCTAAATGGCCACCGTGGGCAAACGGAGGGTAAAGTAACGAGTCCGATCTCAGACAACACCAATACTAATCACTGGCGGAGGAGGCTGCGGCTCTGTCAGGCACAGCGCGGCCAATAATCCCCGTACGAGCCACTGGAGGTGAAATAATACGCTACATGCAATCACTTCCAGCAAGCATAGCATAACGGCGCCTTACGCGCATTAGGCAAACACAGAGCGGTTGCGTAACTAAGCTTGAAGAATAAGGGCGTGCGTAGTTGCTAGGGGAGAAGAGAGTATTGCATAGAAACGGCGACGCCAAGCGGGCGGTCACCAGCTGCTCCTACACAGCTCTGACTGTCTGCGAGTAGCGGATCCTTCGCAAAGGCTCCTGGGAAGTACAGTCCCAACAGGGGGGATTCTGCACTAAGCTGGGTGCGGCGAAGCGCGAAAGGACTACAAATCCCGTAACGCCCCGCGTGCGCTGTGCTCTTCGGCGTTTGTTTGTTCTGTTTCTGAAGGAGCTGGGCAAACAAATCAGAGTTCGCTCTGTTGTTCGTTGTTGGGCAACGAGAGATAATAGAAGTTTGTCTGGGGCTTTTGTTGCAGGGATCAGCCCCAACTGCCTGAATTGTGTTTGTGGAAACCAACAAATAACGTCTGCAAATAAAGCAAATTTATTAGCCTGACTCTGCTAATGAAATTACACTTCTGTCTTTCTCTGAGTTCCAGAGATAGCAAGTGAGGCAAAATTGGAACATAACGGACTCTCCAACTGGGTTCTTATGGCTAGTGATAGCCCAATGGAAGCAACTATTAAGCTTAACTATTTTTACCACAACAGGTTGCATGGCCTAATACCTCCTAAGCGGGAAGTATAAGAGACAGGCCCCAGAACCTTCTAAATGAGCTGACCCTGAGACTCTTGAAATATTAAGAGCCCAATTTGAAAATTCTATGTAATGACTTGCCGAATGTTTTACCTGAATGACTGCCACCCCATTTTAGGGGCAGAAATGGGACAGGCAGGCTGTTAAGTGGCAGAGGTGGCACAGGCAGGCTATTTAAGAGGCGGTGGTGGCACATACAGGATGGTTAGGGGGTAGAAGTAGCACAGACATGCTGTTTGGGAATAAAGATGGCACAGACAAGCTGGGGGCACTGGTAACTTGCTTGGGGGCAAAGGTGGCACAGACAAGCTCTTTGATTGCAAAGATGGCACAGACAAGCTGTTTGGGTGAAAAGGTAGCACTGTGAACATGTTGCTTGTGAGGGCAATTTTCGCACACCAGGGCCCTGTGGTTACTAATTACTGGTGTGGCGTCTGGGCACATGAGTTCACCTGCGCAATAATACAAATGGGATTTTTTTATCAATTCCAATCTGGAGTGGCAGATCAGGTAAGTGGTGCAGTCCAGCCCTGGCCCTGTTTGTCAATTGAAACCAAAGGCAAAGGCTATTTTTATTCCCACTACATAAATCTGTGCAGGACTCAGGAACAAGGCAACACGGAGTAACGCCCAGAGACTTGCATGGGCAAGGGCTACGAGATAACTGAGGGTATAGACATATATATAAGGAGAAGGAAGGAATGAAAGCTTGCCGTGTGTCCCCTTTAACAATATCACACAATATCATAAATAATAGACAGCATTAGAACAGCCTTTTTCTTGCAAAGTCTGAAACACACTTTAGTGTAACTTTTATTTATATTTTAATAAATATTAATATAAGAACATTTTTGTATATTTTTCTTTGCTGTGTGCCCATGATTAAAATTTCTCCTGCGTAATTTTCTATGCTTTTTTGGTTAGAGCTGCATAAATATTTATTCTAAAGCAGGAAAATTCCACTCTAGTTCTGAAGCGCATCTATCTTAGTAGAATTTAAAGAAAATCTCTTGATTAAAGTCGGTCGTATCCAGGCCACCTGGCGCAAAGGGGCAAATGCCTGCTGGACTGCTGGCTGACATCACTGCATACTTACTATATATGCCACTTCATTGCCCGCCGGCCCTGGTTGTAACACAATATTATGAAAAATGTGGGTCATTAGCATTGGAAAACATTCAGTGACCTTGAAGGCATTGTCTTCTAAAAAAAAGCAAAAATATCCAATATTATGAAAAGATCACCCAAGACTGTCACATCTCATTTACATATGTATTATATGGTGCCAAACCCTCTGCTGCATAACCAGGGCCCTTTTAGGCCACCAGGCTCCCCGGTGCTCCATGGGCAGGTGGGGAGATCAGAGATCTTCCTTGTAACCAGCCCATAGAAACTATTGAGGACATTGTCTAGCCTGCACAAACTAATGGCAAGCTTACTTGGCGATGTGTGTCCTTAAAATGCAATGTGCCAGGTATGACATCATATCCCAGCGCTCCACACAGAGCATGGAGGTCACAGAGCTAGGTGGCTGAGGGACTGGCGTGGGTCAGGCCTAGCACAGCTCTTGGCCAAAATACACCACTGTGTATCACCAATAGCAAAGAGGGTCTTTTAGGTGTAAATTGGATACAGACTGTATTCATTTTCTCAGTTTTGAAAGCGAAGATTTTCAAGAGGCAAGACTGGCTACTAAAATAGCATACGGTTTACTGGAGATACATTGTAACATCAAAAAAAAAAAACATGTACACTCACTGGCCACTTTATTAGGTACACCTGTTAAATTGTTTGTTAATGGACTTGTGCATTTGTCTTCAGGCGAATATGAAAATGAACACGAAGAGTGCGTTTTCGTGTTTGTTCCGAAGACATGAAGAAGAGAAGACGGGCTGGTCAGAGTATTTCAGAAACTGCTGATCTACTGGGATTTTCACGCACAGCCATCTCTACGGTTTACAGAGAATGGTCAAAAAAGAGAAAATATCCAGTGAGCGGCAGTTGTGTGAATGAAAATGCCTTGTTGGGGTCAGAGGAGAATGTGCAGACTGTTTTGAGATGACAGAAAGACAACAGTAACTCATACAACCAATCCTTACAACCAAGGTTTGCAGAATACCATCTCCCTTGAAGCAGATGGGCTACAGCAGCAGAAGACCACATCGGGTGCCACTCCTGTCAGCTAAGAACAGGAAACTGAGGTTACAATTCGCACAGGCTCACCAAAATTGGACGGTTGAAGACTAGAAGAACTTTGCCTTCTCTGGTGAGTCTCGATTCTAGCTGAGACATTCAGATGGCAGGGTCAGACTTTGGCGTAAACAACATGAAAGCATGGATCTATCCTGCCTTGTATCAACGGTGCAGGCTGCTGGTGGTGTAATGGTATGAGGGACATTTTCTTGGCACACTTTGGACCCCTTAGTACAAATTCAGCATTGTTTAATGCTGTTGTTGTTGCTGACCATGTCCATCCCTTTTATGACCACAGTGTACCCATCTTCTGATGGCTACTTCCAGCAGGATGCACCATGTCACAAAGCTCACATCATCTCAAACTGATTTTTTGAACTTGACAATGAGTTCATTCTACACCAATGGCCTCCAAAGTCGCCAGATCTCAATCCAATAGAAAGTATGCCACGAAGAATGAAGGCAAAAAGGGGGTCCAACTTGGTACTAGCAAGTGGCCAGTGAGTGTATAATATGTATGAGAAAATATATTTTAGAGGAGAATGTAAGGAGGTGATTGTGAAAAAACATTTTTTAATATATACTTCCAGCAGAAGTGGTAGAGGTTATTGTAGAGTGATAATTTAATAGTGCATGGGCTGGGCTTAGGGCTGAACATAACACAAAGGCCAAAGAGGTGTTGAGGTCCTACAAATTGAGCCGGTTGTAGCTGAATACCTTGGGAGTTGCAGTTCAGGAGCAGTTGGACAAGTACCTGTCTGATGGCCATCAGTTAGCACAAAAACCTTGTAAGAGGGTCATTATTCATACAGGAAAAGGTTCTCTTCATATTGCTTCCTTTGAAAATTTTGTAATCTATAGACTAGCACAGCAACAACCCCCAAGGCTACACCCTCATTCTGTATTAAATGAAGAGATGTTTTATGTGTAGAATTCCGCAGGGCATTGGAGCTATTTTAGTTTACAGAGGCAGGCGTCTGTCCCTCTTACTGCTGTAGAATAAAACTCTCATCATGTTCAGCCAGACATTAGGCTCCGGTATTATTTAAAGTTGTTTCACTGTCGGTCCAGCTGCTGTGGATGGAAGTTGACAGCAGATATCTCCAGTCTTTGCTTTAACGAGAGCTCGTATGAAAATAAATTGAATTTAAAAGGAATTTTAGATTAGGATTATATGTTAGGTATTGTATTCGTTTATTGTTTAGAATTTTTGCACTTTTTGATTTATATAATGACATCATTCCCTCGTGCTGTACAGCAGCTCTTTTACGCCAATGAGGTCTACAGCAGGAGGTCTGGAGGGTGCTTTACCAGACACTGATCGCCTTATTGGTATCCCTAGTATGCTACAACCGTCGACGGGCTGGTTGGGAAGATCAGATCTCCTTCGGAAAGGACTCGTTTATACGTGGAGGTCTGTGCAGACCTCAGTGGAATTTTTATGGTGCGCCCTAAGCCAGCATACTGGGGTATGATGTCATATGACAGCACTCCACATAGAAGAAGCCTATGGGTATTGTTAGTGTTTCTTGTGCAGCCTGAATTCTTGTGAATGGGCTTATTCATGTCATAAAGTGTCCTCCCTTAAAGTAGAAATTCGGTCACCAAAAGATAACTGAGAGGCCAAGTTTTTAGGTGGATTGTTTTTTATCATTGACTCAATACGTCATGCCTCCAGTGTTCAGAGCTGTGCCGCAGTATGTCTTGTATGTGATATATGTTTTCAGTCTTGGAATAAACTGAGCACTGGCTAAATTCATAATTAATTTGTGCAATTAATGAATAAAATGTGAGTATCTTATATGCACACCAGAGTATGGAGCTCTGCTGGCTGATTTCTAATCACTTAAACACAGGCTTAGATCTCTTAAATCAATATTAAAGTATTGGAGTGGTTTATGCTACACATCTGATTATCTTTATTGCTTGGCGGGAGGGGTTGAGATCGAAAAAAAATAATTAAGATAATGAAGAATGTATAAAAGGTATTGTAAAACTGACTTGTAGATACAAAACAGGGTAGACTTTTTTCTTCAGTGTATTCAGTATTTAAAGGGGAAGCCCATGGAAAAAAGAAAACATCTGCTTTAGGATAAAAGCCAGTGTTGTATTAGGTACAAAGCATGATTTTATTCATCTGCTAAAAAAATGGTTTTTTCTTTAATTTGCTTTAAAAAATCTGCAGGCCTTAAACGTGTTACAGTGAATAATTCTATACCCTTTAGACCCAAAACAGTAATTCTAATAGACAGACTGTCAAAATCCACACATATACACATACACTGCCCATACAAACTCCCGCCCTTGCAGCCAATCACTTCATTGCCCTTAGATATACTTGCCTTAAATATAAACACTTTTGAAAGACACACTCACTCTCCTGTTTCTCCCCATCACTCGCCTTTCTCATAATTTCTCCCCTTTCTCATTATCCTCCAACCTTTCTCACTCTCCTTTCTCTTTTGACCCCCCCTTTCTCTTTTAACTTTCCACCTTTTCTTTATCTCATTTATCCCTTTCCCTTTAGCTCTCCTCTACTTTCGCTTTATCTCTCTTCCTTATTGACCCCCTTCTCATTATCTACCCCTTTTCTCATCTCCTTTCTTTCTCTTCATCTCTTCTCTTTTCTCATTCTCATCTATGTATATTTTAGGTGTAGATCAAATAAATAATACACAAAAACCCTAAATTGCAGACGTAACAAAGTAACACACTCCAAAGGCCACCACTGGCACCCAGATTGTGCACATAGGACTTGTTCCAGCAGCCAGATTGCACAGATAGGATTTGCCCCACATCCAGATCACACAGAGACACAGGAATTGCCCAGAATGCATCCTCCGGATTTACCCAGCACCCAGATTGTACCCACAGTTGTTTCATCTTAAACTCTCAGGTCTTCTCTCTTCTTTCTATTTATCTCTCCCCTTCTCTTTGATCCCTCTTCTACTTATCTTTTGTCCTCATTTTCTTTATCTCTCCCTTTTCTCCCCCCTTTCTCTTTAATACTGCCATTTTCTTTGTATCTCTTTTTTTCTCTTTATCTCCCACCCTTTCTCTTTAACTCTTCTCCTCTTTCTCTATCCCTTCCCCTTTTCCATCTCTCCCCCTTTTCTTTGATCCATTTTTACATTATTTCTATATTTTCTTTATCTCTTCCATTTCACTTTATCTCTCCTCCTATTGTGCGCTTCCTTTTCTCTTTATGTCTTTTCCCTTCACTTTTATCTCCCCCTTCTTTTTATTTCATCTCTGCCCTTTCCCCTGATCTCTCATTATCTCACTCTTTCTATTTATGGTATCACTCCCTATCCCCCCATTTCTAATTGTTTCTCCCCATTCTCCCTTTCTCTCTTCTTTCACTCCCCTTTATATGTCCCCTTTGCCCTTGTCTCTCCTCCTTCTCAGTATCTCCCCTTTTCCCCATCTCTCCTCTTTATCTCCCCCTTCTCTTTACCTCTCCCCTTTCTCTCTCCTCCTCATTATATCTTCTATTTATCTTTCTTTTTATCGCTTTACTTTCTCATGGTCAGAAATTACACGCTAATTGAGTTAGTGTATCCCAACTGTATATTTACCCGATGGGGTCTTCTGCTGCTGTAGCCCATCTGCTTCAAGGTTCAACATGTTGTGTGTTCAGAGATGGTATTCTGCCTACCTTGGTTGTAACAAGTGGTTATTTGAGTTACTGTTGCCTTTCTGTCATCTGTGAACCAGTCTGCCCATTCTCCTCTGACTTCAAGGCATTTTCGTCCACACAACCGCCGCTCACTGGATATTTTCTCTTTTTTGGACCATTCAGTTTAAACCCTAGAGATGGTTGTGCGTGAAAATCCCTGCAGTTTCTGAAATACTCAGATCTGCCCATCTGGCACCACCAACCATGCCACGTTCAAAGTCACTAAAATCCCCTTTCTTCCCAGATGTCTTGACCACATCTACATGCCTAAATGCATTGAGTTGCTGCCATGTGATTGGCTGATTAGCTATTTGTGTTAACAAGCAATTGAACAGGTGTACCTAATAAAGCGGCCAGTGAGTGTGTGTGTATGTGTGTGTGTGTGTGTGTATATATATATATATATATATATATATATATACATATATACATATATATATATATATACATACATACCTGGTGGTCATAATTCTATGGCTGATCGGTGTATATATATATATATATATATATATATATATATATATACAGAACGTGCAAAAGCTCTAATGCAAGAAAGCTTTCACAAATAGATATGTTAATAGTTTATTTAGTAACTTTTCACAATGTGCAAATCCTACCAATCAATGATCTTGTATCCCCACATCTTCAATATTCGAAGCAGGGCTATTTATTTATCTATCATTAAAAAGCTTCCTTGTTGTGTTAATTGAAATGTGTAATTCATAGCTTGGTCCCTTGACCAGGATACTGTTGCCAAAACATTAAACCTGTTTGTTAGGGATGTTCCCAGGAAACAGAGGAGGACACTGCACTGAAGCCACACCAAAGGAGCTCTCGGAGGTTTGGGTGAGAAACATGTTATTGTATCTTTAATGTAGGACCTTTAGATCACACCATTGTTTCAATGACTTTTTTTCTTCTTCCCAGAACATTTTGGCAGCGCTGTATAAAGGGTATAGTTCATTTTGTAGACGTCACAAGTAATCTCATGCGAACCATAGCTTTATGTGTACAATGTGTTGTCTTTTTTTCAATATGGTGAAATTTTGAAAAGAGCAGTGTAACACAGTAAAGGACTTTAAACATACAGAGGGTAGCCATATGGCTGTCCTGAATCTAAGACATGACCAAGGACTGATTAAAGGATTGAATCTTTTCAACAGGAAAGTCAGGCAGATGGACCAAAATGTTCTTATCTGCATCAACTTCTGTATTTCACTGTCTTTGCATTGATGAAATATAATAGCAAGTATTAAAGTTCAGTGTTTATTCACTGATTGATACTCATTGTGTCATCCTCCAGAAGCCAGCATTAAGGGACAGCCTTTGCGTCAGGCATAATCTCGGTTTTGCACTTTGTAGTTTATTTTATTTAGCAGTCATCAACCTTCCAAAGTGCTTTAATGAATGTGTATGAACGTCACATTAAACGTCATACTAGTCAGCACAGCACAGATCTTTGAAACTGGCTCCCTCTAGTGGCTGCATAGGGACATCATAAGACATCACTGTGCTAGAGCACCGAGGTTTATGCTAGAGAAGTCCAGAGCTCCACAAATGCTCGGCCCCTTGGCCTCTTACAGAGCTCCCCAAATGCACAGTGCACCCCTTGGGTTCATACAGAGCACCCACTGGCCTTAAAAATATCTCATACCTCCCAACATCTGATGTGCCCAAAATCAGACAGTTTACTCTTAACGGCTATAGTTAGCGGTGTAGTGGAGGGGGGGTTAGAAGGCTTTTTATGACACCGTGACCTGTTGATGCCATTTTATGTAACAAGGTGTGGCATTTAGAAGAATAAAACATTTTTTAGTTACAAACCGAAATATACAAACCAATTTTCTGTCATTTTACGCAAGTTTTATGGCTGACCAACATTGTGCGGCGTCACACGGTCAGCATTGGTTAATATTTCACACCCTGTCGCAGTTTTTAGGAGCAGAAAGTGACAAACGTTTGTTGGTTCCAGCTGATCTTTACAATCGTGAGAAAAGCATCCAAAACACGACTATTAGAAACACTAGGATCCAGAAGCAGAAGAGTCCGTTTTACATCTTATTGTGTTTTTTGTAATTATGTCACTAAATCAATTCTGTTAAGAGTTACGGCATTCTAGGAGATATTAAGCAGACGCATCAGTATCCATATGCAGCCCCATGAAGGCAGATTACTGACAGAAAAAAATAAATACTTCCTTTTAGAGGAAGATGCAGCCCTGCTACTCATGCTGGAGCTGACTGGCAGTGAGTATAGTGCATGTGCAATGGGAAGTGGGAGATGTGTGCAGAATCCCCCCCCCTGCATTTAAAATGGGTAAGGATGTTCATATACAGGGGGCACTCAGCTATCACTCATTAAAGTGCATATATTTAATATAAATAAAAGTTTATTAAAGTGCCAAGTGCTGGCTGATGAATGATATTGGTAAAGGGACATTTACGAGTTTGAATATGGTAACCTTGTCTTAGGTACCTTCTGTAACTGGCAAACATATGCTGCTTCCTCGTCCCTCTCATCATGTTCAACAAGTGCCAGGGTAGCCAGGGCCAGAAAACTCAGGCCACGCGGGCCAGTCACAGAGCAGCTGGGCTCCATCTACCTTTTACATTCACAGAAAACACTTTCAAGGGTATATGGAATCATTCGACTGTTTAACTGCATTTATACATTTCCCAGTAAAACAAACCTTCACCCCTAGGGGGTGTTGTTTGTCGTTAAATGCATATGTGTGAGGCCCGTTAACAATCCTGCGAGGCCCGTTAACAATCTTTAGAAAATAGTGCAGGGTGGGCAACTAAGGAACCAACTGGGGCAAACATGGTGGGGTAACGAACAAGCGAGGCAGCAATTAGACAGTAAGGTCCATGGGGAAGGACTTCCATTCCTAATGTATTTCCACCTATTGTACCTCAATCAAATTGACTATAGACTACATTATCACTGTACGCCTCTGTCACATTGTAAAACACTAAGTAAATCTGTTGGCGCTCAATCAGTAAAAATACAGACCTATATGCATAATAGAGGGCGATGTTCATCAAACTGTGTTCAACATGAATGCAGAATACAGATGAAATGGACGATTATAACAGCGAGGTAGATGAGCCCGATCTCGGCCACGCGGTAAGAACATTTCCTTTATTCAAACCAAGTGTATGTTGATGTTTTAAACGTATAACGCTCCATGCCCTATATGTGCAGACAAACAGCTCGTTCCAGCATTAGCCACAGTAAACCGATTCCCCAGTAACTGGAACAACAAGCAATGAGACAAACTAAAGCCGCCCGGTATATGTCATTTTTAAAAGCATTTAATGACATCGCATATATTTAACAGATAGGGTAAAGTCTAGAGGTACAGATCCATTCAACTGAAAGCCGGTTCCCGGACTCTGGCTACAGGCCCAGTTACTGAGAGGGTATCATTCCTAATAAATGTCATTTGATTGTGCAGTAAAATGTAAATTTTAATCATTACAATAGTTACAGTGACAGAGAAATGCACACTATGTATCAAATAGCAAAGAAATGTAGCAAAAATTATAACACAGAGTGCTGCAGCTGACAAGCAAGTAATCAACTGAGTAACATTACTTTTTTTTTCCAGTAAATGCTTCATTTCCACTTGTACATATAACATTGATGATTTTAAAGAGTTTATTATACATCTAGCCTTATTATAGCTTGTACTAGGATTAAATCAGAAACGTACAATATAGTGTATTTCAGCAAAAAAAAAGTTTTAAAATTACAGATTTAAAACTGCTAATCCTTCTTTAACACCGACATTTGGGGTTCACGCGTGACGCTTTTGAAAGCTATGTGTTCGTGTTAATAAGTGCCAGGGTCAATCTATCGGCAAATTAATGTGTCTGCGCTCTCTTACCAGGTAGATCATTAACTAAGGATTCTTGTTATCAAAACTGGGCATTGCCAACCTCGGTGAGTGAAAGTGGAGATGTGATTCGAAACTTTTTACATCGGTCTGCTACGCGGACGTTTCCCGTTAAAGCGCGGCCGTCTTGCTTATCCGCGTATCTAAATGTGGGTCGTTTCCAAGACAGCCTCACACAATTGAGGACGTGTTTAAATATTAAGGTAAATCTACAATCATTTTGGAAAGTGGGGAAAAAAGAAATCATGGTCCTCTTTCTCAAAACAGAATATGCCCAACGCTCCTCAAACTTTGATTTATTATTATTGGCATATTCCTTCCAAATGATCCTATAAATAAAACATTTTAATCACATCGGAGAACATTAGGCACAGAGTAAAGTATTGGTTCTGAGCTCGCATGCTGACATTTTACTGAAAATGTAATAGAAGTGCAGTGGGTTTTTTCTATTGAAATTTCAGGATGTAGTTCACTTCTTCTTCCCAAAGAGACTGAATCTCTTTTCCTTATCCTTCTCTTTGTCCTTCTCTCGCTTGCCAGGGCTGGACTCGGTGGTTACGGTCACGCTGGCGGGCAGGGTTTGGGCACGGCTGGACGCTGGGGTGCTCTGTGTGCTCAGAGACACCTCGGTTTTGTCAGATGTGATTGCGTTTGTAATGGCCTGAATCCATGTGTTCATTTCCTCCTGTGGAGATATGAGCCGCTCATTACTTTTTAATCACAAGCAGGAGGTCATACCGGGGTTACTTATAAACATTTATACTGACACAAAGTTTTAAAAGTGATGCAATTAAAGGAACGGATGGTATGTTCCCGCTCATCTGACCACTCCTTTTGTTGCCAGGGTGAAAAAATACTTTGCAATAGAATTACTGTCTTTACCCATAGTTACACAGACTGTATATAATCTCTCTCACATATATTATAAATACACATACACTTTATGGACAAATGTATTGGGACACCTGGCCATTACCCCAACAGGGACTTTTATGACATTGCATTCTAAATGGACATAAACAGAGACATTATTATGTAGTTGGTCCCCCATTTGCAGCTATAACAGCTTCCACTCTTCTGGGAAGGCTTTCCACAATTTTTGCCCATTCATCCAGTAGAGTATTTGTGAGGTCAGGTACCGATGGCTTGCAATCTCGGCTCCTTTGTCCAAACTATCTTGGTATGCTGAAGGGGACCAACATATTTTGGACAATGCTATGCCTCCAGCTTTGTGGGAACAGTTTGGGGAAGGACCTTTTCTATTCCAGCATGACTGCGCCCCAGCGCACAAAGCAAGGTCCATAAAGACATGGTTGGATGAGTCTGGTGTGGAGGAACTGCACAGCCCTGACCTCAACCATTTGAAACACCTTTGGGATGAACTGGAATCGAGATGGAGAGCCAGGCCTTCTCATCCAACATCAGTGCCTGACTCAAATACTCTACTGGATGAATGGGCAACAATTCCCAGACACGCTCCAAAATCTTATGGAAAGCCTTCCTAGAAGGGTGGAAGCTGTTATAGCGGCAAAGGGGGACTAACTACATATTAATGTCTATGTATTAAGAATGCGATGTCATCAAAGACCCTGTTGGTGTAATGTGTAATGTGTGTCTACATCTACATCTACCCTTTATAAAAATCATAAATAGATCAATTAAACAAATATATAGTGAAAAAACTTACATCATCTTTGGCTTGGAAGAGGTACTCATTACCATCATTTAATCTGTGGGGAAAAAAATAAAAGAATTTTAGTTGCGCAGTGCAAAAATTCATCAGCATATTAAAAGTAAATTATTTTCTAATGCTTTTATTACCATCACATATTACAATACCTCTGACAGCTGCATATTTGTAATAGCGTATATACGCATTGTCTGTCTGTCTACTGGACACACTAATCCTAATCCATGCTGCCTTGCGGTAAAGCATAGAATGCGGAGGATCCATTGCTAGGTTTAAACGATCAGAGAAATAAGCACTTACTTTAATTTGAACACATGCTTTTTCTTTTTGTAGTCTGTTGCTACTTCACAGACAGCTTCCTTCAGATTGACGGGGATCTCGTTGTGATATGTGATACCGGATGCAGCATTTTTGGAATCTTTGTAAAATCCCATTTCCTGGTTGTTTATCACACAGTACACATTATGCCAGGATCTAGATAGCAGACAAAGAACATATCATGAGTATAGTCATCAACAATTAATCTCAGTGACACTGTGTCCACCATAAAGTCTAAAGTAGTATTAACTTACACGGACCTTTTCCCTACAACATTATTTTCTATGCTAATCATATACCTGTTTTATATTGGCTTCAATACAAAAGAAGACTAATTATGAAATATATAAACAGACACCAGCATTGGGACAAGATATTATACGGTTTGTGTTTATAATTTTAGCAATGTGTAGAAGGTAAGATGTCTAAAATACAGCTAATAAATAACAAGTTAATACAATAAGAGTTACTCAACCACTTATAAATATATATCTGCGTATTATTTGCTTTAGTGGAACAGTAACAATGTGTGAGGTGCTGGTAATGATTGACGGAAGTCCTTGTGATTCTCGCATTCTCCATATAAGCCACTCAGCGGCAGCCATTGCAAGGAAACAACTGATAAAGCACTTGCAATGGATTAGCAGAGAAAAAGATTAATTTCCATTCTTTTATAGGTAAACACTTCGCGTTAAACTCTGTCAATAAGCAATAGTATGGGTTGGTAACGCCATAGCAGCTGTGGATGAAGACACATTCCCTTCACCCAAAGTCAGATGGTGGTAAATCGGGGTTTAACACGCGTTGCCCAACCCGTTAAATCTTTCCCATAAGAAAAGTGCAACTGTGATGGAGAAATTCTTGCAATCATTATGCAGTTAAACGTAACCTTTACATCAGGTGCAAGCGGTGGTAACTACCTGCTTGAGGCTTTTTTGTTGTGTGCCTCCCATTCATGTTTGCGATGCAGGAAGCCTTCAAACTGGGCGGAAGGCAGCTCCTGCGTCTTGGCGGGCAGGGTGGAGGCCGTCTGAGGCTGCATGCCGGATTTGGATTTACGATCGGTGGTCGGTGAAGGAATGGGACTGGATTCCTTAGAACTTGACCTCTGTTCTGTTGATCCGTTAACCATTTCATTGGTGTCAGCATTTTCTGCCATCTAAAAACATCAGGAAAACGGTGTCAGTGAGCAGCTCAACGAGGGTTAACAATATTTGACACTTTGAGCACCAGTGGGCATGAAGAGCTTTGCAATGATGCCCATCCTCCTGGCATTCAAAGCATATGATGGCTGTATGCTGAAGGCTAAAAGAAATGCCGGAGGTGCAGTAAACTTGCTCTAGTTCACCGGACATTGGTTATTAAGGGAACAATTTAGGGGTTAAGATTAGTAATCTCCCGGACAAAAATAGGGCATCAGGTCTATTACTATTACTGCACCTCGACATTTTTTCTTTCAAGCATTGCATAAACAGCAGCCATCTTCAAACATGTTTACAGAACACAGCGTGCCGTACAGACATTCTGCAACTCGGAGCGGCAGAATGTCACCAATTAACAGATGGAATATAAGAGATCAACAGATTGCATTATTTTTTTTTTTTTTTTTTTTTTTAAAAAAAGCTTTTTCAGAAACTCTAAAAACACAGGGACGTATCTTGTTTCTGAAAATGCTTGTTTTCCAAGGATAAAACAATCAAGACATGCAGAGATTAAAGGAAATGATACCATGCATTCCCACCATCCCAGTTAGCTTGGATTTATTTCAATTTTGTAAAGAACAGATGGGGAAAAACAAAGGAGAGGCAGACAGGTTTACCAGGCCATTTCAGGCTTATCGTTAGAATGGACTGGACTTATGTTAAAAGGACTGAGAGAACCACCACAGTCACTCAACACCACACAACTATTTACCCCCAAACAAAGACAGAACCAAGGCCTTGCCCATCACTTGCTTTGTGGATGACGTTGCTGGCCGCACGCTGGGACCGAGACAGTCTAGAACCCGGTTTCCAGCAGGGGACTGGTCAAGCTGGAGACGTCTTCAGGAGCCTTTCAAATTTCATTGACTATGGAAAACTAATAGCTTTTTCCCAGTCGGAGGTGCAGCTTTAGTCTCTGTTACGTATTTGTATCATTATTTGCCGTTGTTTAGTATGACTGTAGCAGCCCGGGGTGTGGTATTAGAGAGTTACTGAAGCTTGGTGCTACATACTGATCTTTAGTGTATTACAAACATTATGCGCCAAGTTTTATGCCAAAAAATACAAAGCAAGAGCTTAATTGCTTCATTGAAATGCGGCTGAAATTATTAAGCGCAGGTAGCCAAAAAACCCTGACTTTTATGTAAACTGCTCTTGGCAGCCCCGTAACCACGCTTGATCTCCGCGAGACGTGTATACGATAAATGTTTGCATGGGAAAGGTTGGTTGACTGCCTTTAGATTACTCGTCTGATCCAGAAACATGGAGCCACGTAACAAAACAATAGTGACATGAACAACAAAACTAAACAGTGACTTCATAACATTTAACAATCTTAACAATGTGAAAACATCTACAAATCTGCATTCATCCAGGGCTTATTACACCTCCAACGATACATTCTCACGAAATAAATTATCTATATCTATACTCGCTTCAATTTGTGTTCTAAAATGACTATTGTACTCCTGACGCAATGAAGACATAAAAGAACTTTTTGAAATGCGTCTTCTTTACCCCGCCCATCATTCTTTTGAAGAGATGATGTAACCATGAGATATACACTAACAATCAGTAAACTAATGTATACGACGTGACCCCATGAACCAGCGTAACAGCGAAATCAGCTGGGAATTTGTTACGGAAATAAGAACGCTTTTCATTTCTTTGTTTTTCCACCTAAACTTGTGTTACTGGAATTAGAGGGAGTCTGGATTATTGCCAGCAGAAACGGCTCAGTGCGGTTTGGAGTAACCACATGTATGAATCATCCTGTTACTATACACGGGGCCGAAATCTTACATATTAAATGTAATTAAGAGTGATTATAGGCATTTTGGTCCAAAAGATTTAGTCAAAGGTGATAGAGTTTACTGGGCAAAGATGGAAGATGATGTAGAGTCACATAATGCTTCCGGGACCGCAGACACCTCTTTCTATCACAAAACGTAATGGTAGTGAACTGGCCACATAACTTCACAAGAGGTGGACAACGTGCTTTCACGATTTTAAAACTACGAAGAAATCCTCTTCAGCTTCCATGGAGCCCATTTTTAAATATCTCGCATATCTGTGACACTCAAAGTAAAGATTACACAACGCTCAAACGCCTTCTTCTCTCAGATTTAAAGGGGCAGTCATCTTTACAATGTCCCCAGCTCCCCTTCGCTCTGTAGCATTAATTCTCTGCAGAGCCATTTTGTTGGACAGCACATGGACAGCTTCCGCCACGAGCAGAAACAGTGGGGGGTTAGGGTTCCGGACGTTGACGTTTTAAAGTAACTTTAACGTCTCTGGGGGGGGAAACACACCATTATTCTTAATTGGACTGGGATAATTCCCAAAACAGCAGGTGTATCTAAGTTAACTGTAGAGGTATGCTGATGACCTGGACATGCCACGTATGGATCTAGATCATCATGGAGTTGTTTCTTCTAAGAGCCGTGAGCGACTGTTTGCACCCAGATCACTGTAGCTTGGAACGTTCTAGGTACAGGCAGCATTCTCAACAGTCCAAGTGCATCATTTCCTAAAGATTTGGGGCACCTAAAGCAGCCCTTCCTACCGGGAAAGCTCACTAGGGATTGCCCAATTTACTATTTAGCCAAGCTCGGAGAGATGAAATATTTTACACTCCTGTGAATTGGCCGTTTGTTAAACGATCCTCTCAGCTTATCAAGTAAGTGAAGTGTAACCGCGAACACAAACATGACCCCGAATGTGTTTCTTCATGTCGACATTTTAAAGCAAAGAGCACACATACTTAGGGTGTATTAAAACAGTATAACAGAAACAACGCACAAATGGGTTAAAAAATGTGAAATGTACAAGCGTAACAAGCTTTAATGTGAACATGCTTGGTGCATGCAAAAATAAACACGGAGAAGGACAAATATTAAAAATTAAATGACGTTAAGATGATGAGCGCCGCTCCATTCGTGCTGTAAGGGAGTTAGCGGTATTCAGCGCAGTAAAGAAGTGCATCTTTCTTAAGGGGCAGACAATGCCTTTGGCTCATGGAACCCGTGGAGATTGTCTGTCCTTTAATACTTTTCACGTATCCAAACTACAAGTTACAGACCGGAGTCTCTGAACCAGTTATTGATTGAACCAATACAGTAAAAATTAAAAAAAAATATAAATAAAATAGCAATTAAATTCTCCATTAACTACAATAGAATATAGCTTATCGAAAATAAATAATATGAATTTATATATGTTTATATTAGAGACAGCCAAATATATTTATTATTTGCAAAGCAATATATATATATATATATAGAAAGAGAGAAACTCTGTTCCATTTTAGCATCTTAGGCTGATTGGAAAAGAGACCCAACAATCGTGCACAGCTTATTATACGCAAAAGAAAATGGAAGAGAGGGAAAACATGATCAGAAAGAAAAGAACATTTTGCTACCCTGTTAAAGGAAAAAAATAAGGAAAAAGACATGCATGTGAAAAAGAAATCACTGGGAACAATACATTGGATGGAAATGGCATAAGGTGGTGGAAAGAAAATCGTTAAGAGCTACATAAACATAATGCAACAGCAGAAACAGCGTTCCCTTTAAAGTGTGTTGGAGCAAGTTCAGCCATCAGAACAAACTTCAAACCACAAGAAAGCTTTCACGTGGCAAAGGACATCAGAGGTTTGGGGCAAGACGGCCAGTTCCCCACTCCTGGGATTCTGCCCATAGTAGTAATGCTTATCCCGGTATAAAATTGGCAGGCACAATAGGGGTAATTCAACCAGGCTGAACTAGCAGGACAGGTGCTTGATGGAGCGAGTGAATGAATGAAAGACAGAATCGGCTAAAATGGGGAAATTAAACTTTGGAAAAGTAAATAACCGTGGCTTGGCTTTTTCCCCAGAATTCTGAGAAGCCCGTGGCCAAGAGTTCTGAAGGCTGAAGATGAACCTTCTATGTGCTACAAGAAAATGCAAGAACCTGCACTTAAATCATTGTCTTTCCCTTTTTTCATTGCAAAACATCCTAAAAACATTAGCTATACCAGAACCCTATCGCTACATGTCCTTCTACGGGAAATAGCATCAGTTTCAAGGCATGTTGTCTTCAAAGGGTTCCCCTGATATAAACAGAGCAGCGAGCCCCGTACTCTTAAACCCATATCAACAACACCTGTTAACACACGAAAGAACAGGATTTCCTACAGCGTGGGCTGCGTTACAAAATCCATTGTGAGAACACAATCCCGGCTTGGAAAATGAAGCAAATCATTTAGAAGGGAAACGTATCTCGTTCTGACAGTGTGTGTGTGTAATATTATATATATATATATATATATATATATATATATATATATATGCATGTTGTCTTGTTATTAGAAGTGTATACAATTATAAATACTAAGAATAGCCTGTAACAGTTTTAGTCATCTACTGCCATAAAAAAAAAAAAAAAGACATTTCAAACTATATCTCATGTATACATGTCCTGCCCATGGCGTGTAGGGTATAAGCGATGATGATGGACAGGCACTGGTAATAAATAATTATTGCTTGCTCTGACAAAGCCATAATAAAGGGGGGGCATTAACCTATAGCTGACGGACACTGAACACTGGCTATTTTCAGCTATGGCAGAGCCACAAGCAGTATATGCTACTAACTAGGTAACGTGAGCTGCTGGAATAGTACAACTCCTATTAATCCTGGCCATCCTGTGGTGCAAGATGGTTGAGGTTTTAACCCTCAGGGAAGTTCCTGCCTAGGGGGCCTACATTACATATACAAAATTATATTTTAATCTTCAAAAAAATAAGTGATTAACGATGCCTGGAAGGGAACGCTAAAGTGAGAACGGACTAAATATTATCAGGATGCACTGTGCCTGGGATTTTGAGCCTTAATATCCCGAGAGGCCCAATATATATGTGGAAGTATATGGATATAGCGACCACCTCTCAGTTTCAACATAATACAGACTGTCACAAAGGCATCATGATGAAACACATTCAATATCAGGGAGTCAGAGGTGCAAGACATGCGTCCCACTGGGTGCCAAAACACAAGTAAACCAGTTGGGTCATCAAGTGAATGTGACGGTCTGTCCATTTTATTTCCCATAAACAAGCTCCCTAAAGTGATAGGAGCTGTAGGCCTCAGCTGGAAGGCCTGCGTATGCCTCATTTAACCCTATGATTGCCAGTGGGGATACATCTGATACTCAAGTTAAGCCTGCGATTATATGAAACTTGGTGGGGAAATTACCTGTGAAAACCAAAAGCACCAGCATGCTAGAGTTTGTTTGTTACTTCTAACACCCCAACTGGCACTCACAGGGGGCAATCTACCCGACATTCATCCACCTTGACACGAAGTGTTATGTACAGTACTAAACTCACTAACATCATGTACCTATTATTAAAGCTGTTTGTGAAACAGAGAATCTATTAAAAAGATTAACACCACGGCTTATAACGTTTTGGGGATCAAGTTAAAGGGCACAATGACTTTAAAACGGAGTATCCTGAGGTCACAGTCCAGACCACTGCCGGTCATTGGCTGTTCTTCGGCTATTAAAGTTTTTGTAGTTTTGGTAGGTTTGTGATCGGTAACTAACCCGTGGGGACTCCTGGTCAGACGGCAATCCATTTTGAGAAACTTGTTCTCCTTCTTTGGCCCCGTCCCTGAAAGTAGAGAAATGACCTGTAAGGATGGAGCACTCCAAGGTCAGCATCCAGGCTCAACACAATAATTTCATTTCCTTACCACTGCTGTGGAGACTCCCCTTCCTCGGACGCCTTCGGACTAAGCTCGGGAGTAGGAGGCTTTCTCTTTCTTTCCTCTTCTTCTTGTAGTCGACGTACTTCCAACAATTCCAACTAAAGAGACATATTAAATCAATAATAGCTTGAAGCAACTGAAAAAGAGACACTGCTGTGTGACTTCCTGAAGAAAATATTTGCAAATTAATTTAGTAAAGAAACTAAATGGCCAAGTTATGAATGCAGAACATATGACATTCATGTTAGATGTATGGTGAAATAAGACATTGCAACCCCTATCTCCTTTACATGTATTTAATGACCCCTATATTGAGGCATTCAGATGTCATCAACAAGCATATTAGCCAATGATTCACATAACGTACAGCAATGCCGGTTCTGCTGATTACCACTTAATTTTTTTTTCTTTTCAATTCAGAATCAGACTAAGCTCATTAAATACCGTTGTAAGTCTTTCCAAAGCTGAAAACCTCTCATCCCAAGTAGCTGCTGATTTCTCAAACGCTTCGTGTCTTTTGATGAGTTTTTCCACTTCGTCCACACTCTGGCCTATTTCACGACTTGATAGGTACGGCTCCTGTCCCATCAGCCAGGCTTCCGCAACACTTGCATCTCTGGAAAACTGGTGCACCTCCAGAACTGCAATACGCCAACAGAAACCGCTCAGAAATAACAACAGCAACCTTCACTAATAGAGGGGAACTTACAGCTACTTTGAAAAATTAAAGAAAAAGTTGTGGCTTTTTTGTTAACAAGTTGTATCACTTTGATTCGCAGGGTTTATACTCAGACATTCCCATATGCACTATTGAGTGTAAAAGCCAAGGTAAAACTAAAGCAGAAATAAAAAACATTAGTCTGTTGAATGTGATATTGGCAGCACAAGTAGTTGACGCACTCTGAAATTAGATTAATAGACCAAGTAAAATGATTCTTTACAATGGACAGTAATAGTCTTCGTGTGTTTATGAACCGAGGAAGGCATTTGCCGGGTACCCTTTTTTGTCTCCAAGGACAATAAAAATGTGAGAACTGTAAACTTTTTATGAAACAAAACTGTTGCTTGTCCCAGGTCTGTGCATTTTGGGTAAGTCTTCCTGGAAAGCTCTTTAGCTTCAAATAACACGTGGCTTTAAAAGGTAAGCATTAGAGCACAAGCTCTATCTACACCTGTTCTGCGATGTGAGATACCGGCCCATAGAACTGTTTTGACGTGCAAACAATACCACGGCCTATACTTACTCAGTCTCAGCCATTCCCATCTGTCCTCCCACTTGTCAATCATCTCTTTTCTCTTCTCCGTCAACTGCAGCAATTTCTCCTTTATCTGCATTTCAATGACAAAAAAAGATGTGAGAAACACAATCAAATCAGCAGCATAATTGACTCGAATATCCTATTCTCCAGGAGCTGTAAAGTCCTTCCCTGATACCGGCGTTTGGCAGCACAGCAGCGGCTTGCATGAAACAACACAGAGTAACCGGTGTTTTACCTCTTCGGATGCGTAGTGCTTCCTCGCCAAAAGAGACTTTCCAAGCTCAATACAGGTGGTGAAACTGTCATTACGGGCATCGATTTCAGCTTTAACGCCCTGGTGATTATTCATTAGCAATTCTACTGATGAAACATCCCTATGAAATAAAAAATACTCTATGAGTGATTACATTCCTTCTTTTGTCTGATGAGTACACAGCGCTCAGTATATTTGATCAGATAAATGTATGTAATGTATGTATAATAGGATAAAATCCTATTATATTCTTTCTGCAGCAGGGAGAGCATACAGGTACACAGGGCACTCGGCTGATTCTATCAGTAAACACTGTAATGGGTAATCCGGGGAGGGCTGCCAACCCTTGGCTCAAGATGAAAGTCCAGCCAGATGACCCAGACTTTTTGGACACACAGAGATGCACGATCCAGACAATGCAAACACTGCCCTTCAGTCCAAAATTTGGTACTCCAAGACACGAAGCATCAAAGAAGTGATAATAAACATACACAGCAGGAATCCTAAAACTGTACACTAAAAGTATACAAAAACTGGGCATCTATTTAATAAAATAAATTTCCTAGAACCGGCTCCCTGGGTGGTGTTTGGGTAGGGTGATAAAGGCAGCCATTACTAGTTCACCAGACCTGTTTGCAAAAGCTCACGGACCTGAGGCCTCCTGTGCGGCTTACATACCAATAAGAGAGAACGTCGGCACGCATGTGCTATGGGGCATTGTCCCTCGGTATGCCAACGTTATGCATACTTGTTTCATTTTGGAAAATAAATGCTCTAACATACCAATCTGTTTCATTATACTGCAAAACTGGATACCTAAAACATGATTGTGGATTCTATCCTTTGTAACAATCTGGTCAAATATTTTACAAGGAAGGTTGTAATCAATTCACCCTACAGACTCCCCATAGTAAATCACAATAACAATCATCACAACAGTACCTTGGCTTCTCCTGGGCTTCGATGTGCCGGATAACTTCTTCCATCCAGAGCATAAGGTCTCGCACCATGCTGAAAAATCGGAACTTGTCCCCCGTGTCCACCAGCCGCAGCCTACGTCCCTCACAGGCATCCAGCAAAGCTTTCCAGGCCTCCAGGACCTCGCTCTCTCTTTTTTGTATATCATCTGCTTTATCACCTGCATACGCGGCTTGCAATCGGGCTGCATCTTCCTGCAGCTGCCTGACCTAAAGAAACACAAAGATCATACAGGCCTTAAAGCATAGCAGTCACTTTGCTAAAAATAGTACATGAATTCTACCCCGACACAAGTTCAGGGCAGGGTAATTATTTGTGTGTGTTTTACCACACTGATCACTGACCCCAAGTAGTACCATACCTTTAAATGTCAATCCCAATTTTTGCACAACTGGATTTATTAATTCAAACTACATTTTGCCCGGGAGTTTTCTCTTAGAGATGCTGTAATTGTTTAGGAAACATTACGTGAGATGAACTCAGCATTCCCAGATCAATCTCCTGTCCTAAAGTTCTCTCCCTTCTCCTCACCAACCTCTTAATATGATTTAACAACAGAGAAGAGATCAGATAACCGGGAAAAATAATCATACAGATGTTGAGAAAAGAATGATAAAAGCACTGTGTGGGTTATTAACAGTTGGCTTTAAATATGAAAGGGATTGTTTCTCTTTAAGGTGTTCATAACCCTGCCGATTTAAAGATGATGAGGGAGTTAAGTGTTCTATGACATATTCATATTATAAAACACTTAACCTGCTTAGTCATGACTTACTGAAAAAAATTATTCATTCGCAACAGTTACTGACTTATTTTGACCTCTACCAATTATTTGGAATTTTAAGCTAAAATGAAAATTGATGCTTCCTATCAGACAAGTTGTTGCCTATCCATTCACCACATCAAAAGGAAAAGCCATTTTCTAAAAACACGCCCAGTCTAAAATATGTCAGACATATTATGATTAATTATCGACTAAAATGGAAAAACAGTTTCCGCGTGGAAACAACTTATTATTAAGTACCGTATCATGCAGTGTTCTTACACGTTCTAAAGTGTTTGGGGTGTATAGTTCCCACCGGGGAGTCGGTTATTAAGACCAATAGGATTTAATATCTCAGAAAAGAACTTATGCCATGTAAGATATTATTACTTTGGTCAGAAATCACACCATCCAAGCTTTCAATGTAACAAAAAGAAGATCTTTACACAATCGCCATGTATCAGACACTCAGTGTTACTGTATTTTAGGGTTTGTCTTTGAATCCAATCTCAAGAGATTATGCTCAACATATAAAAGGATTTAATCATAGAACTTTCTAGGCAAAGTAAGGCATACGGGAGGGAAACAGCTGCTACCATCCTTCACAAAAATAATGTTTGCACCGATATAATACTGCATCAAAGACTCACAACAGAACAATCTGTATGGTAGTTTAGTACCAAGTGATTAATACTTCCAATATACAACGTATGGAAGGCATGTCGGTAAGCCACAATTGTTAGCGCCTACCTGTGTGCCAAGCGCTTGAATGTCATGTTCAAATGTAGTATGCATCCTTTGTAGTGTTTCCACGGTGTTCTGATCTCGGCCCAGCTCTTCTGGAAGTTTCTTATGTTTATCTTGAATGCGTCCAAAGACCTCCTTTGCGTCGTGGTAGAATTTGTGCAGTTCGTAAGAGGCAGCCAATATCTGTGTTCTTGTGTCAATCAGTTCCAGCAGGTCGGCCCACGCCTCATTGAGACCATCCTTCCATTCGGCAATGGTAGCTGCATCCGAATGTCCAGAATTAATAAGATCGTCCGCCATGTGGTTGACCGCGTCCACCCTCTCCTGGCCAATATGGCCGGTGTCACGTGCAAACTCTCGGAACCTTTCTTGTAACATCTGTAAAATGAACACATTTAAAAAGAGAATGATACAGGTGCTTCATCATCATTTAAATAATAATTTCATAAAATTATTGCAGATGCTTCTGAAAAGACAATACTAAAAGAAGGAGTACAAAAGAGGAGAAAATATATTACAAACATCATATAAAAAGTATAGGGTCAGCTGGACAGTCTCTCCGGTATACAGGAGTATGAACTTCTGTGCAACTTACTGTAACATGCTCATAATCCTGCCCGAGCTCATGCGATCCTGCCACCACTTCTCTCTCAGCGATCCATTGCTCTAAGTCATCGACCTCGCGGTTCAGCTGGAAAAGCCTGTGTCGTTCGTCTAGTTTTCCTCTTCTCTCTTCAGAAAGATCCTTCAGACCCGCGTACAGCTTATCGACTTTGGACTGGCGCATACTGATGCGTTCACTGCAAAAGGGCAATGGATTGAAATCATAAGGAATCCCAATAAATTAAGGTAGGCAATGTACATAAATGGCATGGGGAAATCTACTTGGTGATAATGTACAACTTAATGTTTTTTGCTTAATGTGTCTGTCTACAAACATGTAAAAACAGGCATTTTGTAACTCAGTGAATAGACAGTAATGAGCACACACCTCTCTGGATGACCATCTGCCACCAGTGCCCTGCTGGTTTTGGAAAGCTGGTGCACGGTTTCTGCGTAGTCCTCCACCGCCTGTTCCAGAATCTGATGCTTTTTCAGCATAGAAACTGCACTCTGCTCATCCTGAAAGTTAATGACAGTCAAACGTCATGCACACATTTTCAATTCGTATTCCAGTGAAAAAATTTCTCCCTTAACTCTTGTAATATTTATATAGATTTTTTTTTTTTTTTCATATAGATCTCCAAGAAGATGTTCTGCAAACTGTATGGCCAATTGCCATTTAACCTCTAAGGACCCTGGTTGCCCTGTGGTGCTAAAAAGGTTACACCATACCATGCATATATTAAAGTAACGTTTCCATCACCTTAGCCTTCTCCTCCGACATCATGTACAGCTCCTGCTCGCTCATCCAGGCTTCAGCTTCAGCAGCATCGAAGTAATACTGCTGGGCTTTGTGGGCTTCCTCTAGCCTCTTATGCCTCTTCTCTGTCTCTTCGATTAAGAGGTTCCATAGAGCCTGGAGATCTGCCAGCCTCTGCTTAATTGGTTCTGCATTGAGGCTTCCATCTTCCAAAATCTTTTGGCTCCTCTCGAAAATATCATCATTGCGGTGCTGGTGGCCCTGGATCTCCTTCTGAAGGGTCTGCATTAAACAACAGAAAAATCCTCGATTGACCGTCTGAGAAGAGTTGGAGGCGCTGTGCCCAGTGGTCAGTTTGGATCTGATACAATCAACCCCCCCATAATAATACAGAATAAAGCAAAACAGGCATTAAGTCGTACACTCCTTTGTTGTATTATCAATTACGTATCAACATTTCTCATATCAGTAAAACAGAAGACCTGTGTGTGTTTCTGGTAATGCTGCCTTCTCTCCTGCAGCACTTGTGATTTTCTATAGATTTCTAATTTATTGCCATTACTTTTTATTGCATTTCACACAGCGTTCTTTTACTCAACTGTAATGTGTGAATTTTACGTCAACTCAGTAACCAAATCTCCAAGGCGGAGAAGTTGCACATTTTTAAGATAATATAAAGTAGTGACCTCCAGGACGGTTGTGGATTAGAGAGGCAAACCTTGGGGATTATTTATCCGTAAAGCAGAGTATGTTTTTCATTAGTTAACAACGTAGAAAATGACCAAAAGAAAAGACTGCAGAATATTTCTGGGCGAGGAAACCAGCCGTCCTCGGTTTGAAGCATAACTTGTACTCTATAACCCTCTCACTGTTTACTTTTGGGTGTAGCAAGGAAGGAAATTACGCTGATCGCATTCCTTTGCTGTGTTGTAGCCCAAGATCAGAAAATGTAATACATATATACAACGCTCATAATGTTACAATGGGTTCCTGCCAGATATAGCAGCAGGAGTAAAATAACAGTTAACCTGATGAATATACACGTCAGACATAAAATGATAATATATACTTTATACGCAAAATAAAATCTAAACATAAACGTCTGTTAAAATTTGCAGTTTGAAAAACTAATTTATTTTAATTGTACCCCTTTTCCCAAGAGATCACTGTGTTACACTCCTATGGGTTTACTCCAGTATCGTGAAGGAGATTACCGGAGCTTCACATACACAGCTCCATAGCTTTCCATGGCGTAAAAGTGATATAAAACATAAAAACAGCCTGCATGTTTTATTGAGCAACACTTGTTTAAAGGAAGTCTTGATATTTTTATTGCGTATTGAAACCTATTGTGCGCACATACGTGAATGCCCTCCCTAGCGGCCACTACTGAAACCAGAAAGCATTAGTATATAAACTAAGCATGTGTTTAGTAGCAATCGATCGCATGTCTTCAGACAGCATACATCTCTCACTGCAGCTACTCCTATTGAGGAGAATGGGGGTCCTATTGAACAGGTGTAAGAGGCATAGTGGGGTACGCTAGCTGGTTTGGAATGAGTGAAGAGACCCATCACTCGCACCGAGAAGGCGCCAATCTTGGTGAGAGCGACATAGGCTTGGATCTTAAAGGAGAAGTGGAATACACAAAATGTATGAAAATAAAGGCACTCTCTGTTCTATTGATAATGTGGTATAAAAGGAAACATCCTATTTTTGCAGAGTCCTTAAGTCCTAAACTCCAAAGTCTTGTGTTGAGAAGATCACAGTTGAACATTAACACTTTAACTGCTGCATGGCACAGTAATAAGCCACAAACCTGGTTTTTCTTTATCAACAGCTGTACAGTCTGGAGGTTGTGTCCGTGGTCGGTTGAAGTAGCAATAGGCATCCTCTCTTCAACCCAGAGCTGAAAATGCAAAGACAGACATTTCTAAGCCATCAAGCTCATTATCTTACCAAACAGCATCAATTACTGGATCGGGGCCAAAAGCAAAGTTTCATTTGGACTTAACCCAACCTTCCATCTCCAAGTAATTATGAATGAAATAACAGTAGTTATCATACTTGGCAACATCTCAGTAAAGGCAGATAAACAAAACAATTAATGTTTACCTCGGTTTGTAAAAATTAGGGGGGGGGGGGCACAATTCAGGAAGGCTATGTCTTAAAAGAAGATTTTTGGTAAGAAAAGCACTTTATCCCATTCTAACACACAATATTTTCTTCGAACTATCAACTACCTATACATCCAGGAAGAAAAACAGAAGAAGGGAATTTAAACATGCTTGGGAGAGGCATATGTCTATTCTAAATCTAAGAGAAGACAAAGGCTTAAGGATTCAGGTCTTTACAGCAAGAAAAATAAGAAGACTAGACGGGGTTAATGGTTGTCGGCTGCCCAACGCTATGTTTCTATTTTGAACTAATTGCAAGATCTGTGTATAACATTGGAATGTGAATTGCGCATGATGTGCATATCATAATCTTACAATTTCATCTTCCACATCCCGGTTAAACTGGTGGATTTCTTTGGAAGCCAGCAGGTACTTCTTCCTCTCATTCAGAGGGGCGAGCAGTTCCATGAATCTATGCTCCACCACCACACGCTTGCCATCCACTTCGTCTGGGCTCTTTCCCTCCTGACTCAGTGCCTGAGCTTGGCTTCGTAGCTCTTCTACCTCCTTCTTGCGCACATCCATCTGGTTCTCCAGCATCTACAAGCAAGAAACAGGTATTTGTAATCAAACGCAATCCGGTCTGATCAAATGACTTTTCCTAGGCTACAACGTGGTCTTCTGCACCCGATCAAACTCCCTGCACACAATACGTGGCTAATGGCCCCTGCTGATAAGGGCAGACACAGATTTCATGATGGGGGGATGCTGTAGCTCTCATTCAAAGACGATTAACATTAAATAACCCTCAAAGGTACTAAAAATTAAAGGAAACCTAAATATATACGCATGCCACTGGATTTTGCAAGGATTATTTTACTTCTTCGCAGCTGGCATGTTGCGATGCTTATCTGCATCAGTAGAACCCTTCATGGATTTGCTCACAAGCTTTCAATGTCACACAGAGCCTCGGTGTCCCCTTGAGGACATATGACTCCAGAAGCCTTTTTTTCTGTTGCACAATTCTGGCTCAGATTGGAAAAAAAAAACCCGTAAGATTTTGCCAGAGAGAGAAATATCTACAACAATTGTATTTTCCAACAGGCTTATTTCCAGAATGTGGAATACAGTAACCTCTCTTCACTGGCCTTCCATATCTGACATTTCAGAGATCGCATTCCACAAAGCTGTCTGGGACTGTAACACAATAAATTTGCAAACAGAAGCTTTTAGGAGCTTAATGGAAGAGAAGGGGGCGGTGTGGGGGCCCAGGGTTTTTTTCCTCATTCCCCCTTTTGTTCCTTGTTTTATACATCTATTAAACCGCTAATGAGCTCAAGTCAAGTCATTTTACCTCCTTACAGAACATTTTTGGCCAAAACAAAAAAAAAAAAAAAAAAAAAAAAATCAGACTCCTTCAATGTTTGGCTTTCAACGGCTTTAGTTTTAGACAAGTAGACAAACCATTCTATTTGCGACAAGATCTTTATAGAAATCTGTGCGTACAGACACACTACTATAATTCAGAAATTAAGATAAGACAAGAAGGTTTTCCCTTCATTGCAGATTATTAATAGTGTTAATCGTTTGCTTCTTTGAAAATGTCCATCCATTCCCATGCTTTGCTTTGTGACAATAGTCTGTATAGTCTGTGGCTGTGATAAATAGCTCAGATAAAAGGGAATTGCCATAACTGGCCATGCCTGCAGCCAAAAGTCCATTCTATACGTGATATTAGACTTCAGCTCTCTACTGATTCCATGATTTGATTCCTACCAGGCTGATTACATAGCTTTCCTGAGCAAAACCAGTAACACAAAATAATGTATTTTTAAAGAAAACGATTAGCGGAGAGATTCAGCGACTGCGGGCTAACATTAGGAGGTCAAACCCTTCATTCTGTTACGTCAAAGTGTCCCATACACAGAGGCACCACGTTGATCCGTTTACCTGCTGCTTTTTCAGAAGGATATTCACGCTGGTGAGGTCCTTCCCATAGTCGTCTGACTGAATCTGACTTTCCAAACCGTGGAGCCACTTGTCCAAATCCGCACAGCTCTGGGTGAAAAGTTCAGCTTTGTTGGCATCAAAAAGCCTCTGGGCTTTCATCTGTGTCGTAGACTCCAACTCTTCCCACATTTTATGTAAGGCTGTCATCTTCTCCTTCACGACGACCTCGGTTTCTGGCTTTTCTGCAATGAGCAGGTTTCCTTCCTACAAAATAGTAAATTAAAGTTTTACAACTTTAATAGCAGCCACAGACACACTAAGCTGAGATGCCCTGGTCATCCGAAAACCAGAAATAACCCGAAATATGAGTCTAATAAAACCTTTTAGAAACCTGCATCAAATAGAGATGGTTTATGCATTTTGTAAAACAAACTCACATTATAAAGGGCAGTATGGTTATTTTTTTTTCCTGCTCTTACGTTGTCTGAAACAGACGCTGCGCTAAAGAACAGGAATAAGCAGTGCAGGAGGAAGCGAGCCTGGTACATGAAGTGCAGAAACAAATGTGCAAGCTTTACCAGATAAGTAAAGTTTGCTTAATTGTTCCCTTGAGAAAAAAACATTTTTTTTCCAATTAACACAAATGGAGTAACCCTCTGCCATCAGAACTTGGCAGGGAAGCTCAATACATCATAAATTATGTGTAAAGAGGTGTCTAATACATTCCAAATAAAAATGATTGTACCTTTTCAATTTTGTCCAGCCACTCCTTATTGGATGCCAGTTCTGCCATGAAGGCCTGGTGTTTCAGCCACTTGCTGTGCAGATTCCTGGCTTCATCATAGGACATGTCACGGGCCGTGAGCATCTTCTCGTTAATCCACAGAGAGAGCTGGGAGGTACAGAAAACATGTAATTATTCACAAATCAAAAACAGTACTGTATTAACCGACAAAGTGCTGATCTAGTGAAATAACTTGTGCACATTGGCTGTCTGTACCCAAAAGCATATAGTAATTACCAAACAGGCTAAACCTTGCCACGGGGTGATCTAGCAGCATATATATATATATATATATGTCAGGGGCATTCAATAGCGAGATAGAGGCTTTAAGAAATCCTGTAAATGAACAGATGCTGTCATATGGTGTTTAATAGAAACGTGATGACCTATCAATGTTATTCTCACAAATCTCTAATAGCAACATCTGTTGAATTTACAAAGTCAATGGGCACATAGGTCTGATACGTGCATTTACTGATCCAGCGGTCACCTACCTCCTGGAAATCCTGGAGAAACTTTTGCATCTCTTGGTTATCCTTCAGCCGCATCAAGAGATCATTTGCTGCCTCTCGATTTCTTCTATGTCTGTACAGGAAACATGAGCAAAAACAGGCATGATCATCACCAAATTGTTTTGCATCCCTTACAACATAGAACTAAAGGGAATGCCGCCTGTGAAAAATAATGCATTTGTTTAAACTGCTTTTCTTAAACACGGACCTGTCATCAATTGAATCGACTTTCTCTTGAATCCTGTCAGAGTTGATGTTGCCGTCTTTGACCAGACGTCTCCCAGTTTCTACTACAGCCTTGATTTTCTCCTCACTGGCATCCATTGTGGTCATGAAATCTTCCTGCTTCTTGATGGCCGCTTCTGCGGCTTCCAGGTTATTGGGCATTTCGGTATGCGCCAGGACATATTCCTGCATTAGCAAAAGGAAAAAAATAGTATATAAAAAAAATAGTAAAAAAAACAAACAAAAAAACCTTACATTAAAACAGTAATTTCATGAGTTCTGGTGACTTAGCAAAACACCGTACCTGGTTATTAAGAAATGCTTCTGCCTGCTTTGTATCTCTCAGGAAGAGCTGATAAGCGTGGGACTGAGACAGAAGGTTTTGCCTGTTCTCCCACATTTTGTGAAGCTCATTCCATCCGGTATCAAGAGCCTGGAGACGCTGATGTAAGAACATGTACTGTGCATCTGTTTGCCCTTGTGTTACCATCTCCCCCATGTCCCTCATTTTCTGGTAATCCTCCTCGTAATTGTAAATTTCATTTTTAATGCTTTCATGCTGAGTAAGCAGCTTTTCAGCCTCAGCCAACGTGTTTGGCATATCTTCTGAGGCAATAGCCGTTTGGGTTCTGGACAGCCAAGACTGGAAGTCATCTAACTCGCGCAAGAACTGCTGCAGCTTGCTGGCTTCTCCTAAAGACTCTTCTCTGGTCTTCAGAGTGGTTTTCATTTCTTCCCAAACATCGTTAATTTCGGCGAGTCTGTCCAATATTGCCTGAGCCTGGTCAGGGTGTTCAGCTTCCAGTTTCTCTGCCTCTTTTTGAAGATCAGTTAATTTAGCCTCAATGGCAGCCAGGTCCCGTTCCATACCAGTCAACTTCCTCTGGAGAGCCATGACTCCAGCAAGGTCATTGCCAAGCTCTTGTGTGGATTCAATCACCTTTGTCTTCTCTCTAATCCAGGACTTGGTCTCATTGCACTCAAGATGGTAGTTCTGAATGCTCAGAGCGGAGTTAAGTGCATCCTTTGTTCTGTCAACTAGCTCTCTAAATTGACTCCATCTATAAAAAAAAAACAAAAAAAAAAAAAAACAAGACAACGTCACATTAAGCACATATCAAGATTAATTGAAACACAAACAAAAGAAAATAAACATTAAACCCTCCAGTTTTAGATGATGGGCTTCTCAACTAACCTGGTGTTCAGCTTATCTTGCTGTGCTTTGATTTCTCTTTCACTTGGATGTCCACTATGAATCAGCTGACGAGCAATTTGGTTCACAACAGCCACTCGTGAAGCTTGATTGTTCATTTCTGGCTCCAAACTTTCAAATCTAAGATTAAAGCAGTTTGAGGTTAGTAAATGTATTTAAATAAATATATATATAATATATATATATATGAGCAAACATTTAAAAAAGATGGTCACCTGTGCTGTATGACCTCCAGATCTTCCAGTTTCTCAGGGATTTGCATGTTGTTTAGCCACTGCTCCTTCTCATCAATCCAGAGTTCACATGCATCTGCTTCACTGAACATCTTGTACAACGTAAGGGCATCCTGCAGGGCCTGTTTCCGGAGCCGTGACAGTTCCGCCAACTCTTTGTACCGTTCCTCCATTCCTGATAACCTGCTCTGCACTTCTGAAGAATCAAACTGGTCCTCTGGTAGAGCCCCAGCCTGCTCATGGAGGGCATCAATAGTGGACCTGTAATTTGCGATTTCTTCGGCAACATCCTTGTGCTTTTTCACCAAGGACTGAGTGGAATATTCGTCATGGCCAACATCATTGCTTGACACAATCCTCAGAATGTCTACCATCCAGGCATCAATGTCATCAGCATCCGCCTGAAACTGATGGAAACTGGATGTTTCTTCCAGACGCTTCTTTCTTATAGCAGACAACTTTTCAAGGTTAGCCCATTGCTCCTGAATATCAACAACTCTCTCCTTTATTTTTTCAGATCCGAAATGTTCTTCTGCAATCATCTCCTCGCCTTCTTTTATGGTCTGTAGTAAGTGACCACTGCGTCCACTCATTTCATCTTCAAACGCTTTATGTTTGCTTAGCAGACGGACAACACTTGTCAAGTCCTTTCCATAGTCATCGGAAGACAATATCTGCTCCTTCTCCCTAATCCACCCTTCCTCTTCTGCCATTTCCCAGAAAAACTTCCAAAGGCGCCTGGACTCTTCCAGGCGCGACCTTCTTTCAACGGCCAACTGGCATAACTCTTGGTAACAAAACTCCATATGAGCCACACGATCCCGGATAACCTGAGGGTCACATGGTTTATAACCTGCGCAGAAAATTTAAAACATAATATGTAAACTTGTGGATTGTTACATGATGCATTTATTACGTTTGTTTGAAATGGAGGGTTAAGATTCTATAAAACCGTTAATTTGGTAGAATCTTAACCCCTTAATGACAAAGCCCGTACATGTACGGGCTCAAAATGCATTGTTTTCAATGGGTTTAGGAACCGCCCATTGTCCTTAAGGGGTTAAACCTCGATTTTATTTATCTCAACCCAAATCAAATCTGACTACATACATTATGCCTGTGATTGCAAATGATTATTTATCAGGCAGTTAGAAAAGACAAGTATAAAATAAAAACATTATATAAATAAAATGTTTAGTTTTTTGTTCTGTGGTATTTTCCTCTTAGTAATCCATAATATGGAATAAGTGGCCTACTATGAGATGACTAAATCCTCCCAAAGAGTCGTGTTTATGGGTAATAAGGAAATATTCAAAGCAAGAATAAGCAAGAGGACAACATCTCTGTTGAGGTTTGCAAGATGATCATGAAAGTGGGTAGATTTAACATATTAAGAGAAAGGATTATAAAGGTTGCCGGGAGATTTGCTCATGGCTGCTATGCCCTGGCTGCAAACACAAAAGGCATAGTGCCCAGACTTTAACTAGCTCACTGCTGAGAATCTTTAGCAATCTGCCCAGTGTAAATGATACATGAACGTGAATGCTGCATTTGCTATAAAACATTAAACAGACTTTACCATCCCCTCCTGCGGCAAATCTCTGGGCAGAGGCGTTCACTGCTCGCACTCGCTCGGCCTGAATGGAAATGTCTGCCTCCACCAGGGCATGTTTCTGCAACAGGTCCTCCACTCCCAACAAATGTTTCCCATAATCTTGGGACAACAGTAGCACCTAAAGCGACACAAAATACATCAGATTAACACAAAGCCAGAAATGTTGTGTTGAAAACGCATGTAGTAACTGAGAAAAAAAATGAATGAATAAAAACATCCCAGTACCTGGTATTCTGAAGGTTCTTAATTTGCACTGGCTTCTTGTGAACCCGCACACTAAAGTGTATCGTTAGGCTGTAACGTGTTACTAATTACTCATCTCTAATATCCCTTTCAAGCAGGTGTCATTAGTGTGTCTGACTTCCATTAACTGGACCCCCACGGGTCACCGCAAGAACCTTTAGTACGTCATTTCAGAAAACAATGCATTAATGGGACATTTGTAAGGAGAACGAAACTGTATGTACATTCTAAATTACAGACTCGCATTTCTAGAAGTAAGTTTGTTGGCATCAAGATTGATGAAGGTTCGCAGTAACTTACAGGACCTGCTTGCATCTACTCAACTAGTGAACAACAAGGATTCTGGAGAGGTAACCATGATAGTAGAGACTCCCATCTAAATTAACCATTTTAACCGCCATAATAACAGGCGAACTATACACCTGACCTCTGCACAATGCTCAGCGGGGAACTATAGGTAGTAGAGGATCAGATATCAGTAGTAGTTCAGAGCCCATTCTGCAGGCCTGCTGGGATTTGGCTCACTGGCGGTTTTAGTTTTCCTTCTTGCGACGTCATACAGGGCAGCTTTATACATTGAAAATAAGAGATAGTAGTCAACTTTCAGTGTTCCCTTTTGTGGTCCTTTCCACAGGTTGTACAGGTTGCCATAGTACGCAATGACCTTGTTCTAAATTTGTCACAATAATACAGACATAACATTGATTTTGGTAATGAAACTTGCCAGGCTTGTTCTCCCGTATGGTCAATAACACATTCTAACGTCGTATGGTGTCATTATTATTATGACATACCTTCATTTCGTCCATCCAGTCCATAATGTAGAGCATTTCCTGGAAAACTTTTTGCAGCCCAAGGTTCAATTCCAGACGCTGTCGTCTTGCACGAAGCAGCTCAAGGAGATACTCCCATAGTCTGATTACGTTGTCTTTGCGGGCAGTGATGCGTTTTATGTCATGGTAGTTTTCAGCTTCCAGTTCTCTTGCTACGGCTACCACCGCCTGAACACGCTCTTCATAGGCTGCAATGTCTGTTTCAATGGCTTCGTGTTTCTTAGTCGCTGCTTCAACAGCCGGCAAGTCAAATCCAAAGTTATCCTGAAACATAAGAATCAGGTCAAACATCAAATTCTCCACATAAACTCGGATGAGGGCATATTTCAGGTAGAACCTGGGGGATTTCAAGATGAAGGATTTATTATGGTTTAGAAAAACTTCAACACACTACTCAGTTCAGCATTGAAATACTTTGTTAAATATGTAGCCACAATCTAATAAGTATTATCAAAGTTTCCATAGTTTTACAGAAATATTTTTGTAAAGAGAAATTATGTATGGGAAAATTCATAACCTTTGTTAGTTTTAAGTAATTCCCAAAGTGCGCCTGTGTAAATTGGCAGGTGACACGTCTGATGGATATTAATCATGTGATGAGAACACAAAGCAGTGTCAGGAAGATGGCTAGTTAACGTGGGTAGCCCGTGTCATACCTGTGACACCAAGCGTTGATTTTCACTGAGCCAGGTCTCCCGCATAGCTGCCTTGCGATCAAACCTGCGGGCTAGCTGTTCCAGTTTCTCCTGTCTGATCAGCTCGTTGCGGAGCGCCAGTTCTCGCTCATGCTCAGCTTTTTCCAGTCGTTCCCAGGCCTGACAAAGAAAAATTTGATGTTTTTCCTATTAAGAATCTTTCTATAAACCAAAAGGAAGCTACATTATAGACAGCACCTTACACACCGACTTATGTACGATTAGAAGCCGTACTGAGCATTGCCACCTGTTCCTCAGAGAGAATTTAATCAGGAACACGTTACGCAGTCACAGGTAAAACGCTCTAACTCATTGGAAGCTCCTTTAAGAACCTCAGATTTTGAAAAGTTATCAAGCAATTCTGGACAGGTGAATTAACAGTTCATCGGGAAGATCCTGGAGCATTAATGGACACAGCAACATACTATTAGTTACCTTGTTGATGTCTGAGATGAGTTTGCCTTCCCTCGGCATGTACACTTTCTGATTATTGGCCCTCATTTTACTTTGAATGGTGAAAAGCAGCACTTCCAAATTTCCTTTCTCTGTGAACCTAGAAAGACATCATAGCATTCAGGAAAGCACACAGACACCTTGAAGAGGGCCACTGCACAATTATAAATTCAAATGAATACTTCAACCAGGTGAACAGACTTCCCAGCTGTAAAACGTTATGTTGGGCCTTAGGTGTTAAGACTCCATGGTAAAAAGGCAAGGTCAAATGTTGACCAGAAACGTTCCCTATGAGCACTGCGAAAATGTGTTTTATTAATAAATATGCGCCACAATTTTAATAAATAATTGCTTTTTTTGGCTAATTACCTTTACAATATAAAACTGCAGAGTATGCTTCCTATTTACTCTTCTTGCGTTCTCAGGAGGTCTCGTTTCTAACTCTAATAAGTAAAGAATGCCTACACCAACTCACATTTATAAAATGTATCAGGTCCATGGAAAATGGACTCCAAAATGCATTACAAATATTATATTTTTTGGACATGCTCGGTAATTTGCAGTTATTTCAATACTCGCTTACTTCGGTGGCTTTTCCACTGTACGATATGTGTTGAATGCCTGAAGCTGCTGTTGCACACCGACCAAGGAGTTTGCAAACTTCCGATTGTTCAAGATAATTATGGTTTGTTCAATCCATTCCAGGAGGTCAGAGGCCAGAGATTCATACTTCTCAATCATTTTCTCAGTTTCGATAGCATTGTCCAGGACCTGTGAAGACGTGCGATATCCTTAGTATTATCTACAGTTTCATTCTGACCATTATTTACATATAAAGTCTTGCCTGTTGAAATGGTTGATTTCAGAGGCAACACTGTTGCCAGAGAGGACATGTTTCAAGATTACTACTTTATCATTGCGTTTAGTTTACTTACTTTTCCGATACGTTTGCCTTCCACGGCCAGAGCCTTCATCTTAGAAAAGTAGTGGTAATATGTTACAACGTACGTAATGATGGATTTCTCATCAGGGTGATCCACGCTGATATCTACATGACAGAATAAAGAAGCAATGTAACAACCACTTCCCAATAGAAGAGCTTATTATAACAGAAGCTCCCTAGTTATAGAAGGATTTTATATAGGTTTACATTTTTCTATGTGTGGGGACAAAGTACATTAACTCTCCCTTGCTAGCATACAGGTGATTTTATGCTGCAGGGCCTTTGGGGATTAAGTCTGTCTCAATTGTTTTTTCTTCATTCCTTTTTAATAGTACAAGGGTGTAAGGATTACCCAGAAACACTCCTAAAAGTATAAACTCTTTAGAGTACAGCACTGAAAATATCCCTGGTCTGTTACTGAAGCCTCGATCTCTGGGCTCTCACGAGGCACGACAACCAGGGCCTACAATGTCCTGTTGCTCAAATAAGACACAAAACGAGACTGAATCGGATGGAAGCGTAAAGTTGCCGGAATCAGGTTAGTCCGCGTGTAACTATTCAGTACTATGGTGTCAGAGCTACATACTCACCCTCTGGGTCCAGAAGCTTAGTAAGGCCAAGATGCTGCTCTGCCAGGTTGAAAGCATTTTGCAGATTGTAGTGTGCATTAGATTTCTTCAATTTATCAAAGTCAATTAAGTCCGGCCTATGGTAAAAAGGACAGAACAAGTGTGAGAAGCGGACGCTTTAAAAGTGGAATCTCTGCATGGTAAGAACTCCGTGGAACATCTGAACGGGAAGGCTGCTGGTGTCCCCAACCTCTGCAGCTGGATCCCCCAGCTTAATAACACAGAGGGGACCATAAAAAAGGCAAATGTTTATTGCTGAATGCCCCTAGCGCATAATTAATTAGTTAAAATAATATGACATTAGGGGGATGTGAGATCGCTGTACGTACCTGTGTTTATGGATGAGTGCGTTGAACGCCATGCCATCCCTCCAGCTCGTGGTGAAGTTGTGGATATTCACATTCGGGTAACTGGAACACAACAAAATTGCAAAGGAACAGCAATCAACGAAATGCTGTATTTAACAGTACGATATAGACATACATTATTTGAAATAATCCGGGACCAGTTTACCCAATTCTGTTAGCAAAAAATATATAGCCAATGCCCACTCTCGACAAACATAACTAAGCTTTTACTAGGCAGGCCATACCTTGTTAGATCCCATTGCTGATTGGCAATCTTTACTGTGCCCAGAGTCATAACTTTATAATCGATAAATAAAAAAGTTTAGGGGCAATTTAACTTTAGGAAGGCACACGGCATGCAGGCAAACTGCTTACATCTAATCAACGTCTATTGTGATTTGAATCCCTTCAGTATTATTGGTATAGAACCTAATTACATTGTTAACATTGGCAGGTGATGTTGAGGTTGGTTTTGCCATATCACTAACCTTTCATACGCAGTTTAATATAAATGATGTTTGAAAACCCTACATGAGGTTGTCCACATTCCACAACAACTGATGTATGTGATAATAAGCACTGTATTGGAGCTTTAAACTGCCAGATGTTTTTAAAACACTAAGTCAGATTCTTACTACGTCTTTCTGACATCACTTCTTGGCCCCTGGCAGCTGTTAGGAAATATTACAGACACTCCGGGGAAGGGCCAATTCACAGAGCAAAAGTTGAAGGCATGGTTGAAATTGTAACTGTTTGCTTCGCGTTTGGGTAGGTGCGCCTATTAAAGAAGGTCGTATGAATTCAGTGTTACTGCATTCCCTGGGGCTTCCACACAAGGCAATTCATTCGATAATGTTTAATGAAATTAATTTGTAGCTCCCATTAGCGAGCAGTTCCTGGACTTTGAAAACCAAACGCTCACGATGCAGATATTAACAAGTATAATGTTTAATAAAGAATTTGTTTTCCACTCAGTCTAGGTTGGAATCATTTCCATACCCAGGCGAGCGGTCCGGTTTGCCTTGAATACATATTGCATGGGCTAGCATGGGTATGAGTAACATACATTGATCCAAATGCACCATTGGTTTTTGCACTGGAGCCATCTGTACCCGTATACAGAAGGGGTAGAGGAACGATCTATTGAGCAGTACCTCCTGGAAACGTGGCTAAAATACAGCCCTTAAAGATAACGCTTCCATTTTTATACGTGTGCCTTCACAGATTGATTATTCTAATTTATCGTGGTCCTTGTTTTCTTAAGAACGCAGTCGGTTATGTGCAGTGGGCTAATCCAGTTACGGTGGGACATGTATGTGAGAGAGCACAATTGTTTCTGTGAAAACTCTGTAAGCAGATCTTTTGCGGTAATCTTTTAATCCCAACTCACCCAGCTGTCTTCATCTGGCACCATAAAAGCAGCGCATCCTTTGCAGATTTTTTCTCCTTGTTGTCCTCGGTTTCCACGCTAATATCTTGAATCTAATATGAGAAATTATAACGAGTGAGATAAAGGCATTCCCGTTAAATGTAGCGTATATATATGGAATACTGCGGTAAAACAATTTGAAACGTTGGTGTATGTGGGAATTTAGCAGGAACTATGTTTATAAGGAAATAAGATAATGGGATATTGAAATGTCCCCAAATACTATTTTATAAACACAGTCAACAGGTTTATTTTTATTTAATTTTTTTTAAATGTATTTTAAGAAGAGGACACTTTCTGGCAACCTAGTTTTCATGTACAGGATTGACACAAAAGCTCCGTTACTCGGGGTGAGAGGTACCTGGAATCTGAGAATGATGGTCCAGATAAGTCCCAGGATCAGTCTGTGATTTCCATCAACAATGTCATGAGATCCCATGTTCTCCAGATGAACTCTTTGTTCTTTCAGGAACTGCAGGGCTTTGTCTACATTCTCCAAACAATGTATACGCATTCTTCCCTTGGTGGGTTTGGGCTAAAATCAGAAGACAAATGCCAATAATATATATGTTAAGTTATAAAGAACAATAGGCAGGATGTTAAGACATCCTTCGACAAACATTCAGGCAAATTCCATACATGATTTATCACCCATGTGTGTCAAAAATGTAAGAATAAAACATGTTGGGATAGTTGTAAATGAGGCAAGCCATTTTACAGGATAAAGTCCATTTAAAAGCTGGTTTTAATGACAAATACTCCAGTTTTATGATTTACTTCCAGTTCCCCATCGCTATATCTTGCCATCTGTGTATTACTGTACACATGTATTCCAGCATGTATGATCTTTAGCAAATTTGCTCAAGATAAATGATCCACACACGAGGGCAAACACCGCAACAAGAGAAAAAAGTCTTATGTCAAACTCAGCTGACCCAGAACTCATGACAAAAATCCCGTGCCCCTTTCACACAAGATACATAAATCACACAGTGACAAAACATGGAGGTCAGTCGGAGAGCTTATCTGATTCTTACGTCATAACGCCCATCAGATAAAGAACAGGTCATTGTAAGTCACTTTTAAAGGTTACATTAAAATGAAAGCCTTCAAATACATGTAAGTGAAACCATAAATAAAATCCAAAGAACGCAGGTTAGGTGGATAAACCTTTTTATTTCACTATAGTAGAAAAGGCATTGTGTTGTTTGGGATCTCCAATACAAGAACGGGCAGCCAAGGTAGAGATCATTGGGAACAAATATGGAGAAAGCATAATGGCTGCAGATGGCAAGCTTCGGAACGGGCTGAAACCCAGTATCATACTAGAAATCACTGCAGTGTAAAACCCTTGTGTAGTGTGGATATTGGCAAGTCATTCACAATAACGGGCAGCAATAAAATCTTAATGATAGCCGGGGAAGGATAATTTAATGCACCAAAAATTGTAAAAGGACAGCTTCGCCAACAAAGAACGCATAGTAAAGTACTTTGCAATACACACTCATTAAACCTGTAAAGTGTTTTCGTAGCAGGGGGTCGTGTGTCTGACCAACACCATGGACAGTGGCTGTCATTAGAACATGTAAGATCAGGTAGGAACGAGAATATTATGTACCCACTTTCACCAAGAATTTAATTGGCTAGCAAATGTTATATGAAGTGTAAGAATGTGCGATAGTGTCACGGACCGTGCTGCGTTGGTGAATTATAAAGCAGAGCCAATGACCGAGTGGCCGGATAAAACACATGTAATGGTATAGCGAAAGAAGGGAGAAACGTGAGCTACTGCCGCATGGATAGATTGCAGAGGAATGGTAACCGATTCTTCTCATGTTCTGTCACCGACTCCTTGGACAGCCTTATATCAGTAATAGAGCTAAGATACGTAGTACTCAGCCTCTTAACAACAGTGTTCATAAGAGTCCCGGAAAGACCCTACAAGGAGTAATGATCAAATATGCGTTCATCTTATATAAAAACTAACATTTAAAGACACTTAAGAACGATGACCGTTCGGAACTTGACTTGATCTTTGCATTCTTCACTCAGTGACTACGATTTGATTAGAGTTTACGTTGCAAATTTAAAGGGACAGTCGTACCTATTCCTTTCATTACAGAGAACAGAAGCAAAAATGGCGTCTGCTCTCCCTGTATCTCTCCAGAGTGAAAAGATTGTGAAGCAGAATCATTAAACTTTCTATGCTAGAGTTATCTTCCTTCATTTCACCCTTATGAGGACTGCCAGATACAATGTAACTGCTTCTTTAACCACCTGTAGTTTCCCATGCGTCTGTGTAATGTTTTACTTGCCGGATCGAGTTTTCCGAGAATCAACGGCAGACAACTGTGGAGTTAAGTAATGTATGCCATAAGAAACATTTTCCGTAAAAGTAAGAGGAAACACCCCCTGATAAGACCTGTCCTTCACAATCTCTTTAGGTTGAATGGTGACCCTATGGCAAACACTGAAACAAGGAAAGTTTTGCTAAATAAATTACAGTGTAACAGCATGTGTTACATTCTAGGTATGAAGGTAGAAGAAACTGTTTCCCATGGATAAAGTACATCACATAACTCAGTTCAATGTTTTTCAAACATTGTTCCTTATTTAGGAAGTTTAGGTGGTTTTAGGTTACGATGCCAAATTTGTTAAAATGTGCCTTTTCAGCATTATTAAAGATGATCTGCCAACTACTTTAAATGGCTTGTAACATATGTAACTTATAACAATGTATTCAAAAGTTTGACCTGTGATACTCTCATTTGTTACTCAGATGGGGGCCGCCTCCTGACATTCTGTCCACGGACCCTTGTGGCTGGGCTCAGGGGCATCAGGCCTATTAAGACTAGGTGCCAGAAAAGCAGTTTCTTCTAGCATATATAACACCATGATAACACATATAAGCCTAAAAGTAATGCACAAAGCTCTTCTGAAGACAATTACGATTACTGGTGTGGTAAGAGTACTTACAAGTCTTTCCCCGGAAAGAACTTCCAGCAGTTTGATCAGCATTCGCCCATCTCGAAGGTCTGTGTATAGATCGGTAATTCTGCACGACACGCGTGCCAGGTGTGAATTCACCCATTTCGTGAAAGTCTTCTTCTGGACAGCTTCACGTTCATCTGCAAAGAAACAGAGACGGTGATTAATATGTATTTAAAAACATCACAAATGAAAAGCGCTCAATGATTCGCATAATGCAGGCCTGGAGAAATCTGGGAGCCAGTTTGATATTTTTTTTAGAAAGAAGTTCATCCAAACATATCACTATAAAATGGCACAATGTTACGAGCCAGATCTAAAAATCTAGGATCCATGGCTACCCGGCTCCTGGGATTAGTCAAGCCCTGACATAACGTAACACCAACTACAAAGGGAGCTGCACAAACGTCATATCACACGGCGGAAAAGATTAGGTACAGTGAGAACGTGCAACTTACAAAGTCATTTTCTGTAGACGGTAGGCTACGGACAAAGTGGGGTTAAGACCGGCGGCACAGAACATACAGGTAAGCAATTAACACATTGTTTCCAACTCTCTCCTCCGAGGGGTTAAGACAGATGGACAACAAAGCGAAGCTAGATCAGCTGGAAAGCGGAAATAGACTGAAGGGCTGTGACATAGATTCATTTATCTGTTATCTTAAAGAAACACTAGGAAGGAAGCCCCCCCCACAGGCATCCTTAAGACAATTCGATGGGTATTCAGGCCCCATTTCAATTACGCATTATTGAGCACTTTGTTATTATATCTTAAATCTGAATACAACGCCCAAAAGTCCCTTCTTATCCGATTAGTACAGACTCTTTGCGTACCCAATAGAAGAGCGCTGGCTCATGTGCGTGGCACAGACATTTTAAAATAATCAAATCATTGAAATAGTAAAGACTGCTTGCTTGACTTAAATCGCTTACTGTTCACATACCAACATGCCAACACACAGCCGGTGACAATATAGGTCACGCGGTGTTTACGGAAGAACACGTTAGGTTAGTATGAAGAAAGCAGCGTGGGCAGAAGGCAGACTTGCCATACGTGACAGCAGTTCTTGGCACAAATATGCTTCTGGCCTCAGAGCAGCAACACAATACTTTCAACAAGATGACAGCCTTTCCAATGCAGCACCTTGTCTTTATAATCCCGAGTGCCCACATCCGAAGAGCTCTAACTCAGCCAGGAAATAAGTGGCAACAGGGTCTGAAATTAATTACCCCATACAGTGCAGATTTAACCCATTGTGTTTACAAATGTTCCCACCCCTCCCCCAATCGGGCACCATCTTACGGGGGACCAACTGAACCCAGCGACCTACATTGATGCAAACTTAAAACACACCGACCACGCTCAGCCACACAAAGGTACATCCAGACATGCATTCAGCTGTCAAACCAGGGCAGAGAATGTGCAGATTACGCACACACATGCTGAACACCCTTGGGCTCCAATTAGTGTATGACGTGGGCCGCTCCGATAGCAGCAATGGGCCACAATGTTTAAGTGACCCTACATACCCCGCAGCTCCCAGGTATTAGTGAGTGGGGAGTGATCCGAGGCAGGCTGATCCTTGGCCAGCTCAGAGACTACTCCATCATTGATAGTCTCGCTTCTCCTGATACCCCCATCCTCAAGTGTTACGCTTGATGCAAAGCCAATACCTCTGCGTCCTGGGACATTCTAAACGTCTGATTTTATCGCTGTATTTTGCATGACGTTTGTGTTTCTGCGCTGCGTTGCAGTCTGCCTTGTATGCAACGTACATTCTGCTAAATAAACTCAATCAAGTGATCCAAGGCCAATAATCTGTGTACACACAGAGCTATTTCATTTATTATGTGGGTATAATGTGCACCATATTTGCAGAACAGTCATTACTAATCACACCGTGTCTGCCTGCATCATATCCATGTGTCTAAGTGTAACATTAAAAGATACACGTTACATGCTACATATTTACTGTCAGGTCATATATTCTTTTTTGCTCCACAAAATACATCAAGATCCTCTTGACACAAGACAAAGGGCATTTTGCATTAAACAATCTACTGTGAAAAACAGACCTGATAATTATTGCGATTACCGAGATGAGCAAAAAGAGGGGTAATTAACCCATTTCTACCCGGGAATGAACAGCAGAATCCGCCATCCACAGAACCTTATCACACAAATACACAATTACAGGATGCGATGAAAACTGCCACCTAAACAAAATAAGTTTCACTCCGAACGATGTGAGATTCTCTTGAAGTCCTCCGGAAGTGTTTGTTAAAATAGTAAACAATATCTGCTTGCCTTACGTTGGAAGGTTCAGAGGATAAATATGCAAACCGGATTCAGTGCACAGGTGCATGAAACCACTACACTGAAAAACTCTGCAACAAAGCCATCCTATTTACTACAAAGTCGCTACAAAATGTCACAGCCCCCCCCCTTGGAAATTCTGCAGAATCCCCGCGTTCGGCACATGATATTCTGATAACCAGCGGCAAGGATTGTTATAGCATGGATGAGGCTGGAAACGGCAGCTCTTTGGTTAAGGAAAACTCTTAACAACTCGAGTTGCCTCCATCCCATTCATGATATCAATGAGGGTAGTGATATGGAGTGAGGGGAGTGAAGTTTAGTTTAAAAGCACATCCTTACAAAGGCTGCCTGAGCCAATAAACATTATTTTGGTATTATAAAGGGTGTCTAGAATCCCCCACTGGCCATGTCTGCTCAAGACAGCGAAAGTAAGATGACTACGCGTTGATCACGGCATTTACAGTCAGTGTCCCTATTCTGTGTATATTACTCAGCTTTTTCCCCTCACAGCTATGTTAGGAAGTCCTCTTCATTCATTTATACCTAACATTTCATCAAGAAAGACCTGACAAACACACAAAAATGTATGCAAATACAGCAACACTATGACTAAGCTCCGTAACGAACCACAGCGGTTGCGAGAAGAATAAAATTTCAAAATGACAGTAAACGTGAAACCGATAATCACTTAATTGTTAAGGAACCACGCCATGATGTAAAAAAGAAAAGAAAATGAAAACCAAAACCGAAGGTTTCCAATGAAGGTAGCCCAATCTCTGGCTTCTTTCCACCCACCTTTGGTTTATACATACTCTCCTTTCCAGCTTCAACATGCTCTCCACCTCAGCTTATTTATCTGAGTAGGGCAAGCTCAGTTTATTTCCACTTTTTGGCCTAACAAATAAGAATAAGTTTAGGGTGTCCCCAACTTGACTACACTTCGTAGTGGCGGCTTCTGATCTGGGGTCACACATGTATATCAGTTGGCCCTGAGGGGTAGTACCCCGCATTCAGAAGCCACGGATCTGTAGCCCCTTAACAGTTCACGAGAAGAGGTTCTACGAGTCCCTGATTCCTACTCAGAACTCCTGCAAGGCCCCAAGGACAGGGTACCCTTGTCTTAAGGTATTCAAACAGGATGTGTTTCTAAACAAAGCGTTTCTGTTATACAAAGCCCCAGAACATAACATTATGATAATAGTATGGTTGGACTGCATGTTCCAGCAGTAGTTATAGTTATCACACTACAGATGGAAAATGTAAGAACAATTCAAGCTGTACATCAGGTGTAGGAGTAAAATCCCAACAAGAAAACGCTCACAACGCTGTACATAAGGCACCGGTACTATCGCACATAACATTATTACGCTATAAGAGCGTAAGCTGGCATCTTCTCGGCCAGATCTCCTTTATCGCGTTCCGGGAGCTTATCAAACAGAATCCGAATGGCGCACACGAGCGACAACCGAAGGAAGTGAACGCTGGGTGACCTGACACAGCTGCTACAGAAGTTTCCTCCGAACTTTGGCAGCTGCACCAAAACAAGAAACTGAAGTTTATATATAAATAAATCAAAGGGCAAAAAATGACCCCCTTTCCCCTTAAAGTTAAGTTCACGAATACCAAGGAAAAGAAACACACTCGATCACGCATACAGTATCTTAGATTAGGTCAAGAAAATATTTTGGCAGCTTAAATGCAGTGTGTTTGTCGGAGGAAAAGAAACAAGTAAATACTCTACTTCAGACATTCTCAGAGAGCGTTCAAACTCGCCAATTTTGCTACTTATTACGTAGATCGAGCGTCTTTCATGCAGCAGAAGGGCTGAGGTGGATTACATTACGTAAATTAGTGAGATGCCTTCAGAACTCTCCCCACATTAACTGAAAATTATTCAGGGCCACCTCTGTCCCTCCCTACAAGAGAAGCTCACGAGCATCGACCTTTCCTAAGGCACAGCGGTATCGGGAATGTATATACTCCGCTCTCTTACAAACTCCCAGTTTAGTCAATTAACCCATCAAAGCAGACAAACATACCTGAAAGTCTAAGCAAAACTGCTTCTGATGATAAAATGTTACCTCAATTATCATATCTATACGATTTCTTAACACCTATTTGTAGGATTATAGGTTCTAACTTGCCAAGACTCCAGAAGACCATGAAGAAGCCAGCACTGCCACATTGTATTCCTAGTTATGAGAAAGGGACATGCGGTTTATTCGGTAAACCATGTGTTCAGGTGGATGCGGTTACGTCACATAAAAGGGTCATTCCTCATATTTAAAGGGTTTGGTTGGAAGCCTTGACATGTTGTATGTGAATGAAACCCCATGTAAATCCTCCATTTGACTCCCAGTGCAGGATTAACACACGCCTGCTTAACTGGGCAGATGAGAAGATGTGGCAGACAAAGCGTGTGGACCATTCACTGGTTATGTAAAATGTATACTTTGTAACACACATTTGGCTGGTTACTTATAGAGATAATTAGCTGCGGTGAGTGGAACCTCCTGATTCTGAAACCACTCCAGCTGGACTCAATCGAGCAAACTGGGGAGTCCGATTAAAACCCGATACATGTCTTGTGAGTCACAAACATAAATCACCGTGCGAATGAGCTGACAGAGGATAAGCTGTTCACAAATGATGACTCCAATTTACATTTTAAACTGAATACCGAGAAAGAAAACAGATTACATCTGATGATCATTGCAGCAGCTGTATAATTGCACGGAGATGCAGGGACGGATTCCTTCACGGTGCAGTCACGGAGGTGCAAGTGTCCAAGAAAAATATTTTAACTTGGGATATGACATGCAAGGACTTACTAATTCTCTTCAACGCCCAACTGATTTATTTGCTTTTAAACTGAAAAGTGGGGTAGGATTACATTAGAGTGGCTGTTTTTGTAACAGATGGGGCCGGGAATGGAGTTGGGGCAGATGTCCCTCTGAAAGCCACATAACTCATAGGGTTAAAAAGAAGAAACTATGGACAAGGGTCTATAGAATGTATGCAGGAATTGTAAATCCCCAAGAAAATATAAGAAATGCAATGGGAGGGAATTTCCCAAAAAGAAAAAAGCAAACAAAGTTAAGTTTATTTGCAGCTACATAAAATACAACTTCATGTCCTTGAAAAGAGAAAGATTTAGAAGAACCCATCACTTTCTGAATGTCTCGCCAGTTACTGAAAGCAAGGTAAGATTAATACGCAAGAGTTAGACAGCTGATGATACCATTCCTTCTTAACGGACAAAAAACCAAGGCTTCGTGTAACATACAACAGTAAAAATGCTCAAGGAGTAAGAAATTCAGCAGCCACCGGGTCCTATCGCTTTGGTTAGGTTGTGCTTTTGTCTCATTGACAAACCTTGCACAATACACAACGTTGTGCTGTTTGCTTCGCTCCAGTACACAATCTTAGGTGTGATTTCAATACAGCCTTTGATTATTGCAACCAAGTCACAATAAGTGTTGGGGTCGCATTCAAACTCCATCAATAGGTCAAGATAAAGCTCTTTGGCCAGACCGGGACACTTGTTTTATAGGTCCCATTACAGGAAGGGCTCCTTGGCATGCTGGGTGGTACGCTACTCTTCATGGTATGGCATTACTTTTATAACGACTGAGATATCTGTTATTCTGTAACAATGTTCCTGCTGTGAAAGAGTTTTGTTGAAGTGTGTGTAAACGGCCCAGCCCCAAGCTGGTAGCTTTCAGGTGTAAAGGTCGTCAGATTAAAGCGAACGCTGCTGCCCTTTATTACACTTTCTCACATTTGCTCACAGTGCAGACTCGCTTCTTTGAGTTTTATTAAAAAGCTAGATATTTCCGGTTATAAACAGCAAGGCCGCTGCTGGCTGGGCTACTCATTAACATTGTATAACAATTCTATACATTAACCCATCCTACCTATGGGAAGTTTTACACCAAGAGCCTTCCTGAGTCTGGTTAAAATCCAAACACTATGGGATTTATTCCAACAAACAAGGGGTCTACAGGAGAGTCAAAACATTTTAATCACTCAACTGAGATCCATTATGAAAGACTGGCCCTAGACAATTGTTCATGTAAGAACAGTTGACTCGGTCCTGTATAACGGAGAGAAGATTCTCAAGAGAGAATTTCTGACACACACAGACAGACACACACTATAGTTAAGTAGCAGCATGGAAATGTTTCAGCTCATGGTTTCATGAAACCACCACCAAGAAGAGAAATGAATGATAAGACAATGCACCCATGTCAGCAATATCAGCTAGCATCATAATGTTAAAAAAAACAAAACAAAAAAACCCCAAAACCAACAAAAAAACAGCTTGACAAATTTCAAGGCATTGTGTGTGTGTGTTTGTGTGTGTGACTCAAGCTCACGGCACAGATAAAGCAGCAGTCTGGGTTTAGCCTAATACTTATTAGAGAAGGAATTAACTGTTTGATGGCCACGAGAGTGGATTGGAAATGCATTGCAAATTAACTCAACACATTTTTTTCCATACTTTTCCCCATTGACACAGCGCAGGATTTTTATTTTGATTACCGTCATGGGTTAATGAATAAAAATGTAGACGGGCTGACTGCCAAAAATATAGGCTCTGATGCATGCCATCTTGTAAGTTTTCCTGTGATTACATCACTAACTTTAAGTGCTGAACGGCGAATGAATGAGAGCGCACCGAATGACCTCTACGTTTCATATGGCAGCCGTTTGTAAAGAACATGTACAGGATCTACAAATCCGCACATGAGCCAAGAACAGCTTTGACTGGCCTACGGGGCCAAGAAGCGTAACAGCTTCATGGTAGATTGAATGCTGCTTGAAGAAACTGCATTTGATGAAGTTGTTTCACACAGCTGGCTTTAACTACTTAAGAGCTAGTCTTCATAGTGATTTTCTTACACAGAAACTAATTCACAAGCGTCAAAAGAATGATCGTTACACCAATGTACAAACTGTCTTGCGGGTAAAAAATGACAGATTCTGGAGGAGAATCTTGTGTATAAATGTATTTTTATACATATGCTCAATGGTGAGCGTTCTCATTCCATGATTTCCAACTTTTCTGTCTAATCAAACATGATACAAGTAATGGATCTGTCAATGAGATTTTTCAAACTGTCCTAAAAAGCGAAGGATTCCATTAAATCCGTGCCCGATAACTAGTGTGGCTTTAATAAGCGTAGTAAAGCTGCGTGAAAGTGACTTGCTGAACACATCCATCCCGTATCCCCACGGCACGCTCCTGAAGTTAATGTACGGTATTGCATGAAAGCGAGGAGCAGAGTCCAGTTTTAGCCGTGGAAACTTTTCAGTGAGAAGCCTGGCCAGGAAAGGCTGGACTCGCCTTTGATTGAGCAGGAAGCGCTCAAAAAATATTTACCTTCGTAGTAACCGACGCTTCCCCTTTAAGTGAGGGCAGATGTTTGTGGGTTCCTGCTTCATTTCTACTGTTACAGCAACGAACCAACACCTCGCTGGGGTTTAGTGCATTTTTTATTTTCCTTTTACTAACAAATTTAAGGAGACAAACTATTTCATGACTGACGGAGACAGAGATGAGTGATATGGAGCTGATGATATAGTTCTCTGAATGACAGACAGGTGAGCAGTGTAAGGTACCATCACCACCTGACGATCAAGGTATTAATACTCGGGCCATATCCCGCTGGTACAAATTATTGTATTTATAAAAAAACAAACAAAAAAAACAAAAAAATTATCTGCAGAAAATGTGGTGTCGTTACCTGCGCTATTCACGCCGCTGGCATACGGAATCAACAGGGTTTTGTACAGAAGACAAAGAGAAGTGATTCTCGCATTGAAACTTTTTTTGTACTAAAGAGCACACCTAATGCCTGCTCTCCCCTGCCTGGCCCAGGGAGCAATGAAATCAATGACGTTTCACAACAGACCTCCATTACAGCTCCCATGTGCCCACCTCGCACACTCAGCCGCCACTCAGGTAAGTTGGATGGCAGGCCATATCTCTGGCCCCTCCCCTCAGCGTGTTGGCCCTGCCCCCACATACAGCCATGACCCCCAACATAGGTGTTCTGATTGGGCGCAGGATACATTTCATGCATAAAACCAGCTTTCCAATTCAGATCAAATGACACAAAATCTCCGTGTTCCGGTGCGAAGCGTTTAACGCACAGATGTGGAATTGTGTAGTTGTGCAGTTTTTATGCGTTCCTTTACGGACAGGTACCCTTAGTATCAGATTTTCTATCTGGACCATAACGAGGTATAGAACATACTCCACAGAGCTGTAAAAAAGCCTAAAACAGGCAGATAATGAAACATATTTTATTTTCTCATAAACCAACATGATTGGCATTTTCCAAATGGCTTTGAAAATGTGAATTTTCCTTTTTCTCTGTACTTCTTGCCCTTCGCAGAACAGTACCCCATTCAGGAGATCTGTGAGAACGGCCAATTCCATGATAGCCACTGTATTTATTTTAATTATTTATTTTATAACAAAGGATCCACTCAGCTCAGAACAGCACCGTCCCAGTGGTGTAATGAGTGCTCTTTGTGTCTTCATGGGTTTCTGGAACAAGCATGACTGAACACATGAGCGCGCGCTCCCATAGACACGCAGCCGCTCTCAACAACTAGAATATCTAACAATTGGTTACAGCTGGACAAAATATCAAAATATATACAGTGACATATGGGGCCGTTCACATGACAAGCTTACCCCCCATGAATGTCATGTATTTCAGGAAACAAACAGCAGGCTATAGGTGCAATAATACAGACAGGTCATTGTACAGACAGAATCAAACTATCTTGTATGGCTGTAACCCATCAGGAATAGGCAGCCTTTTCAACTTGGGATGCAGCTGAAATTCCAATACGTATCACCAAGCTAAATACAAATTGGTCCTAAGACACTAGAGTAGAGTCCATTATCAACTACCCTTCCACAGCATTGACTATTCTCCTTCTCCCATTAGCCTATACCTAATGAATGTAATTTCCCTCTTGTGTAGCGAAACAAGAAGGAAACCCACACATTGATAGAAACATTGGCCTTGGGTAAGAGGGTAAATGTTTGGACCAAATGGTTAATTAAGGGGCCTGGGAATTGAACAGCATCAGTATTGATGAACTGGAGACATCCTTCTGTGAAGTTTCAGCTCTAGCAGTAATGGGACGCACCGCCTCGGTGGAGTTCTGGTCATTAGTCTTCCCAAACTCTTGCGACCTTACATTTTTGTAGAACAAGGCAATCCATTTATTTAACACAGGGATGCCTTTTATTAGATGTATCTGGAGAAATCATACAAAATCAGTTGGTGAAGTCTAGGTTTCCTATTATATATATATATATATATATATATATATATATATATATATATATATATATATATATATATACACAAAATCTTACAGATCTACATAATTACTTTTGACACAAGCCTTTTGTCTTCACAACGCCTTGGCGATAGTACACAGCACACAATCCAGCAACACTGGGAAAAAGTCCATTCAGGAGGAAAGCACTTAGCCATACAGCTACACTCAATGTTTTTAGATCCGTTAAACTGAATGACATTAAATAAAAACACACAACCCTTATGTTTATGCATTTTCTCCTTTTTATTTTTCTTCTCATACTAGAATTAGAAATTCAGATTCTTGTGTCGTGCTAAGTACTATGAGAAAATCTGCTCACCTTTCTGTTCTCTGCTTATTAGGAAATGAAAGCCATGGATAAGATTGAGATCTTAGGGAGATGTAAGCTATACTACTAGTACTAAAACAGTGTTTTGGTTACAGATAACATAGTAACATACTAATTAAGGTAGAAAAAAAGGCCAACCTTGCTGTTGGTATATATGTGTAACAAACTGATTGACAGGGATTGTATGCGCCCTCACGTATACATTATAAAGCTGCTATACAGCCCAACAGATAATATTAGCTGATTTACAGTGCAATCTCATTGCCTTGGAGACACTTAATGACACTGGTAACATATTTACACAGTTACCTTTTAGTCCATGCAAAGTTCATATGCAAGACCAAGCAGCAGCTGGAATTAGTTCAGTGTGTGATCTAGCCTCCAATTGTTTTCTCATATTATAAAATTTCATTACTTTTCATGAACGTTTTCTGTGCTTTGCAAAAACATTTCCATTAAAGTCTTCCCAGTAGCCAGGGCTGCCCAAAATGCAGTTCCTTGGGGTTACCAAGACTTTCAGAGTGGTCGGTATTTAGCTTGGTGCGTCACTGACTTGTACACCGATCAGCCAAAACATTATGACCACCTGCCTAATATTGTGTAGGCCCCGCTTTTGCCCCCCAAAAAGCCCTGACCTTTGAAGGCATGGACTCCACTAGACCTCTGAAGGTGTGCTGTGTTATCCAGGACGTTATCCAGGACTTATTTGTCCAGCATCCCACAGATGCTCGAATGGATTGAGATCTGGGGAATTTAGAGGCCAAGTCAACACCTTGAACTCACTGTTTGTTTCTCAAATCATTCCAGAAACATTTTTGCTTTGTGGTCAATCCCATCAGGGAATACAGTGTCCATGGTCTGCAACAATGCTTAGGTAGGTGGCAGGTGTCAAAGCAACATCCACATGAACGTCAGGAGTCAAGGTTCCCCCGCAGAACATTGCACAAAGCAACGCACCACCTCCGTCTGCTTGCCTTCTTCCCATAGTGCATCCTGGTGCCACGTGTTCTCCAGGTAAGCGACGCACACGCACCCGGCCATCCACGTCATATAAAAAAAGAACATGATTCATCTTCTTCCATTGCTCCGTGGTCCAGCTCTTATGCACACGTGCCCATTGTAAGCGCTTTTGGCAGTGGACAGGGGTCCGCATGGGCAACCTGACTGGTCTGCAGCTACGCAGCCCCATATGCTACAAACTGTGATGCACTGTGTGTTCTGACACCTATCAGAACCAGCATTGAGTTTTTCAGCAATTTGATCTACAGTAGCTGGTCTGTTGGATTTGACACACGGTCCTGTCTTCGCCCTCCATGTGCATCAACGAGCCTTGGTCGTCGATGAGTCTGTCGCCTGTTCACCGCTTTTGATAGGTACTGACCACTGCAGACCGGGAACACCCCACAGGAGCTGTAGCTTTGGAGATGCTCTGACCCAGTCATCTAGCCATTACAATTTGGTCCTTGTCAAAGTCGCTCAGATCCTTACACTGAGATCCTTTCCTGCTTCTAACACATCAACTTTGAGGATAAAATGTTCACTTACTGCCTAATATATCCCACCCACGGATAACAAGATTATCAGAGTTATTCACTTCACCTGCCAGTGCTCATAATGTTATGCTGTAAACCTAAAACTCTAGCACGATTGGAATTTATATCACCGACAGCAGATCCCTGGATCCATGAGAACAGTGAGATTTTAATCGTTGATGGGATTTAAGAAATTGTTGATGTGACATTGCCTTCACAGATCATCTTCTTGCAGTGAAATGGATATTTTTTGAACCAAATAAAGGACTTAAATATAAAAACACATACATTGCCACACATCCCCTTAAGGGTACTTAATCCAGTACGAACACAGGCCACATAGATATTTTGGAAGGGATATTGAAGTTTCCGGATATCAATGGCCTTTTATTTTGAAATGCTTGTAACAAGTAGATTTGTTCTAAATTCATTGCGGGCATTATCATTTATAGGTGATTATATTCAAGTGACTACCTTGGCCATTTCCAAATATAGCTTTTGTATGGGGATATATATGGACTGCCACAGACTGATCTACTTCTACCACCTTGCAGTGGAATCTCTCTCTCTATAATGCTAAATACGTCTGAACCTTTTATCTAACCAATTTCATATTATTACAATTTATCATCCATGTTCGGTGTGTGTGTATTAGATGGAAGCTTGTTTAAGTAGGGCTCTCTTTACCTTGTTTCTGTCCAAACTGTGTTGTGCACTACTTGTTTTGTCCTGGTTATCCATTGTACAGCACTGCGTAATATGACAGCGCTATATAAAATAATAATATATGTGCGTGCGCGCGCGCGTGTACACATCGATCCCACTTACAGCCAATATGTGCATGACTGATATAATCTGTAATAAATGTAACGCCTGCACGACCAGGACATTTGGAATCAAATAAAACGTATCAGTACTGACACCTCACACCAGACCCTAATAAATATTGTAGGGAGTAGGGGCCAGACACTTCATAAGCAATCTGATATTTTTAAGAGCCAACGGAGAGCTGCAAACAGAGATCCATTTAAAGAATTAGGAGCCGTGGTATCCTGAGATCTACACCTTAAATACACCCCATCAGGCTTCAGAAGTCTGCATCATACAGTGCAATTCTAACTCTGTTCATAATTAAAAGACAAGGATGGGCCTTGGAATTCCTCTACGCCATGTTATTCCAGCACAGAGGAGGGCAACGCTTCCATGCTGATGTCAGACAACAAGAGCCCTTTGGTCTGCTGGAGTAATTCAGACTGTTTCCTGTATTTAAACCCCACCCTGGACAAGATCGCAGTCGCTGCTTTCTCTCTGCCCCCCCAAGTGCTTACCCAACGTGGAGAGAATAAGCGGCCTTTTGTTGCGGGCCTCCTCCACACACCCCCTTATAAATTCTCCTGCTTTTCTCCTTTCTTTCAAGTCAATCGCCGGAATGAGAACTGACACATTGGTGATTTATGTCCCACGGCAAAGACTTTAAATATCCAGCAGTTTCACACAATTTCACATAAATCGCTCCGTTAAATACTGTATGCAACCAGTGAAGAAGTCCCTAAAAACCTTAATCTTTGTTCCACCTGCCCAGCCCAAATTTCCATGTTAAGTTTACAGTCTTAGTTATTGTGAAACAGCCTTCCACCAGTTGTGTCCCAACCACCAAGATGCACCAAAATCCAGGGAAAGGAACACATTCGGCCATGCACATGTCCACAAAGCAGGTGCCAATACTGCAAATAATACGGGTCTCACCAGAATGTAACCTAAACATACAGAATGTTCTGCATTGAGCTTGGAAGCTCCAGCGTCGTCCTGGTGTTCATGGTGAGTTCATACATTCATTGTAGATAACCAACGACTACAGCAGGGATTAAATACATGGAAATAGATCATGCCCTGCAAATACAGGGGGTCATGCTGTGCTCTACCAGTTTCATTGTGCGATAGTCTTGAGTGATCTTTAGGCGGCAGGTAATCAGACACTGTATCTGAGGGAGTGTCCCACAAGATGCTTTTATCGTTATAGTCACTTACTTATTACAACAATGCATACGGGACTTTGTGAAAGGTCATTGCTTGGAGTACTGTCAGTATGTGATGCGCGTCTATATATTATACATACACACACACAGCTGTGCGCTGGTTAGAAGGGCACACTATAATATATAGCTGTATTAAGGAAAAAAAAAAACATATGGTGCTAAATTAATACTCATTTGTTGAAACTGAAAGGGACAGGTAATATGCGATCTTATATATGATCTTTCACTGTTGTGTAGAGCAGTTAAAGTGACATTCTGAATAATACATAGCCTGGCATGGCAACTGTCAAAGAGCGCATGGGGTATGGCAGTGTAGCTTGGAATACAATGGCTGCCCTGGCCGGCAAAGAATACTCCTGCAGCGAACCGTCATTTATTCTCTGAGCGAGGCTTTCAGGGCATTATACAGGCCGCTGGGACACACAGGGTTAAGTAATGGCTAGCAGGATTGCACACAGAAGACCACTCCTCCTACATCCATTGTTCCCAAATGTGTTGTTCCCTCATTCCACAACATGGGGTGTGACAGTCATCAAAACCGTTCGATATTCACTACAGCCGAGCTCAACTGCATTCTATCCTCATTATTCTCATTATACGACGCAGGATAAGGACCCTGCCTCCCAACACATACCGTGCGCTTTAATTGTGTATAAAAGGCAGCAGCCTGATTAATAAAAAAGACAATAGAATCTAATGTCACTCATACTCTTTGGTACATTGCCTACATTATTTGCACTGCATTTAAGATCAACTTTCAAGCCCCATATCATAGCAACCCTGCAAACAACATGCCCAGGAGACAGCCCCGCTTACCTTGTAACTGCTTGAACCGTCCCTCAAGCTGGTTGTAATTGTAAGGAACCTGGGCTGTGTATCCGGGGGACAATGGCCCTGGGATGCTAGAGGTCCGCTGCAATTCCATTTACCAAACAAACACTACAACGCGCCGCACCGAAAGAATTCATAAAACGCACAAAGTTCCGACACACGCGCAGGCGGCTGCCAGTTTCCTTTACGACCACGGCTGGTGAGACTGCACAGTCTTTAGGTAAACAGGGGTTAGGTACAAAATCCACAGGCACGTTTATGACAAGCTCCGAGTATTAGATTCAAACCGTCAACCAGACAGGATCTGCCAGGACAGCGGGGGTTTCAAAGCCGGTCTAATCTGCCGTCGGCAGTAAGTGTTTCCAGCATGCTGGATGCATCGGCAGCAGCGTGAGAGTAGTGGGCACTCTTCAGAAAGCCTGCAGGAGCAGCAGCACACCTCCTGGAACCTTTCTGCTGTAATTTAATCAGTAGCCGCGCTGTGTATTTAGTGGTGATGTCACTTGATTAGCATAAGACATTGTAAAGGAAACGGAGGCCGTACCAAGCCGCATGCAGAGGGTAGGAGGGAGCAACGACAACAGGAACACACAAAAATGCACAGCATGAGAAAACATTCGGGGGGAGAAAAGATCAATGGCTAACAGCCTTGCTAAAAGTACATGTTGAAGGACAGAATGCTATAGGGGATTTTCTAGCGTGATTACTCACAAGACGACTCTTGGTACGATCCTGAGCAAAGCTCCTGGAATTACAATCTTTTGTTTAAGAGCCTCATGTAACGGAAAAGTGTCCGATTACCATCAAATGGAAACGAGGACACAGTTGTCTCCTGGTCGCTTTACTCAAATCAATAGATGTCACACAGTTGCGATGAGCAATTTATTGCTTTGCTTGAAAAACCACACATTGTATCAGCGCGTTGTTCACAATGTAACACGGCATTCTGCAGACGCACAGCTACCTTTACAATTATTATATAGCAAATACTAAATGTTTGCAGACAAAAGTATCTTTACAAGATTATTAAACATTACATTTAGCAGTATGAATGTTCGAGTGGAATAAAAGTACATCACTTGTGCGGAGTAACTATTAATGTCAGAACACGATCAATGAAAATAATAATTGTGGTCTTTTAATCGTTTTAAACGGTCCTGCTAGTTTATTTAATGAAAGCTTTAGGATAATAAGGCACAGAAAGGCACACATCAAAAACCTTCATTTAACATCACTGCGCTAAAATGCATTAAACAAGTTACACAGGTCTAAAATACGCATGGCATTAAAGGCGCAGTTCCAGCTATTCTGCTTAATTTAACACAGCCTTCAGATTAAACCACCAATGGAAAGAATAAAATGACATACCTTCTAAGGGTTAATCGCTGAACATACTAGAGAGAGCAATTAGTGGAACAGCACCCCTAATCGGTCATTTATCATGAGGTCAAGCACAGGGTTTATTACCTCAAATCTATTTGGTAAAATTTTAAAAACATCCATTTGTTGTTTTTTTTTGCACCACTGAAGAGAAAAAAAAAAAAAGTGTAGTTGCTTTTTTCACGCAGGACAAGATTCGGTTTTCTAATAAGATATCATTTAGGGCTGGGCTGCTCCTATAACTGTAAAGGTGCCATGAGTTCAGAATCGATGGCCCACATACCATCAGTAGCCATTTAAAGAAAGGGACAATGGCCTGACATTTCTTCAATGAACATTAGTTACAGACGGAGTACGCGTGGATCAATGATCTACAAACCTTTTAGCGGTTCAAAGGGGTATTTAACGGCTTACTACTAGTTATTTTATGAATCCATTAAATGCAACACAGTTATTTGGTTCAGAAGATGAAGACGTTTACCACCGAAGAGCATGTGGGGCAAAACTTTCATAACTTGGTACTGCCCTGCCTCTAGTCGTTGAGATGGTAATGGAGGCTAATAACTGAAATTAATGGCTGTCAACATCTTCTTTGCGAAGAAAATAGGGTAGTTAAGGCTGCGCATGCTACGAAGTATACGAATGTGTTCCCGTATTGAATGAGTAAACCCAGAGAGCAGTGACAGGGAATGCTGGCACATCCCAACCGGCCGACATTACCTGTGGATGTAACGAGATCAGCCAGAACAATCACTCGCCTGTATTATCTCGCATCGTAGGCCAGTGTCAACAAACACGAGTGTGACGGTTCCATATGTTACAGTCAAGCACCAATATCTGTGTGTTTCCTCACTGCGACACGTCTTAATATGCAACAGAGAGCCTCACATCATAAATAAAAACTATTTCAACGTGTTTAAGAAGCCAAGCCATTGACAGACAAACGGGATAATGTACAGAAAGAGATGCTGGTGTAAAGTCTAAAACCGTACCGGTTAACTCAAATTGGTTGCCGCAGTGATAGTTCCAAACTTTGCACTGTTTTAGATATAGGAACAAGCCTCATGGGACTAGAACATGCATATGCTAAAAGTTAGCTGGAACAGTCCAATGGTTTCCATGGTTACTGCTCCACATTGGGTCTTATAAAACACTGACTGTCCAACGTATCTCATCTTTGGTATGCAACTAAGCAGTATGCCAACTCCGTTTATGTAGGTTATGGGCACACAATCAGAACATACAAAGGTCAGCTAGGCACGAAACAATTTAGTACAAAATATGTACTGTATATAAATAGCCAAATACCTTAAATGTTTTCAAACCTAAGAGCAAATTTATCCAGAAGGCCAACAATGGTGACACTCTGTCCCAAGAATCCCGGGCTCCACCCTCGGCAAACAGCGTTTCTATGGAGTAACCAACACCCCAAGCCTAACTATCGATAAGGCACACAAAGATGTAGAAAAAAGTCATGAAGTGTTCACACAACCATTATCCTTGGGATTGGGTGTTTGATTTACTAAAGGCTTAAAGAATCAAGGACATGAAATCATACACAGATGATGCAAAACTGTACGGGATCCATTCACTTACAGTGACCTGCAGATTAAAAGGAACGATTCTGATTAAAGTCTGCCAACGACTGAGGAGCAATTACTTTCAACAAAAATATGGCCGCTCAGATAAAGAAGAACATGGTTTAGAAGTTCTCAAAGAGTGCTATGATCACCATGAGGAACGTATTCAGATGTGGGCTGGCATATTGTATAAAGTAGGCTCGTGTGAAAAGACTGGGCAATAATCTACTTTAGATTTTGTCACACTAATTAGTTCGAGTTAAGGAAGCAAACGCCTTGGGCTTGCCTGCCAAGACAACGTGGATAGAGCCAGCATCCATCACTAGATTGTAGGCATCATAAAATAAAAATACTGGAGGAAAGTGTGAGATAATGAGATCATTACCTTTATTTCCTATTTTAAGGGACATTTGGGGGTTTTGTATAAAAAAATATTTAGCTTAGAATCTAAAAAGTTGCCATATTACTATAGCAACCAATGGATTGTTTCTACAGTCTGGACCATACCATGGGTTGCTGTGCTGATCTTTGCACTACGATCACTTTTTATATGCAATACGCAACGTATTAGTTGTGTAACTGTAGTAAGTCTATATAAACAATAAGTTTTATGCCAAGCAGTTACACACGTAGGAGCTGGCAACACACCCTGCCGCTGTGAGATGGGATGACAGCAATCTCAACTACAAGCGGCTCTTAGTTTACACTCCACACTTATACATCATGTCTTATAGATCTAGGCACTGGGCAGCATCACTCAAAGAGAGGGGTGACCGATGTGTGATCAACAATCTTTTCTAAAGCCTAGAATAAATGTAGCCATGTGATAAAAACTCCCACGATTCTCTGCCAACATTTGATTGCTCACATGATAGCAGGTGAGACGTTGCAGGATTTATTTTGATAACTAGTTATATTCTGCTGATCTGTGATAGGGAAGAAGGAATGTCAGTGCTTCCCAGGTTTGATGTGCAGAGGCTTCTGATACCCCAGTGTTTCCCTCCCCCCCACCATTACAGGGGTCCACCCTGGGACATCTTGAGGGGTGTGGCCGGAGGCAGGAAGGGGTGTGGCCAGAGACAGGGCCAAGACTGCCCTCTTACCTGAAGAGCCAACGTGTGCTTCATAGCTTTATGTGGGAGCTGCAATAGGGGTCTCTGTTGCAATAGAACAGAGCTTCATTGATTTTACAGCTTCCTTGGAGCCCTCTTCCGGCCCATGATCCCCACGGTCTGTAAAGTGGCACAGGTGTTAAACTGGCCAGGGCAACCCCCCCCCCAAAAAAAAACAGGTCTGTCCTGCAGAAAATGGAGAAGCTGGGGGTTTGTTTCAGGCTCTCATTTCTTCCTCGCAGCACCACAGGCCGTTTAATCAGCCTCTCTGATAGATCTGACCTTCACTAGATTTGCAGCCCAGCGTTTCGTAGGACGTGACAGATATGAAGCTTTCTTCCACAATATGTTGTGTTACTTATGGCTATATATACAATATTTACCCCAGGCTAAAGAAAAGGTGATCATACCTGGGAGTTCAGGGTTATGATTATTTAAAATAAGAAGCAAAACCCAGTCAACTCCAGACAATTTTACTTCTCCACAGGGTTTAACAGATTTGTTTGTGAATTGCAGCATTTCTTAGACCCCCAATCACCTCTCGCGCATTAAGAGTCTATATGAAGGCCTGATGAGAACCAGGAGTTACGGCTTCTGAAAGTGTTTGCACCGGTACCTACATGGACCTTTACGCATGTGTCAGTCTGTCTGTGATTTACCCGTATTTTAAAAACCCTCTTAACACACAGCTTAGATCTACAAACGCAGAAGAAATTGCTTGCTTTGTGGTCAATGACTCAACCAAAGCAGTTATTGTTGTGTCAGAGCAGGTCATTTCAAAAGTTATTGCAGCCATATATGCTTGAATCATACCCCATTACACACAGATTCCTTCCTGTCACAAGGGAAACGACTTTGGCAATCCCACAAGCAGATATGGACTTCATCGTCCTGAAGATGTCAGTTGGCGCTTGATGGATGTAAAACAGCACGGAGAATGATTTACATGGTGTTCATTATCCTGCGATGGTGAGATCAGACACAAGGTGGTCTCCCCTGTGCTATGACCCACGATATGCAGTAGCGGGTACACGCAGAAAAGGGACCCATATAACAGTGGGCGACCAATGTAAAGATCTGTATGTTTACTACAGAATTCATGAAGTACTCTGGGAATGTTGTATTTCCAATTCTGTGCAGCAGTATTTTAGAAATGCCATGACTATTTTATGTTGGTAGGTTTCTTTCTTAATCTAATACACAAACTATGCTGCAATCTAACTTTAAATTGCCCATTTGGCTGTCCCTGCGTTAATAAAAACAAATCAGAGGAGTACACAAAGAGTTCATCCTTTCAGAAAACAGACAGTATTTACTGAAATTTAAACTGTAATCACATTTTAAAACCACAGTAAGATCATTCTTCTTACACCACAAGCTTTATTTACAAATAGTTGGCTTCCGCCTGCACAAGGAAAATAAAACAGAAAGAGGAAAGCCTTGTAAGAAATTCTGCCTGTGTTTTAGAGGGATGGAAACTTGAAAGCCCAGAATGAATCAGGCTTTAGGATCTTCTCATCCATCTGCCTATACTGAGGTCAAAGTATGATGAGCATAATTCACCTGTAGTTTCACCTCCTTGGTCTCTGGACCTCAAGGTTTTATTTGCACTTCTGATGAGCACGTGTTCTGGGATTCAAGGGTTCTCTGTGATCTGTTCCTGGCATGGTCATCCCAATGTTTTCCCCAGATGCATGTAGTTACAATAGAAATATCAAATCAGTGTGTGGACGGACTAGCACCCATCTCCCCTTTGCTAGTACGGAGTATGAATGAAGCATATGGATCTTATTGACATTTCTTGCCTCTCATTGCAACAAGTATGACAAAAAGAAAAATGGAGATACACGGTTGTTGCTCAACAGCAATTGCCATGATGTTCAAGCAGCCCCTTGGATGCTTACACCGTTTCTAAAAGAAATGCCTTATGTCATCCCTCTATCCTCAAAAATAATCAGCCGCCACAAGTTAAATATATTTCCCCCCCAAAACCCAAGTACAATAGGCTCTTCACTTGGAAATCACAAGGCTTTCATGTGCAAAGAATCCCAAAACATAAAGCTTCTTCTATTCGTAATATTTTTACGCTGTGAATAAACCAGTTGTTTAACTCTGCATTCCGAAGATCATCGATTTCAAATTAGACAAAAATATGTTATTTTTCCCCAAAGGCAAATTATAATTTTTCTTATCGCATTTCATGCAAGCTTTATGCATGAGAGTGTTTTATGTAATATCTGTGAGCGTAGTAAATAACAGTCTATGTTATATGAAAGTGTAGCTTTATGCTGGCCGCTCTAGGACGGCTGCTGAGGAACATCCCAACAGAAACCTGCTCTGATTAAACTATCAGGCCAAGTTCCCAATGACGTACCGTAGATTCTTATGTTTTTATATTATTCTGTATAATAGTCTAACGTTATAATAATAAAGTGTGCATGTATATATGTCTAAACTATACTAAAAAGACAAAGTGTAGAATGGTTCATGAAAATTAAACCCAAGGTGGAAGAATAGTTCAGCACAGACATATATACGGTATATAATATTATATATATATATAAATAAAAGGTCATGTCACCATGGGAATCGCTGGTCCCAAATTGTGTCAGCTTGTTTCAAATTGCCACAGTGTGATCTTGCTCTGTGTGAAAGGCAATTTAGGGTGCAAACAATTGTATGATTTTCCTGGTGTCACATGTGAAAACCACACGTGCTCCTCAAGTGCCGTGTGCTTGCTAGAAGCGGACAATATGTCAGGAGGTTAGCAGGCACAGAACTGCAAAGCATTCTCCGGTCTTTGAAGAATATAGGAGGTAAGCATTACTGTGGAGGCTGGCTGACATTATGAATAAAGGCATGGAATACAGGTTGTTGGGTGGGTGGCGAGTGTAGGGAAGGCTCAGCTGGCTAACATTGTGAATAAAGGGGTGGAATACAGGTTGTTGGGTGGGTGGTGAGTGTAGGTAAGGCTTGGCACGTCATTTTAGTAATGGGCACATACACTAGTATGGGAACTACAATGTAGTTCTTATGCTTTCACGTGATGACAGCAAAGTAAATGGAGCTGTACTCAAAGTGAATGTGTAAACCGCAGGGAAGAAGGAGTTTCTAAGGTGGGAGATACCCAATTATAAGGGCTTTGAAGTATTAATAAGCTGTTACTACACAACTGACTCAACTCCCTACATCTCAGGATTTTTAGTAAGCATGTGTGGTGATTAAGATACCCGCGGTGTCATTTTTGTCACGTCTAAGGATTTTTGCATTAATGTACAGCTCGTTTGCACAATACTACAAAAATAAGTTTAGGATCGCCACAAACAAGTAAGTTTGGTCAGATTCGATATCCTGTATGCCAAGAACGGAGGCTACGAGGAGCTGGAGAACTGAGAAAAACTGAAACCATGGGATCTCACAAAGCCAAGAATTAAGACTCCCTCAAACAATTGCAGGGCTTCCTTTCATCTGTTTCCTACTTCAAATCAACAAGGAAATTGCTTTCTTTACCACCCCATGTGTCCCCCCCCAATAACTTAAGATCTTCATACACGTATCCTCGTTTTGAAAAAGTACCATTAGCAATTTACGAGCCGCTCTTCATTTCTGTAGTAAAGAGGAGTGAAGTACGATGCAAGCCCACCAAAGGGACACCTTTCATCATTCAGAAATGGGCAGGAAACCAATGGGAAAAAGAAGCTCTGAATATGATGTCATATTTTAACCATTGTTATAGAGATTTTAAAAAAAGTGTCCCAGCCAGGAGACATTTCTACCACTTGATTTTCATTTATTAATTAGACAACAAGTTCATCACGTGTTTTCTCCGGCTGCCAGACCTCCCTCGTACTGCTGGCTGGCGACAATCAATGAGGCTTGTTTTGCAAAGTACATTAAGCGTCCAAGGAGGTATTGTGGCTCAATTACTGGCAACAAGCCATGTTTCAGAAGGATTTATCCCCATTAGATGCAAAACTAAGTCAAAAATGTTCTCCCGCACAAACCTAAACAGCAGAATGTTTCCCCTTCGTACATTCTACTGCTCCCAGCTATTTCATCACCAAGAAGGTGAACAATGGATTCCACACTGAAAGGGTTAACATTTACATTGTCCCTTTCCTGGCAAAGCAATTGTTTCTCACCAAGAGCAAACATTTTTATTTTACTTTTTGTCTAAAAAATGCTGCCATTTGCAAACAAGTGAAACACAATCCTGATCAATCACTGGGATTAAAAAGCAGATATATATATTATATGGTTATCAGATTGTGCGTCATACTTTACTACTTTTAGGAGATTTTTCCCTTCAAACTTTTTTAAAGCTTTAGAAGGAAAGTAATTAGCCACTAATAAATGCATAATTCAGAGCCCGTGTTTAGTGTCCACGCAGCAGTCACATCTGGAGCTTAAACTGATTAAATGTACATTGAGACGGACATCTGCTAATATAGTTATCCTGGTTTTAGGTTTCTCTCCTGTATCAAGTGAATCCTTCGGATGTCCTTCTCCGTTGACCTGGTTCGTTCATGGAGCGCTGCATGCTCGTTTATTATTTAAAAGCATCTTGTGGCCTTCAATCCTTCGCTAAGGTAATTCTCTGTAAACCAACACATTTCCTTCCAAAGAAATATAACACTGGCTCAATAATAATCAATAATATTCTTAATACTTAAAACATGGACAAAAAATATACATGTATAAGCACATACTATTATTATTAAATTCAAATAAATCAAGCTCATATATCTAAGTACACTGGTTTTAAAGAGCCTTTGGGAAGATAATAGAGGTGCGTCCATGAGTAATTCTCTAAACATTTTAGCATTTTTGTAGAAATCATCAGAAAACCAAAACGGTCCAAAAAGCCGAACGTTTCTTACACTCAGGAGCCTAATTATGCGTGCGTGTTCAATAAAGCCGTTCTGCTATGTACCAGAATGCAAAATGAAATATCTATTCTCTTCCGTAATGCATGTCCTTCACTCCAGGATTGATCTGAACTAATGACTTCCCGAGTGAAGTCTGCATAAAGTGCCCATTAACAGGACGCTAATGTACCCGGGTGCAGCTAATCATTTTTCTGTCTACGCAGTTATGTTTAGTGTTTTTACTATCAAGCTTGCCAACTATTGCTACAACCCCCCATGATATTATGCTAGCCTATGTCCAGTAAAATGCTGACTGGAGATGATGGGAGTTTGACACTGTAAAAACAAGTTGTTTGCTATTTTTGGTACAGAATAGAGGATACACACAATCCTAAAATATCCCCCTGTCCCACCCCAGATGGTAGATGGATTTGTGATAATCAGAGGAGTAACCCAAGTCTCTTCCGAGATCGCGGAAAGATGTGCAGCGCAATGAAGTTCGGGAGCGGCCATGAAGGCATCCTGTTTATCTCTGGGGATCCTGGCAGCCTTGGGAATGACGGATGAAGGAAGCACTTCAATAAAAAGATGGTCAGGCTGAGGAAATGGGTTTCTCCAACGCATGAGCAGGGGCTTCGAAAAAGCCTGGGGAGGCCACCCTCACGCTTCCTTTACCTAAGGGAATGTTGACAATACCGGATCCTCTCCCTGAGAGCTCTATTGTATGAGATAAGGAAAAGTATATCTGTTCCTTCTAAAAGAATGCTTAAGATCAAACTCTTCTGGTCTTCTCAGACATCTGGAAAGGCATTTAGCGGAGTGCAGTTCCTTCGGTGGTAGATGGACCCCTTGGCAGAGATAACTATGCTGCAGAATGGGTTACCCCACATTTTGATATAGATCACAGATGCGAAAGAATACAGAAAAATACAGCCGATGATTGCTTTCCTGTCGGTAATATCATAGCTAAATAGCAACATAAATGTTAAAACACAGGAATTCCCGCAGAAAAACAGATTTATGAAGCATTCCATGCTGATATGGATCACGAAGCACACTGCTGTAAATAAGAAATGATCGTGGATAAAATTAAATTGGGGTTAAAAAGGTTTGCACCAAACCAAATGAATTAGTCTTGTTACCTGTTCTGATTTTATTATAAATATGCTATATTTGTGAATAAGATCATATTGACCATAGTGATGCTGATGAAGACCAATAAAGGCCTACAGCAGTCCAAACGGTGCGAGCTTTGGGTTTCTTCTAACAAATAGTTCTGTTTAGAAACAAAAAAAAAACCTGCACCATTTGAAGAGCTATCCTATTTCTGACCTCATAAGCCAAAAGGGGGCCAGCTTTATTGAAGAAACATTGTCCGTATGCGTACCAGACTCAGCTATCAAGCATTACATACAATTCCCCGTACAAACTTCTCCGTGTTTCAAAGTTCAGATCCTTTATTGCCATGAGAGGGAACCTTGGAACGGCTGAAAAGGGCTGGATCCTGTCATATGAGCCACAATACAGCGTTCAAGCATAGATTGCAGGGAAGGGATAGAGTTAATCGCACAGCCACAATGCCCTTGACAAATAACTGCTCTAAAACGCAGATTTCAATCATGTGAGCTTGTGGTTAGAGTAACCAGGCTGTACATATAATCAGATGAATGGTGCGGATTATATGGGACACAGATAAACACTTAAGGTTTCACAGCAGAGTTGTTCAGAAAACGCCAACCAGAATTGGGTAAAAAAACTGAACGCAGCGGGGTTACAGGGCACATGAAGGGTATATGAAGGTGCATAGCAATTCATTTTAAAGGTAGGTTATATTCTCTACATGGGGAGCAAGAAGGAACCCAAACTATTTCAAGACCAATTCAACACATTTCATGTCAGTGACAGAATAGAGAGATCAGGGCACTTAAGGCAGTCATATACCCCGTATGACAGGCTGTGGATAGGGTTTGGCTCCATGACCAACCCTTCACCAGCCTCCTGGCTGCCAACCCATTTACTAACCTTTGCAGATTGTGAGCAACGCGAGTGTATAATCTGCCCGGCTGGGACCTGGAGCCACGTTTATGCCTCAGAGTACAGAAGAAAAACTTGCCCAAGCCATGGCACAAGCGGAGGCGGTATCAAGAGTTTTGGCCACTTGTGCTGCTCAGTCACATTATCCAAAAAATACCAAGTTAATGTCCCCACCCAAAAGAATATTATAGTTCTTTTTATGGTTATTTTAATAAGCCGCTTCACAGATGCGTTGATGCCAGTTTGATACTAAACTATTAAACACTAGAATGCTTAGGGTGTCCTGCCGATACATTAGTCAGTGTCCATGTGATTAGGACCAAGCTATTCTATTGTTTACCACAAGGTAGTGTTATAAAGGAGTCAGGGTAGTAGATTGTGCCAAGATAACAGAACATATACTCGTGACTAATATGCAGCTACCTGAATTCATTATGCAAAAACTATAACATACATTTGGAAACTAATTTTGATACCACTAATAAAAAAGCCACTTTAAAAGCCCTAGCGTGGTATGTCACACGACCTTTCCAGGTTTTGGGAGCTTTAGCAAGTGCTGTAGCCAACCTGCAAGCTCATTCCCTGATCCTGTACTACAACTTAATGGGACCGCAACAATGTTTTACTGCTCCACAGATACAGATTTTAATCTGACTTATCTCAGGTGACTTGGCTTACCTGCTAGAGCTTTGATACGTGAACGTTCAAACAGCCGGGCAGAGCTGTTCTCGTTGTCCCATTCATCGTCCCAGCGATTGTTGACATCGCTGTATTGCTGTTGGATCTCAATGTTGTCGTAGTCAGTCGCGACAGCCGTCATTCTGCTCTTCCTTAACCGCTCATCAGCTTCAGTTCACTCGGATCTGCAGAACAACAAATCATTTGGTTAGCGAGGGCTTCTAACAGGGGTATGAAGGCACAGGGTATTTCACAGGCATTTTAAATTCAATTAAGAAAACAGCTTGGAAGAGGACTCTAATTTCATTTACTGACCAGACAATATTCCTTTAAATAAACTTTTCAAAAACACACAGCCAGCAAAACATGAAAGATCTCGAAAAATTTCCCGCACAAATGAACTGAACCTAAAATGAAGGACATACACATGTAGCGAGGCAACTGATCTCTGATGGGGGCTTTGTTTTCATTTCAAGCTAGCATTCATATTACATCGTAAATTCTATGTATGTATATATATACACACACACACATATATTATATATATATACAATATATATATATATATATATATTATATATACATACACATACACACATATATACATGTTCATAAACATTAAAGTGCACGTGAAGGCTGCATGTCCCAAGGGCCGCTTACATACACAGTGCAGCATAAAACATATACCTGACGTTTAACAGTAACGGGAGATAAAACAGACTGTTTCTTTAAGCTCCACCATACAGAGGAAATGAATTCGTCTGCATACATGCCACACGATGATGTCATATTAGAGCCAAAACATTCCCGAAGTTGCCACTCGTGATTCTCACAATTATCTAAAACAGACTGTAAACAGTCGATAAGAAAAGGAAGCACAAGGAGCCGACGATCTGAGTACCGAATGTCATCAATTCTAAAAATAAACGCAGAGCTTAAAACAAGAATTATATTGGTGGCTTTCATATAACATCATGCCTACAATAAGCAAGCCACTCGACTCATTAGCCAGCCGGCGGCACCTTAATGGTTTAATGGCATATTGTTCCCAGTAAAAGCATTTTTCAACATCCTCAACGCACTTTTTATTAGTTCTCCTAAGACACAGATTTCCATGATGTTATATTTTAGGGGCCATAAACCCCTTTTTATTCACGTATAATCTGTAAATCTGGGTGCAATCTCCTGCTCCCAAACCCCTCCGTGCTGACTGCTTTAGGGCGGCGTTTAAAGGTGAAGTTCCACTTGTTCCTCTCCCTTACGGCTCGGTTCTGGGCGCCTCTGCTTTTCTTTACTCAGCACATCCTCTCTTGGGCAACTAACCGTACCCCTTTAGATACCGACACCGTCTCTATGCTGACAACATGCTTATTTCTAACCTCCAGCACCTCCAAGAATGAGACAGCAAATAATCAAGTCATTAATAAATGAATGTTCCTGGAAATAAGTGGATTATTTCTTGGAAGGCTTTGGGTATTGATCAGTACTAGGAACATTAATGCTGTATTTAGATCTAAAAGTGTTAAGCTTGGCACTTGTAAGGCCGTTTCGCAGTCAGTTAAATGGTCTACCTGGGTGTTTAAGAGCCAGTCATTAGAATTCACCCTATAACGGATGAAAGTTTTAAAGCCTTTGCATTCTTTTTCATGCATAAAAAATCGTTTCCTTGTGTATTCAGATGATTTATTTCATGAAATTGACAATTTTCCTTCAGAATCCTTTGAAACTGCCAATTCATTTTGTCCAGGGAAATGTTTGCAAAGGGTTATTATATATCTTGTTAAACCATCCTTTATTACATCAAACACAGACCTGATTATTGCCAGAGTGCTTTGTATTAAGAAATAAAGAAGAAGAGAATCAAACTATAACCCCAAATAGGAGGAAAATAAAAATAATAGAAAAAGCCATTCACTCCTCTTAGCATTCCACACAAGGGTTTAGATGATGCCTTTTACTGACAGGGGGGGTAGCGGACCTGGTACAGAATCTCTTCTCAAATGGCTAAGCACTGCCACCTGCTGGCCACATATGCTTACTGTAGGCTTACACTATCTACTGAAATATCTCAGAGAGCTTACACACCGAACTGTGAACATGCGCAAACTATTCAAACATTAATAGGAAAAACAGATCTGAGAACAAACAAGGAGCAACACAAAAAAATTAAATGTCTACAATTCCTATAGCTATCTGTCTGGCTCAGCACCATGGGGGTCATATAACAGCAGATGAAATGCCAGAAGGTTGTCGATCACGGATATAACCAGCTACAGCAACAATTGACCAAAAGATCTGCTTCTTACCCTCTATGAGACCTTGAAAGCTTTTGCAAGATCCAGCACAACAAACGATGACTTCATTGAACACGCAAGGATCCAAATAACACAGGCTCTGGGAGCCGGGCCCTAAATAGCGAGCACATTGGCCCCACACGCTATGGCCTTTGTAATTGTCAATATACAAGCAGCGCATATCCTACCATCACCAAGTCATCTTCATCGGCTATTTTGTTTATTGCTTTGCAAGGCACGGTATACAACGCTGGTTTAAATGGTCTATGAGAATGTACAGGACAGCGCGTCGGGGGTTAAATGGCAGAGAGAGGCTGCTAGTGGAAATATTAATTCGGTCACTTTTTCCAAATTCCAGGCAGAGCTAAAGGGACAGACAGGGGCTGCCGAGACAAAATCGTGTTAATGCTTCGAAAGAGAGCCCACGTCCACATTTTCTCCTTATAATCCCAGTTTTAATTTGACGTGATTAGCTCGTATTTTAATGCCATCACGTTTCCTTTAGGCATCCAACAGTCATCAAAGGCTTGTCTAAACATATGTTCATTTCACCAGCTGGAACCGGTACACATCCAATCGGGACAATTGGGAGCAGAAGTTAAGAGCCAGATGGAAAAAAAAAATAGCCATCAGCTTGTTGTTTTTGGGAGTCAGGAAGGGATGTATCCACCGACATCACCATATAACAAAAACAAAAGTTTACAGCAGGAATTCAGGAGCCGTTCTATCCTTGGTGACAGGCATAGGCTGGAACTGCCCACCTGGAGGGTCTATAAAAGGCCTCTTAATAGAGTTCAGCCCAATATCTACAAGGACACGATTAGTTACCGTTTGCGTATGTGTAAGATAATTACATATAATGTGAACAGGGGCTATAATCAGGGCTAACCCGTTTCTTTTATTGGAATACGTACCGCTACGGATACAGGGAAACTAGTCTCTTTAATAACCCCGCATTATGGCAAGAAAACTTAAAATATTTTCCAAAAATTGTCGAGCATCACTTTTTCATCAGCGAAACGACCACTTTACAATTATACACAAGAATTTTATCAATAGGAATAATCTTTACTTCTTAATGTATTAAAAAGGTACAAATACCCACTAAAGTAAGTCGACCGTAACGTCAAAAAAGAGAGGATTTCAAAGTATGGCTACATATATTTATATAGCTTCAACATGCTGACAGACGTCACTGGGCTATAAAATACGGCAAGTGAATTAATAGGGCTAAAAATAGTCAAGAAAATCTACTTAACATACAAGTTCTTCACATTCTGAAGCGACACACAAAAGCCCCCCCCCCGCTCATCAGACGGCGCGGTTAATCGGTGGCCGATAAGACTTCGCTAGATTATTAAGGGCCGGTCCTGGTACATACTCCCTGCAGGAAGGGCCATGATGTGTTATCCTTTATGAGACGGTTCAATTAGTGACTTTCAATCCACATTAACGTCATATCGTGTTCCTTTCTACATCACCTGACACACAATATTATATATACAGCATATTGTGTGCATCAGTCATTTCCCAGATACTCTGTAATATAAGCCCCAATAACGCGATTCACGTCTTAACTTTATGGCAAAATCAGTTCATTATTTTTTTTTACCATAAAGAATTCCGTTTTTATGGAGAAACCCCTCGAATACCTCATGTGTTGCCCCATCTGCTGCCCAGGGGGTCAAAATATGTTCAGCACAAAGAGCAGATTTTATAGACAAGCAAAGTGCGGACAGAATGATTCTGTCGCGACTCCCTACATTAGCCGACGTCCCGGTCGATACCTTTAATGGACCGGTTATTTCCCGCTGGATGACTTCAGCACTTGAGCTCGGTGATAAAAGCCTATTTTAACTAAGTAAGCCGGCAGCGAGCAGGGGCTTCTCAGCTGGTGGGTTCCGGTGCTCTGAAGCATTCTGCAGTCACCGATTACGGAAAGCAGTAATAAAACAGGCGGCTATTCACACACAATCCTAGGAAATCCACCCAAAAACCCGGCTGACTGCATGTGGCCAAATCCATGGAAGGATCTCCACAATGTACTCCACTTTCTATCTGGTCCTGTTTGCGTGTTCAGTTAGTCGGCATTCCTAGGAAATGGGAGGATGTTGGTAGCTATTGCCATTGCTCCTGACAAAAACACAAGGATACCGGAAAAAGGGCAGTTTCTTCCATAGATCAGCTTCCAGACACATATTACTTACACGATTCAATATTCACAAATACATCAGTGACTGCGAGAATGCCCCCGAAAGTGGATTTTATGGCAGGGGTTGATAAATTTGGTTTGGATTTAGTAGCCAGTCTTCCCCCCCCCCCCACGACACTAACACACCAAGATACAGACACTAACATCTTTCACACACCAATACACACTTTTCTTAAACTTTTGCCTTTAGAGAAAGTCACCGGCTCTTCTACTTCCTCACGGTCCTCGCACGTTGCCCCTGAGCGCCCAGAACATGATGATTCTTGTCACCATGTTGACCTGGAGTTTGTCAAGCCCTGTTTTATGGGTTTTTTTCCCACATAATTTTGGTGTCCATGGCGATGGAAATGACATCCATAAGATGCCAGCAGTCATGCAGAATGAGTAAAGGGAAGGAAGGCTTGGGATGGACTAAAGTGATGGTTGGCAAACTAATCTGGGCAGGACACGATCTAGTCTGAGCGACAGGCATTTTTTTCCAAAGACATAGAACAGTCCCTGAGCGATACCTTTTCTTAAATCGAGAAACAAAAATAAAGCTTATTCTGGTGCGCAGGGCATCTGTTACAAGCCATCCTTAAGCATGGATTAATCACAGAAATTACTAGCTTTTATGACTTCATTTCCCTCCTTTCTAAACATTTCAGGGTTTGCAAGCGCTCTGGCTTTTCTCCTGTTTCCATGGAAACAGTTATCACTACAGGAAATAGAAAGGTTCTGTCTCTTGGTTATCATCCTCACCTAATCACACACCCAGCTTAACATGGATCAGCACTGCAACCAGAAGAACGCGGCGGCTTCTCACATATACAAACTCAAAGGTACAAGAAGAGATTTAAAAATGGAAAGAGCTTAAAAATAATGCAAAAGGAAAGGATTATACAAAGGATTCAAACGGTTAAAAGAGAACTCAGGTGCGTAGAACGCAAAAGGGCATGCGCTCCAACCGACATCTTGTTTACTGCACTCTTTATATCAAAGGGTTAACATGGTATTTTCCAACAAAGTCTGGTATGTCTGCTGAGCGCATCAATATCTGGCTCTGTGGCCACTCGGCCGCTCTCCGGGGCTAGCACTGAAACAAACTTCATCTCATCATATTCCAATAAATGTCCTTTATCTATCTGCAGACCTAGCGGCTGCCATTGCTGTCCGTCATGTGATGTTTTGGGTGAATCAATGAGTTGGTACTTTATGGCAATGCTAATGAAGTCCACTTCCCGATAGAGGTGTCTGGCTGGTTGATTAAGACGGAGCCATTCCGCAGTATGATGAGTCATGATGTTTGTCTACAAAATTAGGCTAAGGTAACTAAGTCAGAACACACAAACAGCTAATATACAGCCCGAAAAAAAAACACCTTTTTTTTTTTGTACAAAAACGGCAAAATATTTTTGAAAACTTATTTGAGTCTTATCCCAAAAAATAAAAATCAGCGGGAGATCCGCTTTGAGCTCTGAAGAGAATTGTGCGGCAACCAGCGGGTTTCTTATACTTTGCTGAAAGGTCAAACTTCAATCAAGATGCAGAGGAGCCAGAAGACAAATAACACGCTGGACGGAGCATTTATTCTACGTCTATCATCGGGCGTCCGTTAAAAAATGAAGCCGCAAGTCGGATCCCCTATTACCACTCAGAACAATAAACAAATAACGCCATCGTCTTTTTACCAGATTACCAGAACCTGAAGAAAAATCTCCACAGAAAACCATGATAAAAAATCATTAAACATACAGGCCAATATACTTCACGACCAGGAGTACCGTGTTTATTAGCACTAAAATACACAAAACATTTGCAATTTTGCTTAGGAAATCCTTTGCAGGATAGCGGGTGAAAGTGCTGAAAACCCCCAATTTACGTTCAGAAACGTTCCCCGGCACAGTAAGCGCATCCCTTTTTTGCAGGTTTTTCTATTCCCGGTTGGAAGGTGTGAGATGTTCGGACGCGGATTTACACCCCCCCCCCCCACTTTTGTGTTATCATGAACTTCATTCATTATCGTGACATTCCTACGCTGGGGCTAGGAGGCGTTCTCTGCCGCTGCCAGCTTATCTCGGCTATTGTACCAAACGTTATCCAGCATCGTTATCCAGCATCGTACTCTGCCTTTGCAGATAAATGTAATCAGGTAAAGCATTAGGGGCAATTAACGCTCTCTCTCTGATAAGACAGAGACACAGAAGGAGACCAGCAGGGCCGTTTATAAGCATTCTTGTGTAAGTGCGTTATTCTTAAAGCATGGTTGATTCCGGAAGCTGTCTTTGGTGCAATGATTATTGCTGCAGGATCGTTATCCAGAGAAACAGAAAGCATACGGCCAGGACTGGAGGACAAATAGATGGATATTGATTTCTTGTTGTGGTAACACTGACCTTGCATTACTGTAAATCCAGTGATAACTATTTTGTAGCCCTGCTTTAGGCTCCAGAGGCCACTCGTGTTCCGAGATGCCCTTCCCGTTGGCATCTGTCTAATTAATAAGCACTTGCCCTGGATTCCTAGTTCTTATACCCCCCCCCCCGAACGTCGACTCTACCCCAGTGAGTTCGCTGCCAATGACTGTAATTACTATCGGCGATTAACGCACAATGCGTGATGCATACAATGTATCGGGCGTGGAACGGGCTCTGCTAGCCATTTGGCTTCCTTTAAAATGATTTCACAGAACGCCCTGCTTTTACATTCAAAGATTAAAGTACATCTGCCCAGCTTCGTAAAAGCAACGGTTATCGATACGATCCAAGCTTAAACAGCAGAATTACCAAGGAGCAGATGGCAAATCCATATTACATGGCTACAGAAACATTTGAAATACAACTGTATATATAATTATATACATATATAAATATATAGTTACCGCATATGCAATATGTATGTATGCGTGTATATAAATCCTATGTGCTGAAACACAGATGCAGACATGTTCCAGATCATGCTATGTAATTTATGAAAACCTCCATTAAGTCAGCGGCCTCTAATATTAAGATCACTCAAGGAACGGTAGCAGGGCCAATGCCTATTCAAATATAACAAATCTTAACGGCTATGGCGTAAAATGACAGTGGTGCCTTGGAAGCCGAAGACCCCCAAGCTGTGGTACAGATTGGGTGGGGGTGACAATAGTACACGGTCTACCCTTACAAGAACTTTATAGCCGGTAATCTCATAGCCCTCTTCTCTCACCATCATATTGACCAGGGCAAAAAATATACAAAACTTAACACAAAAGTGTGGAAACGCAAAGAAAGAACATATTGTATAACAATCATGCTCCAAAAGACGTAGCATAGAATCATATTAGTGTTATAATTCTAATAAGTTATAATAAAAGGAGGAGGCTCGCTGGCTTTATCAGGATACACATCAGGATAGCGTCATCTATTTCCAGAACAGGCGCGAAGTCTGGAAAATGTGACTGTCGGGGCAGATCATCAAAGTGTTTAAGCCTTTGGCTGGTAACTTGGCCAGCAGAACGGTACAATTGTTGTTCTGCGAGTGATTTTTCCCTTTCTGTTTAACGCCACGTTTCCGCGCATGCATGAGCCTTCTAGAAGCAGCTGAACACTTCTACAGCTGCGTCATACGTATGGGCACGCTACTGGATCTGTCAAACATCGTACCAACAAACACTATATATCAAAGGGGGGACAAACACTATATATAAAAGGGGGGGACAAACACTACATCAAAGGGGGGGACAAACACTATATATCAAAGGGGGACATGTCTTAAATGTCTAATAAGCACCACTGCCAAAGTGCACGGGATAGTCTGGGGAACGGCACATGGCTGCAGGAAAGGGCTTGCATTGAAAGCAATCACACGATCCAGTTGTTAGCTGGTGCGCGGAGGACACGTCTGACCGAATGCATCCCCTACAATAGCTGCGGCAAGACAGCAAAAGCACAGTGTATTCATGCAAAAAACAGGTGACACTATCATAAGCATTAAAGTCTATTCGATGGCCGGAGTGCCCCCTTAAGTCATCCTCCATCCAAGATACCCCTTCTCATCTCTCCAGCTTCTGCCCTGTTCCATGGCAATAGGTATGATGTACCGAGCCCCGATACAGACAAATCATTAGTGACTGCAACATAATATGCATTAAACAGAATATTAAAACATTAAAACTTATATCCTACCAACTGCCTCCAATATAAACTAAATAACAGCAAGCTTTCTAATCAGATTCTAAAACTTATCCTAAAACACATGGGGTCAGAAAGCCCTGCCAAACATACCCGTATTATACATCCTAAAAGTAACGTACCTTCCGCTAGACCTGCGGAGAGAACTCTAGGCAGAGCCGTCCCCAGGAGCCAACATCGCAAATAAGAAAAACTGACGTTAAAACTTGGCCTGTATGTTTCAAGTTAAAACAGGAGCTTACGGCAGACAAACAATGACTTCCAATCACTAAAGACGGGTTGGTATCTGGGAAGGTCCACTAATTTTAGGTGCTAGGTTATCAGTTATTCCACTGCTTAAATTCCATAAATGTCAACTTTATCTCATCTGATAACAACGCATTTAATCCACTCCAAAACAGAAATGAAGCGCACTCTTTTCCTGGCGTGTCTCGCTCTACAGAATTCTCAGTAATCCCAAGAGCATTTTCCACCCTTCACTTTCAGGGTGACCGCTGATAACGAAACCCCAGATCGCCTGGCAAACACGGGGTCCCGAGGTTAGATACCAAAGATAAAAACTGAGAAATGCTGACTTCTTCGCACACCTGAGCCAGAGGAATAGGTTTTATGGCTGTATACGCGTAACTCGTCCCCATCTGCATGCGAGCAAACGTTACTTTCCTGTAATTGTCTACTGTGTGTTCACATAAATACAGAAAGCAACACGGAAGCTTTGCCCGAGCGGAAAGGTGTTCATAATGTTGGCCCAGACTCTTTCCATTACTATGCCGACAAGCATCTAGTGTGAGCATGCAGTGTCCGCTCCGTTATATACAAGGGTTAATAAAACAAACCCGCCTCAAAGCAAAAAAAAACAACCCATATTTACAGTAAATTACTCTCACCCCTTTTGGAAAAACTGAAACTTATGTCCTTACCCTTCTGCTATTTATGGAAATTAAAAAGGTCTGTCATTTCCCCTAGTTGAGGACATTCCTGCCCTGCATGGGAATGCGACTTAACAGAACAGTCTTAAAGGTCACACGAAGGTTAATAGCCTGGGTGTAAAAATACTAGAGTTCCTAAATCGCCCGTGTTGTTGGATTTAACCCCTTGGCTGCTAAGCCATTTCACACCCTGGTGCTAAGCTAGTTTTCGGCATTTTGGTGGATCTCGCGTTTAAACGTGTTTCAAGTAAATTTCTTGGGAATAAACTATACAAACCATATATTGTTTTTTTCAGCACACCCAGCAGATTCCAAATATACCATTTTTATATGTGTATGTCTCATTAGGTTTGCAAAATACAACCAAAAATGGGAAAAAAGTGTAATTTTTCACTTCCAACTCAATAAAAACTAGTTTGTAATGTTATTTTTCTAAACTCTAATATCAAAACCTGTGTTGCTAAATATTTGTAGTAGGTAACAGGTCTAAAATAAACAGACATTGAGAACAGTAGACTGTGTTTTTCTAATATTTTATTGCTAAAAGTTAAATTTATTAGACTATCACAAAATTCATCTTTAAATTTAATGCATGGCTGCGTCAATTAAACAGCTCTAGCTGCCCTGGATGTTAAAATATGCCAACAAAACTATATATTTTTAGAAACTACACCCCCAGCCGCAGCAAATGAGGTCTTATTTGTATTTGTATCACAAATCTGACTTGCACAACAAATAAGTGAATATCACACAAATAAAAATAAAAAAGAAATAAAAATTTAAAGCGACAAGTTCATTTATGTCTTCCGCACTCCAGGTTTGTCCTAGAAACACATGCAGCCCCTCATTTGATGCGCCAAGGGGTGTAGTTTCTGAAAATATATACTTTATGTACCATAATTTAACTTCCCAGCTGTCTAGAGCTGTCTAAATGCAGCCATCACCACTAAATGTTTTAAGACAATTTTTTAACAAGATTCTCCAATCTGCCATATCTGAAGTTAAGGTGGTCTAGACATCTGGGAAGTTAAATTAGGGTACATAAAGTACACATTTCAAGAAACTACACCCCTTGGAGCTTCAAATGAGGGGTTACATGTATTTCTAGGACAAAAGTTAAGTTCACAGATAATGATGGAATATGTCGCTTTGGCTAGAAAATATGTTTTTTCTAACCATAGCGACATGTTCATTTGTGTCTTGCGCACTCCAGGTTTGTCCTAGAAACACACGCAGCCCCTCATTTGATGCGCCGAGGGGTGTAGTTTTTGAAAATATGTACTTTTTGTGCCATAATTTAACTTCTTACGTGAGCAGTAATGCCACGTCAAGGCTTCAACCCTAATTACTGATCATTCACACGCCTTTCATATCTCCATTCACTCGCAGAAGCACACGCCATACTTTCCATACATTCACTCGCAGAAGCACACACACCATTCTTTCCCCTTACAATCCCAAAGAGATGATCGTAAAGGGAGAAAAAAATCACTTTTACAGCAAAAAATAAGTTTTGCGGTAAAAATGCAAGGGGCTCCAGGGATGACATGGTTAACTTTCGTACTACAGGCTATACGGCTGATTTTTGCAGTTCATCTGGATTTCAAAAATTGCCTTCCTCTACCATTGGCTAAATTTAACCCCATGATCAAAGGGATCATGGGGTTAAAATTTAGTATCGCCCATTTTTAAAAAGGGAATATGACTTTTTATAGCTGTATGATCACTGTGATAACAGTGGCTACCACAGTGATCATTTAGCTAGAATACTTAAACTTTTTTTTTTTTTTAAAGTTAAACCAGTTTATGTTTAGATAATTTAATTTGGGGGTCTCTAGGCAATTTTGATCTTTATTTATCTGCCTTTAGAGACCCCCAAATCATTTTTTTTTACTTTTTTGTACATTTTTATTTTTTTAACATAATATGTTTTATTCTTTTTTTACAAGCATTATACCGTTGGAAAGGTGAGGCGATTACCTTTCCAACGGTATATGTTGGGGGTCTGTAGCTGCTCAGATGCCTGAGATACAGGCATCTAAGCAGCATGCCCCCATCCCGTGAAAACTGACAATTGTCAGTTTTCAATAAAGTTGCGCGGTGACGTCATCGCGTCATTACGCGCGACGTCACCGGCCGGATCGGGTGGTCCCAGTGATGCCCTTCAAAATGAGGGGCAGATCGCCGGGGTAGGTGGTGATGGGGGTCCACAGACCCCCATCAAGGTAGGAGAGTGCTAGCGACGGCATGGTGCCGTCGTTAGCACCTGACTGGGACTGCTAGCGACGGCACCATGCCGTCGTTAGCAGTCAAGGGGTTAAAGTTGACAGCAGCTGTAGAAACAAAGATTTAATAAAGGCTTGGCTGTTTGTGCACGCATCATAGGCTATAAAGTACCCTCTTAAATACAAAAAAGGAGAGAAATCAGATAAATTACTGTAGATCTTATAGTTGGCTTAAAATTAAACAAGCGTGAAAATTAGAAATTCTTAAATTCAGCTGCTCTCTTCTTACGTTATAACGGTACCGCCGCATAAACGTTCTCATGTAGCATCACCCACATGGGAATCCAGGGATCAGCCGTCAGAAATAAGTATACATAAATTCATCAAACCTAGCCATCGCGCTGTAATTGTTTGGAAGATATTGGAGACCGGCAGCAGCTTGCGGCAAGACCAGCATCGTCTCACTTGTTCCCTTAACCGACCCCCAAAGGGGGACAGAGAAGTCAGTGGGGGATAATCATTAAGCTATGGATATTAGCATCGGCTTCCTCATGAGATAAATACACATATAGAGTAAAGAACAGTAAAACATAGGGTTTGAAATAAACTAACATGTTTACTCAAGCTTTTTAACCTGGCCATTAAAGTAAACAACCATCAAAGCGTGCTTCAACAGCGTGGAACGACTACCACGTTATTTTCTTTTAGCGCACATTCTGCGCACCATTCCCACGTGTGCCCTACATGCCTACAACACAGTGTGCCCGGACACACACAAGCATCAAACCAATCGTTCGCTGTGCCACAAACTAAAGCATCTGCCATGCTGTTCAAGCTTCTGAAAAACATCTTACAAGCTGCGGTATGCAAAGTACAATCCCTAGGAGACAGCCCCACACCTCAGAGGCCAGCCATACGCCCCACATTGCATTTCAATGGTGTAACATCTCAAAGAAACAGCAGTATCCTCGCTGGAGAAGCAAGGGTTCACCAGTCAGGCGTGGGGAAGCACACCTTCAGCAAAGGCAAAGTAAGTGGTGTTCAAAACATGCAACTGAAATGAATGAGCATGGGCACAAGAATGAGCATTAAGTACTATTAAGTACTAGCGGCTGCTATCAATCGTATAATACGTGTCAGTATGAAACTTTTAGGAACTTTAACAACCTGGCCCCAGGGGTTTGTCCTGTCCTACGAACAAAAAATAAAAAATGACCCCACTTATATAAAACAATAGCCCCTGGACTCCAACCGCTGGCAACAGATATGGTTAGGTTATCGTATGGAACGTGTCTTTTGCACATGGTAATTAATGCCCTTGAAGCACACGTCTCTCTACAGCAGGGCGTAGGTGACGCTCCAAAGACTTATCTGCATCATTGCACCTTCTGTTGGTATACCTCTGGTACCTGAGGAAAAACGTATTTTATTAGCAACTGGGGTGACATTGTTATCTTTTATTTGAATAGCGCCAACAATGTATGCAGCACTTCTTATAGTACATATTAGAGTATGACAAAACTAGAACTAAGACAATGGAGTAATGCAATTAGGCAAGCGGCGTGTATGTGTATGTTCCAAGCTCTGAGAGTCCTGCAATAAATCAAGCATTTGATGAAGTATTGGTCAAGAGCTCAGAGGAAGGCTGTCAGAGGTACGGGGACCATTGGGGAGTAGCACTTGGGATTTATTTTTCTTACAATTAGCTTTTTCAACAAGAAATGCCAAAAAAAATAAAGCGTAAAAAGAAATTCCTAAATGAATCGCACGTTTCCCCCCTTGTCTCCTGTCCTTGAAAAGGAGAAGACCCAGTTCTTCTCACCTACCTCTGCCTCACTCCTGCTGTCAGGTGCGCAGTCCTTATTTATTTAAACAATGCTTACCCTGACACCTAAACATCTGCACCTTTACATCTGGTGTTATATACCCCCCCCCCCATCTGCTTCTAGACTGTAAGCTTGTTCTAGCGGAATCCTCCTCACCTTTTGTTTCAAACTGTTACGCGATGCCCTGCTTGTTATGGCCTGTAGAATATGATGAAGTTATGGAAACCAATAATAGTAATAATAGTAAGTTATAATTTACATAAGAAAATACACAGAAAAACTAAAATGATAATTCTCACATATAAAGTCTTAGGTTAGAAAAGGAAAACTACAATAAATCAACACACTTGAAACAAACCACAAAACCATTTGGCAAATTCTGTGATGTCATTAACTCCATTCCTCGCTTGCCTGCTGTAGGCAGCTGTCCCTCAAGTAAATAGCCAGATACGTGCTTTACGTTACGCAAACACTAAATATTTTAAGTATTTCAAACAGCCATGACAAGCATTTAGGATGGAAGTCTTCTGGACCAAATGTCAATCCAAGCATTCAAAGCGTTTCCACAGATGTTTGTCTAGAATGCATAATCTGCTCCTCCGCTCCTCAACTCATTTGAAACTAAATTGCAGGCACAGCACGGAGACAATGCCTCGGAATCATATGCTACAAACATTTCTACAGGAATTCCAAAATAATTAGAATATACAGAGGTCAACGAACCTTCCAGACATGAATAAAATAATATTAACGGAATAAATCCTCAAGATTTTATAAAGCTCTGTGTGGCAGGACCATGCATTATCTAATCAAGTTCCTGTCCTTAAGGTATGCCCCTCCTCCTTACCCACCCTGAGCCAATCAACAACCAGGATTTTTACAATAGGCTAGAGATAATGCAAGGGCGGGAATAATTATGCAGATTATTTAAACAGGAAGTAATGGTGGGTGCTACCATCGTGTACACGCATAAGGGGGGTCGAATAAACATATAGTTATAATCTGTAAACACAGGCTTTGGTGTACAGATCTATAAAATGTATTATTTTGGTGAAATGAGAGTTCACAGGAAGGTCTCTTCGTGGCATTTACTTGATTTACGCAGCTGAGAAGACATCACCCTGGCTACTTAGTTATACATTATTGATGGACAACTGCATTTTTCTTCCAACAACCTGCTAGATGTTCCTTCAAAATAGATGTTGTGTGGTTTTTCTTCTCCCCTCAAAGCTCTGCTGTCCTCGAAATACATAAAAGTCTTATATGATTAGTTATATCAATATGCAATATTCTAAACACCTGTATAGGCTGTAGAAAACTGCCCACAGACCAACATGACCAACCATGGCTATCCATCATCAGCACCCAAACTCGATGGCTTCTGGTTAGGCGTGGGATGATGGATCGTACACAGACAAAGGGGATTCATAACATGCAGAATATCCACATCATAAAAAGAAAATCCGTGATGAATAAGAAGTACCATTTATGTCAATAGATTTCAAAGTAATTTGTGTGCCCCGAAACCAGTAAAAACTGTGAAAGAACATATTGCTAGAACACAGTTGTGATAATGCTAAACCCTCGTAACATTGAAGTTAGGTGCCCATTTTCCTCGTCCTTACAGGTGGAGATAGTCCCTTGGTTACAATAGCTTACACTAAGGTACGACAGTCAAATATATAGTATTGGCCTATATATGAAGGTCAGATACAGCTGAATGTTTCAAGATAATTAGATTGAAAATGTGCAATCAAAAGCTACCGTCACATTCTTCTGAAATGCCGAACCCATGCATGTCGTGCTGCACAGAAACCATTGAAGCGATGAATATCAGATGTTCAAAGTCACTCGCTAAGTATTTAAATACGCTGTTATCAATTCAAGGACTTTGAAACACCGCGGCTGTGCTTAAAATTTGTGGATAAAAAAAATTGTCTCCCTGGAGTATTTCTAAGGCAGTATGTGCCAAGGATATTATTTTAACCAAATTGCCACAAGGTTCCGGAAGACAGAATTTGGGAAAACTTTTGGATACTTTGCATGCTGTAGCAAACTATAGCGGTAGTTCACTATAACGGCTCCTAGTTGTAATGGAAATATAACATTAATTCCAAGCTTCTAGATGGACTCCTGGACTTCAACAGCGCGCCGGCCTAACCGTAAGGGAACCGATTTCCTACCACAAAGGACTACAACCCGTCATTATGTTTTGTGATACAAGCTCGCTAAAAATAAATCCTACACACATTTCTGGGAAATTTAGGGACAACAACTTAAAAGTGGAGCTTCTTTCCTGCTGTCCCAAGTTCCCAAAGACCTGGTTTACCCATCACAGGAGCATCTGCTCCTTCACCAAAATGTTGAAAACGCAGCATACGAAATCCTTCCACTTATAACAAGTTTAAATAAAGCAGGTGCGGTCGATGGCTACTGTTCTGTGCGCTGTAACCAATGAGTTACTACGCAAAGAATTGTATTCTGTCATTGCTATATACGCCCTTTGGAATTCCATAGATCCGCGTTTGGCTGAGAACCATTCCAAGCATCTACTACTTCCATAAAGTTTCCTTACATTCTTACTTCAGGTATCGGGCAGTTCTCAAAATGTCTACACAAAACGAAGAAAAATGAAAATCTATTCGAGAAGGGACTTCACACGAGATACCCCAGGCAGATGCGTGAAAAAGTAATACTTGGGTACCAATGACTCGCCCACGGAGCAATCTAAAGGATCTGCATGCTAGTAGAATCTAACAGCAAGACAACCAACCGTCCATGAAAACATGTCTAATTCTCGAAGCATCTGCATTGCACCCATCGTCCTATTCTGTAGTTAAGAGAAACAATGTTTGACAAGTGACCCGGTGTGATACAGGACGGCCACAAGAAGCTGACGGATCCAGTACAGCTAACCTAACGTCAATCAACATTGAAATAACTCCTGACTTTATAGCTGGCTGCCCAGCAGTGAAAGGGTTAATAGACCGTGCCCACCTCAGCCGGACGCATCCTCATCTGACTGCATTAAATCTGCAGGACCGTAATTAACCGCCCCCACTGCCTTCGTTACATGGCACCATGACAGGCGATAAAGCTACACACAGTTGCCATTAGAACTAGATGTTGCGGCTTCGAGATGAGAGCAGTAAATCAGAGAGGGCTTCGCAAACCGGGCACAGCCTTAACACAAGATGAGCTGGAAAAGCCGTCATGCCACCCGAGGGTGGGGTTCTTCTTGACACCACCTCATGTCCATGCAGGAGGAACACTGCCAGTTTGCTGCATCGTGCTGCATCATCCTGAGCTGTGCATGGAGCTCTTTCACTGCAATGAGTCCCTCAGACACCCCGGTGGCCCAATGCCAGACATATCCCCTGGAGGGTTCACAGATACCCGGAACACCGGGGCAAGTGCGTCCAGTCACAGGAGGGCACCTTGCAGAGCCAGACGCAGCTGTCTCAGTGATACCATGAGGCCACTTACCCAAGCCCATGACATCAGCACATCCCCGGCTAAAAACATCAACAATAATTCCAATAGAATTATATTTATGGGGAAATAAACCTGTTGAAGGGTTCGAAGTGAGGGAGGATGGGATGGGAAGTATGGCAAAGAGCCAACACTGTGACGCCAATACACAGAAAGAGACAAAATCCGAGCAGAAAGACCTCCGCGGACTGATCATCACAGCACTCGGGGGCTGCATCTCCCTTTATACGCACAGAACACACGGGCGTGCGGGGAAGGTCAGCTCCATCAATCCACAGGACCACGCCTGTTTATAGCCCTCTTACCGTTACATGCACACCACAGCCCGACGCTAGCATCCACCCCCCCCCCAACCGGGTCGTTCCCAGCGGCTATGGCAACGATCGGTCACCCAAAGCCCCTCCCTGACATCTCACTTGCTCCCACTGTATACACGATGTCGCTCCAAAGCCGTGGGGACGTTACACTGCAATGTAATGATGCAGCCAGCGAGCGGGAGCATCCCTTCCAGCTCCTTCCCAGCCCCGAAACATGCGCCGCGCTGCAGCAAACAGCATTTACCGCCCGGTAAACGGCACCGATCCCGCAGAGCCGGGGAAAATGCTCTAGATGCGAACATCTGCAGCCCCATCTGCAGTATACTCCCTGCCATGATAGAGCCTTAACGTGCTCACGGCATCCACACGATTCATCCCCGACAACGGTATTCTGCAAAACGAACGCAGGATAGAGCAACCGATGAGCGGAGGCTTTGCGCTGGGTTTACCTGGAATGCACCGGTGTGTGGAGTGGGAGCCTGCGGGAGGGCAGCCGATTCCGCACGGAGCAGGGGGTGAAATGCAGGGAGTGACTGGAGGAATCCGCAGCCTCACACACACCAACAGCTGCACTGATTCTTCCCGGAGAGGGGCGGAGAGAGCCAGCGCCCGCACCGCCGCCACAGCGACCCCTGGAGGTGGATGAAAGGCACAGCACCCTGACTGCAGACCCTGCCCTGCGCCGAGGTGAAGTGACCGGCACCGCCCTCTCAGCATAGCCCAGCGATGCCCTCCCCATCCCCCAGCACATCCACGATGCACCCCGCTGAAAGAGTAATGTGCCCGGCACCACTCAGCCCCCGACTGCATCCCCCTCCAGCCGGCCGCTCTATATGCCGGCCCGCGCACATCACCGTATAAACATCACACAGGCCAATCTAACATTACTGCTTCTCGGCTGCTCCATACCGGCCGTGGATTAATATGCACCAAGATGAGCGATAACCGGGTGCTGACACTGTCTATGACCGTATCTACTAACAAAAGCACCCAAACTACAATAAGACAATAATTTTGCGCCTCCAGTTATAAAGCGATCTTGTGGTCTTATAACCCGGTTACCTGTAACAACATTCACAATGGACTCACCAACGCACCGACGTAACACCGTTTACTAATTACATTACTAAACCTACGATTCGCCAGCAGAACATGACATTTATTTACATAGCGCCAGCAGATTCCGTAGCGCTGTTACAATCAGCCGGATAACTAAAAGTCACGCACAATAACAAGCTGGATACGAGCAGGCCTGGCGTGCAAGACAGTCCTGAGTAACTTTGGAGATAAAAAAAAATACACTTTTTTGACGGCATTTAAGACCCTTCCGGCCCATCTGATCTGCCCTTTTTCCCTGACGTTAACACTCAGACCTTAATCAGTCCTTGTTCTCATCTTACTTTCTTATGCTTAGTCCATGCACATTTAAAGTCCTTTACTGTATAACTTCTACCATGTATGATGGGAGTCCGTTCCACGTATCTACCACACCCTCAATAAGGTAAAACATGCTTATCCCGGTATAACATCTAAGCCTCTTTCCTCTAGTTCTAACATTTCTTCTCATTCAGAAGAAATGAGTAATTGGTAATTATTTGTGGGGTGAAAATATGTTTTTTTGAAGGAGCCAATGTCACACTATAGCATAATTTACTAAAGTGTTCCATGGATATTCTTTGCTGTAACGCCGTCACATGACATCTAACACCTTACATACCCCACAAATTAACACAAATTAACTAAAATGACTTGAGATCTTGGAAACATTTAAATTTGTTTTGAGACGAGTTTTATCAGAGCACAGGTTGGGTTAATATTAAGCATATATTATTATTTTTATTTATTGTTTTATATAGCGCCATCAAATTCCGTAGCGTTGTACAACGGGCATATAGGTTTAATTCCATTAGCGTCACAATCTATCGATACGAGCTGCTTTTGGGGTTGGAATGGAATTGCTGCGTTGTTTTACACCTTTCAGACTGCGCCGTTTCCAACCCACCGCCCCAAGCTAAGCAAACACGACTGTGAGCGAATGCTTTGTGTAAGTGTGTGAGTGCAAGGCAGGGAGTGGGGTCTCAGCCGTGTTCTCTGGGCTCCTGCAGGGCCAGAGGGTGAAGCACGCGTGATGGCAGCGCGTTCTGCTCACGGATAAAGGGATGTGGCTGTCAGACAGTCTGCCAGTGCAGCAGCTGCAGCTACAAGGAGGGGCTTCATATCCATTCTCCGGCATGGTGCTCGACACCAACACCTAACTGCCCCTCCACGGCTGCTTCACGCTTTATTTACAGTACAGCCCCAGCACAATCGCTCTATTCTTGTTGGTTTACATGTTGCATTGTTTTGACACATTTACGGTATAAATCCCTAAACGCTGGTCAGTTTAAAGCCGTGGATTATCAGCAAAAAGTGCTTTATAATAACTTTATAATAACAGCCCCTAAAGGTTAAATACCACCGGTCTACTATCATATTACCGAAATAAGCATTAGGGAAAATATCATGATGGCACCATGTAGTGCTTGGGACAGCTTTCAAATGATATTGGGCCTTAAGAAGTAGGGTTACTCCATGTGCAGGTGCAATGGTTACAAGCAGGGGTGCATACAATACGGGAAAGAGACTGTGTATACTGACAGACTGGCCTCTTTAGTATTGCATCATAACAGTATGTATGCATGTGCATAGGACCTACCATACAGGCCCAACGTGAGATAAGTGTGGGCTGCCTCTCACACAGACATGCATGTAGATTGGCCATCCATAATGTCAGTTATGGGGCATTTATAACAAATATAATCCTCTACGCACCCACACTAAGGAGATGGGGGCAACTCTCCTCAGCCACGACCCAAAAATCAATAATAAAGACAGTGCAGCGCCATGCTGGCCTATAAAGCATTATATACAGAACAATCATGTACATCAGATGTTATTTATCTATATACCGTATTTCAAAACGGCTACACACTTATTGTCATTTTCAGACATTTTACTCCCTCTGGCACACGAATGGTTAACACGTACAGAGGATGCCCCTTCTGCCCAATTGCCCATGTACCTTCCTTACTAGCAGCCTCTCCCCTGAGGTACTCGCCTGGGTTCCTTCCAGAAGGCAACTTCCAGTCATTTCTTTTTCCTAAAAACTTTATTTATAAGTACACTGATGATACACAATGGAGTAATATTGTTTTTGTTTTGCAGGAGTATTTTACATGTGGTCTTTAAAAGACAAATAACCTGAGGTCTTTTTCATGCAGTAATTTGGCACGTGGTGTGTGTGAAACTGCATCATAGGCAGGGGTAAGGCACTAACATTGCTCATGGAGGACATTTACTGAGGTCTGTAAAGTAAAGCCACGGTCACTGGCGTCCTCGTACAGATATTTTGCCTTCGCCTGTGCATAGGTAGACCTGCTGTGCAGAATTGTGAGCACAAGTGCCCAGCCCAGATGCTGCATACGTTAACAACAATGTTGGAACTTAAAAGAACACCCACAACATAAACCAAGCTTTTCATATTATTGGGTTATCCATTAAAAGCGGTAGTACTAGTATACATACCTGGCAACTTCTGCGCTCCAGCTAGCCTTCCCTTGCAGGACGCGGCAAGGACTGCCCAATGATGTCAGTGGGCCGTCCCTATGACATCAGTGGGTGGTCCCAATGATGTGGGGGGCGTTTCCGTCCAATCATCGGGGGCGTTCCTGCTGATTTAAAGGGGAAATGGGCAGTGAGCGGGGTGTGTCAAGACCCCACTCCCCCGACCCGGAGGATTCAGGTGTTGACCCGGAGAAGCGGTGCTTCACCCGAAATATGCTAGTATATCCCCCATGGTCTTGTTTTATCTGTTCACCATACCTGGGAACTTGTGGGCTCCAGCTACCTGGAGCCTACCCTTGTGGAACGCAGCAATGACTGCCCACTGATGAAGGTGGAAGTCTCGCTGACATCGGGGTGTTCCTGCTGAAATCATGGGAAACACCACCATTTAAAGGGGAAATGGGCAGGGAGTGAGGGGTGTCACAGAGAGAACTGGAGAAGCAGAGCTTCTTGCAGAGTTCTCCAGACCAAACTTGGAGAGTTCCCAGGTATGCCCCTCACTTATATATTATGTATTAAACTGTTAGAAATGGATTTCATCCATGGGACCAAAAAGAGGCCCATCTATAGTTTAATAATTAGCCATGTGGAATTTTCCATACTCATAATGCAACGATCTTGTCCTCAGTTTAGATACTTGGACAGAGCAACTTTGCCTTCAAGCACAAGAAAGTAATTTAACATTCAGGCCTTGAACCACTCGCCTGGCTCACCAGGAGGAGAAGGACCAGCTGAAATGTTTCTTCCCATTTCATTTTTGGGTCTCTTATGAGCCTTGCAGGTTCTAATTTTGTAAATTAAAAAAACATGCTTTTAACAATAGATTTCAACATTTGTACAATGTTCTGAATTATAATGTTCCTTGATGACAAGTATAATAGTGCTTCTTTCCTAATTTATACAAATGGTAACCATTAGCAGAATTTTCCTCCTGGAATTAGATAGGATTGAACCATTTTTGAATGACAAGGCACAGACTGTGGTTCCATATAATGGAAAAATAGCTTATGGAAAAAAACATGTTTGCCAATATTCTGCTGCATAATCTGATCCATTTTTATATTGTTGAGTAGGTTACTCTGACACGGCACACATATCAGATAGCCAAGCAACATTATCTTTGCAATTATCTCTCAAAAATGCATTAATGAATCCCATGCAGGCCTACAGCTTGTCCGAACTGCTCTATACCTGTGATACAATTGTAACTGGTATAATGACCATTAAAGGGGTACTGCCACCATTATGGCTCCCAGAATAGGACAATAACAGGGATTCTGGTAAAAGAACACAAGCAACTTCACTTTTTATTGGAAACTCTGCACTTCTTTGAATTTATGTTGACATTAGTGTATTTTATTTTGGTAGTAGGCTTGTATTACTTTTTTGGTCATCGTAGGTATAATGAATCCAAGCCCTAGGAATGTTACCATTTGTACACACTCTGGTGAAATATTTTCCTCTTCCCAAATGATGATCCGACCTGATCAAACAACCATATGTTTAGATGGAACTCTCTGGCTTTTGCAGTTGATTTATGTTCAATTCTTATATGAAGTAGCAAGCCTATATGAAAGATGGATTCCATGTAACGATGGGTAAGGAACCAAAGGGTGACAGACATTGTATAATTGTCTAGATGTGTAGATGTCTAGCACAAGTCCGTATTGAGTTATTGACACACGTGTATTGCAGCGCAGATGTAGTATTATTAATATTTATTGATTAATATAGCAACATGATGTTCCCCAGCGCTGTACAATAGGTACATAGTATCAAAATTGGACTTACAGAAACAAAAGGTTAGGAGGACCCTGCTCTAACTACACTTCTACCCGGTCTTCAACGGACACATGAACTCCTTTTCCTCCAACCTACCTCTAGGTCATAGTCCTTCTCCTGCCTCTGGACTGTGCTTAGAAACGAGTGAGTAAAGGTAAGTAGAGGAACCACTAGGAAGGGCTTAGAAAGTAAGAGTCGGGCTTTTGAATTGAATACGCAACCAGTGGAGGGATTGAGAAAGGGTGCAGGTCTTAGTATAGCGAAGGGTAAGGAAGATACATCTGGCAGCAGTAGTAGGTTTGTAAGTAATTAGGGTAAGTCTACGTTCATAAAGTAGTAGTAATAATTGTTTTATTATTCACATGCTGCCTTAACAAATATGTATCAGTCATGAAGATTTCTAATCAATCAAACCCGCTAAATAGAGGTGCATATACATAAATATATATATATAACACTGTATTTTTTTTGTTTGTAGGTGTGTCTCTTTTTTGTGGTTTTGATTATTGTGAGTTCCTGAAGAGTATTGAAGTACCGTGCTGCAATACATTAGGGAAGTATCTAAATTTACTTATGTGAGTGGTGTGGAGTGGTATTTAATCACATGGCGGCCGTTATGTTTGATTGTAAGCTTGTTTGAACAGGGCACTCCTTAACTGTTGTTTCTGTAAATTAAATTATGTTATATACTGCTTGTTATGTCTTTTCTACCCATTGGACAGCACTACGGAATATGATGGCAGTATATAAAACAATAAATACTAATTATGAAGATTTCTAAACACATCTATATAAAAACCATTAACTTTGAGGCTCCCACAAGTGTAAACTGATGCCCAGATTTTCGTGTTGATAGATTTGAGTCTTCGAGGAATCTAATATTAAACTAGAAAGCAAGATATAAGGCGTGGTTAAGGTCCAGGCAAATGCTGGTTTCCCAGACCTCACAGAAGCCGCATTTATGAGTTTATTAGAACTATTTAAAGTTTGTTATTATGTCTTTCACAAAGACACGTAGAATTTGTGCATCATATTCCCGCTCACCTATTAACATGAACATCACCTCTTCTGCACAAGCACAAACATTTTTGTAGCTGCTAGATAGAGAGGTAATAATTCCTTTATAGTTTTACACATAAGCGCCCCATTAAAACCAAGCCGACGTAATACCCATGAGGATTTGATTTTGGCTTGTAAGTAAGAAATGTGTCCAACCTGGAGTGGGTCCCCCAAAGTGTAGGCATTAAAGAGAAGAACAAATTGTGTTACAGCACTGGGTGTAGACGCGTTCATGTGAAAGAGGAAATTTATGTAATTGCTGCCTTAATGGGTCTGAAGCAGAGTTCCTGACATTATTGCATAAAAATAAAGCAGGCTGTGCTACAAACAAGGTCATAACAGTTAATGATCACCGTGTCCCTAGGGCATTTCCATTGGCCATGACTATGTGACTTTCTTGGGAAGAAGGACATGGTTTTGGTGTTTCTACTTTACATTCCTCCCTCCCCCATTGCGTTTCCTGATGCATAGTTCCCAACAAATGTTCCTCTCCTGAAGGTTTTCCTTCTTGAAGTTAAAAATATACACATACTTCAGTAAATTCTTTTCTTCCTCTTGGGATCCAATGAAAGTAATCCTATCCCTTCTCGTTCTCCCCCATAGCAGACAAACCCCTTATCAAGGCCCCCTGCCTAGTGCTTGCTTGCCTGGGAAAAATCATTTTGGATAACTGATAATGATGTACAATGCCATTATTTTCTACATACACAGATACAATTAAAAGACACATATAACAGAATGTAAATTCGGCATTAACAACATTTTGATGTCACCTCTAGTGTAATGCACCAGGCGTGAACTTTTTATATTAATAAATCATGTGATGTGTATGTTTATATGGGCTTCTTTTGTAAAATGCATCATTATTGACCACATATTATTTTTAGTATTTTTTTTAATTTTGTTTTTCCATATATTTTATTTCTATATATTTTTTCCCTCGTGAATTCCTCCTGGTGAGAGCTTCATTACTGTTTATTTTGAAAATATTATCAGATATAGTTACGCACAACATGCCAACCAGGAAATAATGGCCAAATTTAGATGTGCCATGGCTTCTGGTTTTCCTCCTCCTCCTATCACCCTTCATTTCAGCTCCTCTTGTTCATCTCCATTTTAACATCCCGTCATCCCTTAAAGATTTCTCCTATGCTGCACCCTATCTCAGGAATTCAAAACTATCAGCCTTCTGATCCTTCCATACATTGCATTCATCCAACCCTGAAATAAACCCTGAAATCTAAATATTTAGTTAATTGTTTATAAGACAAAATATAAATATCAGAAATGCATGATGATGAAAACTGTGCTTGAAAGCATCTTAATGCTGTTTTAAGATTCTTTAGCAAATGCCGATCTCCCATGTTCACATACACCCTACAAACTATCAGATTTATTTTTAATGCTCACACTGCGTGTGCTACATTTTATAGTATATGACTCCATCATGTACATCACAGTTGAAAAAGATTGTTACACAACTATGCTAAATATACTAAGAATTTGCACTCGTGTGTGAGATAATATATTGAACTGTCTCTTCTGAGAACATGTGCATGTGTCTAACAATTAAAAGGGCAGTCATGACTGTTTTTTGTTCTCTCCTGGAAACGGTCACTGGAAAGTCCCTCTGCTTTCAGAGCAATGTTCCACTGAGAAATGTTACACTGTTACTGCCTGGAAGCCGCTAGGTTCGCTCCATCAGCCATTTTTCCAGGACACAATATTTGTATTTGTTGCTGACCAGGATGTGGAATGTGCTACCCTGCAGCAGGTGGTATGGATAAACTGACCAAAGGGTCACTTAGCTAAATATCTCACCCCCTGCAGGGCAGCACCTTATATGTGCTGATCAGCAACATGTGAGATGTCCTACAAAACTCTAAAGCTGTCAGGTCAGTGGCCCCTGGTGTTTGTGGGTTATAGGCAAGCTCATCACTGCCAGAGCCACTCATACAGCATAACCATTGCATCATTGTGTTTTTTTCTTTTCATCTGTGGTTGTTTGAGATGCAGGATACTCTTTGCGTTGAAATAGTTAAGACAAATACATTCTTTGGTGCCCTCAACAAGCGTCATGATGTGAAGTACAGTTTTCATGAACACTGTACTATGATGAGCTGTTGGAGCAAACATGTTTTGGCAGCCATAGTCAATGTTAGGATAGGGGAAACCTACAGGATCTGTTTCCAATTCTTGCGCTGATGGGGAGTAATTTTCACAAGTTCATTTCCTTATGGAACAAGAGTTTAAAGACAATAAAAACATTAAAACATCCCATAACACCAACTAAAGGAAAGAACCTTTACTGAAGATTTAAAAACTCAAGTGAAGGGATCAAAGTAATGTTCAAGTATATTCAGTTTGTATTAAAATACCTTAATGTTCATGTAGGTAACCCGTCAGTACTGGTCAGTGCAGAGGTATTTGCAGTATTCTCTTAGCCAGTGATCACAGATCATATCCACTCAACAATATTCGTCTAACGTATTTTTAGAGGCCCTGTCCTACAGCCTTAATAGTGGCCAAATATGATCACTTGCATCTTTATGGACCATTGCCGTATATGTTTTTTTATACCTCATATGTTCATCGCTGGATTACATAGCTGGATTCTCTTCTCTTAGTAACACCAAGCGGGCTTCAGAAAGCCCTTTGTAACCACCACCAACACACCAAGATAGCCAATGAAGAATCGTCTCCTACTTATGATTTTGGTAAAATACCCCAAGAATCTCTTATATTTTTACTTATGTATGGATTTGCCTCTTTGTTTTGCCTTTTTTCTTTCTTTTTATCTGTGCTCACTAGTTGTATTTTAACAGGTATAAAGATGGTGGTAGTACATATAGACCATGCAGATTATGTGTCCAACACCATGTGTGTGCACAGCTCGGTATTACGGATGTATACGTCTACCCACACATGGCATTCCGCTGACTGTGTGAATTTCAAATATTTTAATAAGGAGGCTGAACCTGGATCATCTTTAAATCTGCTACACTGGTTTTCATCCATTTGGAATATCTGGAGTTAATATAATAAAGAAGGGCAGAGGTAAGGGGTGGGGGTGTAAAACTTCTCAATGGCATGCAAGGAAAAAAAATCAGATTTCAAACAATACTGCTTGGTGTAATGATCAACCTTCTATTATATTATTACATTGAAAAAATAGGGAAAAAAAGAGAATATCACAAGGCAGACTTGGCTATTACCCAGGGCTCCTGGCTAAGTGAAGGCATTTGGTCCAGGTCTATTGACAGTAAGCAACACAAAGTTTTGTAATGTTGTAAATTGTCTAGACTCCGGTGGCATCTTATTCTGTATGTTTTAGAAATTCACAAACTATGTTTAGCCATATCTAATGGTGCTAGAAGGTAAGTGGTAAGATTGTATGCTCTGACTCAACTGGTTCATGAAACACTACAAGATACAACCAAGTTACATCTCTTTAGGTTATTAGACAATATTTTTTTTGTATGCTATGTAGGCCTACTGCTGATTTAAATAAAAATCTGGAATGCTTTCATGTATTAGGGAACACCAAAACTCATTTCCAGTTCCCTAAAGCAGGGCAAGTACTTTTATGTTAAAAAGATTGATCTTAAACTCCTATTTACCCTCATGTGACCTGCTTCCCTTATTGGACTTGGCCTTAGACTTGCTTTCTCTATAATACAGAGTATGTGGGAGGATGCCAGTCTCCTGTAATGAGTGTTGTTAACTAGATCTACATCATCATGAAGAGTTCCTATAGGTTACATGACATATTGAGGCCATCAATGACATCAGCTATGAACCAAGTATGTTGGTTCTTTGCAAATAGTCTATTAATTATAGTGAATTCCTTCATTTGAGAGCATCCACATGTTACCTTGCCTGAGGCGGTCATCATAGGGAGTGCAACATTATATGTTACAGATACTAGGATTGAATAGATTGGCTTGGGAAAGTCTGAAATGAAGAAATAAATGTTTACTGTAAAAATGTTAAATAATTGGAAAACATGTTGTTTTTTAGTTTTATTTAGTATTATTATTATAATGTCATTTTGCTATTTTATGGAAGACATTGGTATTTTAAGCAGGTATTGTGGTTTTGTAAAAACTTAAGATTTCCATTGTTTTGTAAAAACTGGAATTGCTGTATTATTGAAATAGCTGGGGATGAAAAATGGCTTAAATTCTATTATTTTCTCTCAGACTCACCTCCCCCTTTCCATGCATTGTCGATGCTTTTGCACCACACTCCTCATTCTCTCTCCCACTATAAACGCTCGGTTGTGCGTCATCTCCTTGACGCGGCCAAGGGCCTCATTCCTTTGTATTGGAAGCAAGCATGCTCCCCGCCAATCCGGGAATGGATGTCCAGGGTTGAGGACGTTTGTAAGGTCGAGGATCTCTCCGCTGTTTCTTTGAAGCAGAGGGAGAGGTACACGGCCACTTGGTTTCACTGGCTCTCTTTTGTGAACCCTCATGATATATAGTTGGGCCTCTCCTCCGTCCGCCTTTTACGCTCTGTGTTCTCGCTGACACTGTGTATGGGACTCTTCTTTTCATGGTCTATCGTGGGGCCTGCATGCCCCCTCGCATTTCCGGGATTGTCGTTTCTGCTGTAACCCCTGCGCGGGTTCTTATGCCCTTTTTGTTTTGATGTTCTGCTGCTGTGTATGGACGTGTATACCTGTCCCCTTCCCACCCCCCCTTTTTTTTTTCTTCTGTATCCTCTCCCCCACCCAACTCCCATAAAATTACTACAAAATTCAATAAACATTGATTTCGAAAAAAAATTCTATTATTTTCTGAGTATAGGATGAAGTATTTTACAAAACGCATGGATTTCATAAAGTTTTCAAGTATTGTATGCCATTCCTAAGTTCACTGGGCAAACCTGACAGCCCTTGACTGTATTTGAAAAACAAAAAAGCAGCTGATCTGGTCACTAAAGGTCTTCAGAAATTTCAACTCTCCCATTAAGTTATATTTAGATTTTTTTAGCACTATGGACACTCTGTAACAATAATTCAGCCAAGTTGGCTGTTAATGTCTGTCAGTAGATTTACCAATGAGTTCCACCATTTTGTGTCTCATGTTGTCCGGTTAGAACCTTTTAGCTTGACTGCCAATTTGATTCAATTGGCCTTTCTAAGAATAGGTGAGTTTTATTACAAGTCAACAAAGAGTTGAGTGGACTTCAGTTGAGCCATGTTTCTTTGGTGCATCTGTCAAAATGATTCAAATAGACCATTAGTGGAAAGACCTCATCTTGTCCATCAGTGCCACGTGCCTTGATTTCTGGCAATAGGCAACATATTCCGCTATAACCAACAAGACAGGAGATGAGCAGTGAGGGTAGCCCTGTTCCCAGAGCTGCAAAGATATTTCAGGTGCTCCGACGTATATGGACCACTGGCACAACCATGCTTTAAGAATAAAAATGCTTTGTAGAATAGAAATGGTGGTGAGAGGAAATATTAGGGAAAATAGGCAAGGCATGGGTGTGAGTGATTGACACTGACAATAAACTTCCCTCGTTTGGTTCTGCGGCACTCCTAACACTCAGTGATCGAGGCACATGTCTGATGTTCATGCAGATAATGCACATTAGAAAGACATTAGGTAGTCAGATACTTGCTTCCCAACCTTTTTCTCATCTGCCCCTCCTTACTCTGGCTAATTGTTAAAATATGGAATTGATTTTCCTGCAATTGTAAAATCCCATTGCACTGTTGAGTGCTTTTACCATTTTTCACAAATGATTCCAAAGCAATATTAGTGAGTTGTGTGGGATGCAGGCGGCATTTGGTAATAGTTGAAAATAGTATTATTCCTGAAGTACTTAATATCCATGGAGATGATACTGTCACGATGCGAACATGTAACAGCTGTACCAAATGTTTTATAGATCACACACAGCGAGATGTCATCCCTTTCTCTCCCTTACAGGCTGGGATGTTCAAACATTTATCTTGGTGCCTTTGGAAAATACGCTTGGTCTGTGTTTGCGGCAGAGGGTGTAAAATCAAACACATTGTGAGGGGATATTTCTAAAGGATGAAATAGATTTTGAAGGTATTACCCACTGTCACTGTGGCTTTATGTGAAAAAAAGACATCTTTGAAGTCTTTGCAATCAAGTGTGCAGGGTCGTTGCTAAGCAACAAACCCTAATATTAGGTTCTCAAATCAAGAGTAGTGTCAGCTCAGAGGCAGTCTGCATCATTGTCTTCTATTGTAAGAAGGGGAGATACTTATTACAGACAAACTATAACCTCTAAAACATTTTTTTCTGGATTTGCTATTCATATATGTAGGCCATACATAGATCAGTGAATCCATAGTATTGGGGTACAATGGGAAAGGCATAAGAAATCATGGGTGAGCCTATGGTTAATGGAGACTGGGTGTAGTATTTCTTCTGCCCCCCCCCCCCCGATGCCATATAGTAACGCACACAATCATTCTAATAATAATAATAAAACCATACACTAGCATACACACACTCACGCTAACATCAGACCTTTACTTATACACACAAATCCTTTCTCACACTTTCTTCCCCTCTCTCCCATCTTCAGTATGACTTACTTAATTATGTGGACGAAGAGGTATGTTTTAAGGAGTGTAAGAGTCGGGTATATGGTGCAAAGCGGCAATGTTAATAAATACAAAAAAAGACAAGACTGAATACAATAAGAATATTAAAATATAATACCCAAGTCATTCCGGTGGGTCGGTCTGTAGTATTCTGGGTAGATGTGGGGCTTTGGTGGTCTAATTCAAAATAGTTCTGCGCTACGAGCAATGGTCTGATTCATGAATGACCACAGATGTCTTACCTAACTCTTAGTCTATTGGCTATATGACTTATACGTCTGCTAAGTTTTTCCTTGTATTATTTTTTATTGTTATTTTATACATCCCACATGCCGCAGAATGGGAATGTATTGGTGGCCAATAACATGTGAAAATTAGATGTGTCAAGATGGCCTTCTGTCATAGCTATAAGGTGGGGTTCTTGGTCATTTTAGAAACCATTATATGTAGTAAACCATTAGAAACCATTATATGTAGTAAAATAAGTTGAAATAATGCCATCAGTGTAGGTACAGAATAGGGCTTTGCATTAGTCCCTTAAGTTAAATTAAACACTACCACTTTGTGTATTCAAGAGGAGTGTGAGTTTTTCTGAAACCTACTATTATACCTATATTTTTAAATAAAGTAAGGGATAATGGTGCTGGGGCAGCCAAATTTGGCAGACGTTAACATAGTATCTATGGATAATGTCAGAAACATACATAACATGCCATTAAAATGTGATATGGGAAACACCTATTTAAAGTTTAAGGTCGCTGCAAATGTCCCACTGCCTCATTTAATGATCATATCCAAAGGGGAACACATGTAAAGGAACTCAGCAAGAGCACTGCTGTGAGGACTGAATAATGGCCAAGAAGAATAAGCCTTTAGCGATGCATGCCCAGCAAGAATTCTTTTTTAAAATGGTGTCTAAGACGCCTGGCACAAATGACCCATACCAAGACCTAAATATTAATAGTTTCCATTAAGCGAAGCAGAATAAACACATTCCTTCCTCATTACCAAGACCTGGAACTATTCTCCTCAATGTGTTTTACATGCAAACAGACAAAAACAACTGTACAAAGATGACTAGTCCGGAAGAATTATTTATTGATTTATATAGTGCCATCTTATTCTGTAGAGCTGTACAAAGGGGAATTACAATCTATTTGGTAAAGTAATTATTAGGTCTTAGAAGACTGCACTAATGCGAAATCTCAGCCAATGCATTTAATTTTCTGATATACTAGAACAGATTTTCAATTGGCCGTCTGGGAGTGATGTGACTTACAGACCACAGTCAAATTTAAGAAAAAGAGCTAAAATGGTAGAGAAACAATGTAAAGAACACACCATGTCTTTGGGTGTCCGGAAGAACAGCCAGGAGACTCTGCAGGACTCGTGCTTCCCAACTGTTCCGTTTTGTCTCGATTTTGCCACTCTACCTAAGCTTTTTGCGACAGAGGTAGAGCTTGGTCGGATTCAGGACTGCAATCTAGTGGTCCCAATTTCATTTTCTGGTGTCTTGTAGACTGGGAGATGCATACTGTGCATGCACAATAGCATTGCTAGTTGGAGTGACAAGCTACCTCCCAAGCTCTGCCTGGTTCACCAGTGGTAGGCTGGTTGGTATGCATGACCTGTCCCTGATCTTTTTAAGAAGGGAACATGTGTCGTAGATCTCTTCTTTACTTTTAGTACTTTCTGAATCATTTATTACTTTCTAAGCGGAATCATTTGTCTTTAAGACAGAGTATGAAGATGTTGACCCATGCACCCAGTGAGGTATTTACCTTCGGCGGTGCTCTTACTTCTGGGAAGGAAAGGTGGCATAGAATGAAACTATGGAGGACTGTGCTGACTCTGCACTGCCATCCATAGTGTTAATGGACCGGCTGGGGAGATGAGTGATCTCCATTTTTAACTAGCCCATTGAGTAGTGGCATTGCAGGGACCATGAGGCTTCCAGTTTCATGGGAAAGAGACTCCCTCCACCCTGGACCTGCTGCCCTAGGCCAGAATACATAACTGCATGCAACACAGTCTCTTTATCACTAGTCCTTTGTGTCTTAAAGGATATTTCCCCTCTTTAAATACAATGTTTCATTAATACTGATGATATGTATGATTTTAATACAAGATCTGCTGCCATTGAAGTCATTCTATCTTAATTACTTCTCAGGAAAGGCTTCCTAAAATATTCCCTTCTTGGATAATATAACATGCTGTGTGATATGTCAGACAACGAACATAAAAGTACCCCTAACTCACCGCTTCCTCAGATAAAAACACCTTATTGCCTCCAACAAAATCTCGATGGTCTCAACCAAATAGCGCAAATGTATCTTGAAGCAGCCAGTTTTTATTAGTTTATCAATGAAGGATGATGTTTAAAATAGATCCTGTGGAAAATAAACACGAGACCGGTTGTAAAACCACTTTGCAGAACTGTGCAAATTGTAGCTTCACGGATCAGCTTGCACTATACATTGCTTTGTTACAAAATGTTAACTTGTTCACTGCAAACATCTCTATTTCTCTTTATTTCTGTCAGCCTGCGCCCGCACAGCACCGGGGTCCCTTACTTCGGACTGCCCCTTCCAGGTCCTCTTCCAGCCTCAATGTGGCTGCACGGCTGCAAAACAGGCCGCATCCTGGCCTAGAGTTCTCCAGCCTCCACGTGCATTGGAGTGATTAAAATGTAGCTGGCAGAGGGGTGTGCCCAGCTGTCCTAGGTGTGTCCTTATTGGTTGGGATACTGGAATATACATACCTGGCCAATCCTCTCTTGAGGGAGTTAATTACTTGAAGCTAATGGGAGGAGTGGTTACCTGCAGCTCTATATAAACTCTGCTCTCTTTTCATTCCAAGCTGTGGTGTCTGTCTTTGTGCAGTCGCCATTCCTCTTGTATCCTTGTTACAGCTCGTTACCCTTACTTGACCTTATTTGACCTCTTTGGTTTGCTACCTGGTTTTCTTCTCTGTCTCTTCTTCCATGACCTGTAAACCTATTGTGATCCTGTGCTGCCTGTCTTGACCTGATTATCGGCTTTCGTTTATATAGTGTTTTGGACTGCCTGCTTCTGGGTTTCTACATCTCCTGCCCTAAAACTCCCAACCCATTCCTGACAACTTATTTGTGCCAGTGGATGACTGGTTCCTTCTGGCAGGGGCTGCAGGTACAGCTGTGTGGTTCCCCAACCACTTTTCCTCTCTCAATAACGATACCTGGGAACTTCTTCACTCCGGCTACACAGAGCCTTCCCTTGCGGGATGCGGCCAGGACTGCCCACTGACGTCGGTGGGAGTTCCCACTGATGTCGGTGGGAGTTCCCGCTGATGTCAGCGCGAAACACCCACAACACCACACAAGGGCAAATGGGCGGGGCGTGTCAAGACCCCGCTCCCATGACCCGGGGGATTTGAGTGTTGACCTGGGGAACCGGAGAAGCGGGTATGCCAATAACTAACTTATCACTAGCGCACCTTACACACACTCGCCATAACAGTTACACATACACTTACACATATATTCTCACACACTCATTCTCACACACATGATTACATTAAAACATACTCGCTCAATCATAGGCCACTCAATCACACCCTAATGTTGCCCAGAGTCTTTTCCTGTAGCTGCTTGCACAGTGTGTGGGAAGCCTAATATTTCCATTATGTGATCTCTTTGTGCTCCTAGCTAGGAGCCCCTGCCCATCCCACCAGTGCTTTATGCCTTGTATAGTATAAACTGGTTTAAAGTTTGTCTCCATATGTGTTATCATACTAGTATGATATATGTATTATTACCGTATTGGCTCGGATATAGGCCGCCCCAGTATATAGGCCGCACCCTAAAAGTTTGGTGCTTTTTTAAAGAAAAAGTTTTTTTCTTTAAAAAAGCACCAAAAAAACATACTGCCACTCTGTCCCCCCCCCCGCCCCCCGAGATATGCTGCCACTGTCCTCCCTCCCCGAGATATGCTGCCACTGTCCTCCCTCCACGAGATACGCTGCCACTGTCCTCCCTCCCCGAGATCCGCTGCCACTGTCCTCCGGCACCGAAAGTTGTATTGCGTAGACGTCCCCCGCCGACCCCGCAAGACACCCGGGAGTCTGCTCCGGTAAGTCCGAGGGGGGTGCAGAGGTAAAACGCATCCGCACGATGCGCTTATACAACCTCCCGTGTCGGCACCCCCCCCGTGGGAAGTGCTGGCAGGGGAGGCTGTCTGAGCGTATCAGGCAGTAGGATACAGGTCCCCTGCACCGCTGCGGGGGATCTGTATCCTAACCCCGCTGCCTGCCCGGCGCCCGGGACTGCATGTCCCGGGCGTCGGGCGCTAGACCCCGAATATAGGCCGCACCCCCACTTTAAAGTCTTAAAGTGGGGGAAAAAAGTGCGGCCTATATTCGAGCCAATACGGTATTTATTGTTTTATATAGCGCCATCAAATTCCGTAGAGCTGTACAATGGGTATGAATATACATATCATTTTTGTTTTTCATATAAATGATGCCATGTGTTTTAATATTGACCGTTTTAAGACTATTGTTTAATCTCTTTAAAAAAATCACCATAACTTTTACAAACAAATGATTGTGTCTTTCATTTGCTTACATTTGAAAATACATTTTCTAAGCCTTGAGAAACCATTTCCAAAAACATATAATCTACAAGACTAATCCTAAATGCGCTACAGAAAATAAAATAAAAAATTACATTTCTAAATCAGTTAAATCTTTTTAAAGGAATGGTCTAACAATTCTTTCTGCAACTCCAGTGGTTATGGGTCATGCCACTGATGGGGTTACAAATTTACTCATCCCATTTCTCTTATTCACATGACATAGAACAAAAAAACGATTAATTCACATACATATATATAATATTATACTTTTGTTATTATATTTTTACCATATTATAACATGAAATATTTTGACATTACAGTTTGCAGTTCGGTACGCTTAATAAATCTATTTAATAGTGTTTACATATTACAATAAAAAATATAAACTTATCTTTATCCACTAAGGCTAATCATCTTCATCAAACATTTCTCATGATCTGCATAATTAGTTCTCCCATTATCAGTGCCCTAATAAGTTGCTGATTCTTGTAAAGGTGGAGTAGGAAAAGGGAGGTGAGCACTTTTTATTCTAAAAGCTGTGATGGTGTCAGATCCCCTTTAAGTAAAAGAAAAAAAGCCAAACCCCCTATATTAAAAAAAAAGAAAACAGAGAAATGTGCTTATCAAACCAGGACAGGTATTGTTTAAATTCCATACTCACTCCTAGTTTAAACTTAATAAATTGTGCATTTAGCAGAAAATGTGATTCTAATTAGTTTGATAACACAAAGTGTTTATATTATTATTATTATTTAATAATAATTATTATTATTTTATTTTTATTTTATAGCGCCAATAATTTACACAGCGCTTTATATGATTCCTGACTAATCTGACTCATTCTCACCTGGATCTAATATGTATTTTATTTAAAAAACACAATTTTCAATTCACATATAGAGTTTCTCAAAGTGTTGGCATAATAAGGTAGCATAAAATGTTAGCAATGTCATATTTGAGACCTAATATTTAACTTTATCTGACGAGTATAATATAAGGAAATGTCCTGACCAGAGGTTGTTGCTTTTTATTTGATCTTTATTGTCCTAGATCTGACAAGTCCTGTCTTACTCACAGGGTTTGAGGTCCTTGAAGTTGTTAAAAGTCACTGTATTCATTGGTTATAGGCAACAGTACATTCCCAGTACTGATTAAATTCATACCCTTTCAGAAAATGATGGTTTTTATAGGCAACATTATACTCTCAGTCAGGGCCGGCCCGAGGCATAATGCCGCCTGAGGCGAAGTTTAAAGTGCCCCCCCCCCTTTGTACTTACCATTCAGCAGTCCTGCGGTGAGTCTCCCTGCTCGGTCTCGGTGCCGGCTTGTAATGATGAGCGCCGGAAATGACGTCATCTTCTGGCGCTCAGCATTACAAGCCGGCACCGAGACCGAGCTAGAGGGCCGCCTGAAGCAATTGCCCCGCTCTGCTCCATTGTACTGATTTACTACTCACAAAGTTCATGCTGGCTTTATTTTGTGAGACGGGGATATGAATATCAGTAAATGGCCTGTACAGGTCACTCCTGTGAATAGTATGAAGAAGGGTGCTAGCATTTAAGAGAATAAGAGGAGGTACAGGACATTGTGTCGTGATGGTGTCTAAGAAACATAACTATTACTTTGGAGCCGTAGGTGTAATGTATAAAATGTATACATATTATATAGGGACTGGTAGAGTCCTGGAATATAACTGGTCTTCATAGAACAATACAAAGGCAGGTTGGACAGGCCGAATGGATCTTATCTACTATAATGACATATAGCCAGGTGTGGGCTTGCAATTGTCCCACCAGGCCAGTCCAAACTCTTTAAACATCCAGTAGCCGGTCCAAATTGGGCTGACATGCTCTGGAAGGAAGGAGCTTAGGAGAGATATGTAACATGTTACATGACCCTGCACTAGTAGGGTAATAGCTTACATGGCGTACCAGCAGGCCTGAAGCAAGGTAAGGTAAGATATGTATATGGCATGAGTGTGTAGATACATGAGACAGGGGCCACTTTGCTTTACCTGCCCCAGGACCCATTGGTGACAGCCCTCTTCTCTGTATCTTAGTGTCCTTCAGAAGGTAAATTGAAAGATAGACTAATGCAGGAGGCAAAATGTATGCAACATGATGAAGACGTCAGCCAACTTGCATGTTCCAGAATAGACATGATCCATCAAATTCTGCACACAAAACATCTTGCACTACCCTTCTAAATTCTATGTGCTCGATCTAACACTTACGTTTTCTAAGTTAATGAAACATCTCTGCTGTGTCGAAGTAATATTTGTCATTGCAAATGTTTATATAATTAGTGTTTCATTTGATTGGATTGACAAGCGATTGAAAAGACATTTTATTTTTTTATTTGTTTGCATAATTTTACTGATCACTTAAGTAGTGTTTTGATGGGAAAGGTAGCACAGTTAAAGCGGAAAACAAAATGTGGTTACACTTACTAGGAGTGTATTTTTGTTGACCATGCCTTCTGATGAGGAATATTTTTGCCACAGTTTTAAGAGACTGGAATGTATGCATTATAAAAGGAGATACATATAAGATGGTGCATATTAATTAATATATATTAATAAATATTTTAATTTTAATTTGTAAACATAATTACATTTATTTTATTTATTTCATGTAATCAACAATATAATGTAGGGTTTGAGAAAAAAAAGTAATATCTCGCTTTAATGCTCATCTGATGAATACAAAAGAAGTTGTGTCTTTCCTGCCATTCAGTCACTTTATTGTTAGCATTTTTTTGTATTTACAAAGTCTAATGCTATACATTTTGCCTGATGTCAAATACGTACGATGGAAAAAAAATATTTTTAGGAAATCATCTGAAGCTGACCATTTGTCAGTAATGAAAACCCTAGTAGGTCCAATTATGTGCATACAAGGCATGGAATAAGTTGATGTATATCTACCAGGGGACTCACGATATCAGCAGCCCAAGTGCACAACTAAAATATGTACGAAAAAGTTCAAGTTTTGACACTAAAAAAAATGTTTCAGAGATTCCAATGTATCAGTATCACTTTCACTGTTAATAAATCTAATGATCTGTTACACTAGGGTATAACGATATAGAGTAAGCTCTTCTATGATCTATTCTGTACTCTTGAACAGGGGTAGAAAAGCTCAGGAACAGACTTGGGATGAATATCTACCCTAGTATAGAAATATTGTGGAATAAATTACATTATGCGTCTGTCTGATGGCTGGTCCGGGCATACGCTGCTAAATTACAGCTCTCCATAAATCTTTATAATAGAAAATGAAAACAAATACAAGAAATGTAAAGCGGGTTGTTTTTATGGTCTGCTTGAATCTAGAGCAATCTTGGCGGCTAAGGAAGGCTCTACAGGGTGCCAGGGCGATGGCACTGCATTTAGAAATTCTAGGGCAAAATTCTAAACATAGAGCCATCGCCGTGGAAACCAATGGACTTTTTCTACATTTGAAACTTTGCCCTAGAAATGTTCAATGTTTATGGAAAAGCCCCATAGTTCACGCATGCACAATTCTATATGGAAGCCGGTATATCAGTGTCTTATTCATGGTGATTATATATAAATATACAGTATACACACCTGTGGAAATGCTTATGGCCAAATGTTAACCCTTTAGAGCCCATGCCATCTGCCTGCATGTGTTTTTATTGTGTAAATAAGCTCTCCGCTATATTGTGTGCTACACTGCAGAGCGTTGATATTTCTATGTTCAGGTCCTTTCTGTGCCCTCTCTGCTTCCAGAATATCGGTGATATCATTCCAGGCATGAGTCATGTTCCAAAAATGGGTATACGAGATGGCAGAGAACCAGCGGTGAGTGGGAATAAATTAAAATATGAAGATGAGGATGAGAGATGGGTATTGGTTCCTATGGCAGCCGTGCATAATGATGCCATTGTAAGACTGTTTTAAAGACGCTTAGAGCGGCTGAGAGTTTCAGGACTAAAAGCTGCCTGCAGAATTCTCAGATGTCAGCTTTGTGTGCTACCGACCAAAACGGGATACTTTGTATTAAAAAAGGTATAATTTACATATTCTGGAAGGTTTACACTCTAATGCTTCAGCTAGACGTCAGTAATAAATGTAAACAACATAAAAGAAGACATTTAAGTAAATTATATTTTTGTACGGTTTTTAATAGCGCTGCTTCCTTTGTTCTTTCAGCGGAATGAATTAAGAAAAGGTACATTTCTAACACCGCAAAGGATCTCTGACTGTCTCCATTAATAGCCACAGGTAACTTGCATTATTACTGTTCCGTGAATACAGTTAAGTGCCTTACATCAATAGACACAAAGGATTCTCTCCGACAAGGATGGTCTCAGGGAAGCTTGTCAGTTCCTTCAGTAGTGATTTTGTTGAGATTTTGTAGCCAAATATATATATATTTTTCACTTCCACAAGTTTCTTTTATTGGTCCTATTTGGGTCAGAAGCCATTCAGGCAGTAGTAATGAAACATAAAGCTTAGAGAATGGAAAGATACATCAGGAACAGGAGGAGTGATGTTCTAAACAGGCTAAGAAAGTGGGAGTGGGAGTATGAACAATATCGAAGGGAGGCAGCACATAGCTGCTCCCACTCACGCCTGGAAAAAAATAAAATGCGCGTATGTGTAGTAATACAATGTAACATTATATTATAGTATGGGACCGAGTTCTTCAAACATAGGCCCAAAGCTCAGTACTGGGTGGAGAGATGCCCCTCATGGGGTCAAGCTCTCACTCTCGCCCTGTGATTTTTGGCAATGATTTTAATTACCCTCACCATTAGCCTGGCCATCATGATGTCATCAACCGGACTATAATGACATCATCAAGTTGTGCTCAGAGTGGTCGATAAGCCAAACACAGCAGGCATCAAAGAAACAGTGGATGGAATAAAAAATATTCCAAAGCAATACCTGCTATTAACAGAGAACGCTTGCAGGGAGATCGTAATATTAATGCAATGATTCACTGAACTGCACACAGATGTGACAATTGTTTAAAAACAGTTTCTTTCTCCTTTGTAGCATCACCGCTTGTCTACGCATGCCAGTGAACTACAATAGAAAATACTTAATTTGTACGTTATCTCGTGACGTCACAAAGTAGTGAGAGCCAACACATTTTAGGCTAATTTTCTTGATTATATGCATTTTCTCGACAGCGTATAAATTGCCTCACACTAGTCTGACATATTTAATGCTCCTACACCCCCTCCTTTTCTATTCCAGCTGACGTCCTTAATGCACCTTATCCTCCTTCCATCCACTCTTTCTTAAGATTCATTCCTCTTCCCTCCTTCCCCTCTACTCCTCAACTTTCAAATCAGCTCCTTCCCCTTCTTCTACACACCATCTACCATCGCTCCTGCCATCCTTCTCCTCACCCCAATGCCAGACCTCCAACATGCCAGGTCCCTGTGCTATACTACACCAGCCCTCACCTGCCCTCCCTGTGTCCCTGGCACCTGTGACAATAACAGTGCAGGACCACAGGTGAGCAGCCAGTTTGTGTGAAAAGAGTCCATGGAAAATAATGTACCAAACTCCCTGACATAACACTAAAGAAATAACCACTCATTACTCCTTTACAAGGACCAGTGCCCCTGGCATCCAGTATTATTATTAAGTATTTTATGAAGCGCCATCATATTCCGCAGTGATATCCAGTACCCCATTCTGTGTGTGTGAATACCAGGCGACTTGAGGCACCCATGGTAAAGCAGGAAAGAATGTTAAGATTTTAAAGCTTTTTGTTAACCTTTTAGAAACCAGACAGAGCAGATTCTTCTAACTCTGGCTCATTATCCAGTACAAAATGAAGAAGCAGGTTAACCCGTGGTATAGTGCCTGACTCAAACTTTAATTGGCACCCTTTAGCAGTGAATGGGTGAAAGTTTTTAGTTTGTGTCAGCAGTGCCGTGCTGTTTGGCCTGCGTTTCCATAAATACTCCTGAAACACTGTAGCGGAGGAGGAAAGGTGTCAGGGAACAGCTTCTGATGTTACTATGGCGACGGCTGTACTGTAGGCTGCTGACACTGGGATTGTTTGCCATGTTCTTCAGCACAGAGGCAGTAAAAACCTTTAACTCAAGATCGGTTTACATGAAAGATAACACTTTCAATTCGATGTAGAATTCTTTTCACAGGACCTTGTTAGAGATATTATTAACAATAGTAAATAACACAGAATAAGCTTCGTCAGGACAACGCTAGACCTAAACCGTGAATTTACAAACATGTAAGAATGACCACAAACATACTAATGATTTGTAAAGAGTTCTCTGACTACACATGGCCCGTGTAACATATATTGTCTCTGTATTATGCAGGGTTTGTATAAATATTCCAAGACAGCAGGTTATCAGGTGACATACTTATATCACTGAGCTCTTATTGTACAGATGCAGCGACATAAATTACAAATACATATACATAATGCCTGATGGATTAATACAACAAACCTCCGATAACTTGTGACATTCCAAGCATTGATGAGACACACTATCTAGTGACTAAATGAATAGATTGCAAGCTTACTGGCAGAGGAAGCTTTACGTAATGGATTGGTTTATATTAGTCTATCAACACACACAGGACCTGGTGCAAGCAGAGATGGGGAGCCAAAGCCAATGGCCATTCGCTCCGCTGCAGTAAAAGTTCAGTGGGTCACTGTCCAAAACCCATAATTAGTCAGCTTCCTGCTCTTATGGGATACTTTCAGATAATGAGGAGTAATGTCACCGGCCACAGCATTTTATGTGCAATAACTGATCAGCTTTTTAAAAAATTCCCAGACTTCACATCCCCAAGCGGCCAAGAGTTGGATGAAATCTGGTGGACGCTGATCCTCCATAGGTTTTACAAACTCCAGATGTCAAATTCATCTGCAGACTGCTGCATAAAGCATGATGCTCACTTGGCCCAGACATTCTATTCTGGAGGAAGGATCATGGCCCCCTGAATAAAATGTTCAACCACCAGTGTATGCCAGGTGCCATCATTATATTGTGTTACTAAAAATTATAAAGCTCTGCATAACATTTATATACATGTCACCAATACAGGAAATATTAAGAGGTCGACATCTGCTCAGTTCTTTATCACTGGCAACTAATAGTTAATGATAAAAAAAATCCAGAGAAATAATCAAGATATTTTATACGCTTACATAAAAAAATTGTACCCCTGTAAATGCTTTTAAAGATATAATGCACCATAAGACAATTAAAAAACAACATCACATACTATGATAATACTTAAAACAAAGCTGTTTTTGAATTCTGTTACCTGGGAGAAACAATATTTTTTCAGAATGCCTACTTTAGCTTTCAGTGCAGTTCAGAGAAAAGGTAAAAGTTAAAAGATATAATATAATCCTGTCCATATAATTCATGTGCACTTTAATACTGTAAACAACTGTGGTTTCAAAGGACAGAAGAATATTAAATTCATGCAAGAGGTCCTGTAATAAGATAACATTCACACGGCATCCACCTGCTAAATAAGAATAAACGCGTGTATTCTATGGTGGTAGTAGCACTTTGATGCTAAAAAGCTTTCATTTTGTCTTGATGCGCTCCTTGTTCTAAAGTGACATTTAAAGTAAGGTTTGCACAATTGTTAATTGAAATCACAGATAACTATTGTTATAAAACAATAATAATAATTTTCATATAAGGAAGGTTTGCTTAAAAGTTTTTTAAGTGAGAAAAATAAAGTTTGTGGTCACAGTAGATGAGGTCCACGGCGCAGCCATACTCCACACCTTTAATTCCATATCAACAATTTGAGTGATTAGATCATTTTCTGGCATCCATTAAATATTATATGTTTAACAGTAAATATCAGAGCCACAAATATTTTTTCAGTAAAGGGGAGTGACAGAAAAACATGGACTCAAGTCAGCATCACGACAGATTGGCTTATTAAATAAATATTAATCTGAATCTGGTTAAGAAATAAAAACCCAAATAAACGTGATATTGTATTCTTGTGATTTATTAATAACATTATAAACACGTTATAAACACGAGACATTGAAAATGTCGTTTGTAATTATTTTAACAATAGGGAGAAAGGAAATTACGCAAGACAATTGTAATCCTGCGATGGGCCAGTTCCTTGGTGTTAGCCGGTGCTAGGAGTCACTGATGTCATAAGCCAGCGTGCGCTCAATGCGGGGCAGAATAAATAATCAATAGATGCTGTGGTGTCTGGAGCTATTGGGCTTTGTGCTTACGGTTTACACTTGGCTGACTTGCTAAGAATTCACTGATGGGAATAAGGGTATTTCTCCTGGTTGGCCGGGAACTGCCTGACTGTTCTCCATCTGGGATTGTGGGATAGGTTTTGGCCGAGTCTCGGAAGTCTGTTTTTGATAAGCGCGTTTCTGAGTTAAACATCTGCTGGGAACCGTGCTCGCAGAGATTGGGTGAGGTCACACTGCTTTCCACCGAATTTCCTTTCTCTGTTTGTGCCTGTCGGAGTGAATGTGACCCTGTAGCATTTAGGAACGGCCTGGTTCCCTGAGGAACTCTGGGCTGGCTCTCTGTTTTTATCTCCGTCCACACAAAGGCTCCATGACGCTGGAAAGGGAAACAAAGTTGACATTTACAAGGAGAACACAGGCAGTTAGTAAGTGCAGCTGTGGAGCGAGTTCATTCACAAGCTGTATTTCAGGCAGCCCCCCCCCCTATTTATGTATATGCCTTTTTATTAGCAATGGTCCTAAAGATGAAAAAGCTACAGTCCTTGAAATAATGACCTGTCTCTCTTGGGCTTATGTAATCGTGGCACCAGAGGAAACAAAGCTCCATTTATTAGAATTTATTAATAAAACACCAACAAAGTCGACTGGATCATACATGTTAATGATGACAAAGCTTTAGCTTTTATCCTACATTACAACTGGTTTGTCTAACACTTTCCACCAAAGTACCCCTGTTTAAAATAAGTATACATCCATCATCAACTGCAATTAAACACTAATATTCTCTCCTGCCACATAAAAACACCCATAGATGAGCACATAGATAACTGGTAAAAAAAAGAAAAAAAGTGGTGTCTCCATGGCAACCAGTGGATTCCTCCAGTTTGTAAGGACATTTCATTGGTTGATAAGACCAGCTTACAATTGATTACTTTTTATATAGTGTGTTCTCTACATGACAAAGGAATATAACTGCTAATGAATATTATTCTAATATTAAATGACACACGGTCCCCACCCAGTTCCGTTGTTGGCAGAAAAGAATGAAAAGATTCTGCATTGTGTACACAAAACACAACTAGCTTCTAATTCCTAATTATCTGTCAGAACACAATGTAGAGAGGTGGTTGTACGCTCCACATAAGCAAATTCACATCTCCCATTAAGTGAGTCATATTTTGTTATTTTCTTTATTATCCAAGTATTATATTTTAGTAACATTTTCTCATCACAAAGAATGTGACTTATACTTTACATGCTATTTAAATGAAATAAATTAAATGCATAGTTTCCAAGAGTCCTGTTTTTGGAGGACAGTCATAGCTTTTGGTGCGCTGTCCTGGATGGCTTTTGCTGGCCCAGGTGAGCCGTGACAGCAGATGCCTCCATTGTAGCTCTCAAGTGCTCACCTTGCAACGCTAGCACAAAGTAGCTAATCACTTAAAGAGATAACACAGCCATCATATGCACCTTAATGCGTATGATACCTGCGTGGTCACTTAAAGTTTCTAAAGAATCTTAAGCTGTAAAGAATCCCCCAAAATACATTTGCCATGCAGGGGTCTGTTTAGATCCCGCTACGCATGTGTAAAGTCTTCCTATTGATTTCAATGGGAGCTCTTTCCTGACATTGACTGTTGCTTAATTTGTCCATAATTTGTCCAATTAGTGACAGCAAAGTGCTAACACTTATTTCAATACGTGTACTTTCCTGCCGTGGATTGACATCTTCAAGCAGCCATTCAGTGGGAACAAACGTTGGATCGTGGAGGAGGAAGGGATTTTTGCAGGATGGCTGCAAATTCCATGTCAGGTAGGGGTTTTATTGTTTTCTTTTTGAAATAGCATGCTAAAGTGCTCACAGAATACTTTAACATGCATCATTCTATGGTAGGGATGGCAGAGGTGTTAGACTGTCATTCTAAGGTGGGCAGGAGGCCACACGTCCACACTGTGGTCCTGATTTGGACACCTGAAATGTTGAGGGGTATTTTAATGGATGCTGGAAACATAATTAATTTAGCATTCTCAACATTAAAAAGCGTCTTGTCTCTTTAACAAATATATATTTTTTATTTAGTTCAGCGATAAGGAACAGGCTGTTTTCAAGACATTCCAGACCTGCGTCTCCAAGGACAGCCTGTGTCACATCAGTATAAAGGATTAATTATTATTTTCTTACCTTCCCTGGAATTGGTTCACTGGGGGTTAATCTGGAATCATAATGATGTTTAAAGGACACGTGCTCCAGCAACAGTTTTGGTAACTTTTCTCTGGGTTTCGGAGAAACAAGTGGAGCTACGATGAAGAAAAGAAAACATATAAAAATTATCCATTTCCAACATAGAGGAGAGAACATATTCAAAATAAATTTAATATAACTTGAATGTATTATAAAGTAGAAACACGTTTGGATGAGTTTGGTGTGCAAGAACATGACTGGACGACACAGAGCCCTTACTTCAACCCCATCGAACGCCTTTGGGATGAACTGGAACGAACATTGCTCTAGTCCGACGTCACAAATGCTCTACTGGATGAATGGGCAAACATTCCTACAGAAGCTCTCCAAAATCCATCCCAGAAGAGTGGAAGCTGTTATTAACATATTCATGTTTATGTAGAGTAGTGTACTTAGAATACAATGGCATAAAAGTCCCTGTTGATGTAATGATCAGGCGTCCCAATACTTTTGTCCATATAGTGTACCTATATATTGAGGTAAAATCTTTAAAGCAGAGCAGGCACCCCCATGACAGCTCTGCCCTCGATTCAAAAAAGGTACAGAAGGGATGTATATTTAAAAAGGATACAAGGCTGTAGTCTGAAAGTAAAGAGTCAGAAGCTTAAATGTAATAGAAGTATTTCTTCACTGAGATAGTGGTGAACAAGTGGAACAGTGATCCAGCAGAAGTGGCAGAGGTTATTACAGTAATGGCAGATATAATCCTGTTATAAGTCAAACCAAGGTCAAAATAAAATGTAAAGCTGACTGGATCTTATCTGCAATTTGTATGTTTCTGTAACACTAATTATTTCATATTTTATCAAGTCTTATCTACATAAAAAACAACCCAAAGATGATCTTAAGCCATGTTCCTCTGTGGGGAGACGAGGGTACGGATTGTATATTATGATTCCCGTTTGTGCTCAGTGATCTTTTTTCAGAAGTATTAACAAAAGCAGGCGTATTAGTGTTACACCGTGGGGTTTCTGGAAAAGCAAAAGATCAAATAACAGCTGACAGCAAATTCCTCGGGTCGTTCTTCCCACCCACAACTACCAGAGATGAAAAAACCTCCAGGAGAGATTCTTCATGATGGAGCGTCTAGGAACAGGAGGACACGGCTATTTTCTTGGTCGCTGCAGGTGTTTGGTGATGGGCTCTGGTGCAAAAATCAATGATCTACCACAAATCTTGCCAATATACATTTATTACGACGTGACATTGTGTCTTCTGGACTAATACGGCTTCACCCATTTACATTACATTTATTATGCTATAGATACATCAGCAGCAAAACTCGAATGTTGTTTATACAGACAGAAATATTCTATTAAAAGTACAATACTGTATGTGCTCTGAAATTATTGCATCTCACTAAGTAAGAAGAGAGGTAACTTAGAATAACATACTTTAGTTGATCAGATGCTAAGAATGACATAAACGGACTCAAGCTGCCGTGTAATCTAGTTGGCTTATTAAAGTCATGTTATTTTGTTTCATTTTCTGCTGTGCACGGTGGCATGGAAGGCACTTTCTATTGTTAGCCCTGGTTTACTTAGAATTAGATATTTAAATGTGTTGGCTAACAATTGAGGCTTTATTTTAGAGGCCATTTCTGCTTTTGGACCTCCTCGATCCTATGTACTGTGCTTGTGTACATGTGGCATGTGTGTGTGAGAGTGTGTGTGTGTGTGTGTGTGTGTGTGTGTGTGTGTGTATATGTGTGTGTGAGAGAGTCTGAGTGTGTGTATGAGAGTGTATGTGGTGCTGTGAACCCTGAGGCTCAACTGAAGGGGAAAGGGGGCTCTTGAAGGTAAAAACCTTCTGACAGCACTGGATGACACAGACCAATCTCTGACAGCAAAAATTAGCATCATTAAACAGGTGACGTTTGTGTCTGATTTAACAATGCTGGAGAAGCTCACTGAGGCTAACTCTTCATCATGCATAGTAAGGTCAGCGAGTTGAATAGCTTCACCGTTTAGTAAACTCCAGAGCATCTTGTGATGCCGCTGCCTACATAAAAGACTTAAACGCATCTCTGGGCAGAGACTGTGAATTCCAACTCCATGCTTTACAGATTATTTACATTACAGATCGATGTAAAAATCATGGCTATAAAAGCCAAAACTATCCTGGGAGATGTAATTCATTAACAACGGATGAATGAATGAATACACCTGATCTCGAGTAACTGCAGAATTCAGCGTGGATTGTAAGATCATCGTCGCTGCAGCAGAAAATAAAAAAAAATCTGAATATAGCAGAGAAACGGTTATTTTGGCCGTTAAATAGACACCCACGAATCAGATGTTACATGAAAAGAAATGTAAAAAAGCAGGTTTCTATCCCTTCTGTTTAAATTTTTTTAGTCTTAACATCTTCATCACTGTAACTAATTTTTGGTTGCAGATAACATGATTTTTACAATGCTTTACACAGGAGTCGTCGGGTCATGACGATAAAGAGTAATTCCATGGCAATGATCTAGACGTGAAGTCCTCAAAATGAACATCCCATTGGTTGCTATGGGGATTGCTCCGTATATAGAAAATTGCACAGCAACTACTCTTATTAAGGTGGGTCATTGAGCCATATACAGACTGCTTGCGTCTTAACCCACTGCATGCCATTGGTATGTGTAATGTACCTGCCGCCCTGATATAAAAAGGGTTAAAAAAGGGTTTATGTGATTCATCTGGCAACAGGGTCTTTTTTAACATATTAATCGTCTTGAGAACATACTGGCGTGGGAGACGCAGATTAAGGAAAACAGAGATTTTGATGAGCATCGAGAGAAAACGAGTGCTTCTATTTACCGTATCCTAAGAACGACAATCTCAGGGTGGGTAACACAGTCAAAGCGGCCCTCTGTGGAATGCTGTGATGAAGCAACTAGCGTTCGCATGGGAATAGAAATGAACGGGCAAACAGGTTTTTAGAATGGCAACCAAATTTAGAAAGAAAGAAAGAGATTCCACCACGACAAAAACATCTACAAAGAGTATTATTAAAATGTATCAAGAATACATATGAAAGTACTTTTAAGTATGCATTATTCACTTTATTGTATATATGTTTTCACAAAAAAAATCTTTAAAAAGCACACTTTTTGATTTAAGTCAAAGTTCATATCTATCACGGTCTAAAGTGTGTGTGTGTGTGTGTGTGTGTGTGTGTGTGTGTGTGTGTGTGTGTGTGTGTGTGTGTGTGTGTGTGTGTGTGTGTGTGTGTGTGTGTGTCCAGAGTCTCATATGTAACAGCTCCGGGTGAAGCAGTGCAGCTCCTCATTCATCCTTTCAGTCTACTCTACACCACCTTCCAGGGGTTCTTTGACTTAATCCCTGAGTGTCCCCAGCAAGGGAAGGCAACATCAAGGTTTGTGAAAGGTGTGTGACTAAATGCTCCACAGCATGTGGTCTGATGCCCCCCAATCTCACAAAATATGATCCAACATAGATATACAGCAGTGATTGCAAGGCTAGCAGATAAAGAATAATATAACATTACTAGTAAAAACACCTTTAGCCCCGGGATTGGTTTTAATATTATAGGACATTCGTCCGGCCTTACCTATTCCATGCACAGGGGTCTTGTGGGGGTTACAGTCATGCCTTTTCTGTGGCTTGCAATAAGCCAAGTTCTGGAAGTCACTTCGTTGAGTAGTCTTCCGGTCATATGGTGGTTTATCAATGCTTAGACTTTGCTGGCCACTGGGCCACCACTCCGCCTTTATAACATGAATGAAAACAGTGTGTTCAATTATTCAAGGACCGGCGACACTGACTCATCGGGTGATCTACATATAGTCTACATATATCTGATCTACATATAATCTACCAGTTTAAACTACCATATGAGAAGATTAAGGAGCTGCTTAGGGCCCCAGCGTGCTAAGGGCCCCCCTTAAAGGTTGATTGGAAGATACTTCCAGAAAGAATCTGTTTCTTACAAATAATACATTATTTGTGGTCCTGGGTTGTTTGTGTGTGTGTGTGTGTACTTATATTTTATTACCTGTATTAAGTTTAGGGCAGTAATACTTCTTTTGTATTAGGGGCCCCTAGGTATAGGAAATTGAAACTGTAAGAGGGTGATGCGCGACCATATTTATCCAGCCTGCGGGAAATCTAATATCGTTCAGCGGCTGATGGCCTTAAAGCACCAGGGTGGCTTTTCATTCCCAGGCCGGCCCTGAATTTAAGCTTAGAATATAATACTAGTCTATTTGCCAGTGATAGATAAGAAATGCCTGGAGACTGGTGGAAAATATAATCAGCCTATGAGATGCCTGACATGTATGCGTGTTCTAGTATCTATGTGTGACTATACACACACACATACGTGGTGAACCTGATCCAGGAAGCTGGAATTGTGCCTGTATAAACTAGCACTGGCAAAAGGCTGGATACAACACGACATGAATAACTGTTTCTATGGAGCTTACTGGATTCAATCCAAAGTCATTATTCAGATTTATTTTGCTAGAGATACTTTATCTGCCTTCAGCAAATAAAACTGGACTTCAAGATGTGAAAAACATATTATCATATAATTCTTGATTGAAGAAAATACACAATGTGTCATTTAAATAACTAAAAAAAACTTGGGTTTGTTAGGCTGTGTTGTTAAAAGAATATACTCTGGCCTAGAAGAAGGTAATATGGGGCATTGAGAGAGGTTTGCATGGTCCCCAGTTAAGCTTAAACTGTAACTAATTTAGGATAAATGTTTAATAGTAAGTAAGATGGCAGCGTCCACAAGAAGTCCCACTACCTAATTTAAAGTCCCCGGCTGACACTTAATGTGCTTGTAAATCTGTTAAAGAGGACTTTACAACAATTACTAGACCGGGGTCAGCGGTCGTTTTCTGTGCTGTACTTTTAATTGGTAAAAGAAAACCAAAGTAGCAAAGAATTGTTAGCAACAAGTAGGCTTTTTTTTACCATTTATTTTGTCAACTATTTAATGAGGTGTGAATGGTACTTTATAGTACAATAAAGCAGGTTAAGACACAATATGTGTTGGAGGTATATAAAAGATATATGTTTGCTATTGTCAGTAGCAGAAATCCAGTTCCCTGCTAAAAGATCATGTAAGTAGACGTGACATAAAAAAAACATGGCATTAAAGTAAAAATCTGTTTTTCCAAATCCCACATTTTGCTCTGTATGGTTATGGTATGGTATATAAAGATAAGCACTAGAAGTACTAGTAACCCACGTTAAATGTATACCACGGGAGTAGCCATCCTAACATGAATTATTACTCCGGTGATTGCTTCTCACTGTAATGTAAGGGTATGCTAAGGAGATACTACATGAACTAATTGATATCCTAGTTTTGCCCCAAACTGCAGGTTTCCTGATATAAAACAGAATTTTACTTTTAATCTATCTTTAAAACAAAGAAACTGTCTGATAAGCAAAAATCCCAAACTTTTGCTAAATTAATTAAGTTTGAGGTCCCGCTTACCTGCCTATGAATGGTACCTGCTGTGTCCATGAAATGAATTGGCTCTTTGAGAAACCTAACATTGTCTCTCAGAAATTTGGCATAGTACGGATGAGGCATGTTATTGCGGTCTGGAGATCTTGGATGCTGCTGAGGCTGTTTGCACAGGGCTATGTGGCTTAGCGGCCTCTGATCTTGCTTTATATCACTCACACTTTCATCAAATATTCTATAGGAGTTTAGCCTGTTAAGAGATAAAGGTACAGCTAGCATGCAGAGACCAACGTCAGATTCGATATCAATATTCAGTTTTTTAAATCCTCTGATCACTCAATGACCGATTAGCAAAGTTCTGTGCCCTGCGGGGGAAGGGGCACAAGTATAAAGGGGGATTCTGCAGTACCCCACCATGCATTTTCAAAAGGAACAACACAATGACAAATAATTGGACCACACAGCTGCCACGTGCCTTGTAGTGTTACCGTGGGTTCTTCTGATTAAACGGAAGTCTTGCATCTACCATGCAAGACTTCTGCCTGAAAAGTTAGCGGAAGCTGATCAGCAGACCTACTACACTACTACTATTTTTAGAAAATGCTTCGGGGAGGACCTAGGGTACCACTTCATACATGATACATAGTTGGTATCCTAAGCCCACTCTGTCAACTACATACCACCTATGAAGATGGCATGCTAAAGGGTTAAAGGATATATATATATCTATCTATATACTGCAGGGTTGCATTACAATCTCTCCTGCATTGTAGATTCTTTTTCAGTGCACCCTCCATAGATCAGAAAAAAATGGAATTTCAGAAGGCCCATGGGCCAGATCAGAGCCCGTCCGACATTTTAAGAAATAGAGCACAGAATGAGTTCCATGATTTAATAAACTCATTGGTCTCGGCTCGGTAACATTAACTAAGAACATAACAAATCATCTGTGCCAGTTTTTTTCTTATCCGTTTCTCTGTCATTGTTAATACCTGTGGTTTTTCAGAAATGTTTTCACTTCTCTAAACCTTATTACTATTATTATTATTATTATAGAAAGTGCCTCCTGATAATGCATTACTGGCCCTTTAAATGTAAACCTTCAGGTGTATCCTTATTATTTGGTCTTGTTACTGATGGCAACATACAGTTAAACAAATATTCTAAGCATAATAAATTGCTTTGACTTTTGATATACACAGAAGGGGATCTTTTTAAATAAATGTAACCATTTCCACATAGTTTGTTCTACTACACATACTTATTAATCTATCCTCATCAAACAAAACTTAAATCATGATATTAATTTCTCTTATTAATGTGAAATTACAATAAAACTATTCTATAAGCGCAGCACATTAAATCATTTTAAAAAAATTCACATGAATTAATGTTATCTTAAACCCCTGGGACATGATTGATTTACACAAACAGATCAAATCAAATATCAGGGACCCGGTAGCTATTTTTAACATGGCTGAGTGAATAATTACAGCACTTTTTATTGCTCTGAATAGGTTTGTTACGGTAAACGGAGAATGGAGACAGGTGTATATACAAGGGTGTCACAAGACCTGCAGTCTATTCATCACACCGATATCGTCCAGGCCGGGGTAAGCACCAAACACCACTTACAGGAAGCGTTGGGGGAATTGCTTCTTCCCGCCCGTGTAGATCTCCATGGTTTGATACATGGAGCCGGTGTGTAGGCGCCAGTCACTTATCTCCCGGGAAATCAGAACGCTCGGCTCCCGGGAGCGGCAAACCTTGTTTAACAACCGTTGCTTGGCAACTAGATCCGCACGCATGCGCAGCACAGTCCGCGCGGCCCTGTGAGCTTTTTGTCAGACAGAGATGGAGGGAAAACGTATTGACTGTTGTCTGCGGAGTCTGCAGGGAATGTGTCTGCGGCTTCTGACTGACTGCTTCATCCTTATGGGATGGAGTAAAAGAAAACATGCCACAGCCAAATAATAATATAACATTTTAACAGCAAAGTTATGAGATGTAGTGAAATAATAGTGAAAAATATGCAAAATTCCCAATAATTTATTGCTAATGAATAAAATGGTTTATGTGGAAATAAAGTGTTGGTATTTGCATAGCAGTGCTCAGTGTGGCCAGAAGAAACATTAGCTTTGATACATACAGAATACATACATGTAAAAGCATTTACCTCCCACTCAACATCACTATTACATACTTAGGGATGAGTTTTCATTAAAATAAATTTTCTGGGTCCCCGGAGGTTTAGTACCGACCATGAACACCGACTGTGCTAAATATGTTTTTAAAACATCTGAAGTATACTACATTTAGGCTTAAAGGTGTGTAAATTCTGTCAAATTCAACACATTTCTAACTAAATGTTGCATTGCAAACATGGCACCTACTGCTAAATGTCCAAACCCTTCCCAGAAATAAGTATTTGATCGTATCACATTTTATTTAATAATTTTTTACATTTGTCCGGGAAACAAAAGCCAAAACTCAGGTTGTTGCCATAGAAACTTCCAAAGCGTCTTAAGTCGTTCCTGCGTTCTTTATATGCGGTTAAAAATTCATACAAAAGAATAAAATGGCAGATCTGCTAAGAAAGTAATGTTTTGTGTCAGTGGACCAGCACCTTTAATACGATTTCAGAGGACACTTCTGGGGATACATAATGTCCAGGAACAAAAGTCTCAGTCAGGGCATTGTTACTTAAAATAGGAACATCTAGCCAACCTCTGCTATAGTATGTTTTCATGAATTGTGAATATTTATTGTCATATATTTGTGTTTCTACCTCATGTACCCCATGGGGTATCCATGCCTGTCTGTGGAGCAATGCCGTAGACTCTTATGGGTCAGCATGTAAAGGTGGATTGCACCCCATTAAGCGCTAATACAGCGTTGTTATCCTCAGTCTGACCCTTTTGTCAAGGATCAACTGCATTAGCTTCAACTCCAAAGAATTACCTAGATGGACCTTAAGCTCAGCCCTCCTTGAACAAGTTGCCCGGGGTGGCCCTTTTTAATGTATAGTAAATTCAGGATGATGAAGCCACAACTGTCCTATGAACTCTTCTGCCATTTCTCTTTAGTGAATTAACTTCATGTACATTTTACGGATTGCTGAAAGCAGATGTAAAGAGCACTGTTCTGGAGTATGGTGGATGTATACTGTATACTAAGTAACTTTTTCTCTTTTGTGAATTGTTATACAACACACTGCAGGGTAGCACCTTACGCCTACAGGTCAGCTGCATCTCAAACATACGTGTCCTGGCAAAAACATGTGTGCTCACCCCAGTTGTGAAGGTTCTCCTGCATCGCATCTATAATGTTGTGACACCATAGCACCGTTTGTCCATTAAGGACATTAGGAGTAGAAGGCTGAGGAGTTGATTCACTAAACAGTGAGTTATCAATGTATTGCTTTGAGAGGAAACATTTCCACTTACCTCATAACAGCAAACTTAAAATGGCCAAATATTGCTGGAAAAATGGTTATGATGGATTTATAGCATGCTTTAGATTTTTACTGTAGATAAAGATATGTGTATCCAACATTCTTAAGTAAATGATGGCATTCATTAGTCTGTTTCTGATAAACTGTAAATCCCTACTTGCCCTGACTAGCTACCGCGCTTAACAGTGTCCTCACACCACAACACATATTGATATGCCTCTAATTTCTCCTTCCTGATAATTCCTAATTTCACATATTTTTATATTCTTTTCAAACCGTGTGTCCTCCAGAAAACAGGAGATTAAGTAGATGCTTGCCATATAGCATAACTGGTTCTCTGGCTTGAGATTGAAATGTGTTGTTTAAAATGGTTTAACACAAAATGGGTATTGCTGTATATTGGCTCCAGGGAACCTGGTTGAAGCATGTTTTTAATATCTAAAGCAAGCTATAGAGATGCTTTGGGACCTCAGAGTTGCCTTCCCATTGACATCTGCAAAAGGAACCTCTTAGGTATTGAAATGTTGGATAAATATATTGGAATCTCTTAACAAGCGTTTTCTTAGAGGTTCCAAAAAGCTTCCTTGTTCTCATATTGAATAATTTATAGATGGGGTGATGACTTGGATCCATCCTACAAATCCATAGACAAGGACTAGGCATCTGGTGTTCAAAGCTCTAGAAATGTGTTGCGCTGCACTGTGGTGAGGTCTGCTGACACTTTAAAAACAAAGTGATGACTACTGTGTAATGTGCGGTCATAACAATGAGACAGAGATCTGATGAATGCCTCTAAAGGCAGCATTTGTCAGGGTTAATCCACTCCCTGAATTACCAAATTGCTGATTACCAAAATTCATTATACGTGCAGCATCATTCATTTTGCAAGGATCAGAGGAGAAGGAATTGATTTTTGTTGTAGGTTAGGAATAGTGTTTGATTTCTTGGATGCCAACCATCAGAACAATCTAAACTCTGGCACAGTTCTGTGTGTTTGTACATTAAAGTTCTTGTGATGGTTACGCAGTATTGCTCCCCACTGTTCATTACATGGTGCGAATCCTTAAGTTTATTACCTAATGATGTATCACATTAGTATTAAATGCTACATAAACTTATTTCCTCTATTAACATATCAAATTATATTATTGACTGACCATTTTCTCATCTATAATGGTGGTGTTTTACAAAGCAGCTTGTTTGCCTTACCGGCTGGTGTGCTGCATGTACTGTGGCATTTGGGGTATTCTCCCAATGGTTTCTCTTCTTCAACATTGGAATGACCTGGCATTGGTCAGACATAGTGACACTCTGGTCTGCAAAGGCAAGCTAATTGGTCATCAACTCAAAGGTAGCCAAGCCAAATGGTTCTGCAGCGTGTTTTATACAAATACATTCTAAACATTAAAGGAACCATGATGATGTAAAAAAACCAAAACTCTGACATAACACCTCTTTTGTGTGCCTTTTACCTAACTGCACACACACACCGAGTCCTGAGAAAAATATGTGAACACCCTGCTTGAAGTCTAAACAAAATTACCACCATGAAGGTTTACTAATATTGCAGAGTTTTCATTCACAAGACTGCTTTTTATTGTTTGAAGCAGACATGTCACAACAATCAACTATATGACAGATATAAGATATGCATAGAACTATATAAAAATGGTAAAGGGTTTTTAATGTTCCCTTTTAGGATACTTCTCACTAAGCTCATCATGCAATGGGTATTTTTAACATAACATATCGGGAACAGGTTTCTGCATCAGTCCCAATATAAATGTACCAAAAATAAGGTTTACATAGGAAGGCAATTCCATTTAGGAATTATTATTATTATATGAAAAGCAGCTGATGTTAATGCCAATGTATTTGTACAAATACCCTACTTTAGATATTTGCTATTTTATGGATCTTCTATGCTAGGTTCACTACAGAAACTAAAGACACTGGACATTGGGTTATTTATCAATAGAACAGAATTTTTACCCATGAGACCCCTTGGTTCTGTTTACCATCTGATGGCATCCTTCATCCCAGTGGTGCCTGATGGTTCTTTTTCCTTTTCAATGAAAACATTTTTCAGTAAACTTTAGGTTCATATAAAGACCCACAAGTCTCAATTAGATACTCTATACTAGGTAAAAATCACATTGGAAAAATGTTTACACTGTCACAAATATTGCAAAATGATGTATCATAATTGAATGTGTAAGCTGCTGTTATTTACAAAGTAACAAAACCACACAACAGCTGCTTTCTAATGTGCTATTTTATTGCAATACATATAAGGTGCAGGGTTTATTAAACTTTTAGAGGAATTATTCTATACATATTTACAATTTATTTGTAAATGTACTACAAATTCAGCTGTTAATGAATAGCTTCCAAAGTCCAACATAATAATAATATTAATAATAATGATAATTACAACAATGTAATTAGAGTAGATCATTACTTTTTTGCCATTTGCCCAGCAGCACTCATTGTGTTTTAGAAGTTAGAGAAAGATAAAATAGATAACCCCTTTAACATACTATTAAAATGTGGTTGAGTGATTCTTACCAGCCCTTCCTTATATTTCATGTATATAGGATGTTTTGCTATATTTTTTACAGCACAATTATTTTATTCTTTAGAATGCTATAAACAAAGTAAAGTGGGCCAGACTAAGAGGTTTTCCATTTTCCTAGTACAAATCATCTGTTAATTTCAAGCAGTTCCCTTACGTCAAAAGGACTTCCAAGAAGTCAAGTGTGTGAATGTGTCACGATATATTTATTTATACGTTCAAATTCATTAGTATTCCTCAGTAGGGAAGCCCAAACAGCTAACGTCTAGGCCATGATTGTGGAGAGGATGGGAATTGTTCTAGGGCAATCATTAGTTTCCCAGAACCTTTCCTTGCCAACTTATTCCCGTGTTGAATCTGGACTGTCTATATGTTCAGAATGGGAGAAAACACAATATTAGGTGTACAATTAAAGGGACATCTAGAAAAAAATGTATTTTTAATACAAAGCAGTGTTTCAAAATAACTAAAACCAACTAAAAACAAAACTAATAACTAAAACTGTCAGTTGCATAAATCAGCATCACTCCAAGTTTATTTGATGATATTGTTTTATTATTTGACCTCTGTGGTCCTAAAAAGGTGTGACTTCTTCAGATGGATGCAAGCAGCGGCGTCCAGATAAGGATTCAGTCTAGAAAACTGCAGGCATTTCCGATTATTATATGTGAATGTAAAAGCATGCTATTTCTATAGTGTTTTATTAATATTTATCATGCATGCAAATATTAGTAATATTGTTAGTATCTAGTGCTGAATCCATTATATTGAAGTTTTGTTATCTCCTTTTCATCAGTAAAGTTTACTCGATCGATCCGTGAACTGGGACTGCCCACTTTACTCAGCCATGATTTCCTGTAATAGAACATAAACATTCGCTTAAGCCGACAAAACAGCTAACTGTAATCTGAGATAAATCTTTCAAAAGTTTCACAATACTGAAAAATTAAGGTCAATCCTAACACCGTTTTGTGACTTGGCTAGTAATGGCAATATAGAGACTTAAATGCTCTTGGAAGACACTAACATTTTAGAGAAACAGGTAATGAAACACATTAGAAAATCACACAAGGGACACATCAGATTCCCAACTGAAATCAATCCAACTTAATCAAACCTAAAGTTTCATTGGTGTCTGGGTGTTTCCAGCCAATAGGCAGCTAACATTGAAATCACTGCCAATGACCAGAAAAGTTACAGATGACAGTAAAGTGGTAACAGACCCTGCATGCTATACGTTGAAGCAGTAAAACTAGATGCACCTAAACATTTATAACATGTATAACATTTATAATTATATTCTATTTTTAAATGTTCTTTCATATAATATGGATTTATGGTCAATCTTTACTGTCCCTTCAATGCACAAATCTCCGCTTTACTATTAGGTTAGTGGTGGGAATGCCAGATTCTAGTCTGGTTAAAAGGAACCCACCCAAAAGCTGAGCACTACGAATACTTGGGTCTTCATCATGATGGTCCCAGAAAGGCTTTAGCATCTTGGATCTGGCTCCTTTTACTGATAAGCCAGGCCAAAACAGGTGTGCACATAGGTTTGCAATCTGCAGTAGGCTAATATTCTCATTTAATTTGCAATGTTTCTATACGTCTCAATTGACCAATGAGGTCCTTTTGGAGGACCACTGCTGCAATGCAAACATCCAAATAAAGATAATGATGTGTCTCTTGAATCATTACAACAACTAACACTTTCAAAATACACAGCTAAAGTATGACAACAATATTATCTAACACTTTCTGAATTAACATAGGCAGAGAAGGGAATGAATGAGTTAATAATGTCTTCACATTTCCCTTCAATGATAAGAATCTCAGATTTGTATAAATTAATGAAAACACATGCATTAAATTAGGATTCCTACCACAGCCATTTTTATAGTATGTCAGAGAATTTCCACAAAGCACAGTGGCAGTGTTCTCATATATATCACCTTAATGAACCATAGGTGATAATGAGGTGATAAATAATTTGCTATTACACATGAATTAAGTTTTAAATGTGTGCACCATTTGGGCAGCTACATCTAGCTTTATATTTACAAACTGAATTATATATCAGTCTTGATTTACCAAGGACATCCCCAAAGCCAGTTCAATAGCTTTTCTATCTACCATCTAGGTGGTGCCCATATGCATATAATATAAATAAAACATATATTAAATGACATTGACGTCACCTTGTACAATACATAATAATAAATTATCGATTATATTACATTTCAACATCTAATCATTTATATGATTTAATATGTAAATCTTCTTCTGCTCCAGATATTGTTCCTATGTTTCTATGTGGGGTCTTCTAATATTTATCTAAGATTGCCTTTAAATATCCCTGGGAAATGAGTAGAACAAGCCCATTATTGCATGGTGACCTGTAAAGAATGAAAGTTTAGACCTGGAATGTTTAAAAACTTGGCTCTCATTTAGTACTAATCCAATGGTTCCTTTTAATCCTTTCAACCTAACTGGGTTTTGTTATTCAGTGCTTCCTACAGCTATCAGATTGCAATGTAGAAGAAAGGAAAGTCTTGCTTAACTGCATCCCTAATCAAGCAATACAGGAATATTCTTCAAGGGTGCTTGAATATTCACTCGGTGCTACACAGGGGAGAATCCACAGCCTGATTTAGTAAGGCGCACTCACACTAACAAACATTCCCAAGACACACACACCAGCAAACATACACAGACACAAATACACCCAGACACTCACACAAAAAATATACCCAAAAATCCACACTGACAAACACAACCAGGCACTCACACTAACATACCCAGACACACAATAAGATACACACCCTAATGCAACTCATTTATAATGTGTCTGCTCACACCATATTATTTGAACCCGGCCACCTCCTGGAATTTAGTCTGCCCTGTTGTTCCTCCTGGATCCCATGGTGCTACATCGAAACCCTTTGCGGTAATACCAATTGCTTTAAAATAACATAATTTATATTATTTATATAGGAATGGCATAGGCATAAAAAAGGGCATGAGGATAAATGGATGAAAAGTAAATAGAAAAATTGAATTTGATGGCAAATAAGAACCATTCGGCCTATCTAGTCTGTCCAAGACTTAATCAGTCCTCAGTCTTGTCTTAGAGTTGGAATAGCTTTATGCCTTATGCCTTTAACATACATGTCTAAATTCCCTTACTGTATTAACCTCTACCACGTCTGCCTGGATGTACAACGTATCTTCTATCCTCTCAGTAAAGTAAAACTTCCTTACATTTGTCAGGGTTCCAGCCTGGACTATGTGATAATCATAACACTGTCATGTCTACCTGCAGCCACTAGTGGCCACCCTTCCCTCTCAGCAGCACCCCTTTCTAATTACCGTATTTGCTCGATTATAAGACGACCCCGATTATAAGACGACCCCCCAAAATCAAAATATTAATTTAGGAAAAAAACAAAAAGCCTGAATATAAGACTACCCTATAGGAAAAAAGTTTTACCAGTAAATATTAATTAATGTAAATTATTTTCATGTTTAATAAAAGCTATGATTGAGAAAAATATATTTTTTAAATTTCCTTTTATTTGCCAACCTGCCCCCCCCAGTTATGCCACTCTGCCCCCAGAAATGCTTTATACCCCCCTATTTGCCACTCTGCCCCATGATATGCCTTATACCCCTGTATGCCACTCTGGCATATAGGGGGTTAAAAGGAATATCATGGGGCTGAGTGGCATATAGGGGGGTATAAAGCATTTCTGGAGGTATATAGGCATATCATGGGGCTGAGTGGCATATAGGGGGTTAAAATGCATTTCTGGAGGTCCAGAAATGCATTTTAACCCCCTATATGCCACTCAGCCCCATGATATGCCTTTTAACCCAGCATGTACTGGCTGCCTTGGCTTGATAGGAGTGTGATTGCTGTTAGCAGTTTGATATATATATATATATATCAAACTGCTAACAGCAATCACACTCCTATCAAGCCAAGGCAGCCAGTACATGCTGGAACCTGGGGATGATAGCAGTGGGATTACAGCCTCCATATGCCATGCTACAACCCCCACCCCCCTTACACATCCATGCTATCACACACACACTCACACTCATTCACAAACATTTAAATACTCATTCATTCCCTTAATCACACACTTCACACATACTCAAAAACCCTCCCCCACCCCCTCACCTGAACTGCAGATCTCCCACTCGCAGACTTCTGCAGGGGACCGGCTGTAGCAACTTCTCTGGCCCCGCCCTCAGAGGAGGGAGGGGGGAGATAGAGTTCTGTGAGGACGCTGCAAGCTTCCTGCCCTGCTTCTAACAGAAGAGACGCTGCTCGCGACCGGTAAGCAGCATGGCGCCAGCATTTTTTTGGGGTCTGATTAGAAGACGACCCCGATTATAAGACGAGGGGTATTTTTCAGAGCATTTGCTCTGGAAAAAACCTCGTCTTATAATCGAGCAAATACGGTACTAGGGACAGCCTAGCCACGTTACCTGAATTTAGCCCTGCCCTTATATACCTGCTCTGCCCTTCAGTCTGGGCCTTTGCATTGTTTGCCTTGGGTTCCTGTTAGTCTGCTTGCAGCTAAAGCCCTGTGTACGTTTTGATCTCCTGTGTATGATCTTGGCTACGTTCACAATCCAGATTTGTGTCCCAGACTTCCAAGCCGTGTGCCCTGCCAGTGGGCTTCCAAGCCGTGTACCCTGCAAGTGGGCTTCCAAGCCGTGTGCCCTGCCATTCTGAGTTCCCCTCTCCTTGCTACAGTTCCCCTCTCCTTGCTACAGTTCCCCTGTCCTCGCTACAGTTCCCCTTTATTCTTTGATTCCAGTCCTGCTTTTCTGTCTGTTGTGTGCCTGTCTGTACCTACCTACCCATCATGATTCATCAATGAGGATAAATGGCCTCTAGTATCCCCTGCAACTGGGCTCCTACCCGACCTGCTGGCATGGGTCCTGACAACATTATATGCAAGCCTCTGACCCTCTGGTTTTAGATTAGATTGATAGTTTAGTCAGGCATATGTCAATAATTGTAAATATGAATAGAATAACTTTGTATGTGTGTATTATTTTTTTTTATTTATTTAGCACTTACGGATAATATATATATAAGAGTATAATAAAGAGGATGTCTGATGTATGTACCTGGTCTATGACTGCACACAGTATGATAGGGGTATAATAGGTATACATTACTTAAGGAGTTCCTTGCTCCGTAGAGCATAGTACCTTTTGAATCTTACAAAACAAGAGTGATGAGAGAATGGACTTTTTTATAGAAGAGATTTCCAATACCTGGAATACTATGACAGAGGTTGCCAGGAATGTTTTAACCTGATTTTGTCCCTTGGAGTTATACAGACAGAGGTATTTTAACTTCTTAATATATACCCAGAGTCCAAAAATCTGCATCCTGTCTACTGAGAATGAACTGACCTCTCAGGACACCTACTGCAGCTTTACCTACCCACCCCATGTTAGACTTATGGAGAGGACTAAACCAGGAGTTTTACTAAACAATTTACATTTGTTCAGCCACTGAGTATTTGAGAGCGATGATAGCTACAGTTCAACAACATATCCGCTAGGATGCAGAAAAGCCAATCTATAGATATTAATATAACATTAAATACACATAAACTATGTTAACACCTCTCTCCTGTTGTCACAACACACTTGTCCCGTTTCCTATCCAACCAATCCTTCCCACTGATTCTATCAGCACATTCCAAACCTATTATAATAACGTTTCCTCTTGTCGACTCGTGAATCGTGGATTGTGGGTTTGTTATACTTTTCTCTGTGCAGACTTCCGCTAGGGTTGTCGCTCAATAAATCCATTAGCATCGATGTGAAATGTAATATGCACATACAATGGCTTTGGAGGCATTGAACTGCCTGTTGGAAAAGTTGGTGTTAAATACATAGCTATTTACAATAACAGGTATGCAATTCCTACATACATTAGTTTTGTGATTCAGTTAGTTTAACTGGTTGAAGGTGATGAGAATAGTAATCACCAGCAGCTGGAGTCCTGGGGCTTCTAAACTATTGCCAATGATATCTAACATTGTAACATCTGTGGTTTCAGTATTTAGACAGGTACACATGGCTATATGCACGATGCATTGGGGCTTCAACTCAGGCCTGGACTGACCATCTAACACACAGGGCAAATGCCCAGTGGGCTGTTGACTAATATCGCTACATTGTGCAGGTGCTACAGTGTGTGTGGCCACTGGCTGGATATGGCAACCACATGGTACATGAGCATTAAAATATAGCCTGGGGCCTCTTGTATAAAGCTGTCTGCTGCGCTTACGTCAATGGCGGCTGCCAGAGCCGCCTCATCATCCCCAGTCCGGCCTCGCTCCAACCTATTATTGTAATTATTGATGAGGACTTCCCCTGTGATCCCACAGAGCTCTTCTCCTCGTTATAGGATGTACAAGGGGTAGACCTGGGTGGGGGAGGTGCCTTGGAAGTCTGGTAATCCCCTTCATGGAGCTGGGCAAACCCTGAGTTTTCAAAGGAATGGCCATGACACTGCATGAACACTGTACAGAATGCCTGCCCTAGAGCTTTATGGGATCTATTCCCTAAAGGATAGTACACAGAAGAGTTTGCAAGAGATTTGGGTTTTCAAGTCCCAAAAGTTCTGAAGGTCCAACCCAAGTGAACCTTTTGCTGCAGAAAGGGCTTTGTACTAAATAATATACAGTTAGATCAATGAGATTACTTCAATCTGCTCAGCCATTAACGTATGCATTATACAGGGCCAGCTCAAAGTGGGAGAGTTGAAACTACTACTCTCCTGCCAACTCCCCTCCGTGGGCGCAATGTTTATTGTAACACTTAATGTTATAAGGGGGGTATCAATTGAAGTAGGGCATAAGAAATGTAACAGTGGTGAAACACTAAATTCTAAAAAGGCAATAAATAGAGGAAATCATGGATGGACTGGGGACAAAAACACAAAGCTAACAAAGAGGGTAACCCCCCCCCCATAAAAATAGGGTGAATTTGAGGAAAGGCGTATTACTGTTTGGCTACAATGATCTACTAAATAAACATAAAACAAGGAAAATATGAGATTGCTGTTTCTTTAAATAAATCACCAGCAGAACTCCTTTTATCTCCTTATATTTTCTCCACATGTAGTAAAGGGAAGACTATGGAGCTGGCAGGTATCTACATCCATATGGACATTCACTTTACATTGTCAATATACGCCAGTATTAAGGTGTGAATAGGCAGGCGCTTGGAACCCCTTCCACAAGCAGTCATCAGACTGGAAAACGTTCCTTCACTTCTCTTCTTCACAGCTGCTGACAAATTCACTTTTAAATACTAACATAATACTGACATCACTGCGGTACTAATTATATTTGCAGTTTCAAATATTTAGAAATGGCCATTAAAATGTCCAGGATTATCAAGATAAATCCATATAATAATAATAATTTCTCTTCTGAGCTTAAGCCTTTAAGCCAGATGGAGTACCTTAAAAAAAGAATGTTCACTTCTGTATGCAGTAGTAATTAAACATTCATAAGCTGTTATATTTGTTTCAAGATCCTCGGACAAGCAGTGCCAAGAATAACCAAGATACTGCAGATATCTTGTTCTGCTTTTTGTATCGACCCAAAGAGGTTACCTAGAAATTACTAATGTTCTGTTTTATATATATATATATATATATATATATATACACACACACGGTCTTTGCAGTGGTGTATCTGACCAAGTATAGAATTATAATACAGTTAACTGCTTGTCTGTAAAGTGCATTTTAAATCATTGATCTCACTGCAGCCATAAAGGGCTGCTCTCCTCTTCTGAAAGTGGAAAGATTAATCCATACCAAGTGCGTACCCCACCCAAACCAGAGTGGCACGGATGCCAATCTCAGGGGTCACGGAAAGAAATGTGTTTTTGTCAAAGCTGATATTCAACACTTAAGTACGTAATGCGATATTTTCATAATTACTGTTGAAAGCTTCTTACAGCACGTAACAATACCTTTTTTATTGTTCAGTTTTAGGAACGAGGTTGTCATATGGGAATACGGATCAATAGACTTTTTATAAAAAGTGATATTGATTGGTATCAAGCTCTGAAGCACACACAGTGTAGGGATATGGGTGAAAAGTCTTTTTACCATAGCAACCCATTGAATATTCCTGCTGATTTGCCCAGTATGCCATTATTTTATGTAAAAAAATAAATATTTTCTTTTTATAGGTGACATATAAAGTTATTATACCATAAAAGATGAATGATTAAAATGTGCTTATGTGGTTTGGCCAAAATACAATACTAAAGCCTTATGTTTAAGGTGCCACCAATGCTATAAAGTAACCACAGGAAAAGGTTTTTATTGCACAACTTATTACAGTATATCAAAGTACAACACGCTTACTCCAGTGATGGGATTTAAGGAAGAATCCAGCATCACATGCAGGCCCCTGAGCAATGAATGTATAAAAAAACTACTCTGTAAATTGATATAAATGGGAGCACGTTCTGCACATGGACACAGGTTGGGTGGGTTTCATTAGATCCCCCACTAGCTGGGACGCACATGCCTAGCCAGCACTAGACATTGGGAGTGAGCTGACTGGGGATAAGTATATTAGGTGTCCCAGAATCTTCATAATCTTGTTCTACCAAGTCAGTGTTTATTGTAAACCCACATTTTCACCATTGTTGACTGATCAGACATGCCGACGACCCAGGCTCTGGCCCCTACACACACTATTGGTCTCTTTGAAGGGTAATCGGCCGTGATACAAGGCACAGTATAGAGCAAGGAAAGGTGTCTCTTCTGCAGTCTGGCATCAGTCTATAAATTATTCACACACCATGTGCATTATGCTTCTGCTTTTAGCTGTAGCGTTTAGAACAGAGCCAGGAAACTAGATGGGATCCCCCATTACCGAGTACTTGTGGTATTTAGAGATCGCTTGTCACTGAAATATACTTGTTTGTCATCTTTTTCACATAGCTGGGTAATGGTAAAAATATTGTATGTACAGTCCAGCCGTCATATGCACTTTACTACATATGAAAGGTACTTTTCATATGGTGCATTTTACAAGAGCATGGGGGATTCTGCAGACTCTACTTTCCAGACCCCCAGCCAAGGGGTCTGGAATGCATTCAGCCAAGTACATGTTCCTGCATGAAATGTTCTCACCTGCAATCAGCTCCAGCGCTGAACGCTGCGTGCAGGGGGTCTGTTTGGACCCTGGTGCACCTGTTAAAAGGCTTACCATTGATTTCAATGTGAGGACTTTCCTGCCACTGATTAGCTGCTTAAGCTGTCAATCAGTGACAGCAACATGCACCCACTTATTTCATTAGAACCACTTTACTGCTACTGGTTGACAGCTTAATCAGTGGCAACAACGTTCCGATTTGTTGGAAGAAAGCATTATTATAACTTCTGTGTCAAAAATGTATTTTCATTTTGGAAGAATGAAGGGTTAGGGTTACTCAGAGAGTACTAGTAGCAACAAACAGGGGCCAATATGTCATAGAAAATAATGGGAAATGGCTAGTAATAATGCAGAAAATATACAATAAAAAAGTAGGAAAAGTGCAATTTAAGGGGTGTTGTGGAAGTGAATGTGGGGTTCGGCGTTTGAAAAGTTCAAGGCGAGGTCTTTTATCCCCTATAAAAATATTACAGCTCTCAGGATAAATCAGAGAGCAGCGGGTTCTGTACGTGAATTTAGACATTCTTTTGCTTTTGTGATTTGAATTCAGCATTTTTTGATTCATCTCTTGCCAGCCATTGTTTCACACACTTCAGTTAAAATCTCCTACTAATGAGAGCTTGATTAAAGGTGAAAGTTTCATGTAAAAAGATATATAAAGTATTTTCCTTTGACTATTAAAATCTTGGATCATTTAAATTTAAAGTAACCGTTTACTAAAGATGAATGCATATTAAAGTACTGGATGTCTGAAATTAATTTGAGTACATTAAGCGCATGCACAGTGTTTGCTGAGCCAGAGCTGGAGCTGACTGGCAGTAAGTATATCGTGTATGGAGATGTTTTCAACCAAAACACATCTCCTACATGGAAAATAAGGGGGGGGCAGACCAGGGTGAAATTAAAATGGATCATACAATTGCATGTGATGTCCCTTTACATTTATTTACGATTACAGAATCTATATCTGGGAATTTTATCTGATGATTTTACTAAGTTTATACCATAAAAAGCAGATAAAAAGGGAAAACAGCAAACATCTTTCCCCATAGGCAGCAAACATCTTTCCCCCATCTTTCCCCTTTGCCGCACAGGAACATGTACATATATTCTACTGTAATCAGCTACTGGAAAACAACTATAATACTCTGAGCAGTACGTTGTTTTTAGTTATAGTTTATCAGTTGTTTCTTTGTCTTCTTCTTCTTCTTCATTATTATTATATACCCTCTCCATGCTCCAAACACTTGATGGCATTAATTGAGGTCCATTTACACTATAAAGGAGCTGGCACAGTCTCCATAGCTGGCTATTCCCAGGCACTGCAGTCCATTATAGACTTGATGCCAAGGTATGATGTCATATCTAGAAAGTCAGCAGCTTGGACGGTGGCTGTGGAGACAGTGCCATGCTCCCCTCTTAGTAGGTTTAAATATGCATTTAACCTCCATCCCATACTATAAGTGGACACCATGCTCCCCATAGAGTTTAATATTAACCCCCACACAGGGTGAGAAATAGTCTCCTCGATCCCAGTTGGCTCTGCTGCTGATTGGGATTATTCTTTTCTGTTTTCTTTCCTGTCCCAGGTATCCCAGCATGCAGTTCCCATTCCCAAATGTGCTTGACATGTGTGAAACCCCCAAATTCGGTGTCCCCAATAGATCCGTGTTTGTGATAGGCCACCTAGAGGTAAGCGTGGTGTCTTTTAAATCCTCAGGTAATGTGCATTTAAAGAAATGTAAAGTTTTGGGCAGTTTTAGCCCCAAAAGTACGAGGTGCATTTCATTTAGTCTATACACACAGACTGGTTATATCAACAGTAGTTAAATGCTGAGACGTGATATATGCAGGAAACAATGCTACTTATCTAATGTACAAACTGCAACAAAATGCAGGGTATGTGGAGGCAGCTGCACAACATATAATCCATCCACAGCACACAACTCCCCGGGAAGGAATGCTGATCACTAATGTTAAAAAACAGATTCTTTTATTTCTTCTCATTAAAAAAGACACAAGGACCCATAAAAATAGAACTGTAAGAAAAAAACATGTAAATTCAATCCTGACCACTTACCTTGATAATGATGTTTGTATACGCTGAGACCGGTCGGGATTGAATTTACATGTTTTCCTTGCAATTACATTACATTTATTTATAAAGCCGGCAGATTCTGCAGCGCTGTTACAGTCAGAAGAACAATATAGAAACACATACAATAACACATACAATAACACATACAATAACACATACAATAACAAACTGGTGCCCTGCTCTTGCGAGCTTACAATCTAGTCGGTGGTTGAGGGAAGTGAGACAATAAGATAGGACTGCTTGGATGGGTTGCGATGATGTGTTGAAGCTGTTGATTGTTCAGATGGCTTGATTAAGATGATGGTTGGGAGTACTGAGAAGGAATATTGTACGCTTCTCTGTACAGGTGGGTTTTCAGAGAGGTTTTGAAAGTTGCGTACGAGGCAGAAAGTCTGAGGGAAGGGGGAAGGGAATTCCACAGGAAGGGAGCAGCACGGGTGAAATCCTGAATATGGGAGTGGGAAGAGGTAACTACAGTAGAAGATAGCCGTAGGTCGTGGGACATTGTGGCTTTTTTAATGAGCAGAAATAAAAGAATAATTTCCCAACCACAGATATCAGGCTTACGGGTCTGCAATTACCTGGCTGAGATTTTGGTATATGGTACCATTTATGCTTTATGGCAGTATTCTGGCACCATAACAGACAACAGAGAATGATTGAGGATCAAAAGCAATGGTGTGGCTGTTTCTAAGTTAAGTGCCCCAGGTACACCATCTGGTTCTGGGGCATTATCTATTTTATCTTTATTTAACAGAGTTATCACTTTGTCCTGTGTCAGACAATCACATGTTCATTGAAAGCATTGTAGCATTAATTTGCAAATCTGGTGTACACTGAGGCAAAATGTGATTTAAAAATTCTGCCTTTTGATCTTAACCAACTTTCCAATTTCAATGGTAAATAGGTTTCTGTCCTTAATCTTTTGCCATTGATGTATTTAAAAAATGGGGTTGTCTTTCTCATTTTCTACTTTAGCCACCATATTGCTTTTTTTGCCGCCAAACCCTTTAATTCATATGCTTTGAATGAAATAATTTCTTATCTCCTGACTGTTACAATAAGACATATTGGCTTGGATATGCTTTTTTGTATTTGTTACCCAAGGGGCCATGCTTATACGTGTACTGTATTAATGTTAGTGTTTGTTTCATTCTGAGAATACTTTATCTCAGCCATTTAGGTCCAGGGGTGCGATTAGAGGGACACTCCAGCCATCATAATACACATAATGCATGTGATATACTTACTTCCATATGTCAAGAACTTGTATATGAAGTGCAGTGTTTCTTGCGTGGTTGCTGTTAAATCTGTAATGTAATATTACAGAACCTAAGGGGGGTTTAGGCATTGTGTTTGATAAATAAAACCCAGGAGAACCACACAAGTCCACACACAGATCTCATCTATGCATCACTGAAATGAAATGGCTCCAGCTGGAATATAGAAGACTACATTACTCAAGGCTATGGTTTGATAATATAAATAAATATAATTGTATAACCTCTCCTATAAATTCTGTTTAATGTGTATTTATCAAGGAATAATTTCTGCAAGAATATCCTGAATTAATTCCAGACACCTCTGTGCTGACGGGGTTTGGCAGGAAGGAGCTCTCCTTTTGAAAAAACCACAGCACTTAAGGGATTGAATACATTTCCAAATCTTTCAATCAGAAAGGAAAAAATGTCGAGAGGTTTGAAAGACTCACGTGAAGAAAAAACCCCACAATGTGATAAGTTTAAGAAACCACTGGAAATTTCCAAAGTCACTTTAGTCGTGCTATGGCAAGTGTGTCACTGACAATGTACCTTTATTTTATATGGTATGTAACAGGTTTTTCTCTAAATAAAACCATCCAATTCGTTTTCAAATCTGAAAATTCTTAAAAACTATTTAACAAAAATGAATATATAATAATCCTTTAGTGACAGTTAAGAATCATGATTGTTAGTCAATTTTAATAATATATTTTTTATTGAAGAGGCCATCACAGATACTATACTAATTATATATATATAATATATATATGTATATATATTATTATTATTATTTATTGTTTTATATAGCGCCATCAAATTCGTAGCGCTGTATACTGTATTCTAATAAACATCCTGAGGAGCATTAGACATTTTCTTTAATTTCTTAAAGAATGTTAATATCACATCTGGTTTTTAATATCTTCAGATAAAACCAGGCAACATCAGGTATACACCTATTGTTAGAAGTGATAACGTTTAGCTTTATATGTATTTCTCTGGTTTATTCAATGAAATTGTGCAAACACAGCAGTAAAGAGGATTGGTATTCTGATTCCAAAAGCTTTGACATTAATTAGAAGCAGACCAGGGCTAAAATATTCAAGAAAAAAAGGTTGAACTGTGTAGGATATCAGAATATTCATTTGGAACCTACATTCCTTTAAAACATATCCCTGCCAAGATATGTGTACACACACAGCACTCCCTCTTCAAGTTGGATGATAAAGAATTAAAAAATGCAGGTTGCGATTCATTTGTATAAATACCTTTGGGAGTCTCTACATTCTTTAGATTTTTATTCTATTCCAGAACTCCCATGCAACTAAGTGAATACTGCTTATAACATATTTCACAATTACTACAGCATGCCTTACAATAACATAATACAACTACTAATAATTTAAAATAATAATAATAATAATCATGAAGCCATTGATTGCACAAATCTAATGCAAGCAAAATTAATTCATTCCCCTCTACTGCAAATTCCATACTTTTCATATTCTACGTTTCTCTTTATTAGGATACCGAAATCATGTGATGTCATGTACATTTGGACTGTCCTGACAAACCTTGGCTGGTGGGAGAAACATACTTCCTATATATTAAAAAAAAACTACTGATATGATCATGAGGACCACATGAAAACATATTGGGGAGCACTGGTGGCCTGGGGACCGACCTCTGGTGGCCTAAAGAACTCTGTTTCAGTCCCTACAGTTTAAGAACTATTGGTGAACATTCTGAAAGTTGTGATTCAGTTTAAAATATAGAACCCCCCATTGACTTTACTTGGTAGTAGCAGCTAGATATGTAAATAATGCAAAATATATTGTTAACACATCCTCATTTAATTAGCTTGTAGTTCTGCCTTCCTTGTCATATCAACTGGTACTTGTTAAAACAAGTGATTGGCAAAGTTGCATTTTTCATTATGTCCACAGCCGGAGGGGCAATCAAAGAGAAATGCAACAGGTATAGGCAGGAAACCTGCACTCGCAAGGTATCCCAAGTTGTCTCAGACCAACTGTAGATGTTACACAGAGTAAGTTGTTACAACAGGTCCATGAAGTGGATCTCCGTGTGGAATTGGTCAATATGTGCATCTAAAAGTACCAGGACCAGAGGAGTTTTTCTGCAAAAGGATGCCTTTAATTCTCTATTACAGGACCCCTTTGGTTGTCAGGATCTTGAATGTTTGCAGGGAGCCTCTGCAATACGCTTCTAACAGTATGAAAAATATTCAGTTAGGGTAATGTAATTATTTGGCAATTAATAAATCAAAACATTCTGTTAAGGCCCATAGAAAGCCTTTGTCTCAAACCCTATAAATCACAGTAGAACATGCACACCCTCTATTCAAACTAGAACAAGACAATGTTGAATATTTTTGAAATGAGTTGGTTTTATTTCAAAGTTATCAGGAAGAGGAAATGCCTGCAACTGGGATTATTTAACAAAAGATTAAACAAACCCCACCTACAAAAAGGTCAAAAACTGAACAAGGAAACAAAGTACTTAAACTCCATTACAACATAACAGTTTATTTAAATCATTCAATCAGTAGAGGGTGCGGCAAAAACATTGCGTTTACAACAAAAAGGACCATTCTATAAGGTCCATGGGCAACTATACATACATAGTACATATATACATATATATCAATAAAGTTTCAGACAATATTCAACCCGTTTTCTATGTTTTAAGTAACACTTATCACCGCATCTGCCATATATTACTTCAGAAACACTCCCAATCGAATTTGGAGCATACTATGTTGTTAATTCAAGAATAAACAAAGCAAATGATTTCCAGGCTTGCTGTGTATATTTGTGAAATCTACAGGGTATGGGAACTCTTACAGCTATAGCTTTGTAAGTATACAGTCAAGTTAACCCTCTATATACCAGGGAGAGGAAAAACCCACATTTTAAAAGACATACAACTTTTCACATGAAGGTCAAATGATGATCTCTTGCCTTATAGTTCCGGAAGGAAGTAACTGCATGTTAAATGCAGACAATGTACGGAATATTTATCTTTTTGGGTTTAGATATGTAACATTTTGTAATTTTCACATATTGTGAGTAAGATTCGTCCCCAAGAAGATTTGCCATCTCAAAGAGACACTTGGAGGATATGCATTACTGTATTTCTGCTCTGCAATCCTACCCTATCTTTGGTGTGAAAAGTGTACAATCTTATCTATTGCATTGAATAGTAAAGAAATATAGTATTTGGGAAAGTGAAACTGCAGCTTCATGAGTTAAGATAAAGTTAGAAAGTAAGGGTAGACTAGAGGGGCCAAAGGCTTGTTTATGCTATCAAATTGATGTTTCTATTAATTATACAGTTGTGTGAAAAAGACAGTACACCCTCTTTGAATTCTATGGTTTTACATATCAGGACATAATAACAATAATCTGTTTATTAGCATGTCTACAAATTAGGTAAATACAGATGAACAACAACACATGACATATTACACCGGGTCATGATTTATTCAACAAAAATAAAGCCAAAATGGAGAAGCCATGTGTGAAAAACTAAGTACACCTTTACTGCTTCCATTGGGATTAAGATGTCAAGTAGCAGACAAGTGCTGCTAATCAAATGTATTTGATTAATTAACCATAATCAAGTGTGACCACCTCTATAAAAGCCAAAACTTTAGCAGTTTGCAGGTCTAGAGCATTCAGGTGTTTCCTAACACATTGCCAAGGAGGAAAGATATCAGCAATGATCTTAGAGAAACTATTGTTGCTGCCCATGTGGACAGTAGAGACATAAACAGCATTGTGTTTTTTAAAATTAATTAAGAGAATGACATGATGTTAATGTGAAATGATGTGCTTACACTCTAAATTAAATATTGTGGCACCAAGATTCACTTGGGATTTTCCATAAACTGTCAACGATTTGCAGTACAGAAGCGACACTAATTTACAGACCATGCAAGCTTAATTATTTATTAGCTAAACATTTAAAAGATACAAAAAGATTTAAAAGAAATGTTTAAATTAACAGTGCTCAAGTGCACATACCACCACCAAAAAGAAAAATTGGGGTTTATACAAACCTGAAATGATTAACAAATTTATAGGGGAGACAAATAAAGCAAATAAGCTGCTAGTCTTTGAGCTGCAGTGATATTCCACTAAAAAGAATATAAAGAAAAAAAAGAAAGTGCTTACAAATATTCAACACCAAATAATATCCTAAATACATTTTTTATTGAATAAATATAAAGGATAGTAACTAAACATCATTAGACAAAAAAAAAAAAACAAAAAAAAAACTATAATATAAAACAAAAAATATATTTCTGGACAATTTACTTAGAGCTCTTATATACAATGCTCTTACAAGCTATATAAAAGAAGGCACTAACATACACAATCAATTCACATTCACAAGAAGGCTCCCACTATATAGAAAATATAAACATAACGCATACTGTGGGGATAAGCAGCTGTTATCTTAGGGCAAAGCGGATGTCACCAGAAGTTTCACCATTTTGGCAGAAATTTGTCGGAAGGTTATGTCTGCCGATATGTGTATGAAGAAAGAAGAAATAAGACAGAAAAGAGACGATAGAAGGGAGGAGAAAGGAGAACAAGAAGATGCAGAACACATAAAACATTTCACCACTCACACAGTCACACTTCCTCAACAGTGAAACACAGTTGGTGTTCTATGATCCTTTGCTATTTCTCTCATCACAGAGCTGTTTGGCTCCAGGGTGACCTATGAGTGGGCATTCCCTTATGGTCCATGTTCCTGGAAGTTAAACATTGCACTCAAAAGACAAGAGATTGCATGGGAACTGTGAATTGTGTACACAGAAAACATGCCACTTCTCCACTGTAGCTCAGTGACTGGAGTCTATCTTTGCAGCTTCCAGACAGCAGGCCAGTGATAAGAGAAATGATGCAGTCCCTGGGACCTAGAGCAATGTGGGTGGGAGGTGGAGGATGAGTTGGAGGGAACCAAAGATTGCATAAAAAAGCACTCTGAGGCGGAACACATGTCCATCCTCTTCCATGCCAAAGTGGAGAACCTTGAGAAGGGAGAGAAACAACAGACCGAGTTTTAGAAACAGCATAGGTATAGTAAGAAAAGGGAAAGAGGAGGTCCAAACTGCAGTCCTCAACTGCCACAAGAATTTCTACTACCTAAGGTAACAAACCCCTCAGCTGCAGATTCCTGGCCAAAGCGACCCACAACATTGACTCTGTAGGCCAAGCAAGCCATAATGTCCTCTTTATGTTGGAGGGGCTGTACTCTGCTGCCAAATCCCTCAGGAAAGGTAAGACCCCAGATAGTGATGACTTCCCTATAATATTCTATATAACTCTGTGGAGCATAATTAATCTGCTGGAGCTATATGAGGAGATGATGGCAGACAGCATGATGCCTCCACTGTTGTGTAAGGTTTAATCACAAAATTGTATATATGGAGATGTGGCTCTGCAAGTAACTTTATATCCTGCTTTTTCTAGCATCCATTTCTGGAGAAGCCTGAAATGAGACAAATGTGAGAAGTGGAATACACCCTTGTTTTCCCCGAAATATTTTGTGCCTTTAGTATTATCTATTGTTTTATATAGCGCCATCATATTCCACAGCACATCCATCCACATTGGGAACTTTGCAGATTGTAGGCAGAAAGGTTTTCAGACATGCTCCTATTTCATATTTCTCCTTTATATATTATGTAAACTATTTACTATAGTTTCAATTTTAAAGGTTGGTGTAAAAAAACAAGTCATCTCTACGTGCAGATTGACATCTAGTGATTAAAAGAAGAATTGCATACAAAGTAGCAGACAGTCTACTACAGTTATAAAACACACCTTTTTTATTCATTTGAAAGACTAACAACCAGTAACTCAGCAGCTGCTTCGGATCCCTACTTGGTCAGGAGGCCCTCTAGTAGCTATGCGTTGCAGGGCACATTCCAAAATGAGGAAAAAACCAGGATTATTACCTGTTGCCAGGTTAAACAGGATGCGACACTTCAGATGCACACAGGGTAGCCTGGCTGCAGCTCCTCCATGGCAGAAGCTGCAGCCAATGCAGCTTCTGCCAGTGCATTCAGATTCATACTAATTCACTGCATTTTGGCATATTCTTCATTTTGTACAGAGCCACGTAAACAAAGCCAGACTGTTCACAAAAATTTGCAGGCCCTTTCACTCACACTCTCATTCTGATTCACACTTTCTAAATGTTTCCCTACCTTCTCTGCCGACCTCTTCCGCATCTTCTTGTTCTTCATTTTCTCGTTATCATCTTCTCTCTTTTATCTTCTATCTTCGTTCACATCTCCTCGGACATTACCTCCAATTGGGGGAGGGGACGTTAGCAAAAGCGGAGATGCGGACGCAGATCGTAGATAAAAGATAAAAGAGAGAAGATGAAAGACAGAAGGTAGAAGAGAGCGGAAGTGGTCGTCAGAAGCAGGCAACAAATTTTGTTCCTGAATTAAAATGCCCCCCAGTTTTATTTCGAACCAAATGGGCAGGGAACTAAATTCTTTGCCCAAAGAAAAAATGGGCAAAAAATGAACTGACAAAATGTGTCCTAATTCTTTATTGGGCAAAGAAATTAGTTCCCTGCCCATGTCTACCCTTAACTCTATGCATAGTACCTTGGAATCTACTCTAGACGTAATTATTCTACATCTGTTGGACACTGTGGAGATGCCAGTAGACCAAAGGTGACAGGTCTATGGATGCTGGGATATGATCTTATATCTGACACTTAGTTAAGAGGACAGCGGCTGATGAGGGGCTGGTTGTGATGGATAGTAGGGGTTCTGCACTAGGTCATGCCTAGGGCAGTTCCCAACCAAAATACACCACTAGTAGTTGCTTATACTGAATATTTAATTCTCACAAGAATAAAATCTGAATGAAGCTACTACTGAAATGCATGTTTTGTCTTGAAATTGTCTCCTTAACCTTCTTAAAACAGGATGTCCCTTGGCTTTCCTATTCCCACCCATCATCTGTTGAAGTTGACTAAGTACACAATATAATTCAAGGGACCCCTGGTGCCTGAAACACAAAGACATTAACATGTCCAGATGTTATCATGCAGACTGCTGAGATTGGTGACACAATAGGATGGTTGGTTGCATGTATCCCCTGCTTCATTGCTCACTGTGACCCCAGATAGACATTTTAAGAACTGGACATTTGTGGACAACTAACGGCACTTCAGGATGTAAGCATGAAGTCTCATTTACCAGTTACTGGTATCTGTTAAGGAGCTAAGTGCAAGATAAGTAAGCAGCTGTAGTTGGAGGGATGAATGCTACATTAAGGTGGAGACTCCTTGAAAATTTAGGGAATCACTTTTTTAATTTTTGTGTTATTTATTTATTTTCTATATTGGTAGAACCAGAGATGTCACCTCAGTAACATATGTTATCAAGTCAGTAGGTTCAATGTGGTTCTTCCCAGTTTAGCATGATTATGACATTGTTTTCCAATCTCTCTCCTGACAGACAGTGTATGTTTGTTATGTTGTTTGTTGATTCTTTTCAGATGCCTGCAAGGAATTCATATATAACGTCTTTTCACTCTGCTGCTTGATGAGAGCTATAAGGGGTATTTTTTAGCAGCGTTCAGGAATGGGTATTTAGTGCAGCAACAGGATGCATTGCATTTTCTTCTGCTCATCTTCTGTAATCGGAACTAAGTGCACAGGGCCTCACTGCACAATGCAAATATTACAATAGAAAGTGTATTAACACAAGATAAACCTTAACCTTTCCAGCTCTCCTTGTCATCAAAAGCAGTTTAGCAAAAGCAAAACATGGGAACTGAGGCAAGGCAAGGAAACTGAAGCAAGGGAAGGGAACCAGAGATGAGCAGCTCCGCAGCCTGAATGGGGCCTGACTTAGAGCGGCCCTTACAGGTTATTTGAGTTACTGTTGCCTTTCTGTCATCTCAAACCAGTCTGTCCATTCTCCTCTGACATCAACAAGACATTTTCATCACACAACTACCACTCACTCGCTATTTTCTCTTTTTCGGACCATTCTCTGTAAACCCTAGAGATTCTTGTGCGTGAAAATCCCAGTAGATCAGCAGTTTCTCAAAGCAGTTTTTAACAATCATGCCATGTTCAAAGTCACTTAAATCCCCTTTCTTCCCCATTCTGATGCTCGGTTTGAACTTCAGCAAGTTATCTTGACCACGTCTAGATACCTAAACACATTGACAGAATAATGTGATAAATGTATCTAGTCGCTATAAACAGAATGACACACTAATGACCTGCTGAGCTTGGACTCAAAAATATTTTGCCTTATTATTATTTTTGCTGATCATTATTTACAGCATTAGAGGAATGTTAACAAGCCCAAAATGGTCCTTCTATTCTGTTTCCAGTTCTAATTAGAGAACAGGTCATCCACACACTTTATAGAAAGCAGTGCATCCGTAACACCACTGTGCACAACAGGTCATCTGGAAAATAGCTCCAAAATAGCAAAGTAAAAAGGAAAAGGCTTGTCCACTTCAAAATTAAAACTGCCTAAAAACTATTTGTTACATACTTTTCTTAGCACCCTAGAAAACTGTATGTTGCAGCCGAACATACGGGGTTGGTTTTGCACCCGTCCCATGGTTCAAAGACAGCAGGGCACTAAGGAGATACAGGCACAAAGGAACTTGTCTCCATTTTCTTTTGGTGGCCAGAGTGCCGCAAAGTAATCACTGCATATATACAAGTCTGCTCAGTGTGTGCGGCCAAGGTTCCCAGAGCACACCCTGCAGCACTCTTCATTTTCTTGTTTGTCATCAAATTAATCTTGTGGCGTAATGCTGATCCTTCAGAGCCTTTAGCATTCCTCAGGTTTTCCATGTCTCTCTGAATCCGTTGGTCTGCAAATTCTATTCCTTATTTCTGATAGCTATGCCTATTTAAGGCTCTCTAGCCAGCACACCATTGCCTGAGATGGTCATACCTATGCTAGTTGTAATGAGTTCCTGTTCAGAGTATTCCTGTATCGAATTATTCTCATTTGACCTCAAGTACTCTGTTCTCTGCCTTCTCTACTCTGGCTCTGTTATACAACTATCCTGACCTCCGGGTTTCCCGACTATGGCGTTTTTCTAGCTATCCTGCTTGTGCTCTCTAGTAGCGTGTACCCAGTTCTTGGAGGATCCTCACAAGTCCTAAGGCTGCTTAATGCCAAATCCTCAACTGTTGGAAGGTGAAGAATTCTTCCTAGATCAATATGCTCTCACTTTTGGGACACAGTGGCCCACCTTAAACAATTGTCTCCTCTGGTATGCTGAGAAACCTATATCATATGTTATGAGACTGATCATCTAGGCAGTCATATCTCACTGAACATTCAGAGTAAACTTGATCTCTTTCCCAAGTTTCTTTAATATCTTTAAAGTGTTCTGGCACTGAGTATTGAACTAAATTGTATCACCTCAGCTCCAACAAGTCAATTTAATATTTATGTTACTTCTTTCATATTTGGTTACTGTGCCAATGATCATTTTACGTTCCAAATGAATATTTATCCCTCACAGCCTCCCTTTCCTTAAATTAATACATACCAATTTGAACAGGTCATAAGACTCTCTGTGATAGCTCAGCCCATCTTCTGTCTTCATTCCTAGACTAGTTGCTAAAATCATGAAACTTACATACTTGATCTCAGAAGAGAGGACAGTCATCAGTGGAAGGCTTCTGACGATATTCTATGTTTGTCTGCATACAACTGAGAGACACAAACTGGCGATGGTTGGTTCCGCACTGAGGCTTTATTTATGTCATCTGTAATATACTTTATTTTGCCCTTCTAGCCTCCCCTGTTTCTGGATAGAAAGTACAATATCATATTTTAGTATTTAATAATGTAAACCAGATGATGTGAACACAAGGATGGTTTCTTTATAGGATCATTAATCATACAGTTGAGGCTCAAGGTTTACATACACATAGACTAAAGACATTCAAACTTAAGTTTTCACAAATTTCATTAAAACAATTGAATACAGACAGAATTCTTTCAGTTTTAATACACGATATCAGAAATCTAGTACCTTAAAAGTTTAAATAGCCCCCTTGCTGGAAGGTCCTGCTAACATGCCACAACAACGCTCCCACAGACCGGAGTTTCCTTGCAGTGACCCAGAGACTCGGAGAAGTAGTTTTTCACCTGGAGTATCTGGGTGAAACTCATTGACTGTGCCAGTTCATCCTGACACAATAACACTGGTCTAATCCTAAGAGTTCCTGATTATGGTTACCAGCCAACCTCATAGCTATTGCATTGCATTTATTGAGCATAAGCATGGAAAATACCAAATATCAACAATAAGATGAACACAAAATAAGCCATACTGGTATATGGATCACAAATCAGAGTCTTTATAATGACCAGATCAGTGATAACACCAGCTGGAAAATTAAGTCAATGCTAAAAAAAAAGTTTATATAAAAGTAACATTTGTTTAAACTCTTCAATATTCCCATAACTATTGTGAATATAATAAGAATGCCGCATAACGCTAGTCTGACTAAAAGACCGCAATGTTTATTGGACTCTTGTTATTTGCAAATAAATGCTTTATTAATATTTGTGTTCACTTTGTTTCCATCCCCTGGCAAGGAAATAGCAGCTTAACAGAGAGTTCGGTTGTTATAAGATGTAGTGCAGGGACATTACATGGACGACTCCCAACTTCCTGTAAATAATGCTGTTCAGGAAGTGGATGATGCAGTCATTAAGAACACCAAGGGATACATTTATCAAGGAAACAGCCCTTGTTGTTCCATGTTGTTGCGTGTCAGGGCTGTACTGCCCATCTCATTTTGTTTTATAATTTTTTTTATACCTTTTTACACCAAAAACCCAGACCTGAAGCAAAAGACACAATGTACTAGCGTGGTTTAAAGGAACATAGTTTGCGCTAGAAATTCTTAGTGGTTCAAAATCCATTTTGATCTATGTTTACTTTCCATATGAAGTCACTGCTATGTCATCTGCGCTGCGTTCTCAGATCTTAAAGAAGAAGTCCCATGGAAAAAAAATATTTCTTTATTTGCATACATGGAAGTACGAAGTACGTTCCTTAATAGTGATTAAGATCAAGCCATTCTATTGTTTATCACAGGCAGTATGATAAAACTATGGTTTTGTTCACAATTGGTAGCAGACAATCAAAAACATATTATTGCCTCTTCTTGATACTGGCTGAAAATGGACCAGTTCTTTGCGTATTTTAATACTGGATGTTACTCTAAAACACAAAGCTTCTTAATTTTAATCAAACTCTGGGATATTAATCAGCAGATAAAGATAATTGCAAACAGGGAAAAGAAAAAATGTCGGTGCGCTAAGCTAGTCTCAGGCTCAAATAATACAAATGTGTAATATGAGGCCTACCAAACAGGTGTAAGCATGCTGCAAGAAACAGTGTATTGGCTGTACAATGTATACAAAAAACAAAAACTGTCTGCGCTTCTTACCCTAATAAAGTTGGCAACAAATATTTAAACATAATATAAATGAGAGGTTTTGGTTATATGAATTGGCCAAAGCATAATTAAGCTCACCCGCCACGTCAAGGCACACTCTCAATAGGGTGAGAACCTACTCTCACCTCCTACATAGTGGGCACACAAAGCAGTTTATACTGCTACCAAAACCTTATTAATGTGTTGGGGGAGGTGCAATTAAACCTCCTCCCCATTAACCCCTGGACAGCAAGCTGCAACCAGACTGATGAGGAGCCAACAACCTCAAATATGTGCAAACAGGGAAAAGAAAAAATGTCGGTGCGCTAAGCTAGTCTCAGGCTCAAATAATACAAATGTGTAATATGAGGCCTACCAAACAGGTGTAAGCATGCTGCAAGAAACAGTGTATTGGCTGTACAATGTATACAAAAAACAAAAACTGTCTGCGCTTCTTACCCTAATAAAGTTGGCAACAAATATTTAAACATAATATAAATGAGAGGTTTTGGTTATATGAATTGGCCAAAGCATAATTAAGCTCACCCGCCACGTCAAGGCACACTCTCAATAGGGTGAGAACCTACTCTCACCTCCTACATAGTGGGCACACAAAGCAGTTTATACTGCTACCAAAACCTTATTAATGTGTTGGGGGAGGTGCAATTAAACCTCCTCCCCATTAACCCCTGGACAGCAAGCTGCAACCAGACTGATAACACATTAATAAGGTTTTGGTAGCAGTATAAACTGCTTTGTGTGCCCACTATGTAGGAGGTGAGAGTAGGTTCTCACCCTATTGAGAGTGTGCCTTGACGTGGCGGGTGAGCTTAATTATGCTTTGGCCAATTCATATAACCAAAACCTCTCATTTATATTATGTTTAAATATTTGTTGCCAACTTTATTAGGGTAAGAAGCGCAGACAGTTTTTGTTTTTTGTTTTTTGTATACATTGTACAGCCAATACACTGTTTCTTGCAGCATGCTTACACCTGTTTGGTAGGCCTCATATTACACATTTGTATTATTTGAGCCTGAGACTAGCTTAGCGCACCGACATTTTTTCTTTTCCCTGTTTGCACATATTTGAGGTTGTTGGCTCCTCATCAGTCTGGTTGCAGCTTGCTGTCCAGGGGTTAATGGGGAGGAGGTTTAATTGCACCTCCCCCAACACATTAATAAGGTTTTGGTAGCAGTATAAACTGCTTTGTGTGCCCACTATGTAGGAGGTGAGAGTAGGTTCTCACCCTATTGAGAGTGTGCCTTGACGTGGCGGGTGAGCTTAATTATGCTTTGGCCAATTCATATAACCAAAACCTCTCATTTATATTATGTTTAAATATTTGTTGCCAACTTTATTAGGGTAAGAAGCGCAGACAGTTTTTGTTTTTTAGATAAAGATAATTACCAAACATTAACGAGGACTGAATGCTGCACCTGTTTTATATATAGCACCTCCTAGTTCCCCAATCGCCCTATTCCTCACCTAAAAAATGTATTTAATGCTTTAATATTAGTCTTAGTACTTTAATATATTATTATAAGCATCAATATATGTTCAAAGGGGACTCTAAAAAGAGAGGCCATGACATGTTAATGAGGAAGGTCAAGATTCAAAATAAGATGTCTTCTTCTATAATCAGCATAAGATGAGCTTGTGTTTTTAGGAAACATGTTCCAGCTGTGATCGTACATCAGAAGAATTTTCATAAAGGGAATTCACATTCCACAGAAAGAACATGAAAACATTGTAATTGACAAATACTAATTTTCAATAATAATGATATATACATAACTGATGCTGCCATTCTGATAAACCATGATAGACTTCTACAGAATGATGGGGCAGATGCCTGGGGTTTAAACCTCATCAGAGGGCTATAGACTCCCATTTGCCTCGTGTAGCGTGAAAATTGAGAAAACGGGTGAAAAAGAACAAGAATGGGTGAAAAAAAACAATCAGCGATGTATTTAACTCTTGTGCTTGCCTAGGCCTGACCTAGGACAGTGCCCCCAGCTGCCTCTCCTCGTTGAGGGCTGCACAAAGTGCTGGGATACAACTTCATATCCGTGTCTTAACGGCAGACAGTGCTTTCTAATGCAGTCTATAGGGGCTGAGTCAGCACAGCCTTCATATAATCAGCCCATTGACCAGCAGGTGGAGACTAATCGCCCAAGAGGGCCACCTGCACCCTGGTTTGGCAGCAGTAGGACTGCCGCCGCCCCCCTGGGGACCTGCCGCCTAAGGCCTAGTCGGCCTATGCCGGGATACGTCACTGAATGAAATTTGTTTAAAAACTGTGGTGTGTACTAAGGTAAAGAGCTTGCAGCCTTTTTTTGTGACTAACCCTACCTTCTCCACCAACAAAGTTGTGTATACACTCCTTAAGTATTAAAGACATTCCTTTGAAGTAAAACTTATTAGAGGGAAATAATAAAACAAAACAAATACTCAGAATTCAACTATGGTATAATGACTACTCTGACATCATAAATAAGATACCAAAATAATTTGGGTGATTTGTGACATTGGTCTCCCATAGAAAATATTGTAAAAATATTTATATTTTTTAGGGATAATTTTCTATATTATCTTTAACATATTTGAACTTATTCAAGAAGCACCACAATTTAGACTCCTGTCGCTTACCTACTCAGCCCAAAACAACACTCCACATGCCTAAATCTCTGCTTTTATCTCCATACGGCATTGCAGAAGTTCATGAAATGACATATGGTAAAGGTGGCCTCCTGCCAAGTCACTGAGCTCTTCAGTATGACCCATTCTACTGCCAATGTTTGTCTATGGAGATGGCTGCCTATGTGCCTAATTTTATACACGTGTTAGCAATGGGTGCGGCTGAAACACCTAAATGCAATAAATAGGAGAGGTGTCCGCATACTTTTGGTCATATAGTGTATTTTCCAAAAGTAACTTATGATCCTAGCACGTAATAACTGGTGAATAATATGATAACGTCGGCGCGACCCGCCCTTCAGAGAGTTTTGCGATGCTGACTGGATAATAACCAAACTTATCACATTTCTTATGGAAGGCACTGGTACAGCTGCAAAAACATCTGTGTTCCTGATGAGATCTACAGCTGGTTGGACCCGTGGCAAGTCAGATTGCTGCAATGAGTAAAACTTGGATAGTATGTGTTACGGCTGTATCCTTCCTGAACTGAGACAATACATAAAACACAAAGAGGGAGCTATTTGTTGTGTGTATAAAGTAACATATATTAGGTTACGACTATATTGTGTTACAAAAATATCACGAAGGAATGTTTTGTTTGGCAATAAATGTCCATCAGCTGATGGCAAATTCCCACATAGTCTGCGTTTAAGGGTCTAACTGAGTTTGTTTTATTATGTCACGCATACTGAGGTGGGTTTGTATGTAACTTTAACATCCATGTAATGACTTGGAGAAAAAAGCAGGTTTCCTTCAATTACTTTCAATCATATACTATGATATAATCAGTGACGTATCCTCCCTGACAGGGCGGCAGGTCTAGGCTGGCGGCAGTCCCCTGCTGCAAAACTGGGGGCGGATCTCCTTCATGGAGAATCAGGCCCCACAGTGTCCCGCCGCTTAATGAGCCGTTACAAGGGAGATCTTTGATCCTCAACAGGCCCATGTACACTGTGGAGGCTGTGCTGGTGCACTGTGTCTTAAAGGCAAAGCATGCCTTTTAATACAATGAAGATGCTGGTTGTGTAGGGGGTGGTTAGGGCGCTGCCCTGTGTTGGGCCTAGGTCAGAGCAGAAGCTAAATACATTGCTGGATAAAATTAATGTCTGCAAATAGGGTAGGTGAAAAACCATTGCTGCCATTGGGGTTTGCATGACCCCTGCGTTTGGAAGAATTTCAATGGTCTTACATTAAATAATATAAATGTTTTCGGGGCTGACTGTTCCTTTAAAAAGGAGTGTTAAATTGTTCAAACACAGTATCATCATTCCTGTTTCCATACTGATGTATGTTTGGGTTCAAGATTAACTGCATCATATGCCTAGTATGCACTAATGCATTTTTTTACATTTTTATAAAAATTGATATCCATTACTCATCACTGACATGTTACTATATCTGCCAATCCGCAAATGTGTGAGTAATTATATTGCATTCTGCAACCAAAATACAGATGTATACAATATATGTAAACAAAAGAATCAAAATATCTGCAGCACGTTATCTTTTAATACTTATAAGGTGTCCCGCTACTGCATTATAAGGCATGGTCTCTTGGTGATCCCAGGGGTAAATACAACAAGCCAGGACTGCCAAGTTTAGTTAAATCGCCTGTATTTTGTCTGAACAGCCCGTTCAACCTTTTTCTCCCCCTCTAACAGTGAAGGAGTTACGCATGCACATATGTTTTCTTTTGTGACTTGCCTGATGGGATTTTTTTTTTAAATATTTCTTTCAAGTTAATAAAATGTACTTTCAGTCATGTTAAACAAACAATGTTGGATGCTTCTGTTATTTTTTGAAAATCTAATTGCACTTATCTCCCAAATTATCACCCCCCCACCCATATTTCTTTGCTCCACTCCCATTTCTGAGACTTACAGTAACACACACAGTAACATACTTACATAAACACATACTAAAACACACAGTGACACACAGTAACATACTTATACACACACTAACATACACACATACTAATACACACAGTAACATACTTACACACACACTAACATACACACATACTAACACATAGTAACATACTTACACACACACTTATATACTAACATCCACAAATACTAACACACACAGTAATATACTTACTCACATATACTTACACACATTCACAGTAACATAGTTACACATGCAAACTCACACACACACACACACACAGGCCGCCTGCATCTTAGCGTAAGGAAATGACATGGGACTAATCGTGGCCTAGAGGTCTTGGCGAAGCTGGCCTTGGCCCTAGACAAGCCCCCATAATGCAAGGGCTGCTGGGGCCTCCATTATGCCAGTGTGTATAAGGTAGTGCAGTGGTAAAAATCATACATGTTGCTAGAGACAGCAAACTTCCTACAGTTATCCTTGAAATCCTTACAGAGTATGTTTTGGAGGAATTTATGGAGTTTTATATGAACCTTATGAACCAAAAACAATTAATCACAAGCAGTAGAGAAGCCATGTTTCTGACATACCGTGCAAGTGCTTCTTTCCCAAGACTCCACTCTCTCCCTCTTCTCCTTACTGCAGGAATGAAATTGGGCAGAGGAGAGGATCCATAACAACAAGTTATATGAATATATACTGTATATAAGTGCTAGCTTGTTTGGGCAGAACCTTCCTTTCCATTTGCTTATGTAAGGCCACATTGTTATGTGATGTGATACCCACTGTACACCTCTGCAGGTTATGATGATGCTATATAAATCCATAAATATACTGTAAATAATAATAAAATCTAAAGAGTTCTCCATTTAAGGTGTCACTTTTTCTACATATTGGGTAAAATGAGTGAACTTTGAAACTAAAACTCCCAATCTAGGAATATTAAGACGATATAAATTAGACGGGTCACTGAATTAAGCCGCGAATCTAAAAACAAAATGTAAGAAAGTCTTCCCATGTTGCATTTGCAAGTGATATTCTATTAACAGGAGAATACGCTTCAGACAAATGATCATTTTAGAACAAGAACTGGCACAGCACAGAATGATGACATTACTACTGTCCTTACTTACTGAAATAACTATTCCGATGTATGGCCCATGATGAGATAACATAACCAGTTTGCAGAATCCCAGACCATGTGCTTTTTCACACAAAGTGTTTCATTTTATGATTTTGTGATGTTTATAAATATCAGCAATTGGAAGGTAAAAAAGTGATACAAAATTTCAGAAATGCTTCTTCTCCATCATCCCCAGAGTACTATAAAATGATGTGTATCATTTAGCTTTATGTTGTTTCGGTGTATATCCCTTTTGAAAATTGTAAAGAGCATTTTAGCCAAAACATTTGAATGTACAATTTGAAATATCACATTGGGATGCATGCTGTCTCATGGCCTTTGTCTTAAAAATATTTATGTATGTAAGTATGTGTGTATGTATTTTTGCTTGGTGCCATCTGTAGGAGTTTTTAAAAAAAGTCTGAAAGACCCCAAAATTGAGGGAAAGATCTTGCTAGTGGCAGGAAATCCAAAGAAAGGGACCTTCCTGTATAATTGCTTCATAGATCAAAACTCCTTAATCTGGCCTTGACCAAATTACTTTAATTTTAATTGATTAGTTACCTGCAAAATGGGGTAAGGATGCCCCCTTGTGGAAAAAATCAGAAGAGAATTTATTCTCTCTCTAAAAAATGTTAAGACATCGTACTCTATATAAGTACAAGCCATGTGGAAAACACTTCAAGAAAGGTGTGAGAGGCAAACAGTGGAGAAACATTCTCCATGGAAATAAATTTAAGGCCAAACTTTTTGTACGTGAAATATTGGAATCATGGGCGGAATGTGTGCCAGATGAGAGGCACTGAAACACGTATTTTGCTCACATATTAAAAAAGAACTGTGCTTTAGCTTTACTGCTATTAAAGAGTCAAAATCACATCTGTGATATACCTTTTACATTATTTATGTATGTATATTTATCTATTTACCTACATTTATGTATCGCTTATAGAATAATAAAGGATATGTAACATATATATGCGGTCATATAGCAAGTAGTATAAAGTAGTAATAGCAGTAGTATAGTAATAAATCTGAATTTGATGGCAGAAAAGGACCCAAAGCTACATTAAGGAGCTTTGGGCCCTGAAGCAATTATAATGAAGGGCCCCTTCCCTGAACTCACTGGCGTAAGAGAAGCCCCCTGCATTATGGGGACCCCATGTCAAGGGAGGCCCCCAACTTCAGCCCAGCCCCACAAAATCCCTACCCATCCCAAGCTGTGCATACCGCTGGGCCAGGGGGGCCATGCTCCCTTTGTCCCCACATGCTGAGTCTGAGCGCTTGCATATTATGTCATATTCCAGTGCTTAGTGTGTATTTGTGTGAAACGCCCAGTTGGGTCTGAATTATGCCTAGACCCAAAAACACCCCCTTAGTAGGTAGGAAAGGGATAGGAAAAGAGAAAATATAGAGACTGAGGAGAGCAGAGAGAGTGAACTGAGAGGGGGGGGGATCATGAAGGTGGGTATAAATACACCCTAAGACCCCACCCACAAATACAGACTGAAAACAGCTGTCACATATGTAAGTATGTTACTGTGTGAAGGTATGTTACTGTATGTTAGGATGTATGTATGCTAGTACTGTTACTTTAAGTATGTTACTGTGTGTGTGTAGGGGGAGCTGGGGGGCCCCAGCATTTTATGTTACGCCACTGTCTGGGTTTCCTGCATTCTGCCTCATTCTGCTTTCTGCCTCTTGCGGACTTTTTCTCATCCGTTCTATTGTTTCCTTCCTCTCTGTTCTTTATTTTGCCCTTGTCAGTATGTGCCTATATATCAATTACATTTGGCTAATGATTTATTGTTGGGGTTTTCTGATTCATAAATCATAAAACAATTTACTGCTTTCTTAGACAAAGAGAAAAAGCCAAGTTACAGTTTTAACAGCGTTTACGGTTGTTTTAATTATTTAAAGCACATTAATAGAAGAGAGCATTCATCTGTACACGTCCTGGCACAGGAAGCACTCTATCATCATACCCTGGCAGGAAGTTCCAATGGAACAAACCACCTGGGCCAGGGGAGGATGGAGTCTGTTCTTAGTTTCCCATTAGCTTCTATGCCTCCAATCCCACTCTCAGACAGGTCTATGCCTCTCTTCCTGCAGACCTCCATATCGGTGATATCTGAATTCATACATAACCTGACAGTGCTGAGCTATGGCAGTGCCAGATCCAGGGGGTTGATAAGGTGGGTGCCGTGGGTACATGGGGTGCCGTGGGTAGACACAGGAAACTGGTAACCGGGGCACCAGAAGCGGTCACATAATGCACTGAGAGGACGGGAGGACTGTGTGGATGGTGGAAGAAAGAGAAAGTGAGAGTTTATGTGTGTTTATGTATAAGAGTATAGTGTTAGTGTGAGTCAGTGTGAGTGGGTGTTAGTGGATGGTGATGAAGAGTGTTAGCATGCATGTGTGTTACTGTTTGGTGGTAAAGTGTGTGTACTTGTGTACGGTGTTACCACGAGTGTGTTTTGCCATATGATGTTGAAGTATCTGTTTTAATGTTAGCATGAGTGTGTGTGTTAGTATTTGGTGTCGGCATATGTGCGTATGTGTGTGTCAGCATAGGTTTAATGGTGTGAGGTACAGGAGGAGAGGGAGATAGTGTGTGTATGTATGTATAAATGTATGGTGTTAGAGTGAGTGGTTATTAAGAGTTGGTATTTTAGTACCTGCATGTGTTTTAGTTACAGGGGGCTCTGAAGAAATACTGGACCCAAGTGCCTCTAACCCTAGCGAGATAAGAATTACTAGATAGTTACATATTTCTTTAGTCCTGACAGTTCTCTACAAAACAGACCCAGTAGTGAAATGGAATGTGTTTTAAACACACGTAGGGTTGAATGCCTGTGCGTTCCAGTAATGTTTTAAAGTACTACAGATGGGACGGAAGGAACTTGGATTTCTATTAAACAAAGAAGACCTAAAATCTGTTACGCCCTATTGTTGTCCTTCTCCAAACACTCAGGAAATTAGAAAAAGGATTCTGTAGCTGCACGTTCCTAATAGTTTGCATATGGAACACATTTTGCCTAGAATGTGAAATGTTACATTTTCTCCCTTTACTTAATAACAACAATAAATGAAAACAGATGTTTGTTTTAGCTATATTTTATTGTGACTGCATTTTAAATATACTGTACACATTATACAGGGCCAATCAAGCTAATTTTGCAGCAGAAAACCCAACTTTAGTGAATAAACCACTTTGTGGTTGCCAGAAACAGGCAATTCAACAGAAGGATCATATCATCAAATCTACGCAGGGTGTGAAATGAGTGTGTATGGGAGCTGCTGAAGCCACTAGTAAGCCCCTTTTATCTTCAGCGGTGCGTGGCAGGAGGCAGTGCTTTAGATATGCGTGTTGACAGCTGCCTTGTGGGAAGTCTAGCTCTGGATACATAGTGGATATGTTCATATGTGAAAACTTAGTGACAATCACGCTTAGTTTAAATGTGAAACTAGTTTACTTACATGGAATTCACTTTATCCTCGGGTCCCTGCACTTGACCAGCTACCGTCCCTTGTCTTGTATTTTTAACCCATCCAACGACCCCTAATTTTCTTGCTTCATCTTCAGTATACTAAAACAAAGAAGCCATGACACAACAGTATGTTCCCATAAAACAATTGAGAAAAACATCATTAGTGTAGATTGACAACTTTAACCATACACTCAGCAACGTATTCTGGCCTAGGGCCGCAGGCCTGGGGGGGGGGATTGTCCTCTCGGGTGAACAGGTCTCTCTGTGTGCCGCTGCTCAATGGGGATGGTTACAAGGGAGGTCTCTGATCTTCCTAACTGGCTATGTGCCTTGAAGTCACAAGCGTCAGGATATGACATCATGTCTTGGCACTCCGCAGTGAAGACAGTGGCCATGGAGGAGGTGGCAGGGGGAGCTGCTGTGGGTCTGGCATAAGGCAGCACCCACCGTATACACCATATGTTAAAATGTTGCTAATTACTCTACCTAATCACTATAGTTGAGCCCTCTACCAGCGGCATAGCACAAAATGCTCCATATATGTCCACAAAAGTGTCCCTATTTGTTCAATGACATGGATTTACAATTACCAATTTAACCCCTTAATGACAAAGCCCATACATGTACGGGCTCAAAATGCATTGTTTTCAATGGGTTTAGGGACCGCCCATTGTCCTTAAGGGGATAATTAAGTAGCTTTCATGCAAACTGGAAATAGTTGTGTATCTACATAATATCAAAAATAGTAAATTAATATTCTTACCATTCTGAAGCATACACCTGTGGAGAAAAAAAATAACAAAAGGGCAAATTAGTCCAAATGTTACAATTTAGATTATGAAGAATTTCATCCGCCGTCGATAATCTAGCCATTTTGTTGCTTCAGACCTTGGATTGTTGTTCATTGGTTCGTGCTATAAAAAACACTAAAATAAACATTTTCACATAATACAGTTTTCAACATGTACGTCTACCAGTGTCACTTATGATAAACCTATAGGTCGAACCAGATTTATTGCCACCTACAGCCATTACCATCTTCCTATAGCTGTTTGGACTAAATATGAGTATTTCAACAAAAGAGGTGTATTATTTTTATGTGCATGAGTACAGTAGACATAGACATTGTATCCGTAAAGAAAAATGTTGCGTATATGTTTTATTTTTAATTTTGTTTTGCTATATTTTGTTAAAGATAAGTTCACTGATAGTTCCCTTTTTGCCTTATCTACAAGATTAAAAAGTATACGTATTATAATATGAAGAACTGGCGCATGGAAATACAGATTCATGAATTAACCATGAGCTTGTATCAGAACAGCATTGCTAAAAGCTCAGCCTTAAGTCTTCAGACTGCAAAGGCACTTTGTATCTATGTTTAGAAATTGGCTGACTTCTCCTGGTCTGCTCAGCATGACGGTACTTAGTGCGAAATGGACTGACATTTTAAAATAGATTAAAAGAGATGTCTCACCTACCCTGCACACGGCCAAAAACTTCATAATCTACCGATTTCAGTTTATTTGCGGCTTTGGCCAGGTTAGACATTGTCACGTAACTGAAAAGAAGCACCAGACAAAGGTGCGCACGCATTGGACAGAGATTCCCAAAAGCTGGTGGCTCATCTTACACAGATCACGATGCAGAGTCACACCAACCAGGAAACAGAGGGGCCATGATCGTGACCATCTGACCAGGGGTGTTAACTGCTGCATGGTCGGGGAAATCTTAATCCATTCATAACCATCCAGCCGAATGCACATTGCTGGCTACATTAAAATAATTGCTGCCCTGCATGATGCATTTTTAAAAGGGCCCCAGGTTAAAGGAGTTATCCTGCCACCCTAGAATTACTGTTCATGCGCAACATATCTTAATTAAAGTGAACATGTGATTCCTCCTCCGTTAAAAACACTGACAAAAAATATGAAGGGGAATCAGGGATTTTGGATAAACATGAAAAAGTATAAGAATACAGTATTTATATCTATTCAAATTGAGTACTGACAATCAAAGGTTTTATTTTCAGTAATATAAACAAAGGTTTTGTATGGTTTATGAACCTGTAACAGAGAGAATTTATAAAACACCATTTTATGGTAAGCCTTCATTTTGTTGATATCCTTGTGAGAGGTTGCCATCTAGTGGCCAATCTAGAATATGCAACATAAACTAAACTGGAATTATGCGGCGTATCCCTTTCAAAAGATTCAATAGTGGTTGAAGTTGTTGCATTAAGTTTGTTTTTATAACTTTAATATAAAGTACTTTAATATCTGATATTTTAATATTGTAGAAAATGTAGCTATTTGTATTTGTAGACATAAAACCCAATCCATTAGAGCAGTTGTTTTAAAGTCTCACAGAGAAATTCTGGGCAAACAACCCATGTGTAGTGTTTTTTTTTGCAATTACCCATAATCCATTGTTGTTATGGTTGAAATTTACAATTAATTAAACATGGTTACATTGAAGATCAGAACACAATGATTATTGATTCCAACACAGACTAGACCAAAACACCACACGATCACATTTGGTCTTACTCTGGAAAGTCTAACATCTGTAAATGAGATGTCCATCTCCCTGATTACACTGTCACCATGACTGTGATATCCATGCTATAAACAGTCACTTTGGACTATGTCGTTTTGACGTACTTTTTAGGATTGTGGGAATACTCACTTCAGCACAGGAACTGTTACTCTACACCCTACATAAATTATCCCAGATATCTGAGCGAAGACATTTTGTTATTCCAACTATGCCAGTTGTATGTCAATCATCAAATACATTTATATGGATAAACTCAACAAGAAAGACTCAACAAGGAATGAGGAAGGGGATACTATGGCTGAACAAAGACTAAGTAAAGATGCCCTGGCCCTGTGTTGTATAACAGGCTTTGTTTATTAAAGGGTTAATGTAATCTCGCACTGTAATTTTGCTATAGCTTAATCGTATAGTTGTGAAAAAGGGGTGCTCTTATGTACTCAGCAGTCTACAATGGAGCAAGGTCATCCAAGATTCCACCATTGTATTAATATCAAGACGTTCTTGCTGTGATTTTACATGTGAAAAAACCACAAAGCAGCTGTCAGGAACTGAGCATGCCAGGAATTAAACCATGGACCTTGGTGTTGTTGTTATTCCTCCCCTCTTATTCTACCATATCCCCAGTTCTGTCAGACTTGACCCTAAAGCCAATTACCTTTTCTCCTCCCAGCTGTGCCTAGTCAAGTGTCCAGTAAACAAAAAACACAACCTGGAATCAACAGATTATCATGCTTTTTCTCCCAGTAATCCAATATCTTTTCCTATCCACTGACCCGGCTCATCTGACTACTTCTGTCTTCTCCTTCCCACTGACCCGGCTCACGTGACTACTTCTGTCTTCTCCTACCCACTGACCCCGGCTTGTCTGACTACTTCTGTCTTCTCCTACCCACTGCTCCATCACGACTAAAGGCTTTCTTCCTAGTTGCTCCATATCTCTGGAACTTCATACCACCATATTTTCACTTAGCTTCATATAGCATATAGTTATATCCTAACTGACTTGAGACTTCTCAAAGTTAACTTAAAATTACTAATACATATAGTTTATCTAAATAATATGCATATTGTGACAGTGTCAACATTTAAAAGATTTTTGTTTTTAATTTAACAGTGAGTAAGTTTTGGACAAGCTAATGTTCTACCAATTAAGCCAATGGACCAGATGGTTTCCTCAGCTATACTGAAAGTAGTTGTGTACTTTCTCAGGATTTGGCTAATTAGTCCTCGCTTACGTTCATAATATGTATGAACGTTTAATCATTTTATTAATAGACTTAATTACTATTATAACAAGGGGAAAGGTAATTTTGATAGAATGATCTTTCATTGCCGCAATTCATGTAAACAATTTAAAGCATCTTAGATCTGGCCCATGATAACACTATAATGTTATGTTCACAGGTGTGTTTCTGAAATTCAGGTAGAAGAATGCAATTCAGGAGGTAACATTGGTCAGGTGTCTGCAAGGAAAGTAGATACTGAACTCCAAAATGTTAACTATGAGCAACGTAGATGTATCACATCACCTATCCTGTTCCATGTGAAACAGCAGAAGACAACGGAGGCTGTTACAACAATTTACAGGAGCAAAGAAAATATATCAGATGCTAATTCTGTAGCTGAGAGGTGTTATATTACATTTATTTATAGAGCGCCAGCAGGTTTTGCTCTGATGCAAGGTGAAAAAGAACAATAACAATAAAAATGACACAACACAATTTGACCGTTAGATTAAAGTACGTTAAATACTGGTTCAGAAAGAGAAGAGGCTGCTACTCTTGCAAGGCCATTAGAAATAATTCTGCCTGATGCTCAGAATATGTTGATGTTAGGTGAGGTAATGGAGCAGGGACTTCCACCGCTGAAATGCCATTCACTTCTGCAGCAATTGCAAAACTGTTTACCTAACTTTGCAATTAGGCATGTTCATTGAGGCTGTTTGTTTCTGACAACCATGGGATTGCGGGTATACTCACAAATACCTCCAAGTCCAGACTCCCTACCAGTGACCAGAGGCAAGCTTAGATTGCCAAGCCCGTGGGGCACTTAAAAGGGAAACCTAAAATGCATCGTCCGTGATGAATTATTTTAATTAGGAGTGGGTAGCATTAGGTTTTTGTGACAGATATCCCCTTATGTGTTCTGAATGTGTCAATGGGTCTGTTAACCCTTTCTTTTTGATACATATCTGCAGTTCATTTTTTAAAAGCTTCCTTGGTTACAAAGCCATCTGGCCTTTATAGCCTTTAAAGGGTTCTATTGCCTTAAAGGTTTTTTGAAACGAAATTTGGAGTTCAAAAACTGACCTCAGGAACGCATGGTCAAGTTTCCCGATTTAAAGTTATCTTCCCCCTTCCCCGGTAGTCGGTAAACCCCATTACGTAGGATAATTTACCAAATAGAACAGTAAAATTCAAGAATTGGAAAATGTAACAAATCTGCTTTAAGCCTATGGGGGCACAAAGGGGAAAACCCCACATTGATAACGATTCCCTCCACCCTTTAGTAAGTCTTCTTATACCCCCCAACATTTCAAACAAAAAAGGGGCACTTGTTTTAGGATATGTAGTCACAGGTGGGACATTTGTGATCAAGCATGAATTTCAGAATGGAATTAACAAATGTAGAGAAGATATTCATTTCCATCCAAGGACCACTTACTTTAACTATGGGAAAGGGAAATAGACAGTTCGTTCTACTGCACTATACAAAGCACTTATAGCTGCTTGCTATAACAATCTTACATCATGTAAATGTAGTTAAAAAATTGATACACTGGAAGTCTTCTGACAACCCACCTGAATTCGTAGGTTGGAGGTCATCCAGGAAACGTAGGCCCCTACATCCAGGGGCCAAGGCTACCAGATGGGTCTACGTTAGCACCACCGAGTACAGTGCTTATCTACTGACCTCTGTCAACGATTACTGAGAGAGGAGAGGAAGCATTTATTTCACATAGCAAATGAGATATGCATTTTCCTATATTTATTCTACCCCGATAAAAAGGTAGAGAGGAGCAGCTCTTCTTAATCCCAGATCATTTTGAAATCAACATGAATTTGGGCAACGTACCACCCTGAAATCGTTTTTAGATTTTGATCTGGTTGAGTCTGGCTAATCCTTTTCTTTTTAATGCATGGTTCATTCATAATAACAAGATGGAATAAAATATTGTTATGGATTATTATTGATAGAATAGAACCGTTTTAATGTTCCCATTTATTTGACTCACTTGTATGAAAAGATATGTTTAATGACAATCTAAAACATAATAAACAGAGATTGAGCCACAAAAATAGAAAGGTAAAACCTTTATTGTTTTTTTTTTTAATCTCTTCATTATATTATTCAATCTCTATAACATATGATTCACAATAAAGCCACAAAACACATTTCCTGAGTAATGAAATTTGTGTATTTGTTACACATTATTGAAAGCCTGAAACTAAAAAGAAGGGACACTGAATACGTGATTAGCTTTGCATTTCCCCCGTTGTGTCCAGGAAACCATACGGCATCCTTGATGGAAGCAGAAAAGCATCATTTAATGGTGAGTTAACATCTTGTATTATAAAGACATCGTTGATGTGACCTGTGTTACACACCTGTGTGCATGTAAAGTAACTCTGGTCTCATAACGAAACAGGCTCATTCTGTGAACCTAAGCCCTCATTTTAGCTCCAGCACTTAAACCCTGAGTAGTCAAGATGCATTCATGTCGAAAATGTAACTCTGAGCGCCTCAAATTCCCTTTTCATTCTTCAAGCATTAAACTTCTGGGGGATTCTGGGGGATTCTGCCTAAAAGCTCTTGGAGTTAAACGAAGGTCAACTGGGGAAGCTATTAACTTTCTAAAAGAGTGCGAGTTGCAGCAGTCTTCCGGAAGTGATTTCTGGAAGAAGTGCGTGGGTTTCAATAACCGAAGCTGTTAAGCGTTAGGCAAATTGTTATTCAAAACTGGCTCGTCAATAAGAAAATCAAATTAATATCTTGATTAGTGAATGGATTTTGTGAGTCATATGTTTTTGTGAAGCTCTGTTATGACTAAAGATGCAGATGCACCAGAATATGAGAATGCAAAGGAAAGAGTGAGAAGAGGTGCGTGGATTCATGCTGGGCACTGATCAACGCGCTTCAGACCGCCATCAAATCGTGATAGAATTGAGGAGAAATATAAATGGCTGTGTGTAGGCTTGATAGCGGCTTATTTAGTAGAACTTGCTCTTCTAATCCTGTTTGCTTGAGAAGATTTTTTAGTTCATTTTAAGGTGTCAAAAGCTTGGAAAAGATGCTCGCTGGTTACCGATGAGCACCTTTTTCACAACAGATCTACACATCTAGGGTATTAGACCAATCTATCTTGTACTTAAGTGGCTACAACAATATTTTATATTTAAAAAAAAAACCAACATTTTAAACGTATGTGGTAAGCAAAAAGCTTAGTTAAAACAGTGACATATCTTTTAAGTTATCCAACCAAAAGAACCATAGCTTGCGGTGTGCAGGGCCAGTTGGACCGTCATAAAGCATAACGAAGTCTGTGTATTGAAACAGCAACTCTCCAACTTGCAAATGTCATACAAGGTTACAAATCTACCATCGAAATTAAAGGTACACTCCAGGGCCCATGCAGCCCCAACCACCTACTTTCCAAGTATTTTAATATATATTTTTTAGCCGAAACAAAAAATGCTTACCTTTAGGAGAGGTGCAGCTGCAGAGCTGCAGCCCTCAACCCCTTGTGTTGCCCGTTTGTCGCACCAGTTTTAGCAGCCTAAAGGATAGAAATGAATGGGAGCACCTTCTGCACATGCAGGGGAAGGTCTTATTTGATTATGGTGGGAGCTAGTGCTGGAACTGGCTGGTGGTTAATATAGCAGACTAGAGGGGCCAATGAATGGTTACTATCTGCAACCAACTTCTATTAGACTTGGGTACCGGCCAACTTTTTGTGTTCGTCTTCATGTTCGGTTGCAGTTGCACTTCATTGGTTGATGACAGATGAGCCCTCTGCTGACGAACCAATAGAGTCGCTCGTACAGTCCCCGCCTGGGAAGACCATTGGTCTCCCTGCTCCAGGAGTTAAAGGTCCTTATGAGCAACCAATAGAGTCGCTTGTACAGACCCTTAACTCCTGATGCGGAACTTGGCCCGGAAAAGTCCGTACGAGTGACTCTGTTGGTTGCTGGCAGGGAGCTCCTCTGTCATCAACCAATAAAGTGCCGTTGCCAATAGAGTAGTTCTTACAGACTTAAAGTGTCCATAAGACCAACTCTATTGGTCGGCGGCAGGGGCCTCCTCTAGCATCAACCAATTGGTCGCTGCCGGCGACCAATAGAGTCGCCCGCGCGGACCTTTAACTCCTCGCGCGAACCTACGGATTTCTGTTCCTATTAATCCCTGTTATGCTGTGTAGATAACGTAGGCTAGCTGGGGAAGGGACCAGGGAGATTAGTAGATAAACAAAGATTCTTTGTGTTGTGCGTTTTGCCACCGCTGCGCTCATTTGTTTGGTATTCAGTCTGAACAACAAAAACGCACCCTTTGTGTACGTTTTTATGTCCGCCCGAATACAAATGCACAAGTCTAGTTTCTATAGTGCACGTGCAAACTTGTGAGCCAGAGATGTGTTCAACCCAAGGAAATCTGGGGCAGTAAAAAGACAGCAATGCATAGGAGAGGATTCTGATGCACTTTTCACTGTGTGCATTCTCAAGGAGAAAAAAAAATAATTTAAAAAAGGACGCAGCTATCATATCCATTAAAATACATATGGATGGCTGGAGTGGCCCTTTGACCTAGTTTAGAACTGCCTATACCTGACACCTTTGGTGAACAGGAGCGTAAGCAACTGATTGCATTACTTATGGGACTAAAGAGTTAAAATTCAGCCAGTACTTGCATAGCTAAAGAATAACACCGTCAGTGCTGTTTTCTCTTTATTGGACCTGCTCACTTCCTATGTTCACCGACATCCTGCAGGACAGGAGGAAATTTAGTAGAACTGTAATAAGGTCACAGCGACTTCCTATCTTTATTTATCATTATCGTCAGCATCGTCTCCATTAATCTGAACGTGTCCACAAACCACACGTGTAGACATCCAAGAATACGAGATGCAAGGAGAAGAGCTTTTATTATAAATACAGCAAATCAGCTAGAATACCAGTAAACACAATGGGCTAGATTCAACACCCTGTCTAGGAGCAGTCCGGTGAAATAAATGGAAAGAAATATGCTTTCGGCTTCTGATGACTGGAATGTCCTTTTAATTGTTTTTAACAGAAGTGAATAATCTAGCTGGTTTAGTGACTAATTCAGTAACCTGCCTAAAATCAAATTTTCTAGCAAAGAATCTGGCAATGACCTCTAAAAACGGTGCAATTAAAACTAATGGGGATGTTTGTACTTAAGCAAGTGCAATAAACAATTTACATTTACAGCACTACGTGTATTGTGGAAGATCATTTGTAAATTAAGGTAGTCAATATTATTTTGCATCACCCTCCTTTTTGTCCTTATTGAGAGGCCATATTTGCAGCAATTATGAATAACTTATGTGTCCAAAATCTTTTTTTCTTATTCTGTCCAGATATAAATATGAGTTTTTCATAGCAATAAATAGGGCACCCTAGGTTATTTTGAAAAAGGACTATTATGGAAAAAGGATCCTACAGTAATACTGTTTTCTCAGACATAGAACTGTAGCAGTCCTTGCATCGTAAATGGATTACATCGAGCAGTACATTGCAGTATATTTAAATAATAAGTAATGAAACACTGCAAGATGTGACGGTCTACGTAAATATACCATAGCAATGAAAATGTATCCCGTAGCATATAATCACAGCCATGGTGTAGTCAGCATGGGGTACGCATTGATCCGCGATTGGGAACATATCTGACATGCTTTTTTGTTGTTTTTCAGAAGTTAATACAAGCTTTTAGATAAAGGCACATAATATAATGGTGTAGTATACTGTAACAATGATATGCCTTTATTTCGTAGCAAATATATAACATTGTTTTATTTTAAAAAAATGAACTGTATATTCTTACAACCTGTTTTTTTTTTTTTTTGCCAAAACAAAACAGAAAAAGCTAGGTGATTTTCTTTTGGGTCCTGAAATGGTGATTAATTCAAGTAAGGCTTTTTGTTGAATTAACTTAATATTGAAAGTCGAATACCGTATCTATGTGTGTTTCTATACAGACATTTTAACAATAACCCATGGTTATACCAATGGATTTTTAGATTTTGCCCCGAGTCCCCCTGCCCGGATTGTGCGCAGTCACCAACCCTATTAAATGCTTGAGGCCCAGACGGGCAAACCGGCAATTGCTGCTTGTGGGGCAGTTTCTCTCTTTAAGGGTTCCGCCGCCAACTAGATTAACACACAGGCTTCAAATATATAATTACTGACTGTCAGCTTTAAAATAGAAGGGCTGATTTAAATACCCAGTCTTACCCCGACTACCTCTGCCTCTATCGAGGCTATCCCTCCTCAACAGACACATCTCCCTTACTACAAAGGAGTATCGCTCTTTTTTATTGACGTTACAAAAAAGTTCTCTTTTAGCTGGATACAGTTATCTGAGATTATTTCAAAGCATACGGCCCTCTATCGCAGACATTTGTTCCATACATCCTTGCATATGGCATCGAATCCACTCATTGTAAGTTACATAGTGGGCAACCTATGGCGGTGAGAGATCTATGCCAAGTCTTGCACTCAAGTGCTTAGCATTAGGGAAAGTCCAACGGCATGAAAAATTGTCGGAAAACATTTTCAATGATGGCTTTCTAGTTCATGTACTAATCGAAAAACATAGACACATAGAATTTGACGACAGAGAAGAACCATTCGGCCCATCTACTCTGCCCATTTTTCCTGACGTAGAGACTCAGTCCTCTTGGTAAAGTAAAAAGAACACACGACTGACATGTGACATGATTAAATTAAAAACCCGGTGACGTGGCTTCTTTATAGCACCCCTTAGCACATTAGATAATTACTTGATGCTCTTAATATGTCATTCTATATATTCAGTTTATAAATAGCAGTAAAGCTAAAAGTCAATAACCAAACACTTATTGATTATATATATATATATATATAAAAAATCTTTAATTCTGGAGTTACCGACCTAAAAGTTTCGTTTAACTCAAAGCACATTTTGCACATTTTTCGCAGAGATATTTATGGATTATTAAGAATTATTGTTTGGGATCGAGTACACCTCCTACGTGTCTTTTGTATCCAGAATCCTGCCTTAATTAGCTAAGAACAATTTGCAACCCACTCATAGGTGAACAAAAAGTACAAAAGTGTTGTTGCAGGCACAACGAGAAAAGGCCATGGAATGAATACCATTGATTTCTTTTTTTTATATAAAAACAGTGACTCATGTTGCTTTCAGTGTAATTAGTGGGTGGATTTGACATTAATGGCCCTGTTAATAAATCTTCCATCTCTGAATAATGCCAGTCATTTTCACTCCAGCTGTGAAGCGGATCACCTGTGCATTGAATGGTAACTATCCAGCATATAATTACCAAGCTGCAAAGCTATACTTCACTTTCAGTGTTTAATGGAAACATAGAACTAGAGGGCAGATAAGAACCATTCGGCCCGTATAAGCCCTAAAGACTGCTATAATCAATCCTGGGTCTCGTCTTAGATTCAGGCTGTGCCTGTCCCATTCATGCTTCAATTCCCTCTCTCTATTAACATCTACCACTTCTGATGGGAGGCAGTTCCATTTCCACATTCTCAGTAAAGTAAAACTGTCTCACATTATATAAACCTCTAACCCTCTAGTTTTTGATTGTTCTGATGTACCATAAAGGGAATGTCTTTAAATCAGCAACAAATCATCAGGATACCTGGGAATACTCCAGTTCTCCAGGTCAACACCCGAATCCTCCGGGTCGCAGGGTCTTGACACGCCCCACTCTCCACACATTTTCCCTTTAAATGGGGGTGTTTCCCTGTGATGTCAACAGGAACGCCCCTGGCATCAGCGGGAACGCCCACTGACGTCAGGCAAACACATCTCCCTCACCGACAATGGCAGGGATGGGGAAAGGGGCAAATCCCACCATGCTTTGAACCATTCAATTTAAAGGGACCACTCATTATGGCTGGAGTGGGAGGGATAATTACGCAGAGCCCAAAATGGCTGTGACTTATGGTTGCTAATACGTACCTTATTGTTCAGAACTGTAAAATGTATTATTTAGGGAAAGTGACAATATGCTTTTTCAGGAAATTACACATATTTAATAGAATCCAGATACTTCAGAAGAGTGAATACACAGAAATGAAAAAAGCTGCAATGCTAGCAAAAAACATAAAGATAATACAATTTCGATCCAAGCATTATTGGTGTTAGATGGAAATGCATGCACAGTCCGCTTCTTTTAAGCCTCTGCAAGAATGTGGATGATCTCCTAAGAGGATGACCTACATTATAGTGCAAACATCTCTACCCGGCGTGCACACAGCTTCCCAAGGTCATTTCTGATTTGGAACAAGAACAGACACCAGGAAATTATTTATCAACTACTTCTTTAATATATATATATATATATATATATATATATATATATACCAGAAACCTCCTAAAAGTGCAACAACTATAGTAATTTATTAAAGCATTTCAAACATATTGTTACATTATTGCTCTAACATTATTGACTGTTGATATATTTATTGATAACGGAATTGGTTTATCTAAAGCAAAACAATGTAGCATTCTGCATAAAATATATCCTAACTCCAAGCCTTACGATCCCAGACGTTCAAACCGATTTGAACCCAAGTCATTTAAATCATTTTGATTGAGGGGACAGTGTATAAGCTGGGATATCCTAAAATCCTGGACGGATTGTGGCCCTTGAGGACTGGTGTTTCATACTCCTGTCCTAGAACTATTTATTAGAGTGAAGGTAATACCAATAATTATTGCTATTACATATATATAGGTATATCCTCTTAACAGGTTGGCATGGAAGCAGGATTTTATACTGATTTGATTTCACATTTATCAAATGGGTTAATGAGATTCTGGACAGGTTCTGTAATAAGTAAAAATGATTGTGTTGCACAAAATAAAATCCTAAAATAATAAAATAAATTATAAAGCTATAAAGGATACATTTCTGCTATTGTCTCTACTCTTCAAAAATTCTAAACTGTACACATAGATAGAGAACACCTGCACCTGTGCTCGGCTTTGCCAATCCAGTAGGCATAAAAGCCTAACAATATTTAAAAATTGTCTTTAAAAAACCCATTTGATGGACATAGCGTTCATAATAATAACCACTATCTGCATTCATTGAAAGGCGTTAGTGACGGGGAAGCAGCCCCCACATGTTTCTCTCAATGGCATTCCTCCTACATCAATATTTTTTTTGTTTGGATCTTACCGCTGATGGATGAAAAAAATTAAAAGACATGAATAGAGAATGTTACTAGAAAGGATAAATATATTATTTCATACTGGAACGCATTGAAACATCAGCGCATTGCAAGAATATGTGTATTCAGTCTGTGACCTTGAAAGGCAAGGCTGTTGGTATGTTTTCTCGTATGATTGAAATGGGTTTGTAGTATGAACTAACACATGGTACATCTACTTTTGTGTATATAAATCTATATAGACAACACAACATTACTTTGCAGGTAACCGCTAGCGATAAAAATCAAGGAAAAATCCATATATTAATTATAAGTATGCAATTAGAGAATAATGAACAAAACTGTGTAGTTTTACTGCCACCATAATTAATAAGTAAAGGTTCGGTAATCTTCTTTTAGCAAAACCCAATATTTATGTGCAAACTAGTATAGGAATTATCTATGTGTCTATCTATCTATCTATCTATCTATCTATCTATCTGTCTGTCTGTCTGTCTAAACCGTAATCAGTCATTGGTCTTGCGTTAGACTGATATGTATATCCCATACATCTGTAAATTCCCTTGTTTTATTGGCCTCTGCAACTCCTGCAGACAGAGAGAGAGAGCGAGAGAAGAAACAATTAACATAAGCTTTAAATGTTAGGAGAAAAGGGGCAGACAGTCTAAAGGAATACTTTGGCTGGCTTTTTGATGGGGTATTAAGATACACAGATTATAGGGCATTCTGTATCATAATAAAAATTGTATATACATTTATACGTATGTAATGTCCATAGCTATGCAGTCAATATGTTTTACTGCACAAAAGCAGAGGCATTTTCTACAAGTGGTAGGCCTCTGCCCCTAAAAACAGCCTGTGCCGCCGCTGCCCCATTATCAGCCTGCCTGTGCCGCCGCTGCCCCATTATCAGCCTGTCTGTGCCACCGCTGCCCCTTTAGCAGCCTGTCTGTGCTCTGCTGCCCCTTTAGCACGCTGCCCCTTTAGCAGCCTGTCTGTGCCACCGCTGCCCCTTTAGCAGCCTGTCTGTGCCACCGCTGCCCGTTTAGCAACCTGTCTGTGCTCTGCTGCCCCATTAGCAGCCTGTCTGTGCTCTGCTGCCCCTTTAGCACGCTGCCCCTTTAGCAGCCTGTCTGTGCCACCGCTGCCCCTTTAGCAGCATACTTTAGAGCCTGCACAGTGTAGCATTAGTAAAGTTACTATAAAATATAATAATAGATTAGTTTTTTCTGCTGATATTTTGTAACAGCTAATTTAGGCTGTTCTTTAAGTTCTTTAAAGTGAGCCATTTCTAGCAGACCCCATTATGCTCACAGTTAAGGAAGCAAGTGACTGGAGTAAAGAAATCTACTACCAACCAAGACTGCCTGTCTGATAATTATTGAGGCCACCACGTAATCACCTGCTCAGGGCCGTTAATTGTCATTGTCTACCTTCCTCATAAAATGGGGAAAAACCCATCCGGGTGTGAGAGCGATTTTCCATTTCTATTGTTATTTATAGCAATATGTGGATGTCTTTTGTTCTCCTCGGTTAATATATAATCAAATTACTGTGCTAGAATAAATATTTTGGTTATTGCCCATTAAATACCAGAACTGCCCTATAAAGTGAACTAGTTGTAACAGGGTGTGTGTATGGCATATCTGGGAACTCTCCAGGTTTGATTGAGAGTCTCGATCTAGATGACACCCTGCTTCTCGAGATCAGTTTCACTTCATACTCACCAGATAAATGTATTGTTAAAGTAAGAGAAGGAATTTAAACAGAATAAAACAGGTCGCTTGTCCCCGAGAAGAAACCAGGCTTCAGTGCGCTGTGGCTAGAAACATACAGAATATATACTTTGCATTTTCCTTAAATTACGCAGTGACCAAAATATACTAAGAGATGATACCAAGGAGCTATACATAGACATCATTTGTCACTTCTAACATTGAAGGTTATTTAATTACAAATCAGTATGTTTAACGCTCTGTAGCTATCCAATACTTATTATAACAATGTCCTTTCAAAGAGAGGAGTGATATTATATGGATTATATTATGATTATTAGCCTGATTTATTTATATTATAATATTATAAATCTATTCAGAATTATTTTATTTGTGCTCTGATGTTACATCTGCCTCTATCATTATCATAACTAGGGAACGCCAGAACACGGGTCTAATACATATGATACAGATACACAACCGCAGCTTCCACTTGAAATAATAGAGAGAAAAAATATATATTTTTGTATTAATACTCCAAAATTTAAATTGTATACAGGTGTACAAAACAGGATTTAAGATTATCTGAAGTCATACTGTTCTCCTACCAAATGTTATCTGAATCCTCGGGTGCTGATAAGGTTTTGTTTACTGCATTTAAATGTAATAAATGTTGATCAGGTCAAACCGGGGTTTTTAAAGTATACTTTATATTTCATAAACCCCCGTGGGGCACATGTTCCTTCTGAAAGGCTATTATGACCATGAATCATCAAGTACCATAAAGAGCAATATGACCTGACAGCAGGATGCAAAACATCTTGGGCAACATCTCTTATTTCAGGGATTAAACGGACGTAAAACACAAATGGAATGTAGACGTGGGCCTTGGGAAGCGGGAGCTTCTTCATTCGAGGCACTGTGCAAAATGTCATCAATAAAGGGCATGTCTTTTTAACATTGAGTTTATACCTTGAATAAATAGAACATCATTAGTTATGTTTTTGAAAATTAACTAAAAAAAAGACATATAAAGGGCTGGTCCTCCACCACATAGTGTCTCTGCCAAGAAGCCCCTTTGTTGTCCTGCACACAAACATGTATCTTTATACATTTATAATGATAGTACAGACAGTACAATTCCCCTATGCATTATCGGGGCCTATGTTAAACCCCAGACAGCTGCCTGAATCTCCTGGCACTAAGACCAGCCCTGGCCAGCTGGAATGAAGAAATATGATGGACTTTTTGAGATGTTAAAGAGACAATGTCCTACGGTGATGGATGGTGTTAAATAAGCACGTAGCAATCACATTTCTGAAACGTTAAGGACAATAGTGAGCACTCCAGCGATATTCAGATAGAAACAAAAATTTGACAGCAGATAAGATCCATTGGGTCTATCTAGTCTGCCCATATTTCCTGATGTAGCGACTTAGACCTTAATCAGTCCTTCATCTTGTCTCAGATTCAGGATAGCTTTTTGCCTTTCCCATACATTTAATTTCCCTAACTGTATTAGCCTCTACATTAAGGGAGGCCGGTCCATTTATCTACCACCAGCTAGGTAACTTAAACTCCGATAATATATCCACGGACTAATAAGGAGCCCCAGATCCGGAAGGATTATAAAAATGGGGGCTTCATGTAAGGTTAGTGCATAAGACAGCATAGTCACCACATACAGCATAAGACCAGACCTACAAGTATATTACTAAACTTAACCATTGACGTTCTTTCAGTTTGGATATAATCTGTATTGCAGCAAAGGCCTAGAACTGATTTTTACTCATCTGCTAATGCATAGGAAGCCTTTATTAATTGACTTGGTATCATCTTCTCAGCTGTGTTGGATCAATTAACATTGTCTGGACTTAATTAATCATAGCACTACAGTCTTGCTAAGTAGTAAGCTTAACATTTTCATTAGGGTTGTTAGCTTTGATAAGCTAGTTAATATTCTCCCCCAAGACTATTCAACCACACTGCAATTTGATTCCTCACATGAAATATTATTCTATCATTAAGCCGGAGGGGAAAGGTGCTTAATTAGTTCCTGGTGCTAAATTTGTTCGCTGTTCACGTAACATGAAATTATAAGCTAGGAATAAACAGAAGAGTTTGATGCTTTTAACCCTTGGATGCTGGCACACTACCCACTGACTTGTACCTTAGATCCCTGGCATACTACCCACTCCAGATGATAGAGTCATTTGTGCTATGGCATCATTGTTTAATGACCATGTAGTATTTTTGGAACTGAGCTGCTGATCCTCAAGGCTTCCTTCCAGTAAGGTTTATGATATGCATAACTAGACCTCTGGCCTCTCATATCATATTTGAGATCCTGTTTAACAATGTAAGGAAAGTAGCAATGCTGGCAAAACATGAGCGATTACAAATCTATTTTTTTTTTATTAGTTGGAAGATGCACGTTTAGAAGTGTCTTCCTCAAAAGGTCCCCTTAATAGTTTCTTTGAACTTTCTACTGAGTTTTTAGTATAGAACAGCAATATGTTTTTTTTAATTTAGAGATTTGCTAATTCCCACCGGTGTTGCCTTCTAGAAACTTGTAGGACCATAGATCTGTGACACCACATAGCCTTATAAAGATCCAAACAAGACCTCAGTGGAAAATCATAGCGGGTTGAGCATAAACATAAGTGGGTAGAACATAAACAGGAATGGATAGTGTTACCATGAAGTCCAGAGAGTGATGCTAGAAATATGGTTGTCATCCTGCAAGATATGTAGAAAAAGTAGAAGTCATGGTATGAGTATTTATATTAAATTGATCATGAATTATGATTCAATTCCTGATATTGAGCTAAAGAGGTATTCTACAGTCAAATGTACTCTAGTCCAGGAGGCCTGTCTTAGAGGTCAACCATTACATGTAAGTAGTTGCTTCCAGGAGATCCACATGCTGTCTGGTATATACAGTTCAACTAAAAACAAACACATTGGCCCAACTATCAGGATAAAAGGTTTCTGGCAATCAGGCTGTTGAAACCCCCCCCCCCAAAAAAAACGAGGCACAGTTTAGAAAGAGAAGGTAGGTGGACAATACAATGGGTAGTAGGCAGCCATGCTTGCACAGCAATATGTGGCGGCCCGGAGGAATATGAGGCTCCAGTCTACCAAACCATCTCCCCTCCAATGGCACCCCCTGACACACACCCCAATCTAACAGTCAACAACTATAAAGCACCACTAATATCTGTAGAAAAGGTTTGGGTGACCGCTGTTGGGCTGATGAACCTATTACCTGGACCTTAAGCTCCATCAGCCCCTGTGCTAAGCCCTGGTCGGCAAAAATTATTTGTCACTATTCCAGTTTTTTTAAAGTGTGGGCATTTACCAAAGTTTCAAGAAACTGCCCAGTTTTGCTCTTGGATTACATTTTCATTGTATGGTTATATGAGCCTAACTCTCCTTTAACATCCAGATACGGTCGCAGATAGGATTCTATTTCCTAACCCAGGAAAGCTTGTATTTCTAAATCTGGCTATTTATCTTGTATATTATTTTATGTGACTGCCATGTTTTGTGATCTGCACAATAATTCACAATGTGAAGAAGTTAGAAGATACACACATGATTTAGTATGATTTTCTTGGTAATGCATTGGCCATACCCGCTGGGTTAAAAGAGTTAAGTAACTAAATCTTAGTACTGTACATGCTGACATGCCTTTTTTTTTAATTTACGAGGAAACAGCACTACAATTCTGCGCCAAGGCGGTGTCTGGAGGGTTTTCATTGTGTGGACTCATCACAATCAATACTAAGTGGAGTGCAAGATTTCTCCTGTGATCTATTTTGAGTGCAGCATTTTCACACAACGCTACATGAAGATGACGGTCACTGTTTCATATATTGATGATCTAAAGCTTTAACATTTATTTTAACAGACAACGGTCCCAGCAAATACAATGTGATAGCACCTAGCAAAGAGATAGGGGATTCCTTCACACTAGATGGCAATATATTGCTCAGGATCTGCACGGTTATCCCTCCCCGTTAGGTTACCTCTGCTGTATTGTTATGTTGCTGATTGCTGTTGATTGGTTTAGGCAGCTTAGGGAAGGGTGGGTGAGGAGAAGGGAGAAAACGTATCTGTTAACGCTGGCTTGGACACGGGCTGCCACCAATCTCAGTTTCCATCTATCTTTGAAATATCGCAAATCATTCTATAGACGCTCGTAGGCACAGAGAGTGTAATACCCAGCACTTATGGTCTCCAACCCTACGGTTACACACTTTTATACAAGAATTATAGCCATCTGGCTACCACTGAGTCGTGAGGGGCCAACGCACCCCACATCTGGAGGAGAGGGGTGGTGCGTGTATCTATTCTTATGCAACCCTCAAAAAAGAAATCCCATGAAAATCTAAGTGAATGACAGCAAATAAGTCCTATGTTTAAAACATATCCCTGACACTGAAGAGCACTTTATTCAATACAGCCTTCTGTAAATTGCTTGCTTAGATGACCCAGTTCGCTGCCAACAGCACCGAGCAGTGGGGGCCACGCCACAAGGGTCCCTCCCATGCTCGTAAGCCGCATCGGTGCAATGATGACCTGGGGTGCTAGGAACCCTACAATGGGCCTTGAGTAGTTCTCCTGTAGAAACCCTGGCTAGGGTTCCCCATTGTATAGAACTTCTGGCATGAACCAGGGTGAGTGGTTCGGCCATTTTCAATTAATTGACATTTAAAACAGTTAAAAAAGATAACGTTCCATTAAGTTTAATGGGCGTTTAGGTTCACAGCAGATCCTGCAGCACATGACCGCGTATCCCTCAGTCACTGAGAGCTTGTGACAGCTAGCAGGACACCCCCCACCTACGTCACCATTGCGCGAAAGAGGGGCGGAAGTGACGTTTTGAAGCAGTCACTTCTGACGTGAGTGCCCTCCCTTTGGTTGCTTCGTCACCGGCAGCCAGAGAGTGAGAGTTAGGGGAAGGAGTGCAAGTGACAGGCCGGCGCCGTGACCTAGAGGAACAAAACCGGGTGTTTTTATATTTTTGGAACGGGGGTAGAGAAGAAGCGGCAGGCGGGATGGGCGGCGGGGAGGAGAGGGCCGGGCAGCTGGGTTTTATCCCTCAGAAAGAAATCGTTTACAACCGGCTTCTGCCCTATGCCGACCAAATGGACCGGGAGTCTAACGAACTCCTCGCGCAGATCAAAGGCAACCTAGGCCGGGCCGTGCACCTGCGGGAACTGTGGCCGGGGGTGCTTTTCTGGACCCGGAAACTCAGCACGTGAGTTGGGCCATTGTCTGGGTCATCATCCCCTTTATGTAAAGTGTGTGTTTGTGCAATAAACGTGTGCGTTCACACTTATCATGTTTGTGTCTGCTTAACTCTGCCTCCGTGTCCTCCTTGCATACCACAGCGTGAGCTGTTACATAGTACTCTTCGGGTACATGTGTGTTTATAACGGGCTCATAAATGTCATTTGTATGTAATGAAAGCCCGATGACCTTTTATTGTAGAGCATGTGTGTAACGGTGTGTGTGACCTACATTGTCTTTGTGTGCATTTGGGATCATCGCTGTGACCTTTGCATCTGTCTGGGATTTTTAGAATTGGATATGTACATATTGGATATCACGCGTGTACGTGTCTGTTAACGTGTGTTATTGTTCCGTTACATTCTGTAACCCTTAACACATCCTTTACCAGTGGCTCAGCTTTGCCATTTACTTTACAAAAAAACACTAAATACTATATTTTTTGTGCTTCGACAAATTCTGTGCTGATGGTATTTTTTATCACCAGATGATTACTGAGTAGGGTCACGATATGTGATCTTCTTATGTTGTGTGCTTTGTTTGTTTTTTATTTCTGTTAGTGTTGATGTGGTGATGTTGTGTCATTGGGTATCCGTATTGCCGTTTCTTCCTGATTGTGTTTTGTTGCACTGTCACTGTTTGAATCACTCATCTGCTTGCCTCGTCTACCAGCGATAAACTTTCACCATTGCTGGCAGTAATTTTCATGCCTCTTCCAGGGTTGTGAGATGCGCCTTTAAATGTTTTATTTATAAATATGAAGACACATTTGTGTATCTTGATCCATGCTTTGGTTTTGTTTATTTAAAATACACAACAGGCACCTTGTTATTTTATAAGTCTGGTGGAAAACCAGACTGGGCTTCATAGGTGGCCGTGATTGTGAACATAGATCCAAGCTCTGGCTTTTATTATTTGATGTGTAGAGTTTTTTTCTTAGTTAGCCATCACTGGCTTCGCTCGCTCTGAGCTTTCGCGTAGTGGTAGAAGTAGTTCTTGAGTAATGGACAGAATTGCCCGGATTCCCTCTACCACCATGCCACGTCTGTTCATAAACACCTCTAGGTAATTGTGGCTTATCCCTTCTATCATAAAAGCCTCGGAAAAACCGAGCATTTCAGATTGACTTCCTCCTGCTTGCAGCTTAGCGCCTCCGTAACGACCCCATTATGTTGTATCTCGAAGCAAGGCGCCGGCATACGCTCCTGTGGGATTCAGAGGGTTAAATTCTTTAAGCACATAAAACATGATAGTTTCAGCGGCAGACAGGCTACTAGGTTCTCCAGTCACGGAACATACTGGAAATAATGGGGTGGCTATAAATCCGGTTTGGTTCCAAAGTGTCCCGTTCCATGATAACATGGACTCTTTAACTGCCAGAGTGGAATGAAGCACATGATAGGGCAGTTTGTTGCTCACCCTTTTGATGGGCTAAGGGTAAAAGCGTTTGTGTGCTAGGCGTCGTGCCATCTTAATTTTAGACAGCATTGATCCCGCAATAGTAAAATATTTAGCAGCTTGTAAGTAGTACAAGTGTGACCGTGTCCAAAATACTGAATGGTGACATTAACTCGGCAGGGCAGCAGCCTTTTGAAGAACATCTCTCACATGCCTTCACCCCTTGTTAAAATGTGTCGGTATTAAATGTGCACTTGTGTTTGGGCTTGGAGAAGGATTATGGGACTTGAACAATAGCTTGGGTCACAGCTGGGCAGACCAGTCATAGCTTACAAGTCATGGTGGTGACATTGAGGTCAACAGAATGAGGCAATAATGGGCGATGAGGCAGCGCACCGTTTGTCGCCATCTTCCCAAATTGGTTTCAGACTGGTGGGGAGCCAGTGAGTGAGATATTCATTTTATGTATAGCCGCGTCTGTATCAGTAATCTTTTCTAATTGGGTATTAATGCCTTAGAAGTTACCGTGACTCTGCAGAGCTGAAAGATATCGAGCAGCGACCAAAGTTTACTGTGACATAGAGAATGCTAAATGTCACCTGCTTTCCGCATCATATAAGGGCCGGACAAATCCCATTAACCAGGCGGCCTTTCCTCCTAATACGTCCACATTGTTTCGATCCCTATGGAGGCATCCTTTACACCAATGTTATACCCTTTGAATGATTGCGCTATAGGAAGTACTACATACATTGCTGGCGCTTTATATATATATAAAAAGCTAATAAACCTCTCCGTTCTGATCCAAGACTCTAGACATAATTGTGCCACCCTGGTGTTAGAATGGGCTATGGATCGATTTGCCGCTGGGTTTTTTTTCTACATTTTTATTCCTGCAATTATCCCTGCTATTATGTATATTCCGAAGTGCTGTGTTAATTATTTTTGTTTCAATATTCTTGCATAAGGAAGCACAGTTTCCAGAAAGCATATGCAGCAGTTTCCTTTCCTTAATTATTAAGATGACATTGGCAATATGTGATTGGAAACCTGTTTATTTTTACATTGTTTTATTTTTAGCAATCAAGTCAATCATTTATCTTTGCCATACGTTTTAACTGTAAGTATTATGCAAAAACTATATCACGCAAAATACGTATCATATACAGATGAAACAGAGTTTGGTGGTGGGATATCGGAGGCCATCTGAACCTACGTGAATGCCCTTTGGCTTAATATTGGGATAGAAAAATGGGAGCCGGTCCTTTTTTGGGACCCAAATTCCCCCGTTCCTCCTCTGTCTTTTTTTTTTTTTTTTTTATTATAAACTTTTTGTGTGGCATTTCACCCTTCGGGGATCTCTTGGGGTTTACCCCAAGTGTAAAGGTGAGTCCAGGCTCTCTTGTGCCTAGAGGGATACCAACCGTACCCCACTGACAAGGCCAATGAAGGCTAAAACTTTTGGGATTGTTGCTTCCCTCATGGAGAGGAAATTAGCCTCTCACTTCGATTCCTGTCTGCCCTTTTGGGTGGAATTAGATTTATGTAGATGGAGATTTTTGTTTTAGATCCTCTCAATCGGGGGACGCACCATAGGACAGTCTACGAAGCGGCTGCCTGTTCTTGGTAAACATCTCATCTTCTTTTTGTATGGCATCTTTCCAAGTAATGTATCACAGCGTCCACAGCCCTGAAAAGAGTAACTTTATTCGTTGTATTAATGCTCCCCCCCCCATGTATGTACGTCCATACATATCAATACGTCAATGTTACATTAACTGTCTCTGGAGAGCCCTGCCCCAAGCACACTAACTACAAAGTGTCTTCGGCCGTTTAAAATGTATAGAATACGCAGGACTGCGGCTGGTAACGTTGTGATCTGGTTTGGCAGGGCACAGTTATTGAAATAATTCGTAGTCATCGCGTCATGATGCTTGTTTTCTTCTTGTGACTCGCTTGGATGGCCACCACTATTACACAAGCGTGTTTCCAGAATGTGAAACCGGATCTGTATCCTAGGGCATCGCTCAGCCTGTTTTCCTGAAGTCATATATTCCACCTTTCTGTGACGTAATCGGGAAAGGGCTTTATTAAGGAGTTGGGATGAAGGTTGCAAAAAAATATTCAATATCAGTTTTCACTATTAATTGTAGGTGAATTTTAGTATGTTGCACCATTTTTTTGTGATTTAAAATATACATACGTGTTTAGATTTTTATTAATGGAGGAACTATCATTCTTGGTTCATCCAGTTTCAATGCAAAGCCGAGAGAGAACTGGTGTCTGGAAAGGGCCCTCGTCATCTTTTGTGCCTGCAAACCCTAAATATCATCCTCTACTTATGTCCTCTTGACCCATTGTACAGCGCCGCAGAACATGATGGCGCCATATAAAAAAAAAACACAAATTCATATGGTGCTTTAGTTTTACCATAAAGAACAGATTTAAGCGAACAGATTATCTACTGTTAGTGGCCACAACAGTAAACAACTAAAGGTACAAGTCTAAAATATTTAAGTCATGGCTGCTCTATTAAAGTCATATTTGGGTAAAATCCACAAAAAAGGCTAAGTAATATTACTATTACTCCTAATATGTTCCTAAGTATTAGCATATCATGGTTGTTGACATACCTACGATACAATCAACTAGTACCAAAAATATATAAAAGTATTAACCCTTGAGGTTTATCATCCACTAAAGCGGTAGGTGATAGGAGACTTGCAGTTTCTCCTCTCTGACTTCACTTTACCTTAATGTAGGGTGATCCCCGGTCAGCTCTTGTTCCAGGAATAGCATGGTCCGGTATAAAGCATATTTAAATAAAGACCAGATGATTGAACTATGCATTAGGCAGGGTCGGTCTGCCCCTTCGACACCACAATGCTCCTGCCAACTCGTGTTTTAGTGAGTAAACGCCATTTGGTTTAACCAAAAATGCGACTTCGATAGAAAATACTGCAGCAGCGCTAACGGTGACCGTCTGCGGTTTCAAGGTTTGTATCGATGGGGATTTAAAGAGATTACTTTTGTCCAAACTGTGACATCTTGCTCTACCTGCACAAATCAGAAATATGGGCCGTTTAACCCCTGTCCCTTCAATCTTTTTCTATTATTCTTCGGTGTTTGTCTTTATTCTGAGCGTGTTCTCAGATCTTGCGTGGGAGGCAGTTTTCCGGTTTTTCTGTAAGCCTGACACAAACACTGTTATTATTACACTCCGTATGTTCCGCGTTATTGATAATTCTCAGAAACAAATCCAGAGTGTTTGGTAGCACCTTGTGAGCTACCCTGCAACTCTATTGTGTGTTATATAATATATATATATATATATATATATATATATATATATATATATATATATATATATATACCGTATTGGCCCAAATATAGGCCGCACTTTTTCCCCCCACTTTAAGTCCTTAAAGTGGGGGTGCGGCTAATATTCGGGGTCTAGCGCCCGACGCCCGGGACATGCAGTCCCGGGCGCCGGGCAGGCAGCGGGGTTAGGATACAGATCCCCCGCAGCGGTGCAGGGGACCTGTATCCTACTGTCTGATACGCTCAGACAGCCTCCCCTGCCAGCACTTTCCACGGGGGGGGGAAGTACCGGCACGGGAGGTTGTCTAAGCGCATCGCACGGACGTTCACCGGCAGCGGCGATGCGCCATTGCCGGTGAACATCCGCACGATGCATTTTAACCCCCCCGACTTACCAGAGCAGACTCCCGGGTGTCCTGCAGGGCCGGCGGAAGACATCTACGCAATACGCGTATACAACTTCCGGTTCCGGCCCTTCCGCTGAGTGCCGGCACCGGGAGTTGTATACACGATGTGCATAGATGTCCCCCTCTGGCCCCGTAAGACACCCGGGAGTCTACTCTGGTAAATCGGGGGGGGGACAGAGTGGCAGCATATCGAGGGGGAGGACAGAGTGGCAGCATATCTCGGGGGGGGGAGAGGACAGAGTGGCAGCATATCTCGGGGGGGGGAGAGGACAGAGTGGCAGCATATCTCGGGGGGGGGGGAGGACAGAGTGGCAGCATATTTCGGGGGGGGGGGGAGAGGACAGAGTGGCAGCATATTTCGGGGGGGGGGAGAGGACAGAGTGGCAGCATATCTCGGGGGGGGGGGGGACAGAGTGGCAGCATATCTCGGGGGGGGGGGGACAGAGTGGCAGCATATCCCGGGGGGGGAGAGGACAGAGTGGCAGCATATCTCGGGGGGGGGGACAGAGTGGCAGCATGTTTTTTGGTGCTTTTTTAAAGAAAATAACTTTTTCTTTAAAAAAGCACCAAACTTTTAGGGTGCGGCCTATATACGGGGGCGGCCTATATCCGAGCCAATACGGTATATATATATAATATATATATACACACACAAACAGTTTGGTGTCACTTAGCTGTTTTCGTGAAAAAGCTGTAACGTAATTGCAAAAAGGGGTTAATAATGATGAATTAGCCTTTTAAATTTAAACTTGGATTAGCGAATACAACGTGCCATTTGGAACACAGGAGTGATGGGAGTGATAAAGGGCCTCTGTACGCCTATGAAGATATTCCATTACAAATCAGCCCTTTTCAGCTACAGTAATCATTTATAACATTAACACCGTCTACGCTGTATCTCTGATCCATTCCATCTTATATTAAAGGACACGTTTTGCTTTTCTTTCAAAAACAAGTGGACTTCTAAGTGGTCCCAGCCGAGCGTTTGAATGGCAGTGTGCGTTTTGGCAGAGCTATATGCAAATGTGTTTCTGTTGCAAGATGAGAGAAGTGCTGTATTTCTGTGGTTGTATTCTGCTTGTATGTAATTTTGTGCTAATGGTTGTATGGTGCTAAATTTAAATGAACAGTTTTTATGCTATCTAAAAACGAGCAGTATTTATAAAATATCAATATATCTAGAACTTAGTGTTTCCGTGTACCTCCCCATCCCATGTAAATGAACTTCTAGGGTACCTGCCACCTTATGATGTTATACGGTCAGCCCTGACATCATCCTAGTTGCATGGGCTGTCGCCATAGTGGGACCAGGTATTATACCTGTAGTCCTAGTAGCTGGAACGTGATCGACAAGGTAGCGTGACCTGTGCCTTTTAGGTACGTGTACATACGCTCTTTTATAACTAAGCGCTAAGGGGGTCCGTCACCGGGGAATCTGCTTGGAACTCCCAGCCCTGGTTCAGCTGCAAATTATATGGAAGCGTTTTTGTGACTGGTTTCCAATTCCAAGTTTTCAAAACTATTGCTTTTTAGTTATTACATTTAGCAGCATATTGGTTATTTTACGTGTTCTTGCCGTGTTAGCCCAGAATACTTGACAAACACCCTGACTCCTTATCATACAGCCTTATGATAAACAATATGACTCGGCCTTAATCACGCAGTTAATCACGCAGTGTGGTTTCTTATTCAACCATATTCATGCTAATATTATTTATTGGCACAAACATATATAGAATAAAACATTGAAATATGTTTGGGACAACTCCCCTCATTTTTTCTCAATTCTAACGTTTTGGCTGGAGGTCTCTCAGGTCTTTATAGAACCTTCTAATTTTAAGAACAATGACTAATAATTTAGACGTTTATCAGCTTTGTGTTGCTTCCCACATTGCACCCATCACTTTTTATTGGAAAGCTAATAAAGAAAAGACCTGACGCTAAATCAAACTGAACCCCAACCAAATGGCTAGCAGGACCTTTCCTCTAATGTTTACCAACACACGTGCACAAAACAATGACTGGAGACACACACGCACACACACCCTAACACCATACTCCAATACACACTCTAACACTATATGCTGATATACACACTCGTGCTAATGCCATGCTGTAACGTACACAACACCATACGTGCTAACACTACACATGCACACACACTATCCAACAACAAGCACTTACACACACGCATTGGCTAACACTACTACTACATATACAATACATGTAACATTACATGACCCCGCTAGGTGCCTCACCCACTTCAACCCCCCCCCCCCGCAGGAAAGCATAAGTTGCCGGATTCATGATGGTAGACCTAGCAAATTTTTACCTCTGCCTCCTGCCATACCTTGGGTGCCTGGAAGTGGTTTCTAGGCGCCTGGGGTTTGTAGAGCCTTGGTATACAACACCCTATTTTCTACTGTAAAAAAATATTTACATGGGACTTCCCCAAATACGTGAATCATCGGCGCAGGTTTAATGGTGTATTTGCCCACACGCGGTCATAACATTAAAAATACTATGGAAGTTTCCCTTTAAGAGAATGTACGCCAGATTTATACTGTATTTGGAGCGGTTGTATTTTCTTTTATTAGCGTCCTCATTCTCTCAGTACTTTGTCTTTATGCCAACAGACCATTAATCTAATCTGGATGCGACCGTTTTCCAAGACAAGACAAAGCATACTTGGTCATTCCTGTGGTTACAGCATTGTTTTGGCACTGATAGTGTTAAAGGCAGTATATAGAAACCCAGGGTGGCTTTTTTTTTGGCTTACAAATAAAACATCATTATAGGTCGTAATGTGTACAATAAAAAAAAAAAAAAATAGCAAGGAGTCCTTTGTGAATATATAGAGGGGTGCATTTGATTTAAAAATGTTAAAATAGTCATTCAACGATTACTGGCCGTCTCTATTAATTCAGACCACACAATCGTGTTCATGTAGATCTTAAGGTAGATTATGCCATCTACTCTTAGAACAAGTAAAAAAAATCTATAAATTATAATACGTTGTTCGCATGATTCGACCTCTTCATTGCTATTTTTTTGTGATTTCTTCCAAATTAAGAACATTTTTGAAAAACGGACTATAGTTTCAAATAATGATGCATTATTTTCTGGTGGTATACTACATTCTAAACAAATAATAAAATCCTCCACCTATTCTCTAATCTTCAAAACTGTATTTATTGATTGCCCGTTGGGTACATAATTCCAAAAAGCATTTTGTTTTTTATTCCAAAAATAATTCTGTTGCGTCCTTCAGGGTAGTGCCAAAAAAAAACAACCCACAGTAACAAAAACCTTGCATGCAGGCAACTGTAAGTTAAGAAAAGATCTGTTAGTTCTTCATTTTTTTGATCAAGCCCAATTTTAACCATTTAGAATAAGGAAGGCAGATAACATCTGATTGAGCCCATCGGTGTGTGCTTTTGTGTCACGTGACAAGTGTCGACAGCAAAAATAATGAAAACGCAGATTTAGCATGATTGAAAAATTATTTCTGAGAAGAACTAGAAATTGTGTTTCTGATACCGCACCCAGTTACAAAAGTGTGAGAGCAGCAGAGTAAGTGGAACAACACCTTTAAACCGTTTAAATGGTACAATAATTGTACATTGTCTATAGGTTGTTCTGGTGATCAGTTGATTTAGAATGCATGGAAAGGTTAAAAAGAATAGTTACCGGTAATGTCTCTAAACGTTACGGGACTTTCCTGTCTCCCGTTTGTTCTTATAATTATAGATGCGGTTTGATTACGGTTCCTAAATCCCACCATACCTTCCATAGGCTTATCAGCTTCCAACTTTAGAGTTTGACCTCATGCTAACTGGCTACTGAATGTCATTTTCAGGGGATGGGATTGATGTCACTTACAATCGGGACCACCGGTATCAGAAGCCACTTTGTTGAGGAGGGCTGCTAGAATGGCAAAAAATTTGATCCTGCAAACCAATCGGGAAAGGCCAAATGATCTCACTGTCTCCCTTTCTCTCGCTCTCTTTTTTTCCCTTTCTCTCGCTCTCTTTTTTTCCCTTTCTCTCGCTCTCTTTTTTTTCCCTTTCTCTCGCTCTCTTTTTTTTCCCTTTCTCTCGCTCTCTTTTTTTCCCTTTCTCTCGCTCTCTTTTTTTTCCCTTTCTCTCGCTCTCTTTTTTTCCCTTTCTCTCGCTCTCTTTTTTTCCCTTTCTCTCGCTCTCTTTTTTTCCCTTTCTCTCGCTCTCTTTTTTTCCCTTTCTCTCGCTCTCTTTTTTTCCCTTTCTCTCGCTCTCTTTTTTTCCCTTTCTCTCGCTCTCTTTTTTTCCCTTTCTCTCGCTCTCTTTTTTTCCCTTTCTCTCGCTCTCTTTTTTCCCCTTTCTCTCGCTCTCTTTTTTTTCCCCTTTCTCTCGCTCTTTCAAGACAAGACCAAGGACTGATTCAGGTCTGAGTCTATACAGCAGAAGATATGGCCCGAATGGTTCTTACTTGCTGTCAAATTCTGTGTTTATATGAAACAGAGTTCTGAGAAAAGCTTAGCTATTGGAAATTATTACAACCTCCTTCTTTGTTTAAAGTGGTTTCCACATCACGTTCTAATTCTTAAAGGAGACTAGATAACTCAGATCATTCTCGTTCAGACCTTTCACCTGTGAATCTTCCAAAACCCCCAGTTCAGTATATTAAAAGCTGCTCTTAATTTCTGAATATGAGGCGTATGTGTCCAGCGTGATTTTTTTACGCAGTAATTTATCCCGTCTTTAGAGGGATTGGTCGGGTTGTTCACTTATTTACACAGATGAAATACTGTGCCGGGAGACTACGTATTATTGGATCTTTAAATAGTCTTTATATGAATAATATAACAAGGGCCGAAATTTGGTCAAATCATTTACTGCTCTGCATGGAGCTCCGCGATATTCCGTTTTTGGTGTTCTAACGTTGTGCTGCGTGTGTGTTTCTCGGCTATTCGTTGAGGATTACAGCGGCGTGCCGTTCAGCTACCGCCGACTTTGCCGAGCACAATGCCCTGGGTCTGATTTGGGTGATTTACTTGTTGTAGAAGTTGGATAGGAAGGTGGAAAAAGTCTAAAGTGGTTTTTCTGTTCAGAATAGCTTTTCATGCCCTTTTGTATTCTTTATCGCAGGTATATCAGACTGTACGGACGGAAGTTTAGCAAAGAAGACCATGTACTTTTCGTCAAGCTGTTGTACGAGTTGGTGACCATCCCGAAACTGGAGATCAGTATGATGCAAGGATTTGCTCGTTTATTGATCAGCCTTTTAAAGTAAGTAGGGCATGTTTTATATATAACGGTTCTGTGTTTTGGGTCGCTCTGTTGTTCGTGGGCATTATTTCAGGTTAAGCAGAACACCGCTTGGATTTCTTTCTATTAACAGTGTACCTCCGAACAATATTTGCATCTAAAGCTTACCGCCACCAGGGAAATAATGAGGCATGAATGCTAATAAAGCTCCCTGATTGGTTCATTCATTTATTGAACTTGGTAAAAGCCGTGTTCCAATGCATGATTTTTTTTTTACTGAAATCCTTAAATAACATTAACAGTTAAGTGAATTATTGCCTTTTTTTCTTTTTAATAAGAACATGTTTTTCTACAGCATTTTACACCAAACCAAATGCCGTAACCTGTCTTTTCTGTGACCAGAAATTGCTGCACACACACAGCTGCAGATTTGAGTGGGAGTGCTTCCCTGCCACAGGTTGGCTGTGCGATGGAGGGAGGACAGCTGCAGCAGCAGGGCTGGAGTTTTTACCTCATGCATGTCTTTTTATTTGATGATTTTGAAGAAATCAGATTAAAGTACTCAGTTCTTTAATAAGCATTCTACTTTGGTGGACATCGACAGTAAACTGCAGATTCACCCAGTATGCACTTGCTGTTTATCACGTGCCGGTGATATTTTAGGCTGAGCATATACTACTAATGCTGATCAGCTCCAGCACTGGCTTGGTGAACACTCCAGGTTGGAGACCTTTGCACACATGAAAAACACTCTAATTGATTTCAAACAGACATTCAGTGGTGAAAATGTCAGACCATGGAGGTGGTATGGGGCTACAGCTTCTCCTGAAGCACATTGTACATTGCTTTTTCAGGTGTCAAGAATGCATATAAAACTACTTAGCAAATACTTTCATATATGTTCATTGTTCAGAGGGCTGCCTTGGATGCTAGAAATGTCCCTTGCAGAGAGTGTCGGAAGCAGGGGGGGCAGAGGAGCCCACAGAACCTCTACATAAAACATTTAAAAGCTGGGTACCTGCAGACAAAAGTCTTGTATCGCTGGCTAGTGGGAGTTTTGCTTGAAAAAGAAACTCATGCAAATTGAAATGAATGGCGGTTTTTCCACAATACAAATTTTAAAGAATATGTAATTCTGCAACCCTTATGTGAGAAGCTATAATTATTAGGTATACACTGTACTTTTAAAACCACCAAAACAAAGCTAAACCAGCAATAATTTTTAAGCCGTTCTCTGCCAAGAACGACTCTCCAAAATAAGCATTGATTTGATCGCATTCCTTTCCAGAAATGTTGTGAAAAGGGATTTAGGTAGAGAATAAACATTAATTTCTCAAAAAGCCTAATTATTGGCTCAGAACTTTGAGAAAAGCAAATGACTCTTTTTATGGCTTAACCATAGGGATTTTTCTTCTAAGTATATGGTGATAACTGCTAAGAGATTGATGAGCTTCGTCCTCCCAGCCTTCATTTACAAAGCCCACCGTATAGAAATCTGAAGCTTTGTGCAGTTTGCCCAGACAATGATTTTGATGTCACAGCTTTCCCTTGTGAAGCATGTTGGTAGGAAAGTTGTATCTTTGCTAAAGCAATCTCAAAGTTTGCTGATCTTGCAAAATGACTGTACTGATTTTTGTAATTTTAGTCTTTCTGTAATCCTGCAGCTCCTGACAGTTGAAAATATCTTTTATATAAAGTTTTCCTACTAAGTGTGCAGTTGTAGATCCTGTAAATATTTTTCTTATCTAGTTCTTTTCTTCAAGAAGCTAAAAACTAATAGGTAAGCACATTAACCTTGGACAAACATATTTGGCGAATCTGCCCGTTTATATAGTTTGTTTTACTGCATTTTTATTCTTACTGAACTATTCAGTCTGGATGTTACGTTGTACCAGGCACATTGTAATACAGAATAACGCTTAATACAAAGCTGCAAGTCGGGGCAACTTATGGATAACGGATGTATATCAAAGCGATTCTACGAGAAGCACCGAGAAGTACCGTACATAAATATTGCGTGAGCATCAAGGTCATTTTGCAGAGATCTCCTTGACACCTAGTTTTCCTTTCAATTATAGGAAGAAAGAGCTTCTTTCCAGAGAAGACCTACAATTACCCTGGAGGCCACTGTATGAAATTCTGGAGAGAATATTGTACTCAAAAACAGAACATCTTGGTCTCAGTTGGTTTCCCAGGTAAGCGAATGCAATATTTAATCGTATTAATTGTGATTGCCCTATTCAGCTTGTCTTAAGCCTGCGCTTGCATATTTTTGTTGTGGAGAAGGAAAATTCGATGCTTACTGCTGAGCACGTAGTATAGAACTGATTAGTAATTGTTGGCTCGCAAGATATTATCCCTGCAAGAGGCACGAGACAAGGCTCCTTCATCGGCCTTACTGGTGAACTCTTAATTGCCCTTGGCTTTTAAATCGTGCTCTGTAATAAAACGTACACAGCTCTTGACGATCGCAAATGGTTATGTTTCTGATAGATTCATAATCTTTTTGTATTGATATGAAGATTATTCATTGACAGAGAGACCTTGATATCCTCCTCACAACTATTTGTTTATTGTGCTGCAGCTTTCTATGTTTTCTCTTCTATGTGTTTTATGTGCCTTTTTCTAGTGCAGCTATATCCCCCCCCCTCATGTAACAATCGTGCAATGTTTCTGGACCATCTCTCTTTGCCCAGTTATTTCTTTCTTCATTTCACCCGTTCTGTTTTTCCAGCCTGTCTGTATGTGTGCAGAACTAAAACAATTGCTGGTTGTGTAGGGACTACCAATTTGGAGAACAAGGCGAATGGTTCCTGGCGTCTAGTCTGTGCTTGTGAGCCAAGTAGGTTTTATCTAGACTCGTACCTTAAACACCAGTGGATTAATCCACTGCCGTTAACAGAATAAAACTATCTTTAATGGCAATAGAGATATTTGGCAGTATCCGTTATGGTGCACCCCGAGGACTGCTGGCTGGCCCACACTGTCTTAGAAGGTCCAGCAGTAGCTAATGTTAGAGGAATTGCACACGCACTCCAATTAAACTCGGCCCGTACTCACACTCTTGGTTTCAGTCCCTTTTGAAAGTTCTAAGTGGCTCCTCTACAAACGTTTATTAACTCGGGAATAACATGAAGGCAGCATAAAACTTTTTGGTTCTCATGCTGCATAGTATGAATGTGCGAAGCTAAAATTGTCATTTCTCTGACTGAAATCAGGAATCTCTATCGTTGGCTTTAAGCGCTACGGCAGTGTCAGAGAACCTCTCAAATGGACGACTGGCGAGGCATTATGGTTGCTTATTCCAGTGCATTATTCATTATTATTATTATTTATTCATTTTTACTATGTCATACGTTTGCAGCATTTCTGTTGGACAACTTATATTTATTTAGGGTACATACACCACACGGAAGTGCACACGTCTTTGCCTGTTTCTGAACGTTATGTCTATTGCTTTTATGTGGTAAATTACAGTTAAGGTGCATCATTCTTTTAGTGTGGACCTTCCCTTCAGAAAGCTGCCTTTTTTGAACTAGAAAGTGAGGGACTGGTTAAATTTCATAATCGGATCTTTCGGTATTTGTAACTCGACTATTGATGACCTTGTAATAACCTCAACCTCAGTTTTTCTACATTGTCCAACTATAACATAAAAGCAGTGAGGGCCATTCTGGAAATGCATACAGTATCCTCTTCATCGTCCATCGGCCCTTTTCTAGATTCACGTTGCCTGTGTCCATAGTGTTTTTAAAATAATTCTGAGTTAAGTTTGTTATGGCATTAATGGTAGTTAATAGAAGTGTCCATGTTGTTATTGAATGACGTTGGACTCGGCTGCTGTCCACGGTCCTGATGGATTCTATACATGCACGGATTACATCGCATTCAAGAAATTCCAAAATTTACATTACAATTTACCTTTCGCTTATTTACTACTTTACATCTTGGTTATACTGTGATCTTCTGTCTTCGGCTTTAGCTTGTTCTTTTTATATTGGCAATGGTTGTAAAATTGACCACTGAATATTTTTGTGACTTGGCGAATTTGGTAGTCAAACCTGAGACCATAACAGTTGCACTTGACAGCCCTGTCTCGCTGGGGATATGTATCCCAGCGTTTTACGTTGGTTTGATGGGTCCATGACACCCGTGACTACAAGACGTTCAAAGCTATGAAAACATTATAGACAGTATAGACCAGTATTATAGACTGGTAATTTTCTCGGCCCTATCTTGCGTTGCCATATAGGACATAGTTCATACATGTTCTGTATCCTCCTCCTATTTCTGTACTGTCTGCTTATTGCGTAGTTCCGAAAGGTTGAGAGAGTGAATTCCGTTCGAACGGCATCTACTCAAGCAAAAGCCATTTTCTAGATTTTAGTCTCTCTTCTCCGCCTAATGACAGCACCCCCGCCTCGGCGCTCTCTTTGGCCAGTCTGATTTCATGTTGTAGGTATCATTCCGTTTGTGTTTTTTCATATCATGATTTTACTCTTTTCTTTTGTTTCCATTCTCATATTTAGTTCATATCGACCAGGCTTGTCTTCCACTAAAACAATTGTGCTTAATGTTTTACATAGGTGGTAAGGATCTCTATGTTCTTTTCCTTGTTGGTCTATGGCTGATCTGTTATTTTCTGCATGTTCCATTAATGAAAAGTTGCCATGGCACTCAGCTCAGTAACCTCTAATATCCCCGTAGCAGAGATTCACTAAGGTTGGCTCGTCTGGGGTAACTTTTAATGCAGATAACAAAGGCATGGATGTCTCCACTGGGCCAGCATCTGGAAGACCCTTTGGGGAAGCCCTGGTGGTGGATCCCCCCCCCCCGTGCACCTTGGTGAATCGTCTTTGGTATCATAACACCACATTTTCTCTGATTATCACGCTTTTGGAAATTTACAACATTCCCCCAATCCTAATACCTATTAAAGGAAAGTACATTTTCCCTGAGTACTTATTTCTGACTAACTGAAGCCACTGCGTCATTTCATTGTTCACGTTCCTGTTATTATCAGGTGCTTGGCTCTACCAACGCGTGGTTTAGTCAATAAATGTCTAAGCGCCTTGAAGCCGCCCCAGGCCGTTGGAAATATTTGGGCTCCGTTATCTGGAGGGCGTCCTGTTAAATGCCCGTGTCTCTTACTGTATCGAGATTACTTGCCCTGGTTAGTGCCGGTTTATCTATTCTGTACATTAGGCAAAGCTCGGTAGCTGTTTGGTTAGTCATGATTATTGATATGTGGTTTTCGATTTTGTGTTTTGTAAAATAAGGGCAGTTATTAGCATTTTAATATCTATTGTAAAAAGCATCGGTGCTAATATACTGACTCACGTTGGCAAATGCAGTAAAAGCATTGAAAGTATATAAATTTTGTTGTGTGCAGAACATGATAATTAAACCAAAAACTGAAGAAAGAAATTATCGTGCTTACTGTACACAAGTGCCCCCCTCAAATCCTACATTTTAAATTCTGTTTTTTTGAATAAATACATGCAGATTAAACACGATATAACGCGAGTAATCCACCTTATGTGTACAGCGCAGCTATTACTCGCTATAATTTCATTAAAGTTTAAATATTAAGTAGACTTTTGTACTTTATGTATCTATATAGTCATGTATTATAGGTTCCCTCGCCATTGAAGAAACCATGCTAAAAAAAAAAAAAAAAAAGCACAATAATGCGCAAGACCCCACATTAAAAAGTGTGATGCAGATACAATCTTCTGACTTTAGTACATAAAAATCGGTCAGATGGTTTCTTTTCCGGTGTCGTCTTTTTTTCTCTACATATGGATGGCAATATCTGTGGAAGTTGGTGGACAACGAGTGTGACTTGGTTTCCATTTATGTGATAACGGACGGCATCAGAAAAAGTATCTGCCATGATTACATTGGCAATTTTCTTTATACATTTTCCCTTTAAGACTAAAGTCTTGTGGAAAACCACATATTTTTCTTTGAGAATAAAACCCAGTGCTGTGTGCAGTAAAGTAGGTCGGCTTTGAGAAAAGCCTGGTTTTATATCATTTTTGTTCCAATAAACTTATTTTATCTGCAGACGTGGAGGCGGCCATTGTCATCAGTCATGTGACTTTCCCTGATCAAACACCACACCGGGTTGATTCTTTATGGCAATGCTAATAGAGTCCCTTGCTCCTTAGATTCTCATTATTCAGAATGTCCAGCTGAGCGATAGGCCGAGGTATTCTATTAGCTACTCGTCCGTATGACTGGCCTGATTACAGAACTAGAATACACCGATACGGCTAATGTGCAGCTCTCTGAAAACATCACGTAAGAAATGTGAGCTGTTTAAAGAAGAAAACGGCACAATATTTTTGAAAAAATCATAATAGGGTACTAGTGATAGGAAAACTTGGAGTTAGTCTTTAAGCAGGAATTTTTCATGACCTTTGGTACGTGCATGAGGTAGAAGCTGCAGCTGCCCTTCTTCTACTTAAAGCAGCCAATCAATGGGAGGAAAACACTCAATGGGAGCAATTCCAGCGTATGCATACACAACATTTCCGGAGCAGAGTTTATCATATGTATAGCCTACAAATCTCCTGTATGGCAAATATCTGGGTGGTGGGGGAAGGGCAAATGCATATGGGGGATTCTGCCCAATGATGTATTGATCAACTGAAAAATCTCATGAATCGCAAAAAAACTTTTTCTCCTTTTTTGAGATGCAAAAATTCCTTATCAAGGTTGAAGTTGATAGACTTGATAGTTGTGTCTTTTTTCAATCAAAGTCTTACTATTTGCAAGGGGGCAGCCATTAAAATGTAAAGGGCCCACGCAGCTATCATATGCATTAAAGTGATGGCTGCGATGTCCCAGGAACGCAGACGTTTTTGGTTTTCTGCAGACGGAGATATTGTAACCAGAAAGGACTACTTTTGGACGCAAGAGTTTATAATTTAAAAAAAAAAAAAAGCTGTTTTCATACACATAATTTACCAAAGCGTTTGTAGTGGGTATTACGTGAGAGCCGGTTCTGCTTTTCTGTCTGCTCTCTCCTACCAAATGATCACGATGAGAGGAGTTGGGGTTTGCGTCACAGTCCCAGCATGCGAGTTCCACATTCTCAAACTGCGCGCAGAATTTGTTCATCAGAACCTTTCAATTATTTGAGCTTTTGATAACCTATAAAAATGAGATCAAAGCCTAAAACTGGCGAGGTTTAAATGTAATTGTTTAAATTTCCGTGTGGCAGCAGAACAGGCTAATGATGGCTCCTCCTGTTGGGAAACTATTGAAGTCAACGTACCCTCACCTTCTAGTGAGCCGCTAATTGGAAAGCCTGCCGTTTTGTGCTTTTCATAGTTCATTCGTGTCTTTTAGCCTTCAATTAGTCAATTCTGATCTTTAGTGACTTGTAGTTCTCCAGCCGTCGTTGAACTACAACACCCATAATCCTTTGCAAGCTTGTGTTCCAGCGCTCTTCTACCTTTCGCTATGGTTGGTAGCGTGTATTTGTGTACGCAGCGTGGGGACCTGTGCCCGCGGCATCATGGTGTACAAACATTGATTCGGACAGTCCTGTTTGGGGTGCTTCCTTTTAACATTTCCCGTCAGGAGCATATCCCATATTCTGATATATTTTTGTTACTCTGACAATCCGTAACATGCAATAACAACGCAGGGAGTGTGATGTCCTGCATGATCACAAAGGTCTGTCATTTATTTTGTGTTCTTTGTTTTTACATTTTCCTCCTTTTTACATTAATCTGACATGTTCTCTGTCTTTTTTTTCAGTTCTGTAGAGAGTGTCCTGAAAACTGTAGTGAAGGCTTGTCGACCGTAAGTCTATTTAATAAACTCTTTAACCCTTTGGGTGGCGTGGATAGGCACGCTTCTTCCATGGGGCAGACTGGGGCAGATTTGAGCTATAGTTACATATAATTGGAAACAATTAATACTTTAAGTGGGGGAAATGCATTATATATTTACACACACCACAAAATATGCATCACATAACATGATATAGTGGTTAAGTACTGCCCCCCCCGCAACGCTCCTCATTATTTCCCAATACATTCCAAATCAAGTCGTAAAAGTAACTAAAACGGAGTACCTTTTAATAGCTTTCACCCACGCTTAGTAAACATACCCATCACTCGGTCATTAGTATTCTGCTGATGGTCCAAAAAGCTCATCATGTATGTATATATATAAAAAAAAAAAAAAAAATATATATATTTATTTCCCTTTTTATTGTATGTTGATTTTATGTGGATATTTTGTGTGTTTTAATACTTTTCCCTTCTCTCTTCTGGAAGAGGCTGGGATTAAAATGTTTTTAATATAATTTTGCTAGCTATATTTTATCTACATGGAAGAGTATTTTAAAGTTAACCTTTTTAAAGAACACCGTTTTTAGGGCTTTTCTATTACAGCGTCATACCTGTCAAACTTGCAGGGCTAATTGTTTGCGGTTTAAAAGCATGAATATTCCTGGCATTAACTCGGTGCCACAAATCTTTTCACTGATCTACTTTACTTATTATTATTATTATTTTTTTTTTACTTTTTTTTTTATATGAAAGACTAAGAAGACCTTTTTTAAAATTTCCTTTCAAAGTTATTTTCCAGATTCCGCGACTGCAGAAATGTTAGAAGAGTGGCGGCCTTTAATGTGTCCTTTTGATGTCACCATGCAAAAGGCAATTAGTTATCTTGATTTGTTTTTGCCTACCTCTCTACCTCCAGACCTGCATTGTAAAGGATTCAGGTGAGTATCTAGGGCACATGTTTGAAATATGTTCATGTTATGAGTATCCTCTGATGCAGAGATCCCCGAGAGTCACTGACTATTATGCATGGCGGGCTGGTAGATGCTGGCGTGGAAAGGGCTTGGGGCCGAGTGTGGAGAGCTGGAGTGGCTGCTGGGTTTAGAAGCCTTGGCTATTATCTGTCAGTCTCAGTTTCTCCTCCCTTCTGCCTCTCATCGGACCTGTAAAGATGTTATTATTTATTGAGTAGACTATATAGAATATGAATAAAGTTATTAATGAAATTAAGGTTTTATTCAGTGGTGTATTTACTTTTGGGGGTGCTGTAGGGCAGCCCCCCAGCCAGTCCCCTTGGCGGTCAATATCAAGAATCCAGTAAAAGGAACGCAGCAGCTTTTAATGCATGTGTGGATAGGTGGAATGAGGGCATCAAAGATGTCCCCTGTAACCGGCCCATTGTGATGGGGGCAGATCAAGCCCCCAGTGTCCCGCTGCACAATGGGCCGGTTACGGGGGACATCTTTGATCTCCTCGTCCGACCTAGTCACACACGCCCTCCATAGACTCACATGTAGCGTTTAACAAAGGAGGGTGACATGTTGGATTAGAAATACAGTATATCTCTTATTGCGTTGAGCTTGAACCTGCTTTTTTCTGTGAAGAAGCCAACATAAACATTATGACGGTCATGTTTCTCCTTCACTCGTCCTTTACAGATGAGCAGCAGTTGACCCGTTTTATAGGCAGCCCTGGGTACCTGCGCATGTATTTCAGCCGTTACAACCGTGATTGCAGTGTGTAAAATGTGCGGTAGATTGCTCACTACAAGCCACTATAGTCGTGTCATACACTCTACACATGTTCAGACTTTTAACCCTTTCCGTTAAGAACTATCTTTAGTACTGTGTAGTCGGCTAAATTGTGAGTTGACGGAGCTGTGTTGTAGCAGCAGTCAGGGGTTGATGATCCGGATGATTTGAGTTCCTGCTGTGTGTTTGAACGCAACCGTAACATTAAAGACATGAGTTGGGATTGTCTAATTGTTTGACTTCTTCTTATTCTTCGCTTTCAGGCTTTGGTTTGATGAATTAATGGGCCTTTGGCTTTCAGTACAGAATCTTCCTCAGTGGGAAGGGGTATGTACGGGGAGAATCATTGCAACGTGTAAACCGCAAGATCTATGGCTGTTGTTTTGCATATTTTCTTGTAATAACTTTAACCAGATGCTGTAGCTGACGCACTAAACATTGCGGCAACTAAGGAGGTGGCGGCACACGTATAAAAATTATAACGGAAAACAAGCACTTCCGCAGAAGCACTGGTGTAAAACTAAAGGAACAATTATTTACGAACATCAAAAAATCTAATCTCCTATTAACAGAATTGCTCTAGTTTATGCTTAAAATGTCTACACGTATGGGCAGCCACTGATGATCCAATTGACATTTTGACTTGGTTTGTCTTTCTTAGGAAATAGGCGTTTGGATGCATTTTTTGCAAAATAAGACTTTACTGCACAATTTATTTAGCGAAGGGAAGGGAAGCTAAGAGCATTATATTTTTGCACATAAGTCATGCTGGATACTCTAATTGTGCACAGTGATTATTAATATAATTCTAAGACCATTTTCTGTCTATTGTGGAGATTTGTACACTGAACGAAGTCTGCTACAGTAGAAAGGTACGGGACGGTTTCTCATTTGGTGACACAATCTTCTGCACAGCAATTTATGAACCCCACCAATTACTGGGGTGATAGTGGAGGGAGCAATTCTGTTAATAGGGTGTTAAGATATCACACGGTTTCTTGGGATCTGTGGAGTTTGTTCCTTTTTGATACTTTAGAATTGAGATATGTAACATGTACCGGTCACATTACTGTAAAAAAAATACCTAATTGCTGACGTTTTTTATGTCAGAATACTGTGCACAGTTATCTGTGTTGTGGAAATAAAGAATACTCTACGAGAAATCAAACGCATAACTGCCTTGTTTAAAATATCTAATACCCTTCTAGTTGTCGTCAAATGTTCAGCGTTTGTCACCTAACATAAAACAAGTGAATTATATTTTTGGTATCCCTGCCTAAATTTTTTCTCCTCTCTGCAGCACCTTGTGAACCTTTTTGCACGCTTGGCAAATGACAACATTGGGTACATTGATTGGGACCCATATGTACCAAAGGTATATCTTTTTGCAGTTTTTACATAGTTGAGTAGTTGCTTGCATTTAACTTCTGGTAGTTTCAGTTAATGCTTTATAGAAGTGATTTTATTAGTTGACCTATACCTTCACATTTATTAAAAACATTGCAAGCAAACCCGTAATCTGGCTTCATAGATGTGACAGCAAGTAGATTTAAACTGGACTAAGTGCTTTAAGTTTAGCTACCTTTATACACACACATTTGGACCTCAAAAGGGTCCTTACAGTCAGTGACTAAACCCCAACTTGAAAATGAGTACCTGCATACTAGAAAGTAGACAGCTTGCTCTTTACTATTGCTTTAAAGTAATGGCCATGGGAAAAGCCTTCACCCATACCTTAACACCATTATGGAGAAGGAATTGGATAGTAAATGTGTTTAATTACCCTTAAACTGAAATAGATGTAAGCCTATTGTTATCTATTCAGTAGTCATGGCTGCAGTATTCTGTGAATGTTACATAACCGTATAATTTTTATTGTCACTTCAGATCTTCACCAGGGTTCTCCGAAGCTTAAATCTGCCGGTAGGAAGCAGCCAAGTGTTGGTTCCAAGACAGCTAACGAATGCCTACGACATCGGACATGCAGTAATATGGATAACGGCAATGATGGTGGGTCACGGTAGACAAATACTTGTTTGTAGCTGTAGATCTAAGAATAAGTAGCTGTTTTCATTGGTACGTTAGATGTGTCCTCAACCATTATTATGGTTCACTTGTAACTATTGTGTACTCATGGCGCGCTAAGAGAGCCGAGAACAGAAGTGGACAATCTCAACACGAAACATTGTGTCGCCCTTTCCTTCTGCATATCACGGACTCTTCATAGTATTGCAGCGTATTACAGACGCTTTCACACATGGAAGGTAACGTTTTGTATCCGCTTTACACCGGTCACTGTTTGTTTTTTTTGTTCAGGGTGGACCAAGCAAGACCGTGCAGACACATTTAACTGGGCTGTTTAATAGCATTACTTCCTTTTACCATCCATCCAACAACGGGAGGTGGCTGGTAAGTAACGGAAGAACGTAAGCTTGATGTATGAAGTGTATTTCAGTTGGATCTTGGCATAAGCAAATGGAAAACATATGCAATGACCCCTGGCTTGGGTGATGGGAGTCATATTCCAGCAGCAGCTGGAGGGTTAGTAAACAGACCGTTGAGTCAAACAGATGATGAAGTTTTCCCAAGCGTTCGTGTTGTTCATAGCTCCTCCTGGAAATGTCAAGCCTTTGACTCTTAAGTCGCCTCGCACCTCTTTGACGTTCTTACTTTTCAGGAATGACATTTATTTCTGATTGCCAGGGACACGTTTCAGTGCTCGTCACGTGACAATACGTGGCGTGCGACACTCTCGCACATAAGTTCAATTCTTTGGTGCTACAGAAATAAATGGTAGCAATTTTAGTTTTTTTTTTTTTTTTTCCATAAGTGGTATTTTTGGGCAACTTGTCATACTTTTGCAGGCCTGATTTGCCAAAACATTTTTGAATTTTTTGGCATGTAATTATACTCTTAAAGCAGCCACATACATTTAGCTGAGGTGGTTTATTCAGCAAGTTATCATGCATCACCTCTCCTTGTTTACAAAATCTACTGGTTTAATAAGTGTTGATCCAAGCCGCTTCTTTTATTTGGGTCTTTCGTTAATAGGGCATCCTAAAAATAGATGTCCCTTATGTTTTTAGCTCTCCCCTGTGGCATGACTACTCGTGAATCTATTTTGCAATCTGGTTGCAGGATAAGTCTCATGACCGAGACACTGATGGATCACAGTGAATCTTATTAGACTTAAGTAATGATCTGTGCACGGCAATGCATGTCGTCTTCTCACCTATTAATTGCATTCACGTCTGCTCCATTAAACGTATATTACACTGACATTTTGTTATTTTTGTGTTTAATAGACAAAACTAATGAAGCTGCTCCAGAGGTTGCCATGCTGTGTTGTTCGACGATTGCACAGGGAGAGATATAAGAAGCCATCCTGGCTCACCCCCGTGCTAGCCAGTCACAGACTTAGCGACCAAGATGTGACAGACTTTGTTGAAAGTATAATGCAACCTGTCCTTTTGGCGATGTTTAGCAAAACCGGAAGCCTTGAGGCTGCGCAGGCACTGCAAAACCTTGCGCTGATGCGCCCAGAGCTTGTTATTCCCCCCGTGCTTGAAAGGTAAATGAGACTTCTAATCTCTAATCCGGCGTTGGGTCCAGAGTTGTGTGAGCGCCAGTGGGTCTAATAAGACCCCCTCCATTTCCGTATGCACAGAAAGCGCTCTCTGTATTACTCTACAATTGCTTCTTTGGTTTCCGCGCATGTGATTGCAGCATCGTATTTTCTGTCGTGACTCGTCCATCATTTTAAAAGTTACTTTAATAAATATATATTACCATTTTACAACCATCTACAGACTTAATTTGAATTCTATTACTTTCCAAGGGTTAGTTGTGCTGGAACAGATACCTCAAACGTCTCCCTCCTGTAAAGAAGTAGTTAGCCTGACAGCCGAAAGAAACCTTTTTAGATCTCCTTAACCACATGTAAACCATTCGATAGCCAATCCCCATGCGTCTCGTACATATACTAGTGCCCTGCTGATGCCGGTGTTCCGTGTGTATTTATTTCCACGATTAGAACCTATCCAGCTTTGGAAACGCTAACTGAGCCTCACCAGCTAACCGCCACGTTAAGCTGTGTCATTGGAGTGGCTCGTAGCCTCGTGTCCGGAGGGAGATGGTTCCCAGAAGGTCCAACGCATATGCTACCTCTGCTGATGAGAGCGCTCCCTGGTGTCGATCCTAATGATTTTAGCAAGTGTATGGTGAGTGTGACTTGTTCTCTTGGTTCTTACTTCATACATTTGTTCAAATCAAATTAGCCGTTTTACTTGTTTTTTTTTTGTTTTTTTTCTTCCTCCAGATTACATTCCAGTTTATTGCAACGTTTTCCACATTGGTGCCTTTAGTAGACTGCTCGTCCCTGCTGCAAGAAAACAACACTTTTTCAGAGGTAGAACTCTCTGATGGTTTTAGAAATACGTCTGATTGATGCACCAATACATTCGTTCTGACTTTCTCTTATTTTTGGGGAAAGGTGGAGCGGGAGCTGTGTTCAGCCACTGCAGAATTTGAAGACTTTGTCCTACAGTTCATGGACAGGTAGTTTTTATGAATATTTTTAATGCGCTAATAAAAATTAACTAAACATGTTGGAAATTACTGGAGACGTAATGATTGGTAGAAAACATGAACAAACGTTTGCCTAAATAAAATAATACTTTGAAATCTTAGATGTAGATCAGTGGATCAGTCGATTCAAATTCATTTACATCGCCATGTCCAGCCAGCGAGGCAAGCTGAGAATAGATCCTCTTGCCTATTTAGTCTGCGCAGCCGTATAATTCTTTCTAGCCTTATCAGTACATATTCTAAAGAGTTCAGAAAGAGGTAGTGATAGTGTTTTCGACTGTGAGAAGCAAACACAGAGGACGCAACAGAGGCAGACTCTGAAATAGGTGGGAGGAAAGCGAGCATGGACTCCCATTCCAGATTGCTGTGGGGGAGCCTGGGAAGCGGTTGGATTTTCCATTGGAAGTAAACAGTTTTGTTGTTTCTCCAGGTGTTTTGCCCTGATTGAAAGCAGCGCTCTGGAACAGACCCGGGAGGAGACGGAAACCGAAAAAATGACTCATTTAGAGAGCCTGGTAGAACTTGGCCTGTCATCCACGTTCAGCACGATCCTCACTCAGTGTTCCAGAGAAATCTTCAAGGTGCGGCGTGCCGAAAATGCGCTACCCAGCATTAACTGATCAAAGTGTATCTCTTATATCTGAGATGTATAGAACGGAAATCAGAGCAGCGAGTCCAGAAAATCACTGAAAGTGTTTGATAAACGCTTTTTGTGATAAATCCTCACTCGTTTATCTTAACATTTTTCCTATTTGCTTGGTCTAGTATTGTAGCAATTATGTAAACATGGCTTATTTGTGTGTCTGTGCTCATTATTATCTGTCACAGACGGGTGAGCTTACTTCATTGTGGTTATTTCAAGAGTGTGGAATGCGTTTAAATGTGTTACTTGTTCTCGGGCTACATTGGTTTTTTTTGCTTTTAACTTATTTATTTCTTTTAAGGTTGCTTTGGAGAAAGTTTTCAATTTTGCAGTTTCTAACATATTCGAAACAAGAGTTTCAGGCAGAATGGTGGCGGACTTGTGCCGGGCAGCTGTGAAGGTGACGGACGATTTACATATTGCTTGCGTGTAAACATACAAATTAAGTCATATTTTGTATGTGTGCAATATTTTTTATGTATCATAACTACTTGTACATTATATATATATATATATAATTGTTTGCAGAGTAGAATACATTTCATCTAGAGTAATCTGATTTTGCACATATGAGTCTGAAAGCTGTCTTGAGCAAACAGGCCTTCTTGGCCAGATACTCACGTGTGATGACCACATACGGCCAGTATGAAGCCAATACGACCTCCGTCATGATTAATGGAGAAGTTCAGGTTGGCCGTCTGGTTTATTTACTCGTGCCAATTACTCTGCTGGTTGATTGAATGTTTTCCCAGTTATGGCAGATGACAATATCTGAACTGCACTTTTTTTTCCTTGTAACAACGTGTGTCAAAATGCCATGTTTTTTGTAATTCAATATTTTCAGTGTTGCCCTGTGGAGTCTTTGAAGCTCTTTCTGCCTCATTGCTGCAATGTTATAACGCAACTCACTAGTAGTAAGTCCTAAGGCTTCTTCTTACTTTTCTTTTTGCATTTATTGTAATTATTTTACTTTGCTTATAAGATCTGTACCTTGGGGATAAAGACTAAAGTTAGCTTAATAAATGCAACATTCATCAATTGACTGCATCCGACGATGGTGGTTGGTTTTAATTTCCCACAATAGTTATATGAATGACAAAGTGTGTACAGAGGTTTGATGGCAACCTCGGGCTTCATAATCTCCTATATAGTGCATAGAAATAGTTGCAAAGCATAAAAAAGTATGACCATATGTTTTGTATGCAGAAAACCACTACCGCTAACCGTATGGCCTTTTGGTTTTTACACGCTGATTGTGTACAGAACGTCTGTGTAAAGAGAGTGTAAAAGACAGTTAGGACTAGTGTCTGAAGGAAGAGTTGACATAGGAGAGCTGTGCTTTGACCTCTTTGATTTCACTATTCATTGTGAAGGACAAACCCCAGCGAGCTTCTGCTGAAGGGAGTGCTTGGCTGGCCCTGAATAATGTATAGTTCGGTCAACGTGATTTCTTCAGTCTCCTCGCCCATTGCGCTATGCATTATTCAGGGCTAGCTGTGCCCTCCTAGCTGGGGAAACCTCATGATGTTCAGGTTGGCCCTTCATAAAAGAAAACACAACTCTCTTTGGTGAATAGACATTATTGACGTCATAAAAATATTTAAGTAAAATCACCATCTTCTTGTGATGGTCCCTGTAATACCCAACATATATTGTGCCGACGTACGATGAAAATAAGGACTCAACGAGATCTTGGTGAAGATCATAAATGAATGTTTGTCTTATCCCCTTCAGACGATGACGTCCTCAAAGACGAAGAGTTGGATAAGGAATTGCTGTGGAATCTGCAGCTTTTGTCTGAGGTAAAGAAATGTTCTGTTTTCTTATAGATGTGCAAAATCACTCATTGCCAGTTTATAGTTTTAAACCGCAAGAAAAAACGGGCAGATGAGTAACTAACTCTATCTTTAGAAAGAATACAGATCAGATAGAAGGGAAACGGAGCTTTCGGTTTGTATTTGCTGCAGATGTCGTAATAATCGCTCCCTACTTTATTTGAAAAGCCTCTGCATTTTTAAGCCTTGTCATATGTATAAAATATAATTACATCTGATTGCATCTGATTTTTATATGTACACTTGAGGGTGTTTCTCTGGGATGATTTCTGTGTTCTGTGCCGGCAGATAACAAGGGTGGACGGAGCGAAGCTGCTTCCTTACAGAGATCAGCTTGTAAAGATTCTAAGGCGCACGTTGCACTTCACCTGCAAGCAGGGCTACACATTGTCCTGCAACCTTCTCCACCATCTGCTGCGTTCCAGCACGCTCATCTACCCCACCGAGTACTGCAGTGTACCTGGGGGATTCGATAAGCCGCTGTCTCAATACTTCCCTATCAAGGTAAGTCTAAATGTTATAAAACCAAATGTGTTTTTATTTCAATTACATTTCTTTAGCTGTTTTTTTTTTTTTTTTTTATTTTTAAGTATGCCCATGTCTCTTATGCTTGAGGGCACTGATCTCCTAATAGAAGGTAGTGTATACTAGTGTTGGCATCACCAATTACCTATATTGTCCTGCCCTTTACCTGAAACCAGGTGAAGTTACTTGAAAAATACAAATAGCTCACATTGATGTTTTCTGGGGGTTTAGGATTACTATATAGAGCTTTATAGTAGAATATTGGTGACCGTTTCCTTGTGTCACTGCCAATTTAGGTTGGGAGTTCACATTTGTATAATTACATTTCCAGTAAGAGCACACTGATAAGCTGCTATATTTTTAATTGCAAAGGACTGGGGGAAACCAGGTGATTTGTGGAACCTCAATATCAAGTGGCACGTCCCTTCGGCGGAGGAGATTGACTTTGCGTACTACCTTCTGGATCACTTTCTACAGCCAGAGCTACAGAAACTGGAGCGCTATGGCAGCGGAGAGATTGAGATGTCCAGGTAATCTTACCTATTTAGAATTGTAGAAATGTTTGATATTTTAGTGTGAGACGCTTTAGAATTGATGTAATTATAGATTTTGCAGGTTGTGCCTCATGGCTTAGTGGGGGGGGGGGAAGGACTCCTTCAACTGGGGACTGAATCCAGAGTAAAGTGTTCTTTTTGTGTTTGTAAGGGATGACATTCAGCAGTGTCTGACTATCGTGCATAATTGTCTCACCGGCTCAGGGAATCTTCTACCTCCTCTGCGTGGAGAGCGAGTAACCCACCTGTAAGTAACGCTCTCATTTCTGTTGATATTTTACATTGTGTGTCAATTAAGCAAACCATGTTAATATTCTAGCTCCTTCTTTAAACTTTTTTTTCTTTCTCCCTCGCCTCTACAACTGTTTCCCATTCCCATGCAATGTTATTGTGACATATGATCATTTTAAGGCCTGACACCTAAAATGTGGCTAGAATGTTTCATTGGTCATTCTTTCCCAGAACCCTTTTAGTTACCCTTTGCCTGTAGAAATTGGCTTTAATTGAGCTCATGGGAGTGTATATGTCACTTGGATTGACGTATCTCTTAAGGTCTCCGCGTAGTTAAACATGCTTCCTAGGTCTCTTGGTCTCAATTCCACCGCCCCACCTTGCAGCTTTTTCCAGTAGGAAATGTCTCATGATTGTAAAATCGTTCATGCCTGAAATCTTTTCTACCAGCTCATATAATTTAACCTTGGATGACCCCCAAAGGTTACACATTTTCTGTAATGTATATATTGAGCTTATGTTGCACGTGTTATGTTATGTAGGGTTACAAGCATGGTGTCTTTGGATGAGACCAAACTCTTCACTGGTATTCACTACGGTAAGTTGGCTCCCTTTAACATTTCATCGCATCACAAGATGAGTTCTACCAGTTTATTTGGTTTGGATCTTTATGAATGAAACGGTCCTTTTGCCCATCCTGCTTTGCTTGGTGTTTAGTTGAATTTACTGTTAAAGCCCAATATTTAGTACCCAATGTTCTGAACACCAAGGTATAGCCTTTGAAAGGTGTGAGAGCTCTGCTACTAGGCATTTGATCCATCTTTAGTACAGTTTTCCAGCTCAATATGTGCTAGGCCAACTTGACTACTTGATAGGTAATCTTGTACCCCATCGATATCAGAAAATGTATGTAGGAAATGTATCAATGATAAAATTTATAGAATCATTTTCAAAAGGCTACAGACTGCAGTAACTGGACTAGGGATGCATATGCTAAAAGTGAGATGTCCTCATTTGAATTAGATGAATTAGAACATACTGGTGGCATAGAGTGTATAATACATATAGTTGTGTTACAGAGAACACGCAGAAGAGGTAGGAATGATCAATGTTCTTACTACCCGCTGCTTGATCTCTCTCTTTTCTTCTATTTAGAGCAGCATTAGTTCTATGCCTTTATAGTTAAAAATGTAAGTGTTCTTTCTCTATTTTTAGACTATCGTAAAGAAAACTACAGAGAATCAATTTCAAAAATACTCAGGAAACTTTTGCGTAAGTGTTATTTCTTAAAATAAATGTTCCATTTTGTGATAACTAATCTTGCGATGTAGGCTGCCCACTAATGCCCATCATCTTCTCAATGACAGACTATATCCTTGACCACTCAGAAGATGACACCAAGTCTTTGTTCCTAATAATAAAGGTATACATCTTCTTCAAATAAGTGTTTCTCTAATTTGTGTTTTTGTGTTCTGTCGCTGATATTCATGTCATTTTTTTGGCAGATTATTGGGGACCTTCTGCAGTTCCAAGGATCTCACAAACACGAGTTTGATTCCCGATGGAAGAGTTTTACTTTGGTCAAAAAGTCCATGGAAAATCGGGTTTGTAAAAACTTTTATATAAAACATAGACTTTTTCAAACTTACATGTTTACAAAAACCCTTTGCTGTGTATAGAGAGAGGATGTCCTTGTAAGATTTTTACATAGATCTTTGATGGTTTACAGTCATCATTAGTGGTTTTATAAAAGGGATTGTGTATTCAATGCCTGATTTTACTGAATGCTCAGGAAATGTTTGAACACACATATACGGTATAATGTCGTGTACTGCCCGTTGGACACACCAGGTAAATACCAGGTTAGATAGTTCCTCCTATCCAAGTCTGCTCAGGCCCCGCATGCTGCGAAAGTGAAGTCATTCATCAGCCACTGGCCTTAAAGCGCAAGTAAAATGTTCCAGTCTGAGCCGGTAGACATATGAGGCAGTAGGTTAAAATGTTCACATTGTTTCTCACTTCTATAAAATAGTGCTTCTTACATAAAATACAATCCAGTAATGCAAGAAATGTAGGTGTTTTCTTTCCATTTTTAGAAAGCACAAAGTAGATAAACTCATAGAATATTATGTGAAATTTGAAGAAAGGAATTGTTAGCAGTAACATTCCCAGAAGACATGGCGCCCCAACTCTTGAGATCTTAATGTAATGAATGTTCTAAGCTGAGATAACTTTATATACTCCAGAACCAGTTATATAAATTTCAAGGAGATGTGTGATGTGTTTGACGTCACTAGTGTCTGGCCCAAATCTTTTACTTTCTCTCCTCTTTCTGTTTCAGCTTCAGGGTAAGAAGCAGCACATCCGCGCCCTCCTGATTGACAGAGTAATGCTTCAGCACGAGGTACACGGCGAACCAAGTCTAACCGGGGACCCTTGTTCATCTTGTCTATGTTTTGGGTTTTTGCAGTCTCAGAAAGGCACTGGTATTGAAATATAGTCTGTGTGTGTATGCGTTTATATACGGCAGCTTACAAGTTACCTTTCGGTAGAGAATGTAAAATTACTCAGCGATGAGCCACACAGAATGGATATAGTAATGCTTGAATCCTTAACCATGGCAAATAGGAAGATCTGCTTATAACAATATTTTCATCAGTCTATTATTTGTGATAGAACTGTCATACCCTATTAGTTCATATGAATTCACAAAACTGAATATCCCTCAACAACTCAGACTGTACAGAAATAAACAGAAAACATTTTATCAGCTGCCTGCCAACTAAAATTCTTAGGATGTCCAACTCCGCAACAAGGATCCTAGGTTTCCGCTACTAAGTAGGTGCTGCGAATCAAGCACACGTATTGAGATGTTTATTGTACTTTATCATTGTGGCGCCTCTATTAATGTGGGAATACAGTGCTTTGAATTATATCTGGGATTTTTTTTTGTAGCTGAGAACGTTAACTGTTGAAGGCTGCGAGTATAAAAATGTTCACCAGGACATGCTGAGGGATCTTCTGAGATTGTCTACAAGCTCATACGGTCAAGTGAGTAGTGTCATTGCGTGGAATAGTTGTACTGCAGGTGGACCTCTGCAGTCTGTAACACACGTGAATGTGATGATACAAACACTAAGTATTAATCTCCAGCCCGGTAAATCTAAATAAAGCTTAGTATATATAGGACGTTTCAGGTCAAGGACGTCATATCCCTAAATAGTGTAATATTATGTGTTAAAATATTTTCAGTGGCTGTTCTTATAAACCAGTCCATTAAAGAGCCGCATACATCCCAAACTAAAAGAATTCATAAAGTCTCAATGATTTGCTTCTAATACTGTAACTGCTTGCGTCCTGGGACTCTTAGAAACGTCTTTAAATGTATCCTGGTAGCTGAGACATTCTGTTATATAGAGCTTTATATACCTTGTGTCTGTGTGTGCAGTTGTGTTTCCTTTTCTTGCTTCGGTATGATGTGTAACACAGTGATTATATTGTGTAGGTGCGAAACAAAGCTCAGCAAGCATTTTTCACAGCTCTGGGAACCTACAATTTCTGCTGCCGGGATATAATTCCTCTTGTACTTGAATTCCTGCGTCCGGAGAGGCAGGACGTCACTCAGCAACAGTTCAAAGTAAGGATTCCGTGCCCTCAGTTTTATGGGGGAGTTGGTACTTTTTCCTTAAATTTCTTAAAGTTAGTCTTGTTTATGCTCATTAATTAGTAATGGGACACTCCTGTGTCCCAGCGATGCCCCTAGAAAAACAATGCATGTAAAAAGTGCTCTGTAAGTACTTTGACATGCATTGTTTGAATTTAGGGAAAAAAAGTGCTTACCTGAGGTAGAATCTGTAACCTTGCAGAAGCGCTCCCCTTCCTTCCAAGAAAATGTTTAACTCAAAGGGAGCTCTGTCCGCTTTCTCCTAGCCGGGGCTGGAGGTGAGCATATTGGGTGCAAGGAGATGTGTTTGGCTGAGCAAATCTGCTGGGTGCCAGAAGACGGGACAAACGCATATCGGGACCCCCACATACGTTTACAGAGACCTCTTAGCTATCATATGCATTGAAGGGAATATGATTGCCAGATTACAAAAGCAAGAATTCAGTGCATATTCAGCATGTATTATCCAAAAACTCCTGGATAAGGCATAAATATTAGGGATTTTGTTGTACTATAGGGGGCATATATTGCTTAGCCTGCCACTATGTCAAAGTACCCCAAGTTTGGCGAATCCTATATAATTTGTCATGGCTTTATTGCTTATCGAGGAGCTGAATCGGTGAGCCTGCACTGCATTATAACCCAAAAGAGACTTTCATGCCATTGAAAGCCTTCTCTGGACACCATTAGCGAGGAAGCGGTGTGGCAGGAGGGGCTGCTCAACCCTGAGGTTTGGTCAGAACCTGCAGATATGCACAGCATAAAAATACATACAGAAAGTGATCCGTAAAAGTGATTAGTCTGTACCCGATGGACATAATTGTCACTATGTCTCCTGTTTGCAGGGTGCCTTGTATTGTCTGCTTGGGAACCATGGTGGAGTCTGCTTAGCCAACCTCCACGACTGGGAGTGCATCGTGCAGACTTGGCCGGCTATTGTCTCTTCTGGTCTCAGCAAAGCAATGTCTTTGGAGAAGCCATCCATCGTGCGCCTTTTTGATGATTTGGCAGAGAAGATCCATCGGCAGTATGAGACAATTGGCTTGGATTTTTCAGTATGTATAAAAATGGACTTATATATATATATATATATATATATATATATATATATATATATATATATATATATATATATATATATATATATATATATATATATAATTATATATAATTATATATATATATATATAGCAATAATTCGCTAGCTATATAACAATAGGTAGTCATGAAGTTAGTTGTGTATGTCATGTGAAGATTCGCTTTTCATTTGATTAATGTTTCTGGAGCTGTTTGCTGTTCAGTGTAGAAAAATCATTAATCATTGATATGTTAAGTAAACCTTAGCAGGTCTGTCATTGGATTCTTCCCTTGGTGTTTTAAATGAATAAACACACATGCGTTTAAAAAGCGTTTCCTTTTATATAGCAATAACCTATCACTGTGTCACCTGACAATTCATCGCTTCTTCCAAAACACATGTACTAATGCTGCACTTAGTTAGAAAATGGCTTTAGTTCGGCAGCGTAGCTGGAACAGTTAAGTAGCCGATATACTGGGCATCATGCTGAAATTATTCTTTTACTATTATTATTATTATTATTTCAGCATGTCGGGTAAATAGGTAGTGCACTGTAACTCCTGTAGGTTCAATGGCAAGTTTTTATTTTAATTTACCTTTTTTACCTTATTTAAGGTACCAGAGACATGCATAGAAATTGGCATTCTTCTGCAGCAATCAAATCACCCGCCTGCCAAATTACAGCTGCCCCATCCCGACGAAATCTGCCGAGCAAGCAAGAGGCAAGAAGAGAAGAATGCAGAGTCTTTGCGGTACGTTTCTATTCCCAATGTGTCTACGGGGGGCATATATTCTTATCTAGTATATCCGGTAATAGTAGATAATATCTTATTAAATAACAAAAACATGAATTCCTCTCTTTTGACTATAAAGATTCCAGATATCAAATCCATATATAAGCTGTGCTCTCTGCTATTTTGATTGTTAGCGAACATGCCCTGAGTTTTTCAGAGAAGAAGCTCCATTAAAGCTTTATTATCAGTTTATTTCACAAATATTCCTAAATAAACTCCTGCAAGTTTTCCATTTCATTTTTTTCTGTATATAATCTGGCTGCCCCGTATTGGGACTATTGCAGAATAATGTGCCGCTATTACTGTTTCTATTATTATATTATATTTTGACTGGCGGCACCAGTCAAGAAAGCGAGCAGCTTTAAAATGAACAATATACAAATTTCCAATAAAACAAACACGTCTGAGACACACTGGCACACGTGAGCCTGCAGTCTGCGAAGCTAGGGCTTTACTCTGATATGTAATAGTTTATTTGTGCGTAAGATCCCCCTTTGATTTCGTTAAATGTCCTTTTAATTAGGGCTTTGCTTGTTTTACAGGAACTATGAACGCTTGATCAATACTCTGTTGGATTGTGTCACGCAAAGAAACCTGTAAGTCTGCTGAATGTTAAGTAAAACTGAAGATATTACTTGTATTTCTGTCAATATGCAGACTGGATTTCCAGGGAATTTGTTGGATGTTAAGTATTTATTTAGAATTGTTGTGTCGGACTGGGGGGGGCACTTGTATATGCTAGATTGCTCCCATCTCTTGGAGTTAATCATTTTCTGTATGTCTGCCTGGCGTAAATGTTATTTTTGTAGACGGCACTGGTTTTCATATGGACTAGGTAGCTGTCCTTGCACCTTTTAGACCTAATTAACAATATCTGCTTCCACGGTTTCCAGTAGCAAAAAAAATGGCAGCCTCGGGATCCACTTATTTGTAAAGATGCAGAAATGCTTTTAGTTGATGGAGTGTCCGGTGTCTCTAACTGTTCCTGTGATTGTTTAACACAGTTTTTATACCAGTGTTTGTCCGGTTAGAGGTCGTACTTTGTGTTGGACTCTACCTAGTATTGTACGATTTGACTTTTATGGGGTCCTCTTTAAATCTTCCTTGGGGCCAGACCTTTCCAGGAGATCAAACAGAAATATCATGGTAATTAGTCTTCTGAGCTGGGATGTTGGGTAAGGAGTATTTCCAGGAGTGAATGGATACCAGCTCACGGGGCAGAATAATGCTTTAAGCAGGGATATCAGGCTTATCTGTCATCCATGAGCGTTTTCCTTGGGTTACAGGTCTGTTGTGTTTCCATGGCGTGCATCACACCCCACATTATTATTATTACTGTTGTTGTTGTTGTTACGTAGCACTTTTTGTGCAGATGTTGACATGTTCTGTTTTTCAGCCCCTGGAAGTTTGAACACATTGGCATTGGGTTTCTGTCGTTGCTCCTGAGGGACGATAATGTTCTACCTGTCCGTGCGATCAGATACTTGGTGCAGTGTCTGAATCATGACGCACTCATTGTGCGTAAGGTACGTTTGGCTTCTTGTAGCATCTGCTCTGTAAGGATGGAACTGAAAAGCGAAAAAGAGCTACAGACACCACCGGCAGTGGTCGATCCATACTTCTTGCTGGGTATTTGTCCCATGCACATACTTTTCCCCTCTTAATGTCCATTTTAATAGCCTTCATATCGTCTTTTATGTAGATACAAAAGACAGGCGCAGTACAAGTACAGAACTATTTCTTTATTATTCCCGTGTGGATCTGATGAAACCCTTTCCTGATATTCCCTATGTTATCTCCAGCATTCAGTGGGATCACCCTCTCTTTAGTGTTATCACACAGGCTTGATGGGCAGTCCTCGCTTTCCTACCCTTCTGTAGATTTATCCATGTGAGATGAAACGACCCGATCGGTGCTGTTGACATTCTTCCCGATTGTCAGTAAACTGTCTCTTTCACTGTCCGTTTAAGTGCTGTGGGTCAGTAGTAGTGCGTGTGTGCACGTGTGTATGTTGAATGCACATGTGTGCCCCTGGTGATGCTAGGTTGAGCGAAGCACATGGTCTTAGCGTTACTACGTAGATGCTGGGGGTGAAAATGTTTTCACAAATGCACTGAAAACATTGAAAATATGCGTGGTTTCTGCCGGGAAACCCCCAAATTATCATCTAATTCAGGCAAACAAATCTGAAAAGTTTATTGTGTCTATAAGGTCGTCTTGTAATAAATATGGATTTTGTGTTTTATATTTAGAGAACGCTGCAGAAATATATGGTTAATATTTATTACCTCTGTCTATTATTAGATGGCTATCTCCACTGTTGCTGGCATTTTAAAGCAATTAAAGAGACCGCATGTGGAGGAGACGGTATGCCCGTACACAATCGGTAAGTATACGCGAAGGGTAGTTCTGCTGGTTCCATGAGTGCTATTTAATGGTGGCCTGGCAATAAGGGTATATTTAGAGTTTTATTTATTTTATTAGTACTGTATAGTTTGCCTGATATTCTGTACATAGGATCTCTATACATGCAGCTCTGCCAAGTTTACTGTTCTACATACGTCAAATATCTTTTCTCTATAACTTTTGCCAGGCGGGTGTAAGAAGCCGGACGGTATTTTGTGCGGGGACAGACCTGACAACCAGTGGTTGCTTTATGACGGTGCAAACCTACCAAAGACTAAGGAGACCTGGGAATCGTGCTGTTTCGTGGAGAAGACTCATTGGGGGTACTCCACGTGGCCGCAGTAAGTGCGATAGCCCAGCGGGACGTGCCTTTTGGTTTGGCGAGCTTGTGGTAGATACAGTGTGATTTATCACGATGATCGCTGTTGGATGTGTGATCGCTGTTGGATGTGTGATCGCTGTTGGATGTGTGATCGCTGTTGGATGTATGAACGCTGTTGGATGTATGAACGCTGTTGGATGTATGAACGCTGGTGTTGTGGGACGCTGTAAGCCACGTCTCTCATGATCTGTTAGGTGTTTCTGATCAGCTAGAAGCTGGTCTGTAGCATTCAGCGAGCATAAGACAAGTCGTATCATTAAAGTGATTGGTAGATGCTGTGCCTAAATGCCTTTTTGTTGCTTAAAGGCTATTGCATGCAGCCATGATGAATACACTTATGTATGACCGTATTGCAGGTATTTCGGGTTGGGTATAAACAATATTAGGGCTGCAACTAACGATTATTTTAATAATCGATTAGTTGGCCGATTATTTTTTCGATTAATCGATTAATCGGATAAAAAAAATGAATGTAAATTTTTCATTTATTTAGTATAATTTACTAAACAAATGATGTTAAATACAAACAGCAGAATAAAAAAAAACTTTGATAATACATTTCTTGTCTTTATTTCCCAACCAGCCCCCCAATATATGCACATTTGAGCCCAGGCTTGCTACGCTGCCTCCCAGACATGCCATGCTGCCCCCCCACATATGCCACTCCACGCTGCCTCCCACATCTGCCACTCCACGCTGCCTCCCACATCTGCCACTCCACACTGCCTCCCACGCCACGCTGCCTCCCACATCTGCCACTCCACTCTACCCCCCACATGCCACTGTGCCTGATACGCCTTATACCCCCTGAAACACCACTCCATCCTCCCCAGACATGCCACCCTGCCCTCCCCACATATGCCACGCCACGCTGCCTCCCACATCTGCCACTCCACTCTACCCCCATGCCACTGTGCCTGATACGCCTTATACCCCCTGAAACACCACTCCATCCTCCCCAGACATGCCACCCTGTCCTCCCCACATATGCCACGCCACGCTGCCTCCCACATCTGCCACTCCACTCTACCCCCCACATGCCACTGTGCCTGGTACGCCTTATACCCCCTGAAACACCACTCCATCCTCCCCAGACATGCCACCCTGCCCTCCCCACATATGCCACGCCATGCTGCCTCCCACATCTGCCACTCCACAATGCCTCCCACATATGCCACGCTGCCTCCCACATATGCCACTCCACGCTGCCTCCCACATCTGCCACTGTGCCTGATACGCCTTATATCCCCTGATACCCCACTCTATCCTCCCCAGACATGCCACCCTGCCTCCCAGACATGCCACTTCTCTACCCCCAGATATGCCACTCTACCCCCAGATACGCCTTATACACCCTGATACACCACTCCGTCCTCCCCAGACATGCCACACTGCCCTCCCCACATATGCCTTATACCCCCAGATATGTCACTTCACTGCCCCCAGGATTTAGATTCCCCTAAATTAACCCTAAACTTCCCATTAACCATAACTGCCCCTAAATTAACCCTTAACACCCCCTTAACCACAGCATCCCCTAAATTAACCCTAAAGACCCCATCAACCACAGCATCCCTAAATTAACCCTAAACACACCATTAACCACAACTGCCTCAAATTAACCCCACACCCCATTAACCACAGCTGCTCCTAAATTAACCCTAAACACCCTATTAACATAACTGCCCCTAAATTAACCCTAAACACCCAATTAACCATAACTGCCCCTAAATTAACCCTAAACACCCCACTAACCATAACTGCCCCTAAATTAACCCCCACCTCCCCTAACTTTCAGTAGCCCAAATATATATATATATATTACATACATATATACACATTATATATATATATATATATATATATACACATACACATTATATATATATATATATATATACACACATACACTATATATATATATATATATATATATATATACATATATATATATATATATATACACACATTTATACATATACTTACAGTTAGATGAGTGTCACAGCCATGTGGTTCTGGCCTGGAGAAGGAAGGGGCGGGGCCAGTTGTCACAGTGATTACAGGGAGGGGGAGTAAGTAGGAGCTGCTGCTGTGAGACGGTGAGTCAGACTAAACGGATTATATAATGAGGGGGATTTTTCAGAGCGTTTGCTCTGAAAAAAACCCTCATTTTATAATCGATAATAATCGATTCAACTAATCGATAATGAAATTCGTTGCCAACGAATTTCATTATCGATTATTATCGATTTTATCGATTAGTTGTTGCAGCCCTAAACAATATTAACGGAAATATAGAGTCCTCGGAGTTCTTTTAATGTGCAGCAGGTGCCAGGGACAACATCAGGAGAGGAACCGTAAGACTTAACGCGCTTCATGCCGTGAACGGCGTTTAATCAGAAGCTGCATTAACGTGTGACTTTTACGCAATATATGCCTTACCTTCAGCAATTTATGCAAGCTTGAAAAGTTTCCAAATGCTGAATTACAATCACTTTTCATCCGTACAACTCCTGCTTTGGACAATAGCAATGAAAAAGCCCCATGCTACCCCGATAACCCCTCTCGCCGACGGACGTATTCGTTTCAGTCTGAGGGTATGCCATTCAGGTGTTTGTTACTTTACTAGGAGAATGCTGGTGTACGCCTCAGCCGATCAGCAACCGAAGCTTGGCAGAACAAGAGAAGAAATGTCAGAAGTAAGTAAATCGGGGGGGGGGGTTGTGGATGGACACATGACAATTTATATTAATACTCTAGACTGTTAAAGAGGTATAAGAGCATTATAAGCATTTATAGTTTATGAGAAGCCCGTATAAATGAAAATGCTGTATATCGGGGGATAAGTTCAATGCATAATTTAAGTATTATTAAGCTTATTATATTCTTTTGTTTCCGTTTTTTCCCGACAGCCAGAGCAAGTAATCTACGATCATTTTACGGATGAAAAATTTGTCGACCAGTTGATAAAGTTTCTATCGTTGGAAGACAGAAAGGGAAAGGACAAATTTAACCCCCGGAGATTTTGTCTCTTTAAGGTTTGTCATTCTTTTCATGGTAACTTTTAAAACAATGTTTAAAAGGCTAAGTTCTTAGAACGTCCTCATTAAATTGGGGCCGAATGCAGAACACGGGAGCTGTAAGGGAAGGAAAAGTCCTTTTCTGAGAGCTGCCGCTGATCTTTTATGGAAATAGATCCATATCATGAGTCAAACTCCTCGGATACCGGCATGTATATAAAAGTATGGAGCTCTTACTGTAGAACATGACTGTTTGAAAGACACAATGCATCTAGTATTTCTTCTTAAAACCAAGAAAATGAATGCAAGCTATTGAGTCTGTAGATGTTGGTGATAAATCACTGTGCCCTTAGAGGTAAACGTCCCATATATAAAAAAAAAAAAAAAAAAAAAAAAAAAACTTTTGTGTGTAGGAAAACACAAATAATTTGGGGTCTTGAGGTCAACCTTTTTATGTTCCATTAAAAAGAAATTGGTGCTGTAGTGGTATTATATTGTGTAAAAAAGCCACTTATGAAAATTGTGAAGTCCTGTTTAAAATCACATTTTGTTCCCAAACAAAACATAACGTTATTGGGGTTATCTAACGAAAGCCATAATGGTACCAAGAATCAGAATGTGATCCGCAGCAGACATCCGGAGGAAGGGGATGCTCGCAATCGTGTCTGATTTGTTCTATGCCTGTAATTAAAATGCCTAATTTGTCTGGATAAAGTTCACAAACCTCTTTACCATTTTAGGGTCTCTTTCGGAACTATGATGATGCTTTCTTACTGGTATTGAAGCCCCATTTGGAGAGGCTGGTTGCAGACTCCCATGAGAGCACACAACGTTGTGTGGCGGAGATCATTGCCGGCTTAATCAGAGGCTCCAAACATTGGACTTTTGAAAAGGTGAACCCTCTCTGAGTGATTGTGCCTTCGTGTTAACCCCTTCAATCCCAGGGATTCACGGAACCTAAGGACCAGATATTTATTTTCCCCTTTCCATATTTTATGAACCCACACTAATTATACATCACTTAGTTCAGGAGAGCCTTTTAAAAAAATAGAATTATATGAAATATAATAATTAGTGATAATAGATAAAAAAAAATAAACTAAAGTAGAAAAAAATATATTAATATTATTTACAATTCTCATCAAAATTTCTTGTATGTTTTTCATGTTCAAGTGGGCCGTGTCCATGCTTTAGATATTACGCTAGATAAATACCCTTAGATATTATCACATATTTTTAATACCCTAATGGGTTTGGAGGTAGTGATTTTTTTTGTTTAAATATAATTTTTTACTTATCGTGGTAGAGCTAAGGGGGACTGAAACTGTTAATAGGTTGATATCATATCTTTAGTTCTTGTAGTCGTGTAGTTGGTGAAACAAACTGACAAAAACTCAGAAACCCTATATAACACGTATAAAATAATGAAAACAAATTGGCAACACATTTTACAAAACAAATTAAATTCCTCTTGACTTTGTCTTATGTATAGATAAGAGTTCTTATGTATAGATAAGATATACGTTTGTATCCTAATATATTAGATGTTTAAGGAAGATATATAAGTGTTTTGTTTTTTTTCTTGACTGCTCATGAATAATAATAATAATAATTCGTCTGGACAGGTGGAAAGTATGTGGAGCTTGGTGTGTCCATTACTGAGAACAGCATTGAGCAACATCACGGTGGAATCTTACGGTGACTGGGGGACGTGTATTGCAACATCGTGTGTAAGTACCGGTGTGTAATCCCTTACCGACGGGTGATGTGCCATCTTCATTTAAATCGGGTTCTTATAGGGAGAATTTAAAAGGAAGTTCTTATAGAAAAAACAAGGTTGTATTTGTATGTAGATTTTGTTCATGTTTATATAGGTGTACTAGTCATGAAGTCCCGCAGGTTATTGAGGTCTAACATTTGCACAAGAAAATGTATATCGGTTGTGATCGGAGTTTGTGATGCGTTTCATTTCAGGAGAGCAGAGACCCCCGCAAACTGCACTGGTTGTTTGAGCTGCTGCTGGAGTCTCCGGTTAATGGGGAAGGAGGCTCCTTTGTGGACGCATGGTAAGTCAGTGTGAACATGTTGGAGCAATTCGGGAAAAGGAAAACTGGGGTGATAACACCGCTTTTCCACCATGATCGCCTCTTAAAGGCAGCTCTCATTGAATCATTTTTTTTATAAGGCCTATGTACATTTTTACACATTCTTCCATTTTTTGTATGTTTTTTAACATCATTGAGAATGAAACGGAACGTATGTAGTATTTGTCTTATTCTGCCGTTTCCATCGGATACACGTTGAAATGTATGCATTCATGGTTCATTTTAAAGACATTCCTTTATCGTTAGGATATTACCAGGCTTTTGCCCCGTCTGTGGGATAGGGCGCTCTAATAGTCTGCGGGTCATATATTCTCTGGTCTCCTTTGTTCTGTCTCTGATCGCAGTCGCCTGTACGTGCTTCAGGGAGGTCTTGCGCAACAGGAATGGAGAGTTCCAGAACTTCTCCACAGGTTGCTAAAGTACCTGGAACCAAAGCTTACCCAAGTGTACAAGAACGTCCGAGAACGCATCGGGAGGTAAAGCTCTCTCATAACTATTGTTTTGGATTAATTTCCCAAATGATCTCTTATTGAACTTGTGTTTCTACTTTTAACTTGCTACTAATGAACTAGGGATGTTTATCAGTTATTTGTAGTATTTGTGTATTTTGCTCGAATATGTCTTGAATTTAGTACAATATTCAGAAGCCTGCAGTTGAGAGTAAAGAAAATCAAAAGGTTAGCGGTCCAGTTCTTATTGGACAAACTTTTGGACTTTAGGTACTTTTTTCCTTCCTACTTTTTCTTTTGGAAGATCAGTTGAGGATAGTCAACCGAAAGCAATCTGTATCCGTTTTATGATTTATGATGTATAATTATGTAGGATATTTTATATAATATTACATAATTTTAAAGAGGTTTTAGTTGAGTTAAGAAAGGGCAATTCAGGGGGGAACATATTCTATATTTGGAGCAATCACCATAGAAACAGTCCAGTCCCTTGTTTTGTGAATACGCTACTGTATCACCGCTCCTTTGGAAAAAATGTGTGATTAACGTTGTGTTTCCTTTGCAGTGTTTTGACCTATATCTTCATGATTGATATTTCATTGCCAAATACTGCCCCAACCAAGTCTCCTCGCGTCTCAGAATTCACGGCTCGGGTTCTCGATGAGCTGAAGCCTCTTACGGAAGCCGACGAGGAGATCCAGAACCACATAATGGAAGAGAACGGCCAAGGGGACATGGATGAAAGAACCCAGGCCATTAAACTGATGAAGACAAGTAAGTACACGAGCCTTGCTGCAAGGCCTGAAATCACCAGATTCAGGAAAACACAAGAAAATGGTGAAATGATCCATCCAGCTCATTGAGCCCCCAAAGCAGCATTTTCAGTTTTGTGCAATGCTTTCAATTCAAATATGTATCTCGGGTAAATTGGATTATTTTGTCGCCATGAGCCCCCCATGTGTAAATTAATTGCAAAAATTTTTTAAATCTTTAATATGCGAGTAATTTTAGGAGTATTAAAGTGCAACACACACATCAGTAGTATAAAAACATTTAAAAAAAAACAATAATTCGATGTCTTCATCTGGATCTCCGGTCTTATATTTGCCTCTTTTTACTGTCTGGCTCCACAGCCATCACAGCACATCAAGTAGCTCGTCGGCACTTCTCTCAAATGCAAACTTGGATTCTGGTAAAATAAGCAGAAATCAACGGTTATTTGTCTTCTATTGTTGCCAATACCTAAAAGCACAAACTGTCCCCATTGCTGAAGAGAAGAAACTAACTCATTAATGGGGACCTTTTGTCATCTTAGGTATGGGTGACAATAGAAATGTGTGATATATATATATATAGTATTCAAACTTAACACTGTCTATATTGGCAAATGGTCATCAAGGGAGGTTTTTGATATCATAAGTCAAAAAGTCTAGCCTTAATTAACTAAATACTACTTTACTTTTTTCCAGTTTTGAAATGGATTATGGCGAGTGCCGGGAGATCCTTTTGCGCAGCAGTTCCAGAGCAGTTACAGCTTCTGCCATTGCTGTTTAAGGTCTGCATAGTGTGTGTGTGTGTGTGTGTGTGTGTGTGTGTGTGTGTGTGTGTGTCAATGTATTTTATGAGTTATAGGGTACAGTAAGCTTATTGGGGTTTTCTTACTTATTAAAACCACACTGTAAAGTTCTAGATCAGGTTTTCACTGAAACAAGATATTTAATGAGAACAGCCTATATGTAGATGTATGTAAGGCTTGTTTTGCAGGTGTTTTCATCACAGTATGATGTATGTTACATACGTGCTAATATTCTATTTAATGTACATACTGATTATGTTTGTAGATTGCTCCTGTTGAAAATGATAACAATTATGATGAGCTTAAAAGAGATGCAAAGATGTGCTTATCCCTAATGTCACAAGGATTGCTGCACCCGGAGCAGGTGCCTTTGGTTCTGGATGTGTTGCGACAAGTGAGTAACTTTTGGTTGTGTCACTGGACGGTTTAATGGGCTGTAATACTTATTTAATGATGGCTTTAGCTTTGCTCCTAATATCTGTGCTTTTTTATTTTTTTGTTTGTAATCCCTAGACAGCAAGAAGCAGCTCGTGGCATGCGCGATACACCATTCTGACCTACATCCAGACCATGGTCTTCTATAATCTCTTTATTTTCCTTCACAATGAAGAAGCAGTACAAGGAGTGAGATGGTTGGTTCTACAACTAATGGCAGATGAACAATTGGAGGTAACAGACACCGGTTTATTGGTTTCAGAGTACCTAAATATCTCATACACCTTCCTGTGATTCACCTTTTGGCCGCTCTGTATGTTCAGTAATAGTTAGAATTTAGTGTACTGCAGAGCTTCAGGGGAACGGCAGAGGATGCTGTGGCGGCTTTCACTGCTCTGGGTGTTACATTAGAAGGTGGTGGATAAGGAGCAGTAAAGTGGTGGAAGCTCAGTGGGTAGTTAGGATGTAGCGAGATGGCTCTCTGTGCCTGGAACACATCGAAAATGTGAAATTTCAGACTCCATAGTGAGCGATTTAACAGCTGAGCCTCCTTTTGCCCCTCCATTTACATGAATGCTTCATGCTTAATTTATCATCCAGGTTCCAGAGAGGCCCACAAATTGCTCATAGATTTTCTGCGTTCTATCTCACGATTACTTATCAATGTGATCCGTGGACGTGTGAATAACCTTATTATCTAGTTGCTTTAATTGGCGTAGTTCTTGCCTTTTGTGGAGCTCGAGAAAATTGTGTTCAAGGATCTACTTTATTTAAACCCTGAGGAAACATACCCCATATTAACACATTTTGTTAAGCTGTTACAATATGTACCTAGTCAATGTATCCGTGTGATTAACTCTTTCCATTCAGCAAGTAAAACCAGATATTGGTCATAAGAATTATAATCATGGTGCTCAATTGGTTCAGTTATTTTAACCCATTACTTACAGTAGTAAGTGTATGTATGCATGTATGTGAGAGCAATATTTTCTCTATAGGTAAGAGAAATGGCCGCCACCACACTAAGCGGACTCCTGCAGTGTAACTTTCTGCGTATGGATAGCTCGATGCAGGTGCATTTTGAACAGCTTTGCAAGACAAGACTACCCAAGAAGAGGAAGCGAGACCTGGGCATGGCTGTAGACACTATACCATCAGCAGGTAAACTGCTAGCGCCCCGTGCCTAATGGTATTAACTATGGAGGCATCATTTATTGGTTATACATATCGGAATGTTGTGGTGTTTGTGGCCAGTAAGTATAATGTTTCTAATTTTTGTCTTGTGTTTTTTTGATTGTGTTAGACTTGGTGAAACGTCACGCTGGTGTGTTGGGACTCAGTGCTTGTATTTTATCCAGTCCATATGATGTACCTACATGGATGCCACAACTTCTGATGGACCTCAGTGCCCATCTGAACGACCCTCAGCCCATAGAGGTAACTATGTTTAGTGCTGCTGATCCTTCCAGCTGGGGGAATGTTTATAAACCGATATTATGGGAAAATAAGCAGCTAGACCAGGGTCACTAGGCAGAAAATTAAGAAGAAAGTCTATTGAGGAAGAAAGGGGTGTTGTGATATACTACAGGCTGTGTTTTTTTGAAAACATTGACATCCCCATCATCTCAGAGCTCTGTTGCGTCTCTTTCCAAATGACTGTTTAGGGTGACCAGAACTCTAGTGGTGTAATGGAATGCCACGTCGCCACAGCAACCAGTGGAATGGGCCAATTAGTACTAAGACCACTTTAGAAGTCAATTTCTTGTGCATGACCCCCAGGGAATCTTTAACGTCTTTAACCCCTTAATGACAAAGCCCGTACATGTACGGGCTCAAAATGCATTGTTTTCAATGGGTTTTGGGACCGCCCATTGTCCTTAAGGGGTTAATGCCCATAAACTATGCTTCTCTGAAAAGATTCATTTTTGGTGAAGTTTATAATGGTAACAATTTCTTCACGTTGAAAATCTTATACGTTTAATATTTACTGAAAGGGAAATCCTAAAGGTATTTGGAGAAAGAGAAGCACATGCATTGTTGGCTTACATTGAGAACTCATTACTTTCAGATGACGGTGAAGAAAACACTATCCAATTTTCGGAGGACGCACCACGACAATTGGCAAGAGCACAAGCAGCAGTTCACAGATGACCAGTTACTGGTTCTCACAGACCTCTTGGTGTCTCCCTGTTATTATGCATAAAAGGTAAATAAATAGTCCATGTGCTAAAATTACAGCTTCTCGTTAAGTTGGAGCTGGGTGTAGGCACATACTGGGATAATATCTTGTTGAGGTACAGTAGTATTTAGTATTACTATAAATTCTAGTTTTTGTCATGCCCCTTGAATATGTGGGAGTGCTGCGCTATATACATGAACGATAAAAAGATTTAAATTCTGTAATATGAGCATCAACTGTTTTCCATATCGTGATAGGCTATTCAGATTCCTGTTCTGGAGTACACATTACTTCAGTGTATTCGGTTTGCTGCGAGAAGTCAAAGTACTTTATCTGGCTTTGCATTCTCAGCATGAAATAAACACCTGCTTGCCGATCTCTCAGCTGTAGTTCTGTATAATAATCTGTGGCACGCTTCCATTTTCCCCCAAACTTGTTTTGGGCCATCTGGACGGTGGGCTTATATTATCCATGCACATACAAATATACATGCGTGTGCTTATATTAAACCAGAGGCTTTATTGTATGACCTGCTGTACCCCTCCATTCTGGAAATGCAAATAGTTTTGTTCTGTGTGTTTTAGGTTCAGCACAAACACATACTGGAATAAATCAAAGACAAATGAAGAATGTTCCAGAATATTTCACAGAAGACATTTAACCCGGATGTCTTTGAGCGGATGGAGTTTTTGTTTTTTTTATATATATATTTCATTTTAAGGCTGACGTAGAATGCAAACATTTGGCAATATGTTTTAATAGAAGGGTTTGGAGAATTTGTGTTTGTGACAGAACGAACATATCCAGCATTTTGATTCAGAGACTAGCCTCTTCGGTAATACTAACGGATGCTCTGTGTACGTGTCTCAGCCGGATCAGGACCTGACAAACATTTTTGTGAATGTTTTCCATAACTGTATAAACTGTAGAAATATTACAATAGTAATAACTTGTACAGAATACAACCTTTTACATAAGATACTTGCTACAGCACTGGTTTGTAAAGAGTCACAGCGCTGACATTGAAGTTATACCAAGGCTTTGTATCAGGACAGATGCCATACTTTTGTGTTTTTAAATTATTTTCTTTAACTTTTTTTTTCTCGTAGTTCATTTCTGGCTGGTTTTCATTACACAAGTAATTACATGTCATTGAACGCACAGTACGTCCGCAGGTTCTGCTTTGCTTGTAAGGCTACTCGAATGCTGCATATTGACAGTTTGCATACAAGGTACTTTGTGATCTTATTTTGGTTTGTTTTCCATCCTTCATAAAGACATCTACTGTCTTCGCTGCAGGAATACATTTCGTTTAAAGCACTTCAGCTTTGCCGGTGACGCTATGAGAACTCGAAGCACAGTTGTGTTCCTAGTGCAGTATTCAGCAGGTGGCCGCACAGCCGTAATCACTGTTTAGCATAGTGCCAAAGCTCTTAATATTTCAGTTGCATACTTAGTTTATTTTAAGACCCAATAAATGGATTGTTTGTAATATTCTGTTCTCTGTTTGGATTTTTGCTCGCATTTCAGATTTCTATTACCATGACTTGTTCTCATCGCGGTCGGTTGTGATGCATTTTGATTGTTTGATCTAAGCACCCTTCTAACACGTCAGTCCTGTTTTTACAAAACCTAGAATGCATATTTAAATGCCAGATGGAATCTTTTCTCCAAAAAAAAGATGCATATCTATTATGGTTACGAGCAGAAAAGACCACAGTGCAAGCTCTTAGCGTGGGGGTGGGTCCAGTATATGATCATTCACATTTCCCCCCGGAGTTAAACAATTTCCAGCATCTAATCATACCGGAGCTCCCTCCCTACAGTAAGTACCAGCAATGCAGCACATCTCGAAACCCTGGAGATAAATAACTTCACACAGCTGGCTTAGTCCCTATTGTTCAGGGAGGCTGTCATGTATTGCTTAAGAACTGGAATGATGTCATGGTCCATATGGCATGCATGTAAGAGATTCTAAAACATATATTGCTTGTTTTAGTTTAAATACTCCTACCTAATGGAGTATACAGAGTACAGAATTGTAAAATGTAGGAATTTTGGAAGCTCCTTAATGGAGTGTAGTATATAGTAATGTGCGTTGGCATCAATAAAAAAAACTTGGGTTTCATTTTGTCCTAATATGCTTCCTTTATCTGCAGACCTCGAGGCTGCCATTGTGGATTCTGGATGACTCTCCCCCCCCCCTGTATTTTATAGATATTGAATCTAGGTTAGGGTAAAGCTTTAGCCCAAGTAAAGCAAAACAAATTGTACGCATTACTCCCATGCTGCGACTCCCTGTCACCTACTGTTAATAATTCTTATAAATATTAAGGTCCATAATTATGTTAATCCTGTGACAAGGTTTTACTAAATTTAGTCCGTGAACTACCAAACACAAGTAAAGGTCAAGTCAGTGAAAGACACGGGTACCCTTCAGTTATTTAAAACTGTATGTATTACCTCAATATATACACACATACATATACACAGAAGGGCATCAACATTTGTTTGTACAAATTCAACCTTTGTAATTACAGGTCCCGGCAGAACTTTACACTCTCTATCAATTGGGTATTGAAAGCAGTCCATTTTCATCTGCAGTATCCAAAATTTTACAAATTACTGGTGACTCCACCTGAAACAGAATACAAAAAAAATATACTGCTATTTCTGAAAAGTACAGAATGCATCCTAGCCAACTGTAATTATGTTCCTGGAACACCATAAGTAAATTTACTTAACCGGTTTACATTGCAAGCTTTCAGAATTACTTTAATTTTGGGACCACAGCAGTCTCTCCATCATTCCACCCCGCGAGGCAACCAAAGAGGTCCCAAAAGTTTCTGTAACTGTACATGTTTTTATGCTGGCCTAGTAAGGAGTTATAAACTTTAGACTACTTTCCCGTAGGTTAATACAGCTTGTTAAAGTTAAAACTGGAATTTCTCATTGTTTGAGATCTTGGAACCTAAATAGAATCATGTTAAACTACAAGTTAAACAAGAATGCTTATTTGCACATTTTACTTTAAATGTAAACACCACCAGCAGTATAAATACTTTAGTACTTACTCCAAGAACGTATTGGCAAGTTTGCGGCTCGAGCATATATACAGTAACTGCATGCGGAGATTCAGACTCTTTGCACCTGGAATCAATGTACAAATAATTGCTTGTCATTTCTCATGCAATAGAAACATAAAATAAAGCTTGTCTGCCTGATATTTGCAGTATGACAAGGGTAAGGAAGGCAGACAATACAATAAACCCTAAAAGATTAACTATGAATTGTGTTGCATGAAAATACGGTAAAATAAACAATCCATGTGTATAGCATTTTGTAAATTCTGAATTTTAATTAAAGTTTACAATTTGACTTTATAGTGATTTATAATGGGAGATAAGGTCCACTACCTGGTTTAACTACATAATTTATATCTGTAAATTTGTAACTTAAAATTGTTCTGATCCTTATTTTCATAATATACCAAATGTGTGCGTGTATATGTATGTATGTAAATTATACACACGTATTGAGATATAAATGCATCACTTGAAACAAGGATGAACACACTGTTGGGAGAAGCAACGCTGCAATAATAAGTATATATTCACTCCATTCTGGTTTTTTTTTATTTATTTTTTTAGATGACTGCTGACCTGTTACTGGCTGCACAATGCGCTGCAGTTATGGTATCTAGCTGCCTAGCTAAGTTAATGTCCATCCCTAAAATATCTGGAAAGGGGTCTAATGAAAGGGCAGAGGCTTCAGATCAATTAGATGCCCCCTGTAGATATTTGTTGAAAGTAGATACTTACTTTAATTTTACAACAACCTGTCTTGGTTTTTCGTTTAATTCACAAATATCTCCACCGCCGTAGAAATGTGACACCATTCTGAAAATAAAATGTTTCAGGTTATCTAGAGAAATGACTCATTTCTAAGATGTAGTACAATATTTTTTGTTAGTGTCCATGTTTTTAGTACAAAGTGAGTGGGAGCAACAAGACACCTATGCTTCTATATAACTACAGAGCAAGAAGCGTACTACCTTATACAAAGTTGCACAGCTGTTATTCTCTATAAAGCATATGATAGAGACGGGACCGAGTGAATCCAAGTTGTAACAGCCTGCACAAATACACAGCTTGGCTGACTGAATTCAGACGTACTATATGACCAAAAGGTTTGATACTTCTAACTATTGAGTTTAGGTATTTTGGCTACACTTGTTGCTAACAAGCATTTCTGCACCTCTATTGCATTATTCTGGCTTCTTGGAGTGCTTCTGCAAAGGACAGTCTCTACCCCATTCCTCCAATCGGGGGAGAGGGTGTGTGGAGGCTCCGCCTTTTGCAGAAGCACTCGTCGAGGCACGGAGCTGTGGAAAAAGGAGAGGGGCATGGGTGCAGTTGGTAGAGGAGGTAGGGAGACATTCAGAGAGAGTATTTGATTGATAAGTTTAATTTCCTAATGGAAAGAGCCCTCTGAACCAGAAGGGCAGAAAGCTAAATTTATTGTCCTAAAAACAAATTAGTCTTAATTGTTTTTGGTTCATGCGCATAAGTCTACAGCCTACTGTAAAGTTTGGTGGAGTAGTGATAATGGCCTGGGGCCTCTTAGTACAATGCTACGGCATTAAAAGACAATTTTATGATTCCAACTTTGTGGCAGACTGTACGCCTTGCGCACAAAGCAAGGTCCATTGGTGAGTTTGGTGTGGAGAAGCTTGCGTGGCCTGCACAGAGCCCTGACCTGAACACCATTGGGATAAATTGGTGTTGACTGTGAGCCAGGCCTTCCCAACCAACATCACTGCCTGACATGACAAATGCCCTTTTGGTTATTTGAGAACAAGCTCATATAGGTGTGATGGTCAGGTGTCCCCAAACCTTTGGTCATATAGCGTTAATGAAGCTTGTGATGAACCAAGCTGGTGCTAAGCGTTAAGACATGAAATCAAATCAATGTACCTCACTGTTTGAGTTCCATCATTAGGTAGGAGGTAGAGCCTGGCAGGATTTTTCTTAGCCCATGCCAAGTGGTCTTCTTCTTTCCATACGCCAACCACAACTGTTGTCTTGCCAGTGTCTTTGTCCTAAAATCAAAGAGGTAAAAAAAAAAAAAAACACATTACAAAAATGCAGTTTTTTTATTTTGACTTGTTTAGCAGAAACATTTATTTTAACAATGGTTTCAGCATTGATTTACACTAAACTGATTTAAGTATTTAAGACAAGAAATGTATTCTTATGTATCAACTTGTCTAAACCTAACCAATTGCAGCAAACAATGACCATACCCTCTGAAACTGTAACCTTGAGGGGTGGTGACTTAAAAGGACACTACAATTTCCTTGACAGCCCCTGAACAATAAACTATTGTTAAGATAATTTCAGACTTTTTCATATGCATTAATTTAACCAGCAAAAAAAAATTAAGGTAAAAAAAGATATAGCAGAAGGCACCATCCATGGTGTGATGTTTGTTTGACTTGTAGCAGGAAAGTGTTGACATTAAAAATCAATGGGAGCACTTTCCACCCATGCCCACCACGGTTCTCGTTAGACCCCTAACACAAGGAATGACACTAAATGGTGCACTTACCTCATGATACTGATGGACATACTTTCCATAGCAAAATTCATATTTCCACCATCCAACACCCTGAAACGAACCACAAAAAAAAACTTCAAAGATCACGGACTGTTCATTGCTACTGGTTTAAGTAATAAGCTAGAAAGTTACGCTATTTACGTGGCAGTAGTACTGTTCCTTTAAGGTGACAATCTGCCATATAAACATTTGCACCTTGTTTGGCCCTTACTTGGCCCTTACCCCATGAAAGCAGTAGGATCCACTCAGAAACTCTTTGATAAGTTGCTCATCAGTCAGTTTAGATATGTGTGTAGTTCCCACAGTCACTTGTTGTTGAGCTCCAACAGCAACTGGCTTGTGGATTGTGGAAAACTTGTCTCTCATTGCTTGTCTGTCTTCCTGGGGGTAAGATTTTATTTTAAAACATTGTAATTCTCTTAAAAGATCTCAAAGCCTTCTCATAATAAGAAGTTGCTTTTGGAGCGTGCAGAATCTTTCAGCAATAACTCTTACCTCCTTGTTGGTTTTAAATGGAGTCTTAATCATTTCTTGTTGTTGCTCAAGCCGCTCAAGACTCTGAGGTCTTAAAGGTGATCCTGACATTGATTGGCAAAATATGTCATTTACGGGTGATGTCCTAAACCTGAGAGAGAGAAGAGAGGCTTAAAACAGCCATGTAATTCCCAAGACCCAAACCTAGCCAGAAAACAAGGTGAGTTTTGATCTCCAAACTAATACTGCACCACATACAAAACTGCTTACCTATACTTAGGGTGACTGCAGAGAAGAGGTGTAAGAATTATAACTTCATATTCACAGGTAGTTACTTCAGCCAACGACAGGATCTCATGTTTGGCATCAGGGTGACATATGTACATGACAGTACTTGTCCTTGGTTTGTCCTGTTTCAAGATACAAGGCGTTCCATTTCCCATCTCCACTGGATAGTATGGCGTCATTTGTCCTTCAATGTTTTTAGTAGGAATCTGTCAAATAAACGTGTATTCAATTAACAAGTGCATACGACAGATATCGTTTGGATTTAGCATATTCATAGTAAACGGGAGGTGACGGGAGAGAATTAATGTTCGGCTCAAAATTGGCAAGACTCAGAATACAATAAATACACACCAAAGAGTGTTCTATTTTTTAATACAACAAATAGTCTTTGTAGCTAAATATAAAAAATAAAGCAAGTATACTATACTCTACAGCCCTTTGTACTTACATCTTTTGTCTTTTCAGTCTTCTCACTTTCATCATGCTTTTCACCTGCAATACACAACTAGATATACACAATCCATAATTTCACCAAAATACATGATCAAAATAGTTTTTTTTTTCTTTAAGTGTTTCAATCATATATTCACAAACCTGCTTCTAAAGGGCCCTTCTTCATCATGTTTCCAAGATAATATTCTTGAATGTTTATTTTCTAGAAGAGACCATATATTGCATTAACAATCTAGAAACGCATGCATTCTGCAGCAAAATGGCAGAACAAGAAAGGAGAACACATGTCCTTTAAAGTTCAAAATGTGTTCTTATTCCCTCAAATGCCTACTGATAATAAAACAAAACAGTGGAAAATGCGTTCAAAGAACATACCTGCCCTGCCTCTTTGTCCTCATGGTACTGCCGAAGGTGTTTTCCATGGCATACCTCGTACGTCCAGTATGACTCTATCTAAAATTAAAAAAAGATGACTATTTAACGCACTACAACTTGGTTAGAAAAAGCTGTAACATTATACATAGTCCATACTGGTTTTAAATATGGATACAGTTACATATAGATTCTGGCTAATCAATTCATGTACATACACAGGTAGTATGCTTTTTCCCATCACCAACAATAGCAAACAGCACCACCCAGTGGAAATACGGTGAACTGCATCACATCTCGCCAAATTAAACATTTCATTTTTATCAGGAATCGCAGTAAATCCCTACTTGCCCTATTGTCTAGCTTGCCACAGTAATATTTGCAATGATTTTAACACCTTTTAAAGTTTTTTCATGGCTTTGTATACTGTGCGGTTGTGTTAATAAGTGCATTGTAATATACAATCAGCATTTCTATGGGAACTACAAATCCTATTATGCTATTATACGATGCCAAAACAGAAGGAACATCAATACAGCCAGAAAAGGATAGCGGCCTATGTAGCTCCACAATAGTTGGACAAGTTATTAGCTATCCCACCCATCGTACAGCGCTATGGAATTTGATGGAGCTATATAAAACAATAAATAATAATCCCTGCCCTAAAAAGGTTAAACATACAGATCAATTTAATTTATACTAATGCCCCGAAGTTCTGCAACCATTGCAATAAATTCCATTACCCTGTATGAACAACTGGTTTGTTTGAAGAGAGGCTCCAGAAGTTCAGCTGGTGTCGGTCCTTTATATTCACGGTCCTCTTCCTAAAAGAAAAGTGATATAAAAAGAAAATTTCAGTGGTTCAATATACAACTCTGTGTGTGGCTCAATGATAAAAATAATGTCTGGGATGTTTCAATTACACTCATATAGTCCTGAAAGTAAATAGCTAAACAAAGCATGCATACAATGGCATATGACTCCACCGACAAAGAGCATGAACGTTCCGGATACAGGATTATTTAAATGGACTGCAGATGGCATCTCTAGGGCTAAATACAAATGGCACAAAGGGCTAAAGCAGGTCAGTTGGAGCAAAATGTTATTTGTCCAAAGTGTTTATAATAAATATCAATTGTTCGTCCCCATGGGCGAATGTAAAAAAGAATCTCAGCTTTTAATGTGGAAATTGATTGCAGACTGGACTATTGCTTCTTGTAAAATATATATTGTACAGCGCTACAGAATATGGATACGCCATGCATGCATGCATAAACACCTCTGTTAAGATCTACCTCATTTTCTGGGAGGCTTTTCCACCTACCTACCACCTGCTCAGTGATGAAGTAATTTTCACGTTACACAATGATCTCTATGATTGTAGCATTTCTTGTCCGTTATATTCCTCCCCTGTAATCTATTACATTACCTCATTACCAGTGGCCATCATTGGAAGCAGGCACTTGTACGTTTCTTTATCTGCAGTGGTCATGATGATGTAGTTATCTTCTTTGTATGGTATTCCCGTAGTCGGCTGTTGGAGGAAGATGGTGTATTTTAGTGTATTAGAGAGTCACTCGTACACGTTGTGCATATGACGTCTGCTGTTGTCACACTGCACCTCCGCTCTATTGTTTTAACATTCAGCAAACAACTGACTGCGATAACTGAATTCAGCTAGGACCATAGAAAAGCAATAGAGAAAGTAGAATGCAGCAGTAATAACCCCATCACCAGGATACGTGGATCTCAGACCCAAAGCAGGCTGTTTAACTTGTGTCATTTATCTGAATAGTTTGAGGATCTGCTGACTGGCCTGCCAGGAACATGTATGTGTAATGAACTCTGCAGTGTTTTAACTGTATTTACCGTGCTCAATCCAGCCTGCAAACATCCATCTTACTCATGAACTCTGCATAACTTTACCCAAAGCTTAATTTTCTGTTAGTAACTGTTTTTACCAAACCGATCTTAAAAACGCATCCACGGAAATTCCATATGTGGCTCATCAGAAGCAGTTATTCTGCGCTTCTTTAGCATCTATTATCCAGAACCTCAAACCCCAGCACATCGCATTCAGAAACCTCATCCCAAGTTAATAAAGGTTCCTGAACAGTGTATATGATGTGAATATATATATATATATATATTATTTAAAATAATATATGTAACAATGGTATGTATGTCATGCAAGCAAAAGTTTACAACCCGTCCATGCGCAGGATTTTGATTCTTATCTTTGTACAGAGCCGACATACAGACACGTGCGTCTCATAAACAAAACAGGCGATAGATTTTATCATATTTGGAAACCTTAAGGATACATGGAAGGACTTGTTGTTTGTGCAGCTTGGCATATCTTTGTTTACATATACATTATATATATATATATATATCGTGATGTCATAGCTGTATGAGCCAGGGAAAGCCAGTGATCCTTTCTCACGTTAGGATCCGATATAGAGGGTGAAATGATAAGTGTGAAGCCCCTCAAACTTTCCACACATTACATGTATGTGCTTTTTGTCCTGTAAATCACGTTCCTATATGACAAAACATCCATGATCCTGTGTACACGCCAATTACAGAGACCCATCTACTCTCCGAATGTCAGTTTAATGTCACTAAATTCGATACATCCTCATGCTACTCATATTAGCGCCAGTTATCGGCCCCTTTCCTGCCACACCCCTTGTTACCCCGGTAATGTCACATTTATACCCCCCACCTCCACAGCATCACCCAGCGTGTATTACTGACCAGCGAAAAGTCCGGCCCCGGCCAGCTAAGCCGAAAGGGAATGTCATCATTGAAAGCTGGAAGAGACTTTCCACCGAAGGCCGCCCTGAACACGCCGCAAAGGACGACTAATAACGGGGCGGCTTCACAAGCAAGCCGGCCTCTCCTACGCATCCTCTCCCGGCTAGTGAACACCATCCGCTAGCCTTTCGGTGCACATCCAATCACATATCTCAACAACGCAAATAAGCCACAGCGCGCCACGTCTCTTCCGGGAGCTTTGGAAGTGGCTTCTACGGCCGACAGCTCATCATTTCCGGAAAGGATTTTTTTTTTAAAACAACTTTATTTAAAAAGAACAATACATTAAATTTACAGTTCTTAAAATAATGTTGCTATGGACAATAGCAACAAATGCATGTGATTATCTAATAAAAATAATATGAAATATTACTCTAATAAGATTTTGCTACACAAAACAGAACATTAGCATACCAGGGTTAGCTGGCCATGGGGCACTTGAAATATTATATTTACCCCTTTATAACCCTACCTGGGAACTCTCTGGGTTTCTCCGCGTCGCTTCTCTGGGTCACCATCGAGAATCCCTGGGTCGTGGGAGCGGCGTTGCGACACACAGCACTCCATGCCCGCTTCTCCATCAACAAAAGCGTGTGTCCCGCCACATCAGTGTGACGGTGACCTCCTACCCACATAGCCCACCATGAATATTCCATGTAGTGATTTACCAAATGGCTCTAATACCTATTCTCACAGATATACCGTGACTGCAGCGGCGTAGAATTGAAAGAAGTCATCTCAAAACAGTGTGAAATTGAGAATCTGCCCCTTCACCCTGAGATTGGGGCAAAAACACTGACACTTAGAGTCAAACCCTGAGTTTCTGGGTACAAACATTAGTACTCAAGAGTTAATAATGTTTAATAAAATATTTAAAACATTTATAAGCTATACCTATTTATTCAGGTATTTTTATGAATCCAAAGAAATTTATCATAGCGAATCTATAGACTATTCAATAAAAAAAGAGACAAGAAGCCAAACCATCTGTGGATTTACTGCAGTGTCCTATTTCTCATACCTATTCAGGTAGTTTGGAGTCGACTCTAATTTAATGGTATCTGAGCATTGGTATCTCTAGTATGCTCAACACTTAAACCCCAGTACATCCCTCACTTTATTTTATTCCTCCTAAGGTTTGATTACATTATAACACAGAAACTTTGAAGCCGACTATGTGGAACAGCACCTTTAAAAGGCAAAACATTGTTTTAATGTAACGTTTTCTGTAATATTGTAGCCCACCCACTATTCCTGTTCGTCAAGTGATTCTTTCTTCTATGACCTGAGTTGATTGAAAGCGAGTGTATGAAGTCAGGAAGCACCGCCATGAAGGTAAACACGCACAATTTGTATGTTATCCTTTGATCACTGGAAAGAAAACTGGACACCCCCTTAAAATCCTATTCTACTAGGAAATGTGTAATTTTTGTTGTTTGCTACACTTTTAGAAAAACTCATATTATGTGGTTATAACAGGGCTATAGAATCTGCTGGTGCCATATACATAAATGTAGTGCAATGCCGCATTCATTCGCTTACGCAATCACCTTTTGTCATTTCATATCCAAGGGTACTTGGATACAAACAGGAAAGGACAAAGCACAATTCACCTTAAAAAACAACATTTTATTATACTAAAATGGTTTACAGACGTTTGCCAACAAATATTATTGCAGTTAGAGGTATTTAACCAAGGTTGTGCTTGATATCATGAAAGCACGTGCTTTAAATGTTGGGGGTAATCGTTCCACACAAGTTGTGTACGACTTTCAATTATCGCAACCTTCTTGTTTCCTTACACACATTAATGACAAATAAAAACAATACATTTGGATCCATATGTATTTGGAAAACATAGTCTGAAGCAGAGAGCCTGAGGTACATTCGTGGAGTGTGTGAAAATAAATCATTTTCTTACATCTGGAACTGTCAAAAGTTACATTCACAATAAACATGTACTGAACAAAAGCAAATACCATGTAACCAAATGGATCATTTTAATACAATAAATATAGTTTTTCGAAGGGTAGTTAAGCTATTATGACCCAAAAAACGCTGAATTCCTAACTTTTAAGCCACTAATTGCAATATATGGTCCACTCACTGGGATTTCAAATGGTTGCTTTACAAATCTCTTGCCATAACATGCACTTAACTGTCATTCCCCAATATAGTTATAATTTAAAATATGAATAACATGTAATATTAAATAACGCTATTTAAAGGGGCATTATCATTTAAAATTCTACCTGCTGCTACTACTAGGCTGGATCCTGATTGAATATCAGTTCTCAAAATGTAATTCCTACCCCATGGATATTTTACATTTTATTAGTGTATTAATGAAGTACGGTAGTTTAATTCCAAGCCGAAGGAGAGGCCTCTGAGGTCCCATAAGCTAGAGGGACTTACTTCTTTTTGTTTCTTATAATGTTCCGATAAATGGTATCACCTTTAGCTTAAGACTACATGCTAGAGCAAATACGGATATATTTACCTTTCTTATCTAGCCTGTACATTGTTGTTAATATGTCCAAGGCCGTAATACTCCATTGTTGAAATGGTCACAAAAAAAAATACATGTTTTAATTGTAAACAAATTGTTCTGTGCCTCAGGATACTTAAATGAAAAGACTTCTTTTGTACAATGTCCATGCCTAGCATATTTTATTCCATTGTGATTAAAAAAAGAGGATTAACTAAAATATTACTCCTATTCTGAAAATGCCATGACCAGGCATTTTTAGATTATATTTAAATACAGAGGTGGGAATCACTCAAAATACTTTTGGTGGCAAGAAAAAGTAAATTAACCCTCTGGAATTATCTGTTTTCTGCATTAATTGTTCATTAAGTGTGATCCGATCTACATGTAAGTCACAAGTATAGACAAACACAAAAACAATGATAATTTTTCATTTCTTTATTGAACACACATTAAACATTGACAGCGCTGGTGGGAAAAAAGTGAACCCTTGGATTTAGTAAATGAACCTCCTTTGGCAGCAATAACCTCAAACAAGAGCTTCCAGTAGATGGAGATCCGTCCAGCACAACGTTCAGGAGGAAATTTTAGACCATTCTTCCTTACAGAACTGCTTAAGCTCAGCCATATCCCTAGGATGTCTGGTGTGAACGGCTCTCCAACGGGTTAAGGTCTGGGCTCCCACTTGGCCACTCCAAAAGGCAGATTTTCCTTTTTTTGAACCATTCTGTAGCAGATTTACTTTGATTTTTAGGGTCATTGTCTTGCTGCATCACTCAATCTCTAGAGTTTCCGCTGGTGGACAGCCATCCTGACATTATCCTGTATGATACCGTGATAGACCTGGAAATTGCCTCCTCTGATGGTAAGCTCTAAAAACACGTCTCCACCAATTTCGTTGATTGGACTCCAGGTTTGCTGACTCCTGACTGGCATTAGCTTTTGTTAAAGTGACTGGCCTAAAGGTTCACGTACATTTTCCAACCCACACTATGAATGTTTGAATAGTGTGTTCAATATGGACAAGACAAATGCAATAATTTGTGTGTTATTAGTTAACAGATTGTGTTTGTTCATTATTGTAACTTAAAAGAAGATCATATACTATTTTAAGATACATTTATACATAAATGCTGCTAATTCCAAAGGGCTCAGTTACTTTTTCTTGATGTATTAGCAAAACTATTTTTAACATTAAAAAGGAAAGACATTCAACCCCCTCTCTTCTTGTTTGTAAAACATTTTAAAGCAGCACATAGTATAGGACTTGCTTATCCTATAACCAGAGAAAACAGCTTTTTAAACAATGTGAACAAGATTCACCAAGGGATTGCAGATACAGATGATAACATTGGCCTACAAAACATCAGATAATTATTGGCAATTTCTGTTGTGTAGTTTCCCTTTATGTTGTGGGAGGTTTGTCCAACACCTGACTATTCTTTCAATACTCAGCCTATGATTACATGGCAAGAAAAATAAAATATCCCCCACTTTGCAACACAGGCTTTGAAACAGAGAAAGTATTTAGAATTTGCATATTAAAAGTTAATTTTAAATTATTCTATAACCCTTTTAAAAAGCATGAATCATGACATTGTGCAAACATATTATGTGTAGGAAAAGCTTACCATAATGTCACCAAATGTACTAGCAATTCATATACAATTTATATTTTGTCTTTCCAAAAGCTCCCTCACTAGTTTTTCTAAAGAAAACAGATGCTCGTCCGCATCTTCCGGTACAAGACTCCTAAGTGAATTTGCAAGTTCAAACAGGTATTCGGTGTTTTTTCCACTGGGTCCGACTGCACTAAAAATCTGTTCTGCGATGTCTTCTAATGGAGCTGGGCCGAGGTAGTTGGGATTTTCACAGGTTCCAATATACAGCAGTACATTGAATGGTTTTATCGAAGGGTCTTTTGGATAAAAGACAACAGTCGTAGTCCGGTAGCCGCCTTTCTCTCTGAAATCAAGGTACGCCTTCACTTCTTCCTCCTTTCCTTCTGGTAACCTGTATGCGACACCCCACACACAGCCCTGAAGAGAAAAAAGTGCAGAGATTAGAACACGCCAATTTATTTGTTTTATATTGTGCCATCATATTCCGAAGTGCTACACAATGGGTAAACACGGCAAAAGTAGTATATAACAATCTGACTTACAGAAACAAGAGGTAAGGAGGGCCCTGCTCAAATGAGCTTACAATCTACTAATCTTATGTACTAAAACATACATACATGACCTCTGCACGTTTCTATGGAAATTGGAAATTTAATCTACATTTCAGTGGAAAGTTTACTGGCGAAATGCTTTAAATCACTCAGCAGTTTGTCTCCAGCTCCCATTGTGGGTCAGCAATAACTCTGCAATAAACAGGTTCATTCACCCTGTAAAATACACGATTCAGTGAGTGAGAGGAGACCTAATAAAAACTCACTGATTTAACTATACAGCATACAGGGCCAACCAAGCTCTTTATAACACATTTATAACATATAGCAAAGTCAAAAAGTTCAAAGGACAACTTTGGACAACCAATTGTTAAGAAAATTAAAAAAGGAGTAAGTTTGCAGTTTGTGGGTAAATGTCATAGTATTCTAGAGATATTTTGCTACGTGAAAGGCTTCTACTTTAACTCTATCTGGCCAGACCAGGATACCTAACAACAAAAAAATTATATAGAAGGGGAGCACAACTCAAAAAGCATAGAAGGCAAACACTGTCAGATTCCCCAATTGCTGATAAATTAACAATGACCAATAGGTACAAAAGACGGAGAAGGTTCTGACCATACCTTAGGCTTGGAGCCCTCCTGCCACACGGGTGCCTCATTAATAGAGTCCAGAGAAGGTTTGAAAGCCTGATTTGGGATAAAATGCAGACAGTCCCACTGATTCAGCAAGATAGCACTCACCAGAATTGGGGTATTCTGACATAGTGGTGACGGAACCCCCCCAATATTTATGCCTCAGATAGGCATTATTTGAATGGTACTCACTGAGCATACACTCTGTTTTGTGTACAAATAGGATATTTTACTCGGAGACACCAAGAAGTTGCTGTGTCTCATTTGCTCACGTCACTCAAATAGGCAAAATGTACAGAAGCAGATAAAAGTGTTTATAAATAAATATAAATAAAAAAGCCCCGTGGTTTGCTGCCCGAGACTGGCTCTTGCAGTTACAATTGAGGCTTAAATGTGACAAAAGAAGTACATGAAAAACACACTGAATACAGGACAGGATAATGGTTTGATAACCGTAATGAACTGTAAAGCGCACTTACCAGAAAACGTCAGAACAACCAATAAAAGCATCAAATGACTTGGACTGCATTTCCATGATGTGTTTATCCCTACAGATCATGCTGTGGCTTTGGATGCGATGTTTGTGAAACTGCCACCCATAGTGTGTCTGGCTGTATTTTGACATTAGCTACGTCTTTGTTTACAGCGGTGTCACACGCTCATATGATTTTCAGATCAGGACAGCAAGGTAAAAACTGCATCTTGCAACACTCTGCTGGGAAACCATACTTTTACCTGTCGATACCTGGTGACACTTGATCGACTTCTCCTTTTAAAAGAATAAAACCCCTACTCTCAGGGTTAACTTCCGTAAACCACCACTCAGGCAAAAATTATGAAAAGCAAAATTATTTTGTTAAACATCGACAAGTATAAAAAACGTATAATATGTAAAGGGAGGGAATGATTATGTCACCAGGGATCAACTGGGGAAAAAGCGCTCTCAGTATTCCGGGGGCAACACTTGATATACCAAAGACATAAAATAAAAGGGAGGGGAGTGGGAGAAAACATTTTTCTTCCAAAGAGAGAATCCTTCTCAGTAAGACAATCAGTTCTGTGGCGAGGAGCGAATGTGTGATGTGTCGCCGTCTTGCATCTTTCTGTCCAGAAGGCTGACACAGCACAAGTGCAATGAGGTGCGGTACCTGTGGAGGAGTCTTGTTAGCAGACGAGTAGGCAGGGGGGATGGCCAAGATGATCCATCTAGCAATGATACATTTAGAAACATTCAGACCTTTGTTGACTCCAGAAGAGGCAACAGATAGGATTTTTTGAACTTCTTCATTCCATTAAAACTTCAAATCCAAGGTACGTAAAAGATTCTTATTCCAAAGACTGGGGGAGGTATGCCGTTTATTTTTTTTTTATTTTTTTTTAGATAAGTAGTGAGTTCTGGAGAGAGGAAAAAAATCCAGTGAAGAGACTATTCTCCCGAATAGAGATGTAATGCTTAAAAAAAAATCTGACTGACAATTCTGGATTCCATTGATGTGAACAGCTGACAGGCAAACAGAATATACTTCTGCCCACAGACATGTCCCCAGGAAAATATGGGGACGAAGAGGACTTCTTGTACTGCCCTGCTAGTTGAGATAGACCACCACTGACCGACTGATTATATTAGGACATTCTTGCCTCTCATATACATCAGCCATTGATGGAGAGCTTTCTCTGGAGCAAACTTCGTGAACCAACTGGAGGGAAGCAGGAATTCTCTCAGAAGCCTTTGGCATAGATATACCCAAGATAGACCGAGGAAGGTGGCTTGACGGGAGCGTGGGCTATTTGATTTCTTCCAAAATAAGATCCAACCTAAGTATTAAAGAGTGTCTCCAACAATAGTGAAATGCTTCTGCAGGGGAGAGGCTGACTTTGCTAGGATTAACTATTCTTCCAGGTAAGGTATAACAGATTTCTTGGATTCTAAAAACAGCAACGATGTTAGGCTAAATGGGAGAGTCTGAAACTGAAGAATCTCCGTCTCCCATGGAATGGCCATTCTGAGGAAACCTTAATGACGTGAGATTTTAGAGTTTCCATTTTGAGCTTCATATATTTGAGGTGTGTGTGTGTTCAGGAATTGTAGATCTTTAATTAGGCAGAAGCCTCCAGTGGATTTTGGAACCAGAAAAATAAAGGAATACACCCCTAGATCACTTAGATCTTGGATAGAAACAAAAGCTTTCAACTGCTGGAACAGGTTGATGGCTTAAAATAGAGAGCTTTTCCAGACAGTATCTTGATGAAGATGAGAGATGAGGAAATGGTCTGTGGTATAGATTGAAATTCTAGATGGTAACCATTAGATGGGTTGAAGTATGAGAGAGCCATTCCATCTTGAACAGCCTGAGTCTGCTGCGACTTGTGGTGTCTTGGGGAAGGAGAAGAGATCCAATCTTCCGTTTCATCTGAAAGTTTGCTCTTTTGTAGTATCTGGAATTGGAGCCCCGGAAATTATGAAAAAGGACGATCATGTTCCTTAAGCGATGGTTTCCTCTTTGGCATCCAGTTCTTATACCCTGTAGTTCTTTGAAACATAGCTTCTATATTCTCACTAAACAACACACTGCCACAAATGGAATCTTAAAGAAGTCCACTATTTCTAGCAGCCATACGGATAGATTCAAGGAGGCATTGCGCAGAAAATCTACCACTAACTTTACTGAGGCAATATTTTTCAAAAGATCTTCTCTTGAGGAGTTAGAAGCTATATCGTCCTCAATCTAAGGGTATTCCATGATTGAGTCAACTCTTCATCACATGGGAAAAAAAGGTCTTCTCTGTCTGGTTAGATTAATTATCTTTCCTGAATGATTCCATTCTTGTTTAATAATGTCTGATAAGACCGGATCAACTGGATAAACTTGGTAAATCCACAGAAAAAGGAATCATTTTCTTTGGCTTAACTTCCTTTTCTAAGAGGAAGGTTTTGTCAGATTCACCAATTTTACCTTTTTCAGAAGGGATGTCCTCTAGCTCAGGACAATCAAATCCCGAATTAGAGGCTTGAGGAGCTTGATGCATGATGATAGCCGAGTTTGGGGCTGAGGCAGAAGCATGTCAACTGTAGATAGCATCTCTTCCACCACTGGGCATGTTTGCATTTCAGCTTTGTTGGACCATCCTCAACAGAGGGAACCTCAGCATTGTCAGGAGCAAACATCCCTGTATAAAATACTCACCGATGAATATACAAGACATATAGCATAAACAAAGATAAACCACAAATTGGAAGGGGTCCATTGAGCAAGATGCAACAGAATCACAATTAAATCCCAACAAACATCAGCATTGGAAAGAATATATCTTACCATGACTGAATTTGCTTGTTTAAATAGCCCACCAAACAAAATGGAGGCTGAAAGGAGGCGTTGGACCAAAAAAGTGACGATTCTAAGGCTACTTCTGGGTTGCGGCCTGAAAACAAGGCACACCTCACTAATACATACCACCACATATCTAGCAACCAAACAAAGCCGCAAAAATGTACTGTCTGAAAATTGTAATTTCAAAATTAAACTAGAAGACCACAGGGCACTGCTGATTTAAAAAAAATAAAAAAATGTAAAAAAAAAAGTGTTTACCTCTGGATCTTCAACAAGTGTCACAACTCTTCCAGGCTACAAAAGAAAAAAGGGATTAATTGTTAAAAAGTGAAAGAAAAAAACCCAAACATCCTGTTGCCATCATCATTTTAATATTTAATTTTGATATCACAGTACTTGTTAGGGTGTCAATTCTTATTTTTGTTGAATTAGAGGAAGGTGATAAGATATCAAAAAAACATGCATATCAATGTCCTTGTCTGTTTAAGTACATGAAATATATCCTATGTATTACTTAGATATATATGTTTCTGCTGTATCCTATACAGCATAAACATTTGCATAACAATTATATGTGGAAGGTTTTGGCGGATTGCCCAAGCAAAAAAAATACATTTAAAAAAAGCCGCACCAAGGCAAACATACAGTAACACATCAGTGTCCGTTCCATACCCCTATGCTGCTGGATGCTTCTGTAATCTATTGTCTCCATATAGCGTTTGTTGTACTATTTAGTATTTTATCAGTGATGCTTGCAACTGTACAGCACATATATTTCAGTAACTGAGTCAGCGGCTTCTGCGGTTTTGTCCCTTAACCCTTTGAATGGTACACAGCACAATACCACATTCCCCAATATATATGTTTTATTTTACTTATTTCCTACAATCTATTTGAATAATTTGCATTTTGATTTGAAGAGATTTGAAGTGATCTCAATGGAGCATAACTTCTTCTCAGGGCTCCACTGTATGTATTACCAATCCCTGGATTCTGTAACACTCTATAAATAAAATGTAATAAGTCTCGTGTTGTGTACAAAAAGATGTGGGTGATATCTCTTTCATTTCTCGTTAGATCATTCTTGCCATTCCTTGATCATCTCCCATCTCCACAACTTGTTTGATTGGCCTTCCTGCCACTCCATTGCATCTTCTACAATTTGTCCTAGAAATACTTTTTTTTTTTTTTTTTTGCAGCACAGCTATCAATTACTCGCATAATTAGAACATATTTACCCTGCCTAGTTTTTAGGGAGAAGATTATGTAACCAAGTTTTCACCAACACTAACATACATCCTTGGTATACCCTGCTTCAGTGCTCCTTTTGCGGGGCGCATTGCTTCACTGTTGAGTGCTGGTCTATGACGTCATGTCCTGGCTCGCGGCATCAATCGTCGGCAAACTGTGGTGTAGTGAACACTAAAGCAGAGGTCCGAGGGACAGACCTCATGCTCCCTTCATTTTGTGGAGATTTTAGAAGGAGATCTGTGATCTTCCCAACTGTCTGGCATTAGCTGCCTGGTATTGAGACTGGCCCTCATGGCCCCCGTGTGCAGCGCCTTAGCATGGCACTACCAACAACTGTAACTGTGCATATGTATATGTGCTAGTGCTGGCATCTTATGGCCCAGCCAGACAACATGACTATAGCTATAAAGAACCAGCTCAGTGTGGTGTGTGAGCAGGGAACATCACATGACCGATAATGGCCACCTCCAGGTCTGCAGATAAAGGAAGTTTATTTGAACAAATGGAAATAAAACCAGTTTTTGTCAATGCTAACCTGCATAACTGCATACAGCACTTCTCAAGGACACGGGACTTCCCTTTAAAATCATTAGCAATAACAACTCTCAAGGTCATTGCCTCTAATATCACAGATGGTACAGCAGCCTTAATACTATACTCTATATCTAACCTTATACATAATCAAATATTGGCTCACAAATTTGGCAAGAGAATTGGAAAGAAAATAAAAAAGGTAATAATACTGGGTTAAATTCACTAGAGTTTCCGCTTCTTCACTTCGCTATACATGTGAGTCTACTCACAAAAAGGAGAGCTTGGAGTAGAGCTGTGATTTCATCTCGCCAGTGTTGCCCTTAATGATAATGACATTGAAACCAAAACTCTCCCTTTAGTAAATAAACACCATTATACATGTCCAGACCCAGTTATAGCCTACTGTAGGAAGAGCTTGGCTGGCCCAGTATAACCAATTAGTCAAACTAGTGAGGTTTCTTCAAAATATCCTTGAATTATGCATTAAGCAGGGCCAACACATCCTTTCCTCCTGGAGGAACCTGCCAATGTTGGCCCTTCATGGTGAATATGGACGTTGGGAAACTGAAACACAACATTAATGAAAACTCTCCCTTTAGTGAATTGACAAAGAACTGGTGTTTAGCTAACAATTGAAGTCATGCACATCTCTGTGCTTCATTCATAATGATGTTTCTTCCTCCATCAAGTGTCCTTAATGCCCAATTCATTACTGCAGCAGCATGAAGCCCATTAGCTTCGGTCATCAAAGCCTGTTCAATAAGGACGTTTAAGTCTCAAGGTGCTATGGAGTTCCGAGGCCCGAGTACCCTGCTGCACTGTGTCACGGCTGGCGGCGGTATGAAAGTGGAGCCAGTCTCTAGCAATCAAGAATACGGCTTACTAGTCACAAACTCATCACATAATTATATATTGCTTATTTTATTCACGTAACTAGTCAAATGCTAATTAGAATGCATGCCTTAGATTAGTTAGAGAAGTAAATGGACATACAAAACTCCCCATCCGGTAGGAACATTCCAGGATTATGATCTGCTGGATGACAGTTTTCACTACAAAAGCTATTCTGCTGTGGGCCAGAGCTTTATCCCGGGTGACTCCAATCTGTTACCAACAAATGCGGGGGTATTTACTACTATAGGGGAAGAATAAGCCGTAAATGACTCATCTCCAGATCGCCGAGTCCCACAGCCCCATTCCCACTACCCCCAGCACTCACCTTGCCCGGGACCCCCCGGTGGTCAGTGCTTCCCTGCCAGAACCTCCTGCTGTAACACGTGATGTAGCCCACCAGCTTCTCCTCGTATGGAAAGTCCACCTTCCAGATCAAGGACCCATAGCCGAAAACCCACATGGTCCCAGTAAAAGTCGTCAGGTAGCCAGTAGCCTCCCAATGCTGACTTCGTAGCTTGTTTGCCGGCCGGCCGGCAATGGGCAGGACTTCCCATCTCACCTGTCACTACGCCACGCCCACAAAAGCCACCGACCAATGATTACCAAGCAGCATCACGGGAAATGAACGGTGACATTTCTGCCTCTAACCCCGTTGCGTAAGTCACTTTTTTTTCTCAAACGAACTTTATGTAGCTATAACACGATGGTAAAAGAACAAAATGGCGGAAGCCCGCGAAGCGCTTATGGTTTTCTTAACGAAATCACTACGAGCTTGAATGACAGTTTTTTTTTTTTTTTTGCTAGAATAAGCCTGTTAGAAAAGAATACGTTATTTCCTACCGATAGAAGATAATCTAAATGTTGTTTGTGGGTGTGGGTCGCCGCATCACGTGATTGGAGGTGTCCCTTGACAGCGTGGGAGGGTGTATGAGGTAGGACTGGGGTATTTGTCTGACATCATTGACTGGGTCGAAAAACATGGGGTGGAAAGTAATCTAGGGATTCAGAGGGAAATGCAGCGGCTGTAGGGAATCCACAGCTAATTTAGCAGAAGTTTACACGGTTTTCGGATTAACGTGAATTGGTGTTCGGTTGGCTTTGTTTTGGTATTTCTGTCATTTAGGAAACGTTTGCCTCTCTTCTGCAGGATTGGATGGGATTATGTATTTGTTGAGACAAATTTGGTGCAAACATTGTAATAGCCAGTCTACGCATTGGCACTTCGATGCAATGCTTTCGCTATCTACTTACGATTAATGAATGTTAAAACAGCCTCCCTATATGCTTTAGCATGAACCCGATCGATGCACCTTTTTTCTTCACTGTCATTCAGTAAATCCACCGTCATTCATCAAAATGTACAACTCAAGAGTTACTCAAAAGTCCATGCTTTCAAAGCATATAATGAAACTTGCCGGACTGTTTTCCATGAAGGCCTGTAGACAACCATACTAGGCTTCCTGCTCCATGCAATGATTGCTGCCTTGCCAGTGAACTTTTCCTGCAAAGACAAGCTGACCAGACATAAAGCATAGGTATAACACGGGGCCGAGATGTTCAACTGTGACCCATCTTGGCCTAGGGGGCAGCAGTCGTTCTGAACAACTGGCTAGTTACAGGGGAGATTCTTTGAAATCCCTAACAAGCCTACTTATGCAATGGAGGTTGTGCCGGGTGAGCAGAGCCTCCATAGACTGCATTAAAATGCACTCTGCGCCTTTAGGAAACGGTGTTTAGCACCTTTTAATGCGTTCGGTGTGCCGTTTGGGGCAGCTGCTCTTGCTCAGCACCGGCAGTAAATACACCGCTGTGAGTAAAATAATACATTACTTAATCAAGTGTATACATTCCCCTTAATGCAGACAGATATGAGAACCAACATAATGTCCCTGCTATGAGTTGTAGTTATAAACTATGTTGAGAAAGTGATGAATGAGTTTCATACCTCAGAAATTATTACTTTCCATCGTCCCTACATTCCATGCTCTTTTCAGCTTCACCTCACCTCTTACCCTCCACCTCCCCTCACGCCCAGCAATCTCTCCAGTCACTATTCTCCCCTCCTCTTACTCTTTCTTCTATTTGTAGCTGCTAGGGATATTTCCCCAAATCCTGACCCTCCCGAGTCCCTAGCCTTCTGTATGTAACAAACTAACATCCTTACACGACCACTTCATCTCTAGCTCCGTGCACCTTCTCACTCTAGCTGAAACCTGGCAAACCTCTTGTAACACCGCTTCTCCCTCTGCTCTCTCCTATGGTGGCCTCCACCTCACACTCCCAGACCCAATGACAGGAAGGGTGGTGGGATAGGCTTCCTACTCTCCCCAACATGTGCTTTTCAAACCATTCCCTCAGCTCCATCACTCTCTTTTTACTCATTTGAGAGTGGAGACCCTCAGTTGACACCCCTTTGAGTCCCATGGCTTCAGTGTCCTTCCATTGGCTCCTCTTTTGATCTCACACAACATATTAACTCCCCTACTCATGATGGTCACGCCCTGGACCTTATTTTTTCGTAAATTATTTTTTTAGTAAATGCTCTCTCACTGACTTCTCTTATTCCCCTTTCCCCCTATCTGACCACCACTTCCTATCGTGCTCTCTGACCTTGCCTTCTATTGGTTCTCTTGCACCCTTACCTTGCCTAACCAGAGACCTTAGCTCTATTAACCTTCAGAAATTCTTACCAAATTTCCTCTCTCCTTTACACATGTCGTGCACTAATAACGCTACCTCTCTCTATAACTCCACTCCACTCCCATAGACCCTGGGAAGTCCCAACCATACCATACCCAATACCATAGCTTTAAAAGAGAGTAACTATACAAAGACAAGATATGTTTCGTTTGGGTATAGAAGTGTCAGTGAAGAGTGGTGGAGAATGATAGAATTCAAGCTCCAATGGGGGCTATTGCAAATATTTATTTTAGATTTTCTTTTGGTTAAGAGGGAGAGTTAAGAGCAGTGATGGACCAGTAGCTACTGTGTTTTATGAATTACACACTCAATGAAGTTGTTGTGTATTCACAGCATGTCCGTTGTGTTTTTAACCATGTACGCTAAAGTCTTGAGTCCTTGAGCTGTTAACGTTCCTGAGCTTCCTCAATACAGAACTAACACTAACCCAGAGCTGTTGTTTTATTTCTTGTTCAAGATGACATCTACCATAAGGTTCGGTTTATGTATAATGGATCACGCAGAGTCCATTTAAGAGGTACTTGATTCCATTTCTTCTAATGTCAGAGTTTTACTTGTGTTTTCCAAACAGCTTCCTAATAATCACACCGGTGATTACTAGACATTAAAGTAACCAAGTTTAAAATGAGCAAATACACCCAGTAAAAACACAGAAGAATTCCCTAGTGAAATATTAGCGTTTTCAGATGTTAACTATTCAGTGTTACAGGGTAGCAATAAATGTATGTATACTTTGACCTAGAGCTTGTTAATGGTGAAAGGAAACCTTCAATTATGCTTACAAATTCCTTCACTTAAGTGGCACCGCTAAATAGAAAAACTAACTTGTACACTAATACTCCACGTATTTTCTATGTTTCGGAAAAGCCAACATGGTCTCCCCTACACACTGCGGCATTTGCTTTCATAAGTTTAAAACATCTGGGTTTTTTCATTTTATATTTTAGGATTGACGCCACAATCCTAAGAATACCAGAACCAAGGCTAGGGCGTTTAAACACATTTAAGTGTAATCGGTGTTATCAACTGTGACAAACCCTGTAGCGTGATGGCCATAAATGTCACTTTTAGGGATCTTAAGCACGGCCCTCTGGCTATACTTTGCTGGCCAGACAGTACACATGGGTCCAGACAGGTTTGCCACACTTGGCTCTGGGATCTTCCTTTAAACCGGTCCTTACCCTGGGGGTACAGGGGAACTTCGTCTCCCCACAACAGTCTCTTTGATTGTGAGGATCCTGCAATCCCAGCTTGGGCATTCAGTCTGCTACAATAATAATTTGGAGAGCCCACCCTGCTCTCCAAATGCTCCACTTCAGGGACCCATACATATAATTTGCATTAAAACACAACAAAACACCTCCATGTACAGTGTCACACACACCATATAAGTTGATGGTATGTTACTTTATAACTAGACTATTCCATTGGTTGCTATGGTAATAACTTTTCAAGCATTGCAGCAGAATCGCATTTTACACATTTTCTATCCAGGTTCCATCTATTGCGTTAAGTTCATACTACAGCAGTAGCAGGAGGCTTGTACAAAGCTAGAGGCCGCCATAAATAATAATACTATATTTTGATAGCATGGCGCTAAAATACCTTGAGGTATGTTAGGAAAGATTTCCTCAATTTATGTGTGATCGACAAACATAAAATATTGGTAATATTGTGGATTAGCGAATGATTCCAGCCTAGCAAGAGCTTCCCTGTCTTGCTACGTCTCTGTTTTTGGGAACTTAGAAATAGTTTCAAGGCTTTTCTTTTGTAACATTTCTATTATTGAACTCTTGTCTGGTACAGGTGGAAATGGATTTTTCTGAGGCATATACTGATAGATGTTCCTCCGTTGGACATGCGGCTAGAAGGGGTGATATAAAATCCTTGAAGAAACTAATTAAAAAAGGTTGTAGTGTGGATGTGCCTGATAACAGAGGATGGATGCCAATTCATGAAGCAGCTTCTTCTAATGCCAGCGGCTGCTTACAACTGCTAATTAATACAGGTAAAAGCAACAGACTGATATGTTTATTACAGTACTCCTCTATGTCCTTATTTTATTCCACAGTTCGGGGTTTTTTTATCGTAAAATTGCTTATTCTCTTCTTGTTCTATCTGTAAAAAGACACTGTCACCTCACAGCTTTTAGCATAAATCATTTATGAAAGGTACCTAGAGAATGTACTTCCTTTTAAAATGAGTGTGATTGTTTTGAAGACATTTGGATTAAAAGGAAGTGACTGATTTAGCAATACCTTCCAACCTTCTTCTTTTCCGCTGAACAGTCCCGATTTTTGAGACACTGTATCAGCGAGCTGCCCCGCTCCCCAGTAATTGAGATCAGATGGTCGGCCCACTGAGCTGTGAAATTAATCACAGCCTTCAATCACAGCTCCCACATGGCCTCCTTGTGACTCATTGATAACGAGCGCCACAATGCAATTTCATATCTTTGCATGTGTCCTAATATGTTGCAAGGTGGTAACATACATGATCCTGCCATTGGCCCCTCCTCTAACCATGGCCCTATCCTCCTTTTATCCATAGCCATCCATAGTCCTCTTTTTTTATGTTAAATACGTATTGAAGTTGCTTTTACATAGATTCTGGTGCATTTACCAACCACCAATACAAATGTATATGGAGCATTCTGGCTCATGAAGATTCTGAATAGTTTTTCCCTGTGGTACAGCTCATAAGATGTTGTTGTAGAATAAATTGCCTCAATCACAAAACTCACACTGGTGTAAAACTACAATTAGGCTTTCTAATACACGGTGGATGTTCTTTAGTGATATGGACATATAATTGAGACCTGCATGTTACAATGAAGTTGGTATCCCAATGCTTTAGTCATTGGAAAAGCAATTAAAATATGATGGTGTTTTTAGAACAGATAGCACACCAATAGCAGTCTGTATATTTATGTAAATATTGTGGAACCTGTCTGCTTTGCCAATTATTGCTTTGGGTGAACTGGGTACAAGAGATGTGCTTTGACTGGGATACAACTAGACTAAAATTAATTGTTACTGTTATAAATCACAAGTTTCACAAGACTATAACTTCCATAACTGTTACAATTTAGATATTTAGACCTGTGTACTGTGTATGAGCTGAATAAATTATGTTTTAATTTCTTCCATTTTATGTGAATTCACAAACAACAAATATGAACACATTTTTCTGACACAGCTCCTTCCAGGTCATACATCAAATCCAAGACATTTGAGAGTGAAACTGCTCTACATCTTGCTGCTAAATCGGGCAGTCTTAGGTGTGCACAGCTTCTGCTGCAAGCTGGAGCAGATCCCGATGAAGTCACCAATGAAGAGACAACGGCACTGTTTTTAGGTAAGTGGAGACATGAAGCTGGCTTTTGTAAAAAACCTTACTATTTTATTTCAGTGAGCAGTTCCATCCTCTCTGGGTTGTCTAGTATTTAAAAATATATAGTTTCATGTGGGTTAATTGAACTGGCTGGCTTCAAATATGTCCCAAATAGGACGTGGGCGCTGGAAGACACTCCAAACTGAAATGTGCATCTCTCAAATGTGGACAGATATTAGTGTTGCAATGTCACCATTGCTAATTTTGAAAAACATTTAGTAATAACAATTTGCTAATTGTATTTATCGCTCTAAAACTTGCAAAAAAAAAAAAAAAAGCAACAAAAAAAACTTAGAGTATTTCTAAACTTGGGACAAATACTAGAATCGATTTAACAGGCTTTTCATTCGTTTTTTTAGATAAGTAAATGACATTTTTTTTTTTTTATAGTGTCGGTGTGGCTGAGCCTGTCCTGGTGTGTGTGTGTGTGTTTGGGTGTCGGTGTGGCAGTGCATGTCTTGGTGTTTGTGTGTCGGTTTGGCAGAATGTCTCCTGGTGTGTGTGTTTGGGTGTCAGTGTGGCAGAGCCTGTCCTGTTGTTTGTGTCGGTTTGGCAGAATGTGTCCTGGTGTGTGTATCACAGAATAGAGCCCCTTTGCCATTCTGCGATATGTGCCTATTGTTTACATTAAACTTTTATCGTGGAACTTGTTTAAGCCTAGAGCTGCTGATAAACTGCTGTTTGAGTTTATTACTTGACTTATTGTTTAGCAACTATACATTTTATATATATTGATATTGCTTGTTTTTGTCCAATTTTGGTGTGTTACTTAATTTTACTAAAAGTGTGGTGATTTTTCATTTCAGTGCATCCCTACGATACCTATAGATAGAGGGGGGAACGAGAAAAGGTAGAGATAATGAGGAGGAGAGATGGGATTGGGCACAGTGGGTAGAGCTTTGGGGTTGTGGGTATAGTACAGTTTCGAGTAAATAATTTATAGCTGTGCTGCAAAGCGTCCCTGGAATTTTCCCCCCAAAAGGTTTTCTCCCTATATTTTCTTTTCTCTGAAACAGCTAGTGTAGTTTTCTCTCTTATAATTGTTGTGTGTCAGTTCTAATGTGAGGGTTTTGCTGACTTCTTTATAACATGTAATTCATTAGAAATGTCTGGCTTTGTTTCCAATTTGCACTGAGCTGCAGGAGTTCTCTGTCTATGTACAATATTCTTTAAACCTCGTGTGTCACTTAATGCTAAAGTTAGCAAGAAAATTTAGCTTACAACCACAAATGACTGCAAAGCTTTAAGTGCTGATCCCGAATTTCAGTCAGGTATTGAATTAATACCGATGATTTGCCAAGAATGCAGTACTTTAGAGGTGTATGATCTCTATGGGTTTATTGTGTTTAGGTAAATCGTGAATTTAATTATTAATAGTGACAGCGTTGTGTTTTTTTCTCCATTACTGTAACAAAGCTTTCACTATGTATATTTACTGTATGTATCAGTACTGCTAACGATTTTATTGCTTTATTACTCTTTCCCTCAAAACCATCAAACCCTAAAGCGTTTTTTTTTTTTTACACCGGCATACATTTATTATATTGTGTACATTGAGAAATTATGTGACAATGAGTGATTATGTACCTCTTAAAAACAAAAATGAATAGGTGAGTATTCGCTGTTTGAGGCGATAGAGACTAATACTGTAAAGGTATTTAAGAATAGCCTCGGACAGGTAAGTGAGATTTTTATGATCCGTGAGGATCAGGATCGGCAGGGAAGTTCCCTGGAGCAAATTACTCAATTCTTTGTGAGAGAGTATTATCGAGAGCAACTCACGGTGACCAATTTTATAACTGCATTATGCAGGACTTTTTGGAGAAATATTCGCATGGGTCCAACTGGCTCTCAGGAGTAGGAGATTGAGACAGAAGGGTGCCTACTTCTGTCTCAGGCGCATTGACCTCAAGTATGAACAGAAGTTCGTGTGTGCCAAAATGGGAGCTATGGCAAAAGCAGCCTTTAACGAATCAAAGGCTTTGATGGCCTCCTGGAACCAGTGAGCGGAGGCGTACTCGCAGATGGACGGCAAGATCCAAGGCAACAGGACAAATCAAGGCCCAGAGGCAAAGGCACAATAACTAAACAAGCCAAGGTCGCCGCGCACGCCACTCGGTGTACATGCCGAGCGCACACCAGAGCACGGAGGAGATGCGCGAACAGCACCTCAAGGGAGCCGCCCACCAGTGACCGGACGACGTAGGAGCCCGGCAGAGAAGGTAGGCATAACAGTCAGTAAGGGATTTTGCCAGGAGCTCCACCGCTTTGCGCTTCAATAACCTTGTCTGAACTTGGTGATGGAGCTTTTGAAAATATTCCCTCCCCTGATTGGAGAATCAAGGAGAGGATGTCACCAGAAGCACGGCCATTTTGTAATGGATAAAAAGGGTAGTAGGGAGTCAGCCAACAACAGTCCAGTAAGCATTATGTCAGTAGTTGGCAAATTAATGGAAACCATACAAAATATCTGAAAGTAGATGGTTTGCATAAACAGAAACAGCTCTTTTTTTGACTGGGACTTGAAGTAAGATAATAGACCAGGGAGTAGCTAATCTAGATTTTAGTACTTTTGGATTTGGGTTTGGAAGTAAAAATAGATAAATGGATAATGTGATGGTCGATTGATAAGGAGGCCATAAGTTGTAGGTAATGGTGTACATATTGTATTAGTAGTGTTACAGGTATGGAATGTTTTATTTTCAGATGATACAAAGGTCTGCAACTGGGTAGACACATGACACATGATTTAAGTAAATTAGAAGAATAGTCGAGAGTGTGATGGCTGCAGTTTAATGTTGATAAATGTAAAATAATGCACTTGGGACGTAAAAATCCCAAAGCAGAATATAGCATTGTGGACGCTGTTCTGTCAGTGACAGCAGAAGAGAGGGACTTCGGAGTAATTATTTCTAAGGACTTAAAGGGAAGTAGACAATGCAATAAAGCATCTGAAAAAGCAAGCAGGGTGCTGGGTTGCATAGGGACAGGCATTAGTAGCCGGAGGAGGGAGGGGGTTCTAGAGTATTGTGTAACGTTCTGGAGACCCCCATCTCCAGAAGCATATTGAAACATTGAAGAAACTTCAGAGAAGAGCTACAAAATTGGTAAGTGGTATTCAGGAGGAAATCATCAGGAATGATTAAAGGATCTTAATATACATTACTTGGAGGAAATAGAGAGAGGGGGGATGCAATAGAAAGTTGTACTTGAAGGGATTTAAAAAAGTAGGCAAGCGTATTTGAAAGGAGAAACAATGTTAGAGCAAGAGAACATGGTCTAAAACTATAGGGTCAGAGGCTTAAATAATGTAAGGAAGTTCTACTTTAGTGAGAGGGTAGTAAATAAATGGCGCAGTCTCCCAACAGAAGCATTGTGGGCTAATACAGGGAATTAAGGATTAGACATAAAGCTATCCTTACTATAGGACCTGACCAAAAGCTGATAGGGGTTTAAACCTCTTACATCAGGAAAAATGGCCAAATGGTTTTTTCAATCATTAAATTCTGTTACTTAGCTCATCAGTCATTTTAATGGTAATGCAATTCCAAATTTTGTTAACGTAGTATCAGTGATCATTTGTATATACAGGATAATATTCATACAATCCTTAATATATAGTTAGGACTACAGTGTTAATATTTCTTTGTTAAGTGTTGAGATACACACAATATATGACGCACGTCATATAACTACTTTCCTTAGGTCATTTTAGAATTTAATCAGTTTTTTTTCCCATCTGAGCATAGAGTGCCCTCAGTCTCACGGTTCATAATGAAAATGTACTTTAATCATCTTAGTCTCAAATATGTTGTCTACCAGATAGCTGCCTGCAATCATTCATTTGTCATAACCCATAAAATACTCTTCTTATACCTAATTTGGATCCTAAAAAACAAAATAAAAAATATATGGATCTTATGAAGACATTGAAGTAGTGGCTTTTTAACTCTGCAGTAACTGAATTGTTGCCTTTCTGTAGTATCACCATTTATAAAGTAGGTGATACATTATTATACATGGTTGGGTTTGTGACCTTTTGCTAATTAAAGGGCACGTCTTCTAGAGCTTTTTGGTTGTTTTTTTTATTTTTTTGTTATTTTGCGCTCACTAAATTGGTAGATTAGATGGGCCAGTTAATTCTTCCCTGCTCTCTACATCCATGTACCGATTACTTTCCTGTGACAGCGTTATACCTTTCTGGTTTATACATTGCAGTATAAAACATGTGATTTAATGCAACATAAACCGGTGATGAAACCCGTTATAAATTTCATTAACAAGATATATTTCTTGTAAATATGTTGGTGATACATGGGATAAAGCATGTTACTGAGGACAGAATGTAACATAAATGTTAGTTTTGCTTTTCACTGTGTCCAAGTGACCGCTAGGTGTCACTATAACCAAGTCCCAGAGATTGTCTGAAAAGTTGCATCGCATTATAATCAGATGATCCAAAATGGAGTGCTTCAAGTGTAGGAATAATAAATGAATTGGTGGGAAAATGTAAATAGAGTCTAATTTCATTTTGGTTCTCACCGTGTTCCCATTTCCTAATGGAATTCTGCATTTTGGCATTTCTTTCCTCTTTAGGTTTCTTTTTCCTGTTATGCACAGCAAAGCAGGTGTGTCATATGAAAGTATTAGCACTGCCTACAATATATTTCATCTTGCTTATTTAATGACTATAGACTGATAAATAGTGTTTGCATCAATAGAGATAATGCAGTTTATTATCTCCTAATCCATCCATGTTTAATGTGTTTTCAATCCACCAGATGGCAGTGTAGCGAAGAACCAGACAAGGACCAATTAATATGCACCTTGAGACATACAACCTGATGCCGTAAATTAGAGCATTATTTAATATGGATCTCATTTGGTTTTCTGCGTTTGTACATTTTTTATCCATTGATGCATGCCTTCATTTGAAAGGTTCGAAATTTCTGCCAAAATTTTATTTTGTGGGTGTGAATGAAAATTGATCATCTGTGAAGATGTTAAGACCATCCTCATTTTATTCAATTATCCTTGCACAATGATATTATAATCATATCTAAAAACTAGATATACTGTATTGATCATCCTTCTTCTGTTTTATGTGTGTGTATAGACTTAATTTCTTGCAATGATGTAGGAATAATGCAGGGTTGTTTGCCCAAGATAAACGTTTAGAGATTTGCCGTTTTTTAAGGACTTGCTTAATTAAGAAGCACAAATGACTTGTCCTTAAAGTGACGTTTAGAATGACATTTGTGTCTCCTCAGCTCACACAAACCAGCGATTTTAGCAGCATAAATAAGAAATGGAAGTTAGGCAGGCTGACTGAACGTTTGTAGTAATGCAGATTTGTGCCTTTTCTCCATATTTATTTAGATGCGCAGAATTCCTATTGAATTGTAAACATTTCAGTCTACACACACACACACACACACACACACACACATATGTATATAACGTGCATTGCAAAAAAAAAACCACACACCCCTCAGCATGTCATATTAGAGAATTTACAAATGACAGTGCTCCCTGTATGCTATTTTAATTTAAAACACTGATTTCCAAAACCAATTATTATAAGATAACTTTTTATTTTGATAAAATGTGTGTGTGAAGAATAAAAACTGTCATGTTTCAATGCGTGAGTGTTTAGCCCTCGCACACTCATATGTAACGGAGGTAAGTTTGCTGTAATGACAGCTTCAAGTCTTTAGGACCTTCTTCAGCCTGTTAACAATCCTAAAGTAATTAGATTTTTTTTTTTACCATTTACTTCCAAGTGTTTTTTGAAAATTTTAAATTCAACCTAAGTCGTTGTCCCCTATGTGGAACTGGCCAGGGATTCAGGCTTTTCTAACTGCAGTGCTCTTCCATTCTCAATATCCATTGAAACAATTGAGTGGGGACTCTCCTTTTTATTTTATTACACGTGACTGGCTTTCCTAGCTGCTCCTTTGCCATGTATCAGATACAATGTATGATAGACATTGTGCTAATACAACATACCTAACACTAACCGCTATGCATGTTACTATTAAAGGAAAAGGTAAAACTGAGGTTAAGCCGTAACTAAAGAACATCTGTCTGATGTTAATGTTCCGTTTGACTTATTATTTGCATAAGTTACGTTGATTTATAGTGCTCCTTCAGATTCCTTATTAAAAATAATGTTATTTATATAGCGCCGACCATTTACACAGCGCTGATTAGAAGACAGAGGTATGAGGCAGCACCGGTGAAGTCTTTTAAGCGGGAAAAGCAAGAGCTGATAAGTGAGGAGGAAAACCTTGGCCCACTGAAGGGATCAAGTAGGGGAGTATTTTGATATGAGGGCAGAAATGTATGAGGTGGCAATATTATGGAGAGCTTTATACTTTAGATATAATACTTGAGTTAATAGGGAGCCATTGTGGGGCTTCACAAAGCGGGAAACAGAAGAATAAAGTTGTGTAAGGAATATAAGCCTAGCAGCATTTTGGATAGATTGCCAAGGAGAGAGTCGAGACAACTAGAAGAGTGTTGCGATAGTCAAGGTGAGAAGTAATAAGGGAATGAACCAGGATTTGTCTAGCTTCTTGGGTGAGGAGATGCCAACAGAAAGTGGGAGAGGTGAAGATGACAGAGAGAGAGAGCCATTAGCTAGGTATGACGAGAGCGGTATATAGAAGAAAGCGAGTAATCTGTATGAAAAGCATCAGAGAGATCCAGGGGTATTAGCAGGTAGTAGTGACCTTTTGCAGAGGGGAAGTCATGGATACTTTGTTAGAGCTGTTTCAGTGAAGGAGTCTGAAACCGGACTGTAGAGGGTTGAGGAGGGAAATGGAGGAGAGGACGTTCGTTAAGCGATTGTACACAACTGAACTGTCCTATTATTGGGGCAGCATGGGGAACATTTGCACCTGTGTACCGATTAAATGTCATGCAAACATACAGTAGCTCCACATACTTTCAATTTCTCCTCAAATACTAGCAAGGAACTGATGCGATCCTAGTCACAACTACAGCGCTTTTTATGCTGCCGCAAAAATAAACATTTCCAATTTACATGATGAATGTTTTGAGAGATTGCATGTCTGTTCCAGCTTGTGGTTGGCAGATTTATTTTACTTTGACATGACCTTTACAGTGTATAATTTATAGTAATGTTACAGGAGGGAAAATATTTCTTACTGATGTTAGCATGGTATTTATATAAAAGGAGGCAATAAATGGCCCCAAACCCGTAGGATCTGGATAATTGTAGCACTTTGAGCACAAATGTTACTTCTTCTGAGACCGGAAAGCTGATCTTTCCCTATATTGGCGATTTTGCGAACTGATATTTCTTTGTTTTCTTGCCTATTTCCACTTCTACACAAGGCAGGAAAATCTTGAAAATTGCTCTGACTTATATGAGTGTTACTTGCCTTTGAGGCCATATGTTCCTGCTGATAAGCAAATCTCAATCCTATTAAACCATTTAATAAATGCCCAGATTATTATTATTATTACAAGCTTGCAGTGTTCCTCTGAAGTTTTGAATCCATGAACTATAGCTGTTAAAGTTCTTTAAAACTCATGCACCAAAACTTTTAAAATTCACGTATTATTGGTTGTTAAGCCACATAATTGCATTTGGTATTTATAGATGTGCCACTGGCAAATATTAACATATTAAACTGTAAATGTTTGTGGTGAAAGCCCTGATGCATAGAGATGCTCGCATCAAATATATAAAAATGGTATCTATCATTTGAAAGCAGCACATTATTCATAGTAACGTAATAATAAAGGTTAAAAAAAAGACTTAAGTCCTTCCTGATTTTGATCCAAAAGAAGGCAAAAAAATCCCCCAATAAACATTTTTTGGATTATTGGAGTCCTTCATGACTCCAATAGACAACCAGGTTTCTCCTTGGATCAAGAAGCTCTAAAATATTAATGTTTATTCAATCAAATGAATCAAATACAAAGCATACATTGTATTTGGTAGCACCACCTGTCTTGGCTGTGAATTCCATACCTTTATTGCCCTTACTGTAAAGAATCCCTTCCTTTTTTGTGTATGAAATCTTTGCTCTTCCAGGATGACCTCTGTTTTTTTTTGTGCATTTCTGTTAATGAACAGGTCACTGGAGTAGGGCTGAAACAACTAATCGAAAAAATCGATTAGTCGAATCGATTTTTATCGATTATAAAAAGAGGTTTTTTTCAGAGCAAATGCTCTGAAAAACTCCTCTCCTTATATAATCGGACCTCAAACAGAGATCGGATTATAACACCGGAATCCAGATCCCCCGCAACCCTGCAGGGGACCTGGATTCCCCTCACTGTCGGCCGGTCTCTCACTTCCGTCTCTCTCCCCCATGACTCCTCCCCCTCCCATACACCACTCTGCCTCTCTCCCGTCTCCCTGGTATTTTGTGAACCTCTGTTGCTGACAGGCACTTTCACTGCAGCTTCATAGAAGCCTCAGCGTAAGTGAAGGTGAGTAATGGAGGCTGTCTGTGCGCATCGTGCAGACCCCCACCGGCTGACAGAGAATTGAGGTCTCCTGCACAGGATCATCCATCCTCTCTGTCAGCCGGTGGGGGTCTGCATCGCACAAACAGCCTCTGTTACTGTCCTTCACTTACGCTGAGGCTTCTATGACGCTGCAGTGAAAGTGCCTGTCAGCAACGGAGGTTCACAAAACACCAGGGAGTCGGGAGAGAGGCAGAGTGGTGTATGGGAGGGGGAGGAGTCAGAGGGGTGTATGGGAGCCACCCTCCTATACACCACTCTGGCTCCTTCCCCTCCCATACGCGATTCTGCCTCTCTACACGGCTCCCTGGTGTCTTGTGAACCTCCGTTGCTGACAGGAGGCAGAGTGGAGTATGGGAGGGGGGAGGAGGCAGAGTGGTGTATGGGAGGGGGGAGGAGGCAGAGTGGTGTATGGGAGGGGGGAGGAGGCAGAGTGGTGTATGGGTGAGTTATAGTGGTGTATGGGGGATATAATTAAATTCAGGGTAGCAGAGTGGTGTATGGGAGTGTAATGAATTTCAGGGAGGCAGAATGGCATATCTGGGGGAGTTAGAGTGGTGTATAGGGGGAGGTAGAGTGTACCAGTTTGGTAAATGAAAGAAACTATAAACAAGGCTTTTTTCTCAGTTTTTTTTAAATATGAAAAATAGTTAACATATGAATTAATATTTACTAATAACTTTGTATTAAAACCTAGTTTGAGAAACACCGTGTTTGGGTTCTTGTAGCTTTTATTATTATGTCAGTAAAATACGAAGATGAATAGAGAGAGGCCATTGCAATAAAGAGGAAAGTGTAAATTGTACGTTTTTTATTACATTATTTTAAATAAAAAAAATGCATTTTTTATCCGATTAATCGAAAAAATAATCGGCCAACTAATCGATTATTTAAATAATCGTTAGTTGCAGCCCTACACTGGAGAGCTCCTTATATTGACCGGTCACATATTTATACAAAGTTATAATATCTCCTTGTAACCAAGATCTTTAATCCCCTTATTAGTTTTTAGCCCTCCTTTGCACTTTTTCTAATTCCATAATGTCCTTTCTAAGCACCGGTGCCCAGAATTGCTCCGCATATTAAACTACTCAACTATTCACCGGTAAGCATGTCTGTGTAAAGCCAGACCACAGTATCATCCTAGAATGTCAGCTCTTTCTAGAAGGATGACCTCACAGCAGAACTAACATTCTTCCTATCATCTTAATATTAATATCTTTAACAGTAAAAATGTGGCATATTATATATATAAAAAAACAATCTTTTTCTTTCTGTGCTGCTGTATACATGTTGACACAGTAAATACTTCTATTCTATAGTTTTCTGGATGTTAGATTAAATTCACAGTTAAATAAAAGTCTGGATATTGATTTTTTTTATTTCTTATTCAGTGTTTAAATGTCACAGGGGAACAGCACTCCACAGTGTTTTTGACTGGGATCTATACTTTACTCAATTTAATTTTACCTAGGTGCTATTGGCAAAGGAAATGCTGATTAAATATTTTCATTTTCCAGACTGTACATCATTTTTTTTCTTCTTATATTTCTGCGGTTCTTAGCTAAATAAATGTTGTTTTTTTCTCTCTCTAAACAATCAGTGGTTGTTAATACCCTTGAGTATATCAGTAAAACTAGAGCAGTTGTGATGTGACATGTTGCATTTAGAGCGGTCAGCAGAAACGTTCCATACGTTCTTTGTTGATAGCTGTCACTTAACGCTTTGCCCAGAATTCCTTTAGTTACTTTTTTTAAGATATGGTTCGTAATGTGTAAATGTCACAATCCTAGTATCCTTTTAAAAGAATTAAGGTGACTGTTATGTATCAATTTTTATTTTTGTAGAAAGCTACACCTGTAAACTTTTTCTTATAGCAGTCTTCTGTGGTTCTAGTTTTAATTAAGTGTCCCACTTACATCAGGAAAGGGAAGCTAGTGCTTCAAAACAAAAGTCTAGGAGGAAACTTAATGACTTCTACATTCACCTTATAATTCTCCAATATTTTGATTATTAATGTTAGGTTTGGCGCCTTCCAGAGGTGACTGAAGACTTGACCGCGCATTCCCATCAAGGGTTGTTTTTAAATTTATGGTTAAGTAGTGTTGTAGTCATTGTCAGTATTGCAAGTACGATAACCTGGTGCTAAAGCCTCTGCATGTGTCAAGCTACTGAATTGTAGCTTAACTGCATTATTGTTGTTATTACCATTGACTTACCGTATTTGCTCGATTATAAGACAAGGTTTTTTCCAGAGCAAATGCTCTGAAAAATACCCCTCGTCTTATAATCGGGGTCGTCTTAGAATCAGACCTCAAATAGGTCTGACTATGAGACTAAGATCCAGATCCCCCGCAGCGATGCAGGGGACCTGGATCCTCCGCAGCGATGCAGGGGACCTGGATCCTCCTGTGTTATGCCCCCCCCAACTTACTGGTGCATCCAAGTCCCCGGTGCTTAGTCTGGGCAGCGTGTAGAGCTCTACACGCTGCCCGGACTAAGCACCGGGGACTCAGAAGCACCGGTAAGTTTGGAGGAGGAAGGGGGAGGGAGTGTTAAACGGGGGGCATAAGGCATTTCTGGAGGCAGAGTGCTCTGTGAAATGCCTTTTAACCCCCTTAATGCCACTCTGCCTCCAGAAATGCCTTTTAACCCTCTATACGCCACTCTGCCTCCTGAAATGCCTTATACCTCCCTATATGCCACTCTGCCCCATAATATTCATTTTAACCCCCTAAATGCCAGAGTGGCATATAGGGGTATAAGGCAATTTTGGAGGCAGAGTGGCACATATGGGGTCAAAAGGCATATCATAGGGCAGATGTGCATAACTGGGGCAGATGTGCATAACTGGGGCAGATGTGCATAACTGGGATTGTAAAAAAGAAAAAAAACAAAATATTTTTCTCAATCATAGCTTTTATTAACAAACAATTGTTCACGTAGTTTACATGAATTAACATTTACTGGTAAAACTTTTTTCCTATAGGGTCGTCTTATATTCAGGCTTTTTCTTTTTTTCCTAAATTATTATTCAGATTTTGGGGGGTTGTCTTATAATCAGGGTCATCTTATAATTGAGCAAATACGGTATATAGCATCCTCGGATTCCCCAGCGCTGTACAATGGGTATCGGGGCATAATCTGGAATGAAACACAGGGTAAGGAGGACCCTACTCAAAGGTGTCAATCTAGAAGGAGTTAGACAAGAGGTAATAGTGGCACTCTTTGTGTTGGACCAGCCACACCAGTTTAACTCCTTTTCTAGTGGCACTTAGGAAATCAGGACTTGGTTAGAAAGTCGCCTATGCCTCCTGGTAGCTTGCATGTTCTCTCTGTATAGCCACATTTCATTTAGAAAACTTAGAACTAAAAAAGCATAGGTACATTATTTTTGCTCGGTTGATCTTCCAGATATTTTTCTACTATATGGCAGCTTAAAGAATGTCCTGCATTGCAATAGCCAACACGTGCTGGTGTTGTTTATTCTAGCGACCTTAGTTTGGTATATAAAGTCATTGCTGGATACTTCATACATTATATATATACATTTCCTCCCAGTCAGATCACTGCATGTGTTTCTGCCACTTAGTTTTTTTCTCTATCCGATAGCTTGTTTCCTGTAAAAAAATAAAAAAAATAATTGTCATCGTGTTTTTTATGTTTTTAAAACAAGCATTCTCCTGTGCCCATCAGAAGCTTTCTTCTCAAATCCGGTGTATGTCCCATAGATTGTCACAAACAAGCTAGCTATAAAAATAATATATAAAAAATCTATGTTGCTTTAATAATATATAACACAGTATAATAAAACAAATGCTTATTGTGTTTTATGGTGAAAAATATTCACAGGAAATATCTGGGATTTACTACTGTATGTTACAAAAATAAAATGCGTTTGCGTGTTTTTAATCTCCCCTGAGATGACCATGGAATTAATGGAATTTAATGTACTTTTCACTGATGTCCAAACAAAAGGAACCCTGTTATGTTAATATTTATTTTAAATTGTTTAGAATGTTTTTATCAATCACTTTCCCTTGTACCTGGTGCTTCGAACATATAATTCTGTTTATACCTACCATTCGCTTCCTTGTTACCTACTACGTGCACGGAAGCGCAAACACCCGACACTTGTCTTATTATATGGGCACGCAGATGCCGGAGGCTCGTCTTATCTTATGGACGCCCACACAGACACCCGACACTCGTCTTATTATATGGACGCGCAGACGCCCGACACTCGTCTTATTATATGGACGCGTGTGCAGACACCCGACACTTGTCTTATTATATGGGCGCGAGTGCAGACACCCGACACTCATCTTATTATATGGACACACACAGACGCCCGACACTCGTCTTATTATATGGACACACAGACGCACGAAACTCGTCTTATTATATGGACACACACCCAGACACCCGACACTCGTCTTATTATATGGACAGACACCCGACACTCGTCTTATTATATGGACACACACACAGACGCCCGACACTCGTCTTATTATATGGACACACACAGACGCCCGACACTCGTCTTATTGTATGGACACACACAGACGCCCGACACTCGTCTTATTATATGGACACACACACAGACGCCCGACACTCATCTTATTATATGGACACACACACAGACGCCCGACACTCGTCTTATTGTATGGACACACACAGACGCCCGACACTCGTCTTATTATATGGACGTGCAGACACCCGGCATCCCTAGATGCTTGCCTAATGTCAAAAGGCTGCTGCTGAGTAAGTAACCAAGCAGGATTTTTTAGTAAACCAGTAAGCAAAATAAAGTACACTTTTGTAAATATGGACAATAAAAGTTGCACCACTTGCATATGATAATGAGGGAACCCAAGTAACCATGAGTAAGGAATCAAAAAGTGACATACCTTGTGTTTATACGTGTCGTTCTTACACTTATATTGGCATAAGTGTATTTTATTTTGCTTGCCCTGTACAATAAAGGGCTCCTTTTGACAAGACTATGCTTCTAAATGGTTTTCTCTGAGCTGGTTTGCAGTTGATTTAAATTGGTATATAACATAATTTGTCTTTTTTCTTTGTTTGCTGTTTAAGCTGTTGAAGGTGGATATATCGACATTGTGAAGTTGTTGATCAAAAATAAAGCCAATGTTAATGGGCCTCATTCATGTTCAGGATGGAATCCTTTGCATCAAGCAGCTTTTATGGTAAGTAAATTACTAGTGTGGCCTATGCAGTCCAAAAAAAGTTACATTAGATATCCTCTGATATATAGTTGCGTTAAAACATAGCTTTTAATTGGCATTTATTGATTTAAGTAATATATTACAATAGGGTGATATGTATTTTACCTAAAGTGCATTATGCATTTATGCATACTGCGACCAGTCTCATCGAGAAGACAAATATAGATACTAAAATGAAATCCTTCTATACACATTTTGGTTGGTTTTCTAGTTAATGGAAAGGTATCTCGAAAAAGCCAAAACCAAGAAATATTAAGAACATTGCAGTCTTTTTGCTTGTGTACATAAATATATTTTGAGCTACCCAGTACATATTTAATTCTTTTCAGAAAACTTTAAGTTTAATTGAATAATGGAAGCAACAATCCATGGGATATTTGATTACTGGAATAATCTCATATATACATTGTGAATATGAGACTCTACGAACACACACTTCAAGCTCCTTCGATGTTGGTCAAAGTTCTGATGACTTCAGCTTTAGTGACACATGCAGACATGAAGATATGATGTCATAGGGGTTAATTTACTAAAATGAGTGTTAGCAGCAGAGCTGTGGTTTCACATTCATTTTACTGTATACTGATGAATTTCTCCTAGAAGTGCAATGCCTGAACTGGCCCTGTATAATGCATAGGCGGTTTTCAAGAAAGCTCACTGAAGTAGCAATGTATTATAAAGGGCCCTCCAAGAACTTCTTTTAACAGAAGTTCACTGTTTGCCCTTTTCATAATGGAAAGTGAAAATAGCGAGTGGAAAGCACAAGTTTCTTGCCAATTCTCATTTAAGTGAATAAACCCCCCAAGACGAACTCCTATGACACCTTATCCCCTTTTGGAATTTTCGTTTGGCCGTTTCTTTGTTGCGATTACCAATATGATAAGATCTACCACGTGTATCAAGTACCCTATATTCAACCTGCAGGAGGAGCTCGAGAGTTCTCAAGAGGGTCTGGATTATTTTTTTCTATTGTAGATGCCATCTTGTGAACCACAGCAACGTCATTTGCACAATGGCACTTGTGGTTGCTCTTCGGAGCAATCACAAGGCGATCGGGGTAGGGGGGTAGTGTTGCTACATGCCTCGATATCGAGGCATGTCAGCAACACCGTTTATGCTTAGGAAGCGACTTTAGCCGGGCGCGTTCTTTGATGATCGGTGCGGCGGTGGCCATTTTTCTTGCGGGGAGGGCTTTCCTCCTCGGATCCATGATTCAGTGGATGCAGCTTTTTAACAGCACCCCGTACATGTACGGGCTTTGACGTTATCACTTTGCGCTGCAAGCTCGTACATGTACGGGCTTTGTCGTTAAGGGGTTAAAATAGATTTTTATTTGGATTTCATGTATTGGACAAAAAATTGTCCAAATTGGTGAAATGAAGAAAATACCTTTTGTTAAGGTATTTTTTTTTAAGGTCTAAAATATAAAAAACAGAAAAGTGGTTTGTGGATATGTATTCACTGCCATTTGCTAAGAAGCCCCTAAATAAGATCTGGTGCAACCAATTACATTCAAAAGTCACATAATTCATTTAAATGTCTTGGAATGGCCTAGTCAAACCACAGACCTCAATCTGATGTAGAATCTGCGGTATGACTTAAAGATTGCTGTACACCAGCGGAACCCATCCAACTTGAAGGAGCTGGAACAGTTTTGCCTTGAAGAATGGTCAAAAACCCCAGTGGCTAGATGTACCGAGCTTACAGAGACGCACCCCAAGAGACTTGCAGCTGAAATCTCTGAAAATGGTGGCTCTGTATTAAGTTTTGGGGGTTTTCTGTTTTTTTTTCTTATATCTTGTTTGTTTCACAAAAAAAAAAAAATGTAAAATGAAGTTGTAGGCATGTTGTGTAAATCCAATGATACAAACCCCCAACAAATGCATTTTAATTCCAGGTTGAAATGCAACAAAATAGGAAAAATGCCAAGAGGGATAAATAGTTTTGCAAGGCGCCGTAGCTTCTCAAGCAAATAATTTAAAGACAGTTATATTCTCCATCCATTCAAAGCAGTATATATTTTACATTTATCATCATTAAACTGCAGCTGCCGCAATCTTTTTTTCGTTTCCAAATGTAATTATTGTAGACATAAATTATTACAATACTTTGATATAGAAAACAGAAGAAACCAACAGCAATCAAAACATCCATAGACTATGGCAAGTCTCTTATTTAAAATAAGCATGCCTCTGTGATCTGCACATAAAGCTGCCGTACTCCTGGCCATTCTTCTAATTTACTTAAATCATTTGCCATTAGACCGGCTCCACTCAGAAGGTCTATCCTGTTGCAGACCTTTGTATCACCTTTCCGTAAGATAAACCTTACCATTAAGATATTTTCTGTCCTTTCTGTATAGCATGTATCCTGTGATGGCAGCATCCTAATCATTTTGCCCATTGGGGCCATGGAGATATAATTATGCAAAAAAAAAAATAATGACAATTGTACATTTGTCCAAAACCAGCATTATTCAGATAATCATTGCATGTAGAAGAAAACATGCAACATGCAATATTATAGCTAAGACATTTTTTGTGATTATTTCCCCTCTTAATGGTTTTAGGAACGCACTGACATCCTGCAATTACTTCTGGAGAGTGGCGTTGACAAGGAATGTGAGGATGACTTTGGGATAACGCCAGTGTTTATTGCAGCTCAATATGGGAAATTTGAGAGCTTAAACATGCTTATACTGCACGGTGAGTGCTGTGTTAAATTACACAATCTATGCATGTACTGATCTCTTGCACTAATGCCTTTTTTCTTCTGTTGAATTATGGAATTTTGGGCAGCATCCACCATAAATATATCAACCTCTAGGCACCATGAGTGTAATGTATAAAGTTGTAATTGGGGAACAATGAACTGGACCATTTTCTTTCTAATTTCTCTACAAAATCAATCCATATACACTTACTGACCCGGGTTGGACCCCCTTTTACCTTCAGAACTGCCTTCATCATTCTTCGTGGCGTACTTTCTACAAGGTGCTGGAAACATTCCTCTGAGATTTTGGTCCATATGGACATGATGGCATCACGCAGTTAGTGCAGATTTGTCGGCTGCACATCCATGATGTGAATCCCCCGTTCCACCACATCCCAAAGGTGCTCTATTAGATTGAGATCTGGTGACTGTGGAGGCCATTGGAGTACAGGGAACTCATTGTCAATTTGCTGCCATGTGATTGACTGATTAGCTATTTGTGTTAAGCAATTGAACAGGTGTACCTAATAAAGTGGCCAGTGAGTGTACATTGCCGCCAATGTTTCTTTTTATGTACTTATGCCCTGTTAAAACAATGAAGCTAATTCATTTTCTTTAATGTATGTGTGATACAAATACCTCCGTATTTGTGCAGATCGACTGCTTGAATTTCTTTAAAAACTTGCCACGTACGAGATTCTTTCCCCCTCTATGAATATTTCAGGCTCATTCATGCATCATTCATGTACGTGTTCGTCCACACAAATTACTTGCTTCTTTTCGCAGCTGCAAGTTACTCCCTGCCATTTAGTTTTAATGTTTTGAATTAGGTGCGTAGCCTTGCCACAGCAGATGTCACATTTTGGATTTTGATGTTTGCTGCCCATTTATCCCTTTTCCAGGATGACATAATAATGAACAGTCCTGTGTCTTTTAGCTGCACAAGGTTTATAATCCAGAAGTATAGAAGGGAATTCTCAGACTCTATTCTGCGCATTTTATCTAATTTTCCTGCCCCCAGCTCTTTTGTATTACAGGAGGGTCATCTAAGTACATCTTCTGCTCAGCAGTGCACAAGGTACTTCCCTCCACCCAGCTCCAGCGTTGGCTCACATGGGATTTCCAGGGAGCTGAAGTATTTTCATCCATACATATATAAAAGTGCTTGACAAACCCCAGGCACCAGGTTGCCTTGGCGACTGGAAACACCTCAAGACGCCCAGGGCTTTGCAGGACTGCCATCATGAATCCAGCACCCTATGCTTTCCTGCAGACGAGGTGTAGTGGAATGCATGGTTCATGTAATGCATGTTATGTGAGCCCACTGGGAAGCCACTCTCCACAAGAAAAGCATGGGATGCCAGATTCACGATGGTGAGAGGGAGGGGGTGGAGTACTGTATGTGAGTGTGTGTATACTGTAGTGTCAGAGTCAGTGTGTACATGTATAGTGCTAGAGTCAGTTTGTCTGCTGTTTTGTAGTGCCAGATTTATTGTGTATGTGTCCATAGTGTGTAATTTAATATTTATAGTGTGTTTATGTGTATAGGAGTGTGGTGGTGGTGTTTATGTATGGTATTAGAATGAGTGTGTATGTCAGCGTATAGTTTTAGAGTGTGTGTATTAATGCAATGGACTGAAGCTACGTTGTAAAAAAGAGAGGGCCAAAATTCCTCCACAACGATGTTATAGTCTTTACTTCAGGTTATTGCTGCTAAAGAAGGTTCTACAAGCTATTGAATCATAAGGTGTACTTATTTTTCACACATGGCTTCTCCACTTTGGCTTTATTTTTGTTGAATAAATCATGAAACGGTGTAATATGTCATGTGCTGTTGTTCATCTGAGGTTGTACTTACCTAATTTTTAGACCTGTTAAGGAACAGATTGTTATTATGTCCTGATATGTAAAACCATAGAATTCAAAGAGGGTGTACTTTCTTTTTCACACAACTGTATGTATGATTATATTACACTTTATGCAACATAGGTTCCTTCCAGACACTTTATATATATAACACTGATTGCCGTGTTTATCATTTACTATGCTTTGAATATAAAATGTAATTACACAAAAAAATAAGCATAAGGAAGTTGAATTAGTTTGAATGCTGTCCATGTTGAAGCCATGTTCGGCTTTACTGGGAAATGATCCCATTTCTTAAATCCAGCTGGCTGGGTGTAATTAACAAATGCGCATAACATGGAGGACATACACCACTGTGTTAAAGCCAAACCTCTGCTCGTTTCTAAAGGGTTTGGCAGGTTTCATGTGACTACATTTTCATACGCTTTTTATATAGACATAAGATGTGCTATAAGTTTTATTGATCATCATTGCTTAAATGTCTAGTCCTACCTTAGATCCCTTACAAACACGTTCCTGGAAATCTCAAAGTAATGACTGGCTGGCATGGTAACAAAATGAGCAGACTCTCCGACTCTTTATTAAGAGAATTAATGAACCTTTACTAGTTAATGTCAAAGTTTCTGTTTAACTGACTTGCTTGGGGGCAGCCATGTGGTTCTTGTGATGGTCATAATAATAAAAATAAAAATCCATTATGTGAAGTATAGACCGTAATTTGAATTGATCCAAGAATCATGATTCCTTACAGCCCCTATTTTTTTTAATAATAACACCCCCCCTCCGCTCATATATGTATAGATTTCAGGTATGAACATTGGGTTCTTTCTAGAGCGATACCATAAAATAGAGCTAGCCTCCCACCCAGATGTTTGGTTTTTTGACATTAGACATTCAAGTGATTGTTATGAAGAAAATCAGAACTAATATCTCATTTTCTGTTTAGTTTTTTTTCTGGTGTGTTCTGCATCTATAATATAATGTTCTATTACCTGAAATCAAAACTAGTTGATGGAGCCCACAGTGATCTCTTAAATCCAGAATAGTTTCTTGCACTCTTGGGTACATCCCTCCTACACCCTTTTCTGCTTCAACTAGTGCCAGAAAGCCAACCCACAGCATTGCTTTTTGAATGTGGCCTACCACATGCGTGGTGTGTGTGTGTAGACTCTCATGTGCAGCCTGCTCCTCTGAAACCTTGTGACAAAGCGCCCATAGGGTCAGGCAGTACATTAGCCAGCCTCATAGGATGCCTGCCCCGGCCATCTAAACATGTTGGTCCTGTACATGGCGATCTCTGAATGTCACTACACCAATGTTCTGTGTTTGGTTTTTTTGGGCTATAGTGTTATCCCTGAATAGCATCGCTTGATCTCCTTTTTTCCCATCAATACAGTATCTCCAGTACTAGAAATGCATTCCACATACTGTGCACACCCGGAAAATATTCATCAAACGAGTGACCAGAGTTGAAGTAATATATCTGTGACATGATAGCTCGGGTTGCGTTATGAGCGGTACGCATCTCCAGTGAACATGGTGCATTTGTCCTTTTGGCTTTCACTCTTGTGAAAAAATGTATTTTTTTTCCTTAGAATAAATGCTATAAGCCTTATTGTTGACTAAGTAAACCATAGTAAATTTTCCTAAAATGAATATAAAATTGATGTAACCATATGGTGAATGTGGACGCCTCATTAAAGCTCTGATATTTGTTCGCTAGCCTATTTTTTTGTGTGTGTGTTTTGCAAGATTTGCAAATGTGTTTCTATTAAGAGCTTTATCATGTGTCAGGTGCTAATTTCAACTGCCAGGCCAAGGACAAGGCGACGCCATTATTTATCGCGGCTCAGGAAGGCCATGCTAAGTGTGTAGAGCTGTTACTGTCCAAGGGAGCCGATCCAAACCTTTACTGCAATGATGAGAGCTGGCAGCTGCCAATTCATGCAGCTGCTCAAATGGGCCGATGCAAGTAAGTTATCTGATATTTGGGTTTAATTAAGGAGTTTAGTAATCACATAAGGTAATTAGAAAAATGATTTGTTTATATTTTTTTTTTTCTGTTTTTGCAAAATTAGAATTTCCCTTCATTGAGACTAACCGTATTTTAATAAGTTTAATACACATGGGGAAATAGAACGTGCACTTGTTTTGTGATATACTAATAGGTGTTTAATAATGGTGGAATTATAATTTAGGTTTTGGCATGGGGAAAATATGGAACATCCCTTTTCTTGCAGCACAGTTTAAATTGCCTAACCAGGACAAAATAAGAAAGATAAACCGTACCGTGACATAGCTGATGCCTTCTTTTATCTTATGGCAAAATGTATTATTAAGAGAAACTATGAAAAAGGGCTGTCTAGGCTGTCTTATAGAGCTATGATCCGAAAGGAAGATAGATGAATAATGTGCATTTCTTTTTTTTTTTCTTTTTCAGGATTTTGGCCATGCTACTGCCAATCACAGATAAAATATGTGGCATCGGGAAGGACAAAATAAGCCCTATTTACTCAGCGATTTACGGAAAACAGGAGGAGTGCTTAGAGATGTTACTGAAGGAAGGGTATTGTCCTGAAGCTCAGGAGAGCGCACTGTTTGTATGTAAAACACCTATGTGCATGGTTTTTCACAAAAGGTAACTATAGTACTGCCTTCAAATTATTGTGTTTTGTTCACCCTGTATGAGACAAATGTGTAGGCTAATTTTGCCCATTCGTATGTTTCAGTGAGAGTAGGGATGACAGTTTGGCTTGTATGAAGCCCTAGATGAGTGCATGCACAATGTACACTGCCTGCTGCTTGCATTTTCTGTGGTTCAATGGGCTCTGGGCCTATGTACCCAAAAGGCAGGTGCCTAATTGGGGAAACACTGCCAACTCTGTTCCCTCTGAGTTATACCGTTAGGATCCCCTTGGATATACATACATAAAATGAGAGACATGTGCCTACTTTTTAGATAGTTATGCATACTCTCCCCAAACACATTACACATACAAGTGCCCCAACTCTCCTTCACTAATATAGACTGTTGTTGATAGTCTCCCATTCATGGGATGCCATTTATTTTACGAAGTCACATTGTTTGGCTTCTTTTTTGTTTTACAAAAAAAAAATTCAACTATACATACTCTTTGTGGGAGGCCTTTAAGAGTAATGTTATCAGGTCTCAAATATGATGAATGCTCTTTGTAAATATTCCTCTGGGAAGTTCTTTGGTTGGCGAGACTTGAAACATATAATTGGTTTCAGGTTCCCACTCCTTCCTCAAGCAGTTATATCAACTCTGCTTGTCTTCTTGGAACCTGACATGTTGCTGTAATTGAGTGAAACTGATGCTAAATTGACACTTTGTAATCACACAGCGCTCAGACTGTCCGGTGAATATTTACAGTTAAAATTGCTTACCTGTGCTTTCTAGACACAGCTTTTGAGGGCTGTGGGTTTTTCGCATTTTATTTGATAGCTTGACAGTAACTTGCTGTGGGGTTGTTTTTTTTTTTCTGCTGTTTTATATAAAGCGTGCGTCAAGACACAAGCATTTTATGAAAAAAAAAGTAATATATACTTAGTGTTTTCATTTCTTTTTCCTGGAATGATATATGTGCGCAGTCTAATCCCACCTTCATTACCTCCAAGTGCATTTAAAATTAGAAGCCTGGCCCTGGATTTCCAGAAAAAAATGGAAAAAAAATCTATTTAGGTTGAATAGATCACTCTGCCCAAAAGTGAGTACTTGAAGCAGCCAGGGAAGTAGGATTGTCCTCTTAATGACAGCATTTGCATTATAACATACCCATTATCCTTAACGTTTCTGTGGTCAGGCTTTGGATGATTTTAAATTGCTTGAGGCAGGAACTCATCCAAATCCTTAGTTGCACATGCGAACACGTAGGCCTGGATAATAGCCAGCGTGTTCTCTGCCAGGTCCCTTATAAATTATGGATGAAGCTAGCAATAAAGCTCCGATTACGGTTTATTGTATGGCGTTTTACAGTGTATCAGTTGGAGCATGCCTCCAGAAATCCCTGTTCATCATTAGCTCGCTTTGTTTTGTCTGCATTATATGACTTAATAAATACAGATAAGTGTTATTCGTCTTCAGGCTTTCATCTTTAGTGAAGTGTGCTACGCGTTAGGTATCGCGTGTACCTTACATTCTATCCTTGTTATGTCTTAATAGCTTGCTAACATACTAATTGCCTTCTTTACAGTTGGTTTTGAAATGTTGTGCTCCTGTTCCTGTAATACTAATGAATGCCCTGAGTTATTTTCAGTTATTCCTCACTGTAATCACGCGCGCGGCGTCTGCGGGCTGCAGCGGTCAGGTCCTTTGCTGCATTTTGGCGTGCGGGGCATAGATGATTATGTGAACTGAATATCAATCATAGTGTCGCTGAGTTAAATGTATCATGATTGTTTTGGTTGAAAGTTAATAATTACAATCAACTTGTTTTATATGGTGAGTATTAAATTGGCAAGATGTATTTTATGTGTAGCAGCCCTTTATTTAAAATAATAATAAAAAAAAAATGAAGACTCTGCAGTCTCCATGTGCCAGGCAAAACTGTGTGTGTGTGTGTATATATATGTATATATATATATATGTATATGTATATATATATGTATATGTATATATATATATATATATATATATATATATATATATATATATATATATATCTTGCTGAATTAAGGATCTGTTTTTTTTTTTTTTTACAGAATGCAGTCATTATTGTCTAATAAATAAGCCGCCTTTCAAAATTACATTTTCTCAATTGTATGTAATTTATCCTAGGAACTTCAAAATGGCGCCATTGCTTCTGAAATATGGGTTCAAGCTGTCCAGCTTGTATTTGTCAAGATGCCTGGAATGCGACCATTTTCCACTGTTTCGCTATTTTTTAAACAAACACTGCCCGTTGCCATCAGAAGATGAGCTTAATGCTTTTAAGATGCATTCATCTAAAGCCCGGCGTGACTACAAAGAATGGCTACCCTACTTACTGCTGGCAGGGTTCAGTCCTCTAAATTTATTGGACAGCGAGTGGTAAGAGATTTTAGTATTCTTCTTTAACTGTTGGTCATGGCTCGTGTCAATGGGGGCAATAAATAACTTTATCCAGAATAATTACCGAGGCCATACTTCAGGGGAAAGTTAATAATCGTTTGTAGATTGTAAGCTCATTTGAGCAGGGGCCCCTTTAACTGTTGGTACAATACTTGATATGTTTGCCTATTGTACGGCGTTGCTGAATATAACGGTGCCGCATCAAACAATAAATAATAAATCACAAAAAACACTTATGTAAAAAACACAGCACCAGATCACCACTGTAGTGTAGACAAAGAAAAACTGCCTTTGTATTTGTATATAGAGCTGTCCGTCTGTATAAACGTTAATTAATAACATGTACAAATGTACAATTAATAACATTAACCCCTTAAGGACGCCAGTAATTTTATACCTGTGGATGCTTGTCACAGCCACATTTTCGCTGTATCTTTGCTCATCTTTTTTTCCTCTTCTTCTCATTTAGTTTAGTTTATTACATGTTGTGGGCTTTTTTCAGGACAAGTAGGACTTAATTTGTATTGGTTTGGAAACGATCATTAAGATTAGCACACCAAACTAGTAATACGCTGCCATCACCAAGTTATGTTTCAAGTTGATGGACACTTCAGTAACGCCCAGTACAACATTAAATGGATACAAAAAATAAATTTTGTTAGGTTAACTTTTCCAATGTTAACCCAACACAGACTTGGCATCACACTGTTCATGTTTACTGTTTCTTTTATTATGTACACCAACTTAATTTGCCTTTACATTTCATGTTCCTCTTCTGTTTAACCATAACAACACTTTTCCTTAAAGGAAACAATTAAATGTCTGTATGACCTTAAGGTACTATGCTCATCATGCCTAAGACATTCTTTCTCTGTTTCCATTGAATTCCCAAATGTCTGAGTTAAATTTTGCAATGCTCTAGAAATGTGGAAGGAGGAGGTCATGCTGTGAGGATCTAATTAAATTTCTGGTTCAGGTACGCACAGGAATGATTCTGTTCAATGCAGCATGCCCAACAAATAGTTTCCCCGGCTGGAAATGACATCACGGGCTCTGGGATACACTGTGAAGCCCCAGCCCTGCTGACAGGAGTGTTGAGATCTACTGCACGGCTGATCAGGCTGTCTTTTGTCCTCCGTCTGTCAGTGGAAACCAGCATTGCTGGCTGTTTACTGACAGAGTAATTGTAGTGTTACACTGACAGCGTTAATGTCCTTCCTGCTATGTCAGCAATGACAACACAGAATAGATCCCTCCGTGTAGTAGAGACTGTTGGGTTCTCTGATGACCCAAAACTGTAGATCATGCACACTGTGATTAGGATAGCAGGGCTCCAGAGCCCATGAAGGGCAAAACATGCCAAACCATGCTTTACCATATAAAAGTACTGCATTTGCTGTAAACGGTTGCTATACATTTCAGAGCATATACAGGAAATGTAAATTGTTTTACACTCAAAGATGGTGACTGTCATAACTTTGTCATCACTTGGCTCTCTGTATTAAATTTTAGATCTCTCTTTATCCCCTTTAATACTTTCTGACCTCCACCTCTTAACTTTTTGCATCATCCTTGGACTTCCTCTCCTACATGCCTGCCATGCCTTTGATCTTTGTTCTTTAAACATAACTGTTGCAATATTGGCACGCACTGTAGATTTTGTATCACTCAACACCCCTACACAACCTGCCTTTCTCAATGCTACAATAACCTTGACATTTAATCTGTATGCTTCCCTCTAGCCTCATCACAAACGTCCCTCAAATCCACTGCCCTTGGTTAATCCACAAACACCCACTTATGTACCTACTTAGCTAAAAGGTTATAAGGGGACGTAGGCTACATCTTTCTCACGTAGGCTACATCTTTCTCACGTCCTGACAGGCAGCACTATCATTCTTCACTAATCATTGCATGCAAGTCTAATACACCCCTCCTGTTTTCTGTCCTTGAACCTCTGGCTTTATTCACTTCTCTTTCACCCATCAAACCTTTGCTGGATTCTTCAAACAGAAGACTAACACGGAATCCCATCCATTCACTCTCCAGAACTGCTCCCAGTCCTTCCAACTACCAGTTGTGACTTAATCTCTGTTTACAGACTCTGAAGATTCCATCTTACTCTCCTCCTAATGGCTCACCACTTCCTAAACCAGTTGTGTTCTATTTTTCTCAACAAAACCTGCCCTTACTCAAATAAATGATCTCTGTAAACTGTATTTCCATCTTGTCATGATTGATCACTATACACTTCTCTCCCAGGTTTTGCATTATCTTGGTATCCATGGTCTAGTTCACTGTTTTTCTCTACTACTACCTCTCTGTTGATGGCGGTCATATTTATCTTTACAAACTTACTTTCCCTTGAAATTCTGCAGGGGTTTATAGCATGCCTTGCATCTGTCTCTTGGTGGTTCGTTGATGATTAAAACTAGGGCTGCAACAACTAATCGATAAAATCGATAATAATCGATAATGAAATTCGTTGGCAACGAATTTCATTATCGATTAGTTGAATCGATTATTATCGATTATAAAATGAGGGTTTTTTCAGAGCAAACGCTCTGAAAAATCCCCCTCATTATATAATCCGTTTAGTCTGACTCACCGTCTCACAGCAGCAGCTCCTACTTACTCCCCCTCCCTGTAATCACTGTGACAACTGGCCCCGCCCCTTCCTTCTCCAGGCCAGAACCACATGGCTGTGACACTCATCTAACTGTAAGTATATATATATATAATGTGTATGTGTGTGTGTATATATATATATATATATATATATATATATATGTGTGTATATATGTATGTAATATATATATATATATATATATATATATATATATTTGGGCTATTGAAAGTTAGGGGAGGTGGGGGTTAATTTAGGGGCAGTTATGGTTAGTGGGGTGTTTAGGGTTAATTTAGGGGCAGTTATGGTTAATTGGGTGTTTAGGGTTAATTTAGGGGCAGTTATGTTAATAGGGTGTTTAGGGTTAATTTAGGAGCAGCTATGGTTAATGGGGTGTTTGGGGTTAATTTGAGGCAGTTGTGGTTAATGGTGTGTTTAGGGTTAATTTAGGGGATGCTGTGGTTGATGGGGTCTTTAGGGTTAATTTAGGGGATGCTGTGGTTAAGGGGGTGTTAAGGGTTAATTTAGGGGCAGTTATGGTTAATGGGGAGTTTAGGGTTAATTTAGGGGAATCTAAATCCTGGGGCAGTGAAGTGACATATCTGGGGGTATAAGGCATATACAGTATATAAGGCATATGTGGGGAGGGCAGTGTGGCATGTCTGGGGAGGACGGAGTGGTGATCAGGGTGTATAAGGCATATCTGGGGGTAGAGTGGCATATCTGGGGGTAGAGAAGTGGCATGTCTGGGAGGCAGGGTGGCATGTCTGGGGAGGATGGAGTGGGGTATCAGGGGATATAAGGCGTATCAGGCACAGTGGGAGGCAGCGTGGAGTGGCAGATGTGGGAGGCAGCGAGGCATTGTGGAGTGGCAGATGTGGGAGGCAGCATGGCGTGGCATATGTGGGGAGGGCAGGGTGGCATGTCTGGGGAGGATGGAGTGGTGTTTCAGGGGGTATAAGGCGTATCAGGCACAGTGGCATGTGGGAGGCAGCGTGGAGTGGCAGATGTGGGAGGCAGCGTGGAGTGGCAGATGTGGGAGGCAGCGTGGAGTGGCAGATGTGGGAGGCACCGTGGTGTGGTATATGTGGGAGGCAGCGTGGAGTGCTGTGGTAGGCAGCGTGGCATATGTGGGGGGGCAGCATGGCATGTCTGGGAGGCAACGTAGCAAGCCTGGGCTCAAATGTGCATATATTGGGGGGCTGGTTGGGAAATAAAGACAAGAAATGTATTATCAAAGTTTTTTTATTCTGCTGTTTGTATTTAACATCATTTGTTTAGTAAATTATTTTAAATAAATGAAAAATTTACATTCATTTTTTTTTATCCGATTAATCGAAAAAATAATCGGCCAACTAATCGATTATTAAAATAATCGTTAGTTGCAGCCCTAATTAAAACGTAAATGTCAAAGATTGTCCTTCCTCCTAACTGCCTCCTAATAGATTGCTTTTATCTGACTGTGGATGGCCCTTCCATTTACCCTTTGGTACAGGTTGCCTGCTGGGTAATTTATGGATTTATTTCTCTCACTACCCTTATTAAAGAAGTAGCTAGTAGCTACCTGTTTCGCTCTACAACAAAACACATATGCATGCACTAATTCCTTCCAACTAATGTAACTTCTTGCTCATTGGCTTCATGTTTTTCATATGTATTCTCTACAATCCGTTCTCTACTAGCATTTTTTGTTCCCGAAAATCACTTGCACCTGCCCAAAAATGTATATTCTGGTTTCCTAGGACACAACATTAAAAATCCCCCCTCTTACGTTCAAGACTCTTAAGCTCACATCCACTTCCTGTATTTCATCTCTGATATCACACCATATACCTGCAAACTCTCTATTGACTCTATGCTCCTTTAACATCAACTCCCCTAATGGCTTTCTCCCTCTCTGATCAACATGTCTTACGTTCCCTTCAATTTGCTGTAGCTCTCCACAACTTGTGAAGAAAAACTTTTTTTTATGGAACACTAGAGTTACATACAAGCCTTTAATTGAATACCTAGAGTATTTCATACCCAGGGTGGATCATGTATGTGGCATCCACAAAAAAATATTGTTGGCAAGAATATCTATTTCGCAAATTTGTAGTGCATTTCAACTGGGGAAAAAACTTAAAAACATGGAAAAATATATACTGAGCCAGACATGGATGGTAGTACAGCGTAACTCCTATACTATACACTGAGCCAGACATTGACACTTTTCCCAAATCCTACAATTTAAAATTCAGTATACTGAATGCACACGCGACACGTGGTGCTAAATAATGCAAGGTCTTATGTGTAAAACATAATATATAATAGATTATATAATAATAATGATAATCCGTAGATCTGAGATGCTGCTTTATTATATGCATGCACAACCATAATAAATGCTTCAGCAATGCATTGTGGGTATATTTTCCGTAGTAGCAACAGTACTTTTCGAAACAGAATATCTTACAATGAATGAATTACACACATTTAATTTTTCATTACAGATCTACTTTAGTTCTTTCAGGCCAAAAGTTATTGCTAGCTGTCATGTTTCTTTTAGAAGCTCTAAACGGCTGAAAGGAAATTAAAAGAAACATTTTAATTGTGTAAGCTCATGCATTCCTAGGAAAATCTTTCTCCAATTATAATGCAGGCTAAATAGTTTCGAATGCTAGATATTTAAAAACTTGTAAATCAGACACGATGGTTTCTGGAAGTATTATCGTGACACACTTCAATTGCAATACTATAGTAAACTTAATTAGTAACATTTTTTTATTTCTTTTGAAGCACTTTTAATTTCATTTGGATTTTATCATAACACTCACTTTGCCGTATTTGCAAACATTTTATATATCATGGCTGACTTAAGCCTTTTCAGAATACCCATTTTGTGACAGGCAATTATTTCAGTACTGAAATCTCTGACTTCAGACTTTATTTTTGTGTGCGGGTTTTGTCATGTTTCAAAATAATGAGAACAATCAAAATTAAATGCCATGTGCACAGCTGTTTTGGTTATTTCTCATTTTATTGATTGTATAGCTGCCTGTAACAAAGGTATTTTCAAAACTTTTGATCATTTAAGTCTGTAAAATATTAAAATACTTGTTAGAAATGCACATATCATTAACCCTCAGAGGTGCCCCAACCCCTAATGGAAGTTAGTTGCTTGCGGTGAATGCTAGGGTATTTCTATTATCTATTTTATTTTGTTAAGATAATTTTATTTTGGAAAATGAAATTCTCATGTTTAGTCAACTTAAATTATGCTTAAGATACATAAAGAGTTCACTGTAAACTAACCACTCAGTAGTTTCTTTGTATTTCAGTATGAGAACATATAGAGCATGGTATAACTGAGGGAGTCGGCATAGGAATGGCACTGCTTGTCTAGAGTGGGGCAGTACAAGCCAGGCCAAGTTGCTTAAAACTTCTCTTCCTTTTTACTGTTCGAGTTCTGATGTTAGGCTCTACTGCTAACTATTGTTGAGTGTCTGTGTAACTTTAGAGAGCTCTAATGAAATGGCTTTGTTTTGAGCGTATGTGTGGTGTATGTTCCACAGAGCCCTCTACCTCTAACGATAGGGCTCTGTTAGTTGTGTGGGCCATGTGATAGCCATGTTCTATAGAGTATTAGCTGTGATAGAAGACCTTCTAAAAGACCCCTAGAGTTCACACATGCCACCATCCCCACCAAAGACTCCTGTACTCACAGGCATTGTATCTAAATGCTTAGCTCTCGCTCCATATACACTAAATTATATATTTTATCTGTTTGTGTTTTCTAGTAGCATATTTAGAACAGGGGATGACAAATTTGGTTTGGATGTAGGAGCCAGCCAAAAAAATCATGTTTTATGTCCATATATTATCCCCTGTCTGCAGACATAAAACACACATTTTTTCACTGATGTCCCCCTTTATATATTGCCACGGTTAACTCCTTCATGACAATCTTGTAGGTTTAATCTTTCTTCTTCTTTTTTGTGTTTTAGTGTACCTCTCAAAGATCATTCTTTTGAGGTTTCATATAAAACCATATTAACGCCGATAAATATTATTTATTGGCACCAAAATATAAAGTAAAACATTGAAATGTGTTTGGCACGCCTCCCCCCATTCTTCCGTGTTTTAAACACGTGGGCTTAGAGATCTTTCTCAGGTTTTTATAGAACCTTCTGTGGAAACTGTTAGAAGATGTGTCACTTAACAGAAAACCGCTACTAAAGTGTTTATTATTTATTTTTATTTAAAAAAAAAAAAAGAACAATGACTAATTTATACTTTTTTCAGCTTAGCATTACTTCCCATGAAGCACCCATCACTTTTTATCAGAAAGCTCATTAAGAAGACCTGACGCTAAATCAAACTGAACCCCAACCAAATGGCTAGCAGGACCTTTCCTCTAATGTTTACCAACACACGTGCACAAAACAATGACTGGAGACGCCAGTGCTTTTATCTGCTCTGTTTGTAGATGACTGCTTCATTCATTTTAGATTGGGGCATGTACCTGTAACATCATACGCTCACACACACACTCACTATACAAACATACAAACTCGCACTACAATACAGTAGGTATACTGACTCTGGCACTATTCATTTAGTATATGTGACCTCGCTGGGTGCCTCATGACACCCGCTTCACCGCAACCCTGCAGGAAAGCATAGGGTGCCGGATTCACAGTGGTAAACCTGACACGTTTTTGTTCCCTTTGTCCTGCAAACCTTTGGGCACCAGGAAGTGGTTTCTAGTTACCATGGCGACCTGGCGCCTGAGGTTTGTCGAGTCCTGAGTTAGAATATTATTTTATACCTTATATTATTTAATTTGCGCTTTGTGAGCTGTGATGTGTCTTATGATATTCTATTTCTATTAAGAAAATAAATCACTCTTCCCAATTGCTTCATGAACCCTTGGCCCTGCTCCGTTAAAGAGAATTAAATAAAGCATATTCAGCAGCTTGTTTTGATTGTGTACTATGCTGAAACCTATTTGAATACACCGTGATATGATTTCTCTTGTGCAGGGTTTGTGCTGTAAGTGATGACATCCTTAATTTCACTCTGGAGTTCACTAATTGGAAGAGGCTTCCTCCAGATGTGGATCAGATATTGTCCACCCACGCAGGCAGTTCCACCTGGATTCCACCGGAGCATTTTGGTAAGCAAACAAGTGTCAGATAAATTCTGCACGCGTTGTTTTACACTGATTAGGCTCTGAAACAGCTCTTCGGGGCATTTACCGAGGACAAAATGACATGCAAAATGTTTTCACATGTTCCTGTTACCTGCAAAAACAGAATCTTATTTTCTCTCCCCCATCCTAGTTCAGCACTCAAATGATTATGTGTGTCTCAACTTATTTATAAAACTCCATTGAGTGAAGCAACTCATTAACAAAATGAGACGATGCAGGTGTTTTTTAATTAAGCATTTGGCGGTCAGCATTTAGATAAGCTAAAATCAGGGACTCTTAAAAAAAAAAAATCTTAGAAGTTACACTACCATGCGCTAAGAAGTAGTCTGCAGGAAAACAGACACTGACTGTATTAAAGCTTGCATTTTGTTTTTGTGATTTTATAAAATCAATATGTATGGCTACCATTAAGCTTGTATTGCTTTCTGAACATTTTGTAGAGGCTTATTTTAAGACTAAGCCATGAGAACAGATGCCTAATTGAAAACCAAAAACATATCCAAATTCTAATCCATCTAGTCTAATAATATCTAAAATAGTGGAAAACGTAGAAATCCATCACACGTCAATCTGCTGTAATGAAAAATAAATGATTTAAAACACAGCTTTACATATGTAGGGTTTTGTTTTTTTAATATACGTATGGCAGAGAATAGTTAAGAGATGGATTGATGAATTCTCATTGTGTTTGTATGAGTAGTATTAATTTTTCAGTCTGCATTTTACCGGCAGAGAAACATCCCCGTTTATAGTCATTCTAAAATGAACATTTCTTCTCCCATGCGCACATACACACACTTGTTTTCTTTCATCTAACATTTAGCAGGTCTTTCACAACTAATGTGACAGCAGGCAAAATCTTTTGTCTGCAAGCATTGCTATGGTTTCCATTACATACCGCCCGAAGCAGTATTACGGATGGATGACAAATAACCCCCTAAATGTTAACCAACATGCTGGCTTCCCTTGACCCCAGATATCTGTGACGTATTTTTATCTAATATTTCAGCATAATTCCATATTCAGTCTGCATTGCTATTTGATAAATAGACCTTTATCTTGAATAACAATCATGTACAAATCCCAAGCGGCAGGGGCTCTGTTTAACTTTTTGAAACATATTTCAAACATAAAAAAAATAAAAAAAAACCTTTTAATTTTGATAAATTAGGTCTTTTTTAATTAGCAGAGTTTTGTGGTATTTGGCCCAAAGTTTTGCAGGACAAGGAAATAAAAATTTGTCAGGTTTACTATTGTGAATCCTGAGTCAGTATACCTACTGTATTGTAGTATGAGTTTGTATGTTTGTATGTAGTATATATTTCATACACTGTATTCACTATATACAGATTTGGGCCATATGTATCTTTACTTAACTGACCTAATTCCTTCTCACCCCCATCCAAATCAAAAAGAGCTTTTGGTAGGAACAACTATATGTTAAAATGATGATTTCTGTATGTAACCTTTTTTTATTTTATTATAGCATCCATTCCAACACTTGTGCATCTCTGTCGCCTTGAAATACGTTCCCTCCTAAAAAGTGAACATTTACGGTCCAATGAATGCATAAGTCAGCTACCGCTTCCTCCCTGTCTTCAGGAGTTTCTCCACTATTCCGAAGTTCTACAAATGTATGGCATAACACGTAGAGATCTCGAAGATGAAATCGTTGCTGAGCCGCAAAAATGATTGACCTGCAATCTGAACAATATTAGTGATGATTACAACCGACTGATATTACACAATATTGAATGTCTGAAGGAAATCCGTACACTGACAGAGTATGTCAGCCTATTTTTATGTATATGTGCATAGATTTCATAAACTTTTTGAGAATATAGTTGATGTTTTTTTTTCCAATTTAATTGTATATCTGGCTGCGTATGTGAGAATTCCTGAAACATTGATCCACAACTAGGTATGGGATGCACTGTAAAAAGAGAGAGTGTATTTGTATTATGTAAAATAAAAGGCTGGGGAAGTGGCATTGTTAGACAGTTCCCAGGTAGGACGACCACAGAAACATGCCAAGCTGACTTCTAAAAGTGAAAATTAACACAATAAAATTGTGCAAATACACAGAATCCTTTACCATGACTTATTATTATCATAAGTTTACCAGTGGTAAATACTACAAGTATATAGCTGTTGTATAAGTTCTTATTTAATGCATAAAGAGACGATCAAGAACTCTTACTGATTTAAGTATACATTATACAGGGCACGTCATGCTCATCCTGCAGCAGGAGCTCACCGGTGTTGGCCCTTCATAATTTTTAGTGAAGTCAAGGAGCTGCAAGATCTCCTGACAGCTCTCCCTTTATTTAAATAAAACCCTTCACGTTTCAAAATCTATTAAGGTCTTTTCTACGTAATGGAGCATAGCATTATAATTTATCAAGCCAAATTTAAACTTTCTGTCCTCGCCTTTCTCGTCGCCAACTTTTAATGAAGGGGAGTAGCACTTTTTGGTTCAAGTTTTCCCATTTTGCGTCTTTTTTTTTTGCGATACTCCAGTACAGTTTGCAAATACATTGAATCAAACAACCATAACAGGTGTTAATTGCAATTGGGAATATGAGACACATGAGTAGCATCTGTTTATGTCCCTCAGACTGGTTAATAATTATCATAACATTTAATTCACTGGTTTAGTACGAGGGAGATAAAGTCTATTATGAGCCATTATCAGGTGTTTATTACTGCTCCACTTTGAGCATGATGATTTTGGTTAAAAGAGAGTCCATCTGGTTACCAGAGATAACATAGGGCAGTAAAATTATAATTGTCAAGGTTAAAATGTTAGGGTTTGAAATAATGGGATCTGCAGGAATTATTTAGATCCGCAAGACCGTCTGGTTGCCTGCCATAAGCTCTCGGTGAGCACAATGAAATAGTTATTTTGTTTACAAATTGCAGGCAAATTTCTTTACTTTTAATGGTTATCTTCAAGACCTATATACCTATTAAAGCTTCTATTCACTTCTAAATAAGATTGAATAAATGTGGCAGGTTTTCAGTACCACAACAAGAGAGCCTGAAAAACAATTACAACTGGAGAAACCCACATTCATCTGCTACCAAAATCTTGTCTTTATAAAACAAAAGAAAAATACAAAACTTTTGCTATAAATACAACATAATGAAACCCGAAGCAAATAATGCAGGGTGCCATGATCATAAAATGTAAAGTTAAACCCATAGTGTTTAAAAAGCAGTCTGTTCATTGCTCTTTTCCCTGGAGCAGCTACACTTGGGATAATTATTGATCCTCACAACTATTGTGTTCCGTCGTATTTGTGCAATCTTCAGTTCTTAATCTGCAAAAGCCCCGAAGATAATTTGCATCTCAAACTAAAAGTTTGGAACACACAAGGGTGTTTTTACAATACGAGTTTCTCTCGCTGGAAATGCAAGATCAGACAGAGGTTTTACTAAACAAGACAAGTCATACATATTTTATTTTTAAAAAAAAGCAATTTACAATAAAAAAAAAAAGAACCGCAGGCTGGCGTCTTTTCAGCTGAATTGTTTCTAAATTAATGAAGATAATGATTAATATTCAGTGAAAATGTTACCATTCATAGTAAGTCATGAAAAATTGTCTGCCTAGGAAGTGAAATGATTGAACCGTTAAACTTAAAAAAACACATTAATTGTTTGAACATACTGTACAAAACTGTTTTAATTTCTAAAAACATTTACATATTTTAAAAATAGTTTTAACATATGTTAACCTATATTTTGATGAGCCACATAAAAAGGCATATAAAAAGAACACATCTACCTTGCATCCCCTCTAATGACCTGCGCACAGGGTATAAACAGAATTTAACTTAAACAATATAACATGCAGGAGTCTATTCAAAGAGTCCTAGAGCAAAAAGCCTAATGCAGACAGAGAACTGAGCCAATGATTAACCCCTGACATGTGTTGGGGTGTACACTACATTCAAAAGTTTGGGGTCACTTAGCTGTTTTCATTGAAAACAAGGACATTTCTTGCTGTGCTAACATAATTACAAAAAGGGTTTCTAATAATTAACCGTTTGAACTTAAAGGTGAAATAGCAAACACAATATGCCATTGGAACACAGGAGTGATGGGAGTGATAAAGACCTTCTGTACACCTATGAAGATATTCCATTAAAAATCCGTCATTTCCAGCTACAATAGTCATTTACAACATTCAGGGCCGGCCTTTGGGGTGTGCGACCTGTGCGACCGCACAGGGCGCCACACTCCAGGGGGCGCCGCCGCCGCCGGGTCCTCCCCCGCCGACGCTGCTGCCGCCGCCGCCGCCGCCGCCAGAGGAGTAGTTCGCACAGGGCGCACAGGAACACCTAAGGCCGGCTCTGACAACATTAACAACGTCTACGCTGTATTTCAGATGCATTTGATGTTATTTTAATGGACAAAATTGTATTTTCTTTCCAAAACATTCCAAAAAAAGTATGTTTCTAAGTGAATGGTAAAAGTTGAGCAAGAGTTGTGGACCATGCCCACCTTACTTGCAGAGTCTGATTCTCCTCAACCTCCTTGTAGACCGCAAGCTTGGGTGAGCTTGACCATCTTCTCTTTCTGTACTGCTATGTCTGATGTGTGTTCTTGTTATTGATGTTTTATTTTAATGTTATTGTTAATTTCATATTTTTCATTGTAACAGTTCTCCAGAATCTACTGTCACTCTATCAATAAAATGCAAGAATAATAATACTAATCCTGGAACCAATTAAAATAAATTCAGCAGAACAGAGAGATTGAATTAAAAACATGCCCTGCCAGTTTTCATTATTTAACAGTAAACCTGATTCAGTTACATAAAAATATAAAATGGATAAAAAAAGGTCTTCATTCAATATACATGTATGCGCAAAAGCTATTTTTTAACACCAACTATATGAGTAAAACTGTAGTACAGTAAACAAACAAACAAAAAAAAGTGTCAAAATAAATTTGGCATCATTTTTCAGAAATAATAGGAAAACACACTTTATGTAGTTAATAAATTCCAGCAGATAGGCCATAAATCATTGTGTCCAATATCTGTGTAAAGTATATATTGTAAAAAAAAAAAAAAATAGTATAGGAGAGTGATTTTGTATACTGTCTACGTGAACAAAATTGGGTGAATTATATGGTGGTGCCATTGTGTCAGAACCCACGGCGGGGTCCCCGCCGGCAGTACTTATCCGCTCCAGGTAAACGGTCCCGCGCCGCGGCGGTCCCGTCCTCCTGTCAGGACCGTCGGCAGGGTCCTCGCCGGCATCATTTACCCGCTCCGGGTAAACGGTACCGCGCCGCGGCTGTTCCGTTCCTCCTCAGCCGGCCGCGTGGTGGTTCCTGAGCGCGCGCGCGCGCGCACCCTCACAAAACTTTATGTGTTCCCCGTCGCTGCCGGCGGGGAACACCCGCGAGTGACGTCACGTCTATGGGCGTGGCGATCACTGGCGGGAAGTTTAAAAACTGAGCACTGAAACTCATTCAGTGCTCAGTTATTGTGCCTTATACCTTGTATTCCTGTTATTCCTTGCTGCATTCTCGTGTACCAGACCCCGGCTATTCCTGACGTGCCTTCTCGTGTACCAGAACCCGGCTATTCCTGACGTGCTTTCTCGTGTACCAGACCCTGGCTATTCCTGACGTTCCTGTTTTTTGTGGTGTGCTCCGAGTTTCTACCTGCATACCGGGTTCCCACCTATATTCTCTCCGTTCCGGGCAGCTCACACCTCACACATTGTTCCATTGGTGCACTTATATGTATGTTATGTATTATATCCATGGTTCTCTGGAGAGCCAATCCTATCCAGATAAGTCAAGACCATGGAGCACCTTAGAGTACAAAAAAACGAGTGGCAGGGTTAATATGGCGACATATTTTTCTTGGCAATGAGAGGAACGCAATCCAATGTTGCCATGGTGACGCATCTTTTGCGAAAACGTCACAAAGGTGCCAAATTCAAAGGTATGAAAACCCTGAAACCCTGACTTCCCTATATACTTTGCTCAGGTATCAGCTGGTTCTACTCTGTACACCTTAATGTTCTTTTGCTATTTGGATTGACTATTTTGCTATTTACTGGCTCACAGATTGACGTGACACAAACCCAGCTTTGCTGATTTTTTCACTAAACAGTTTCACTAAATCAGCCAATCACATTTCAGCAACTCAATTCATTTAGGCTCAAGACAACTTGCTGTCTAGAGAACTGTCCAGTGAGCGGCAGTTGTGTGGATGAAAATGCCTTGTTGATGTCAGGGAGAATGGGCAGACTGGTTCGAGGTGTCAGAAAGGCAGCAGTAATTCAACCAAGGAAAAACATCTCTGAACGTACGTTGAACCTTGAAGCTGATGAGCTACAGCAGCAGAAGACCACACCGGATGTCACTCCTGTCAGCTAAGAACAAGAAAACTGAGACTACAATTCGCACAGGATCACCAAAATTGGACAATGGAAGACTGGAAGAACGTTGCCTGGTCTGATGAGTCTCGATTCCAGCTGTTACATTCAGATGGCAGGGTCAGGCTTTGGCATAAACAACATGAAAGCATGGATTCATCCTGCTTTCGTTCAGGCTGGTGGTGGTGTAATGGTGTGGAGGACATTTTCTTGGCAAACTTTGGGCCCCTTAGTATCAATTGAGTATTGTTTAAACAACAGCCTACCTAAGTATTGTTGCAGGCCATGTCCATCCCTTTATGACCCTTTATGATGTACTCATCTTTTGATGGCTACTTCCAACAGGATAATGCACCATGTCACAAAGATCACATAAACCGTGTATATATATATATGTGCATGCATTAAAGAGCCACCTTAATGTACATATGCGTGACTATTTCTGCCCACTAAAATATCACCCCATAACATTTTGTGCACATAGAGGAGGGAGAGGACAGAAAATTGATTAGTTATGCTGGTTTTGCCACCCTTTATCACATAACTTAGTTTTCCTGAGTATGATCGTGATTGCATAGTTAAAAAATACCCCATTTAGAATCCGGATCCAGAGTTCCATTTAAAAAAAATTGTATCACTTTATACATGTATATAGTAATTTAGTTTACCGAGTGATACACAGTTTGCAATGAATTTGAATTGCTTTGTGCCATTACATTTGGTAACATAAATATATTTTTTTTGTTGTTAAAAACAATAATAGTTAATATGTGGGCAGATATATTAAAATGGGATGGCTCTCGGTATATATCCTGTGTTAGTGCTTTGGCAGGATACTAATTGTTTAATTGGAAAATCATCAAGTGAAAGCCCTGTGGATTTGGTGCATGTTAAATTATTTAATATACTCAATATCTAAAAAGACATTTCCATCCTACCAATGTGTAATTCACATGGAACTAAACCCACATGTCTGTGTAAACGCTGAGTTTCTTTTGTTTTCCAAAAACACATCTTAATCTGTTGTTTTCTTGCCAGTAATACCTAATAGACCTTAAAATAGCAAGCAGTGTGAACATCAAATGATGTGGCTCCTTGAAGAAAGAAAAGAAATATATATTTAAAAACATAATTTGTTCTTGTGGAAGAAAAATAAGATCACAGTTGATGTTAACAGAGATTAAATAAACAAAAACATAAAAATCCATAAAAAAGAACAAGGAGAAATCCATATTATAGCAGGGATGTCTAACTTGCTTGATAAAACCAATGTTGAGCTTATAAACCAGCATCAGTATATATTTAATTTATATTTCTTTCCTGTATGCAAGACAGATGAAATGTCATTTTAAATTATATCATTTGCTGCCTCAGTAAACATTGTTATATGTGCTTTATTGGAAAAACTGGAAAGTAGATAACTTTTTCAATCTACTGCCAAACAAAAGTGACACACATGCAAAAAAACAAAGCACTGTTAGATCTTAATTTACATATCTGGCTTCTTGCGGGCACTAATCTCTTGCTTGTAGATCGCTTGGTACTCTCTCCATATTATGGTCCAACTGGAAGTCACAAAGCTGTCCAGAGGTTGATGAATAATGGTCTCAATATGAGATGGGAACACAGATACTGATGCCAAACTGCAGACAGAGAAGGAAGGGACAAACTTGGCCAAGTTGTGGCAGACGATTCCCTTGTAAGAAGACGGACCATGAAAAACAGCTTTACGCTTTTCGGTAAGAATAGTGCTTACTCAGAATGAGTGTAATGAGAAGATAAATAGTGAGTTAACACTTTCCATTTAATATCTTTCGGCCATTTAGCCAACTTCTCCAGCAATCAGCTATATGATGTAGTCTTCCTCATCTGAGATTAAGAAAGGACAAGGTATTATCTTGCCTAGTTCATTTGAATTGACATTTGACAAGCCAAAATCTGATCATGTTGTTGCACTGTGCTCAAATTGGTACCACTCACCAGCCTATGTGTGCTTGACATACCACTCATGGTATGCCCACTTGCTTTAGACTTGGGAGCTTCCTCTGTGTGAGAGAAGAGTCCATCAGTCTTGGTGCCAGTATGCAGTATGAGGGTTTGGTTGGACAGAAGCAGGTGTAGTGTTATGGTTCCTCACAATAAAAACAAGGACCCTTGTTCCTCTGTCTGGCCCATGCCTCAGCAGAGATTGACTCTGGACCTGTTGACAGGTCTCTGGAGTCCATTGTGGGATTGACAGTGAGTTTGGTGGCTGCATGAGATGTCATGAGATGTCAAACAGTAGATAAACTCACGTTTATTAATTTCTTCAGTTATAACTCATATAAATCTAAAGCTAAACATCATCATAATAATAATAACATAGTGGATATATCCCTGGTTGTTAACAACCTGAGTTCATGAAGATGTGGACAAGTTGAAGAAAACGTTGAGTTCCATAAAGAGTGATTCTGCTACCTGCTCCCATCTGTCTAAAAAAATTAGATCTAGCTAATAAGCAATGCCCTTTACTGAACATACCTTCTCGTGTGCACATCAGATCGCTTGCAATGACAGGTTTAGTCCGCTGAAAGTGATCTGTGAATCTGATCAATAACCAGTGACCTAAAATCTCACTAATCAGTAATCAGATAAAAATGTAACAACAAAAAAATATTTAGGTTTTTTGTGTGTTCTTATTAACCTTATGACTTGAATGACCCCTCTCTCTCTGACTCTCACTCATGGGAGGGGGTAATCTGCTGCAAAGTTTTACCGACAGAAACTGACCTGGAAGCACCTTTTGAGTTCCAGGTCAGTGCTGTTAAATATATTATTATTATTATTATTATTATTATTATTATTATTTCTAGTTGTTTACCCTTTGAATGCTGGTGATCTTTAAGAGCACAGCATTGGTTGTGACTTGATCACTACAACGAAGGGTTAACGGTGCACATTTTCTCTCATGGAGCGATCATGCAACATAAACAAATTTGCACTCTGGTATTATACTTTAGATTAAAACCTTGCACCTGGCTCTCCATGCGCATGTTGTTGGGAGTACGACAGCACACCACCCAAATACACCACTGTCTCCACTGTCTATAACAGCTCCCATAAAGAAAAAAATATTATTTCGTTTAGATTAAATAACTACAGCCCACACACACAGTTAATCTGTTTTTTTGTTTTTTGAGAAATTGGTTGATAATGAGAATTTTATTGAAAATTGAATGTCTAATGCTCAAGCAATTTAACAGACAATCAGCATGTTCTATTTAAAATGAAAGACTGTATCATTGATGCACTCTAAATATGCAAATGCAGAATGGAACTAATTAAAATTCTCCCCATGAATTCCAATGTTAATTTGTTTTATTGAAGAGAAAGGTACCAATTTAATATAGGACACAAGCCTAATTAATTTGTTGTTCATTACAATACCATTAGTCATGATGAGCTAATGAGGCATTAATGTTGATGCAGTATGTGCTTTCAGAAGAATTTCATGGAACGTAAGCAACTAATTAATGCACGTGTAAATTACCACTTGTTACAATGAATTACAATTTTACATTGCGGGTCTTTGGCACCACCTATTAGATAATCTGTTCTGACCCTTCCGATGTCCCTTGTTTTATTATAAAATTGGAAAAAGCATAGGTCGCATGAAGAATAGTAACGTGCCACCATAGATCTGTCATAACTACAGAAATAAAAGATTTTCCTTCTTTACCCTTAATTGAACCCAATTCACAGCAGCAATACCCACTCAGCCCTGGGATCACTCGTGATTAAACTTTGTTTACATTGAGATTTCTGGATATTTGAAGGTCCATGGAAAATGAATGGGTAGAATAAAAATGCTGCCCTTTGCAAACATCTTGTAAATAAAATAAATGATCAATTTCAAGAAAAGATAGATTTACTATTATTTGTTTTATACCGAGAGTAGCTGCATTATCATATAAAGTGCTAATAAACGATAGAAAAAAATAGCTGGCTTCTTAGAAACATTTGACAACAGGTAAGAACCGTTTGGCCCGTCTAGTATGTCCATTTTTCCTGATGTAAAGATAGACCTTAATCAATGATACTTTAATGTTATATTATTATTTACTGTTTTATCATCTACTTTTTCTGTTGGGAGGCTGTTTTGCTTGTCTACCATGCTCTCAGGAAAGGAAAACTTCCTCTGAACCTCTAGTTTTAGATTATAACCATGTTTTCCCAGTGAAGATGATTTCTGCAATGCTCCAAGAATTTTGAAAGTCATCTTGCTCTTGACAAGTTACTAGCTGCTTTCTTTAGAGGAAAGGCTCGTCATGTTCATAAACTCATCATACCTCTAATCTCAAACAGCCTTATTATATTACCGTATTTGCTCGATTATAAGACGACCCTGATTATAAGACGACCCCACAAAATCAAAATATTAATTTAGGAAATGAATATAAGACTACCCTATAGGAAAAAAGTTTTACTAGTAAATATTAATTCATGTAAACTAATTTTCATATTTAATAAAAGCTATGATTGAGAAAAATATATTTTTTATTTCCTTTTATTTGCCCCCCCCAGTTATGCACATCTGCCCCCAGGCTTGCCACTCTGCCCCCAGAAATGCCTTGTACCCCCCTATTTGCCACTCTGCCCCATGATGTGCCTTTTAACCCTCTATATGCCACTCTGCCTCCAGAAATGTCTTATACCCTCCTATATGCCACTGTGCCCCATGATATGCCTTTTAACCCCCTATATGCCTTATACCCCTAAATGCCACTCTGGCATATATGGGGGTTAAAAGGCATATCATGGGGCTGAGTGGCATATAGGGGGTTAAAATGCATTTCTGGAGATATATATATACTGCTAACAGCAATCACACTCCTATCAAGCCAAGGCAGCCAGTACATGCTGGAACCTGGGGATGTTAGAAGTGTGATTACAGCCTCCCTATGCCATGCTACCACCCCCCTTACACATCCATGCTATCACACACACACTCATTCACAAACACTTAAATACTCATTCATTCCATTAATCACACATACACACACACGCTCAAACCCCCCACCCCCTTACCTGAACTGCAGATCTCCTACTCGCAGACTTCTGCAGGGCCCCGGCTGTGCGAGCAACTTCTCTGGCCCCGCCCCCAGAGGAAGGAGGGGGGAGGTAGAGTTATGTGAGGACTGTGCTAGCTTCCTGTTTCCTGCTGCTAATAGCAGAGACGCCGCTCGCGATCAAAGCCCGGTAAGCAGCACGGCCGAAGCAGAATGAGGTCTGATTAGAAGACGACCTCGATTATAAGACGAGGGGTATTTTTCAGAGCATTTGCTCTGGAAAAAACCTCGTCTTATAATCGAGCAAATACGGTATTTAGTTTGTATTATTTTATGCAGAACACCTGACTATTTGTTACATTTATTGTACACATCTGTCGGGATCCCCAGCTGAGACCCCGACAGAGTACCCGCTCCAACGATGCTGCTCCCTCTTCATTCACTGGCCGCATGGCTGGCTGTGGGCCACTCCCTCTCCCCTTTATCTGGGGTGGGGAACGTGTGCCGATGACGTCACGCACAGGGGCGGGGATTTCCCTGGCGGCAGGTTTAAAAACCGGCACTGAGTACTACTCAGTGCTCAGTTATTGTGCCTATAGAGCTCTTCCTTGCCTTTGATATTTGATTCCTGTTGCTAACCCCGGATTATCCTCTTACTACACTGCCTTCTGTGACCCTGACCTCGGCTATTGTATATTGGACTATGCTGCCTACCGTGACCCTGACCCCAGCTACGTTACTGCACTTCACTGTATTTAGTGAATCAGACCCTGCCTACACCTCCTGAACTGGGTATTTCCTGCATACCGTACTCCTCATCTGCATTCCTTACAACATCAATGGTATATTCTGGCCTAGGTAGGCTTAGGGTGCCAGGCCAAAGTTTTCTGCCGCATTACAAGGGCAGATTGTCATATTGGGTGATGAGGCTCCCCAGCGCTTCTCTACTCCAAAGGCCGAATGGGGTGACTGGAGATCTCCCTTGTAACCAGGTATATATACAGTATGGAGCACTGTGCCAGGTCTACACAGCTTCCCCCGTGCCACCAAGATAGGACATCATACCCCGGCTTCTATTATTATTAACGGCTACTACCACTGCCTTGCCCAGAAATAAATAGTGTCATGTCCCCCTGTATTCATTCTGGCAAGTGAAATAAGCTTGTGTTTTATAAAAACATGTAATTATACTATTATTCAAATAGTTTAAATAGCATATTATAATTATTATAATTATTATCTATCATGAAAAATCTTACTATTATAAAATACTTAAATAAATAATTGAAAACAATGCATTGTTTAATTTTGCATGTAAAAAAAAGGAAAATGGGAATCATAGAGTATATTATTTGGATTTGTTCATTGTTGCTGCATTGATTATTTGAATTAGTATTACCTTCTCATATGGCCATCAAGAAGAGGTACCTGACCACCGTCCTGGCATTTTATATATTTTAATTGCTGTTCTAAACTGGAAATCTAGCCTATTAGTGGTACCATGCTGGGCACAAGTGGTTCTGTTTTGACATTAATTATTATGTGTCTGTATAATCAGCAGACTCATGGTGTTATGTGAAAATAACCACAGACAGAAATGATTTCCTTTTATTTTCCTTGTTCTAGTGGGAAATATGTGAGAATACATAACAATATCTCAATATGAGATATATTAAAATAAATGAGTTACCTAATCATATTTAATTAATTGAATTTGCTAACGTAACGACCATGAAACTATAAGATATAATGAAATAAATGAAATCTCCAAAGGACAGTGAAATGAAGCAAGGTTCTCCATGTGAGCTCTCAGGATGCACTTTGCAGGTCACTTGTAATTTGATAATGGACATAAATTACATGGATTGCATTCAGATCAGCATACAAAATAATTTGATAATAATTTGATTAGAATGAATAATTTGAATAATTTGTTTTTGGAATCTATCATGAAATGTGTGTTAACAAATCAAACATGTCATGACTTAGTTTCATATTTTAGTGATCTATAAAAAAGTGTATGGATAAATGTGTATGCAGGGATGTGTATGGGTAAGTGCATATGAACATGTTTGTGTGAATGGTGTGTGAGCATGAATGTGTGTGGGTAAATGTGTCAGCAGGGATGTGTATGTGTTTGATTATTAGCATGAATGTGTGAGCACGAATGAAAGAAGAAGAAACAGAAGAGAAAAGACAGAAGAACAAGAAGAGGCAAAAGAAGAAGCAGAGCTGCAGGAAAGAAGGCAGAGACCGGAAACAGTCACCAGAAAAGGAAGACACCAAGGGACAGTGTGAGAGAAAACATGAGAATGAGAGAGAGTGTGAAAGAGCATGGAAGAGTAAATTTATTATTCATGATATAACATAATGGATGTAGGCATGGTTTTGGTGGATGTGGTTGTGGGCAGCATTCATCCTTGGCACCAGGCAGCACAGTGTCTTGGTCCAGCCCTGGCCCTGGGCCTAGTTGACCTTTTCTTTAAAAATTACATCATCTGTTACATTTTGAACAGGTCCTCCTGGTAGTTAAACCACAGACAGGGAAAACAAAGCATTAGATGTCTTTATGGGTGCAACTTTCTCTGCTCATGAGCTCATAAAGTCACTGGCAGAGGTGAAACATTCCAGCTGGTGATACCACAATGATATGCTATTAACTGCAGTAACCTCGTAAGAAGGAACATCAGCAGTTAATCCAAATAAATTAGGCTGTGCACAAATATGGGGATTCCTAATGAATGTTAGTCAAATTAAAGATGTTAATCACAATTTAGGTGCATTCAACAATAACTTGAATAATGTCCTTTGATTTTACAGAACAAAGTGGCAAGTCGTTAATCACCATGAGCATGAGTGGTTAGGGGGTTAAGGAGAGGTACAATTCATTAATTTCAACATAATTATTGTGTCTTCATTGGGCAGCATGTCATCTCTACAATCATTTTCCTTGCTTCAGGATATTTGAGTTTTAATGCATTTACTTTATGCGATTATAAAGTCATCTTTAAGAAATTTGAACTTGGAAGAGGGGGGGCACAAAATACAAAATCTTTAACAAACCAAGTTAAAAAAGTAAAGACATACAGAGCTTATTTTGATATGATTTTCACAGAAAGCTTGAAATATTTTTATTTTGCATATATTTATGTTATTTCTTTATTGAACCCCAGTGTTTTCAACCCAATGACCTGATATTCTTTTTTTCTTCTTTTTTCAAAAAGCAACAATCAGGTGCAGTCAAGAAGCCATACATTTTAGTCTGGTCCATTCTTGGCCACAATATGATGCAATAAAGTGACTCTTTATCAATAAAATGGAATTGCCTTTGCCTACATTCCCTTGTCATGGTATTAATTATGGATCTGTGCTAAAGTGTAAAATTCTATCTACATGTTTGCTAGAAAGATTGCTTACAAATGAATATAAAAAACATATACTTACTGGAAGTGCGCCAGACATTCGAGTTTGCTTTACAATCACCTTACAAATGCTCATGATCCTTTCTGATCTCACACAGAGTAAAATACCACGAAAAAGATTATTGTGGGCCGATGTGCATAGCCCATCTAGCTATCGTGTTTGAAGTTTATTGCTATTTTTTAATCGCAAACTGTATAGGAAGAATCATGCAATTGGATTTTTTATACTTTTGAAACATTTATAGGCACAGTATATACCCATATCACCCAGTGTCTAACCCCATATCACCCCAGCTGCTAATATTAAAAAAAAAAAAAGTACAGAAGGGAAGTTTTTTTTTCAAAGGAGGAGAAATGTTCGAAAATAAATTTACAGTCTAAAACTAGAGAGCGAAAGGTTTAGATGTAATGTAGGGTAGTTTTACTTTACCAAGAGTAGATACATGGACAGCCCCTCATCAGAAATGGTAGAAGCTAATACATTAAGGGAATTTAAAAATGCATGGAATAGGCATAAAGCTATCCAGAATCTAAAATGAGATTAAGGACTGATTAAGGACTGATTAAGAGTTTTACAACAGGTAAAATGGGCAGACTAGATGAGCCAAACGGTTCTTTCTCCGCTCCCCATATCTTAAATAATACTGACAGCAATTGAAAAATACAAGTTACTCTAATAGGGTGACTGCATTTTATTTCTGCCATTCAGGAGCACACTATGAAGCGCATGAGATCACACACAGGTGTGTGTATATCTATCTATCTATATCTATCTATCTATCTATCTATCTATCTATCTATCTATAGGAATATTATTAAACACTCACCTACAGACACCAGACAAGCCACAACACTTGTTTTTCCCCTCAGAAATCTCATGGTGCTGCCACAACAACAAGGGATTCTGGGTAGGCGCATGCAAATAAGGTTAACAATTATCACCTTTTGCCTCTATATCCACTTTATACATGGATATAGAGGCAAAATGTGTGCATGCGCCTACCCAGAATCCACTGTGGTTATGGCAGCACAATGAGATTTCTGAGGAAAAAACATGCCTTCTGGCTTGTCTGGTTGTCTGGTGGTAGATTAGTGTTTAAAATGCTTTGACATACCCCTAAATTTAAGTGGAAGGGTTTTCCATCAGCTTTACCCACCATAACTTATGTAATGGTAGTACTAGTTTACTTAACAGAGCCCTAAGTAATTAAAATACAGTCTTAATGCAGTCATGCTTGTATTTAGAGACTGTAGATACATTTTATTTGCATAATCCTATTTGTGGCTGCATTTACAAGTTTAGAAGTATTCAAGTGTAAAGTGCAAAAATAAAGGGCTTTAAAATAGAATTTTTATCATGATATAAACTAAATTCTGCCTTAAAGAGTTATTTTAGAGATAAATAGATACAGAAGGGGAACCTGATTACAGGTTATCTTGGATTTATTTACTGTGCTGAAGCATTTTTGCTTTTAACAAATATTTCTTTTCTAAAAGTATATAATAAAAAACCTTGGCATAAGAGATTACCTCAGATTCTGCTACAGTAAAAAAAAAAAAACTTTTATTTTGATGTGCGTCCTATAATTTATGTACAAAGTGATTTTAAATTATTTTACAAATCATCTCATTTGATAAGGCAAAATAAGAAAAGAAAAACAGTCGGTCTATGGAAAGCCCCATGAGCATGTGCAGAAAGTATTTTAATTGATTTCAATTGGAATGCTTTCCTGCCACAGAATGGCTGCTTCAAGCAGCCAATCAATGATGGGAAAATATAGATCACTTTGAACAATGCATATGAAAGTACCTACGAAGTACTAACTCTCCCGCTTTCACATGCTCCCACGTACTTTCTGTCGATGTCTCTCTCCCAGATGCTCCCATTGCTTGTATCCAGCAGGTGTCAAAAGGACAGCATTTTGCCATATGAGTCACCAATTGTTTGTCAGTGTTTGGATGAATGTGCAGTAGATATCCAAATGGACTAGGATGCACAGAGCATGTGTAGAATAAATCTGTAGGTCCTTGACCTGAAGAACAAAGTACTTTGCATCCAGTGTATTGAGTGGCATAGGTATAAGGGGTTGTAGGGGGCAGCTGCTCTATGTTCTATGACCTTGGTGTATGATGTTGGGAGTTGGAGATCTGCATCTAAATGATGGCAGTGGGATGTTAGGTACTGCTGCCTTTTGCTGCATATTTCTGTGATTATTGTTGACCTTATTTGCATGCACCTACCCAGAACCCCCTGTGGTTGTGGCAGCGCCATGAGATTTCTGAGGGAAAAACAAGCCTTTTGGCTTGTCTGGTGTTTGTAGATAAGTGTTTAATAATGCTTCTACTACCCCTTAATTTTAAGTGAAAGGGTTTTCCATCACCTTTACTCACCATAACTTATGTAATGGTATTTCTCGTGCTACCCCAAGCCCCAAGCCTCAACTACTAATTCAGTTGATCTGGTTACTGCACCTCTTCCTGAGTTTTGTCTAAAGGCTGTCTTGTACAGCAGACAATTACTTTCAAGGGATCCATGTATAAAGAGGATATAGGTGATCATTGTTGACCTTATTTGCATTTTCTTACCCAGGATCCCTTGTGGTAGCACCATGAGATTTCTGAGGGAAAAACAAGCTGTCTGGTGTCCGTAGATGAGGGTTTAATAATGCTTCTGCTACCCCTTTAATTTTAAGTTTTTTTTTAAGGTTTTCCATCACCTTTACCCACCGTAACTTATGTAATGGTGTTTCTATTAAGGCATCTTAATGCTGTGTCAGGTATATTCCTTTTTAAGGTCATTGACATTCTGAAATTACTATTTATACGAATTATATCTTGGTCCTGATTGTCTCCTTGTCTATTGCTTGGTGTTTGATTGAATACTGCCAACAATTCCCTTAAGATTTGGAACTGGATTTGGGATTTTTTAAACAATTTCTCCCTCTTTTGAAAATAATTTTAATCTGTTTTTAAATATATTGTCAGACTATATTCCTTTGTTATGTAAGGCATTGTTGGGTCGTAACTGTTACAGAATGGGGTAATGGGGACCATCCATACATCAGGTATTACAGCTAAAACATTTTGCAATGCCAATTAGGTGGCGAATACAGCTTCTTCTAGTTATCGTACACAAAAACAGATATTGCTGTATTAGCCCAAATACACTTAGAATACATTTTAGTGGACCACAAGAAAAGCTAATCTGACTCCACATCTTAGAACTCAAGATCAAGTAACACAAAATAGCACTGCTTAGTGAATTTTTGTCTTTTGTCTTAGCACAGAATATCCCTAGCGCTTGTTCTTCATAGATCTCTTGGCCCAAGGTTCTGTGATGAGCTTATTTAAAATATTGGTTGTACACCACACAAAGTATCCTTGTGTGATTTTTAAGCAAAGGCATTTTTCATATTCACGCTTAGAATGTTCATTAATTTGTTATGCTTCCTTTTATGTCTGAAACTACATTTTTAATATCTTGGCAGATGGTGTTCAGACACTTATGAATTTTACACCCCAAGATCCCCTGATGCCAGGAGGGTAGCACTTTTATGTAGCACATTTTTTTGCTGTCTTATTACACCATATTGCATTTTCATCATAAAGCTAATTTTGTGTCTCGCTCTTTCTTTTAATTAAAATTTTAGAATCGTATAATTTTCAAAAGTGCTTTCTCTTATCCAGTTGTCAGTGCCGAGCAGAGAACCATATGTATGTGTACAAATGTTGCATTGTCAAGTAGGTGTGGAGTAAATCCAAAGGGAAAACCAGATTCTAGACCAGTATGTTTGTTTATACAAGCTACAAAGAGCCATTAGGTAAGTAAAAGCAAACGGTCAAGATTTTCACACAACATATGTTATATACATTTTTTTTATTTAAGGGAAGTGTGAATATGTAACATATAACTGTTTGCTATTCATATACATAGAATATATATATATATATTTTTTAGTGTGTTTATAATTAATTAAATTTTCATATTTTGTGCAAACAGGTATCAATTATTGTTAAGCTGGCTCCCAGGTCTGTGATATACGGTTCTTATATTAATTTGTCTTTGGGCTGATAATTCTGTCTAAAGTCTCTGAAGGACTTGGTGATGTGATCATTAGTATTCCTCATACCAGTCTGTCGGCATGAGCTAGAGTGAGATCTTTTGCCTCTGCTTGCATAGACCTGCTTGCCAACATTTCTCTTGCACAGCATTATCCTGCAAGCATTGGGACATAATATGCTTCCCTTGGATTTCCAGTAGATGTTTGAGCACAAGTTCATAAGAAACATATTATAGATGATAGGGTCAAGGTCAATATCTTTCGGGGGTTTTGGATACATAAATTGTACAGCTATACAGAAGGCTCCTTTAAGGTTAGAGAAAATTAGATTTTCTTTGTCAGCATACCAAATTATTTTGATCGATTTCTTAACTATATGTCTATATAGAAACCAAATTTGATTCTACAGCATTCAAAAGAATATTTAATAAACCAACCAAAAAGATTATATCCACTACATGATCTGCCATTTTTTTTTGCAATGAATAACATAACACATACCTACTAGCATTTTAGTTATCCAAACTGGGATACCTTTGTTGGGAGAGACGTATAGGACCAGGGCAGGGTTAGATTCGGAGCTGAGAGAAGGACCAGTTGCCTACTTTACCCATCTGATGACCTTTCGATGACCAGTTTTGATATGTTGTGCCTTGGCCATACGGGAGCTGTAATAGAGGTTGGTTTGGTGGTATGAAAACATCTGACAATTAATTAAACTATTCTAAAATGAAAGTTATTCTCATGTACTTTAATTTTATTAAAGGAAATATATTAATTTGCATGTTATTTATCGTATTCAATTTTCTTTCTGCAGAATAGTTAAGTGTCCGCTGTAATGTATTTGAATTAAACAAATATATGATTATCCATATTTAAATTTTGCTGTTTTTGCCTCCATAATAGAATTCTCAGAAGTTTAGAAATCTCTAAACCTTTTCTCCAGTATATCACGGTCAGGAACAAATTCAAAACCAACAGGGACTTGCCCATTAATAAAATTTAAACTATATTATGGGAATAGAAGCATTTGTAACTATAAAGGTAATCCCTGTTTTGGTGTTTCAACAAAGTAAGTTTGGTGTGCCGTACCTTTGCCTAGCCACATACCATATAATTAAAGCGTCTTAGCATCTGATAAGCGACCCATGGCCACGTTAGGCATCAGTGCAAAAGCTTATATTTGCAAACATACATCCACTTTATACATGGATCCCTTGAAAGTAATTGGCTGCTGTACAATACAGCCTTTAGACAAAACTTGGGTAAGAAATGCAACCACTAGATCACCACTCACAAGGTTTTGATACTGGCTTAATACTTGAGGTTTGGGGTAGCATGAGAAATACCCTTACATAAGTTATGGTGGGTAAAATTGATGGAAAACCCTTCCACTTAAATTTCAGGGGTAGTAGAAGTATTATTAAAAACTCATCTACAGACAGCAGACAAGCCAGAAGGCTTGTGTTTCCCTCAGAAATCTCATGGTGCCGCCACAACCACAAGGGATTCTGGGTAGGCGCATGCAAATAAGGTTAACAATTATCACCTTTGCCTCTATATCCACTTTATACATGGATCCCTTGTGGTTGTGGTTGTTTAATAATACTTCTACAAACGTAGAAACACATACATTTATGCATTAAAATTGATCATGGTTCAAATTTTTATTAAACAAACCAATGCAATGGGCCCCAAAACAGCTATTGTGAACATTTACCATTTCATTATGTTAGTAAGCTAGTTAATATTCGTAAAAATACATAATTCGTTTGAGTTTATTTTCCAAGATATCTCTGATTTTTGCCCACAAAGAGGAGGGAAAAGTTGGCTATGACTCCACTGGCAGTCAGATTTGTCCATAATATCAACAAATATTAAAATATAATATCAAGCAATGGATTTTCTTTCTTGAAAACAAAAATCAGTTTCAGTTGATTCTTAAATGCCTCCATAGAACAAGTGTCCATGACCTTACTGTTCCCTTAAAGTGAAAATGTCCTATGATAATATGTGACTTCTTGTTATCAGTTGTCACGCTTCACCATGCGCTAGCTGGACTTGTTCAAACTTTGTTATTCATTTCACGTTTCCAGCCACTAGTGGCCGCCCTTACCATTCAGAACCTCTCAGACTAATTATCAGGTCCAGCTGCAGTGGCTTACCTGATCAAGTCAGCCTTTATAAACCTGCCCAGCCCTGCAGTCTGGGCCTTGACATTAATGTTTGAGGACTACCTGTTTGGTTCCTGCCTTGTTCCAGTACCTTGCCTTGTTCCAGTGCCTTGCCTTGTTCCAGTACCTTGCCTTGTTCCAGTACCTTGCCTTGTTCCAGTACCTTGCCGTGTTCCAGTACCTTGCCGTGTTTCAGTACCTTGCCGTGTTCCAGTACCTTGCCGTGTTCCAGTACCTTGCCGTGTTCCAGTACCTTGCCGTGTTCCAGTACCTTGCCGTGTTCCAGTACCTGCCTTGTTCCAGAAACCTGCCGTGTTCCTGAGTTGCGGCCAGCGCCCCACTAAGTGGACTCCAAAGCTGAGTACCCTGCAAGTGGGCAACCTGCCGTGTGCCCTGCAAGTGGGCAATCTGCCGTGTTCCCGAGTTGCGGCCTGCGCCCCACTAAGTGGACTCCCAAGTAGAGTACCCTGCAAGTGGGCAACCTGCCGTGTGCCCTGCAAGTGGGCAACCTGCCGTGTTCCTGAGTTGCGGCCAGCGCCCCACTAGTGGACTCCCAAGAGGAGTGCCCTGCATCGCGACTCCCAGGATGACTGCCCACTAGCGGACTACCCTGGTTGAGTGCCCTGCAAGTGGGCAACCTGCCGTGTGCCCTGCAAGTGGGCAACCTGCCGTGTGCCCTGCAAGTGGGCAACCTGCCATGTGCCCTGGAAGAGGGCTTCTAGTCGTGTGCCCCGCAAGAGGGCTTCTAGCCGTGCCGTGTGCCCTGGAAGAGGGCTTCTAGTCGTGTGCCCCGCAAGAGGGCTTCTAGTCGTGCCGTGTGCCCCGCAAGTGGGCTTATCTGCCGTGTGCCCCGCAAGTGGGCTTATCTGCCGTGTGCCCCGCAAGTGGGCTTATCTGCCGTGTGCCCCGCAAGTGGGCTTATCTGCCGTGTGCCCCGCAAGAGGGCTTATCTGCCGTGTGCCCCGCAAGAGGGCTTATCTGCCGTGTGCCCCGCAAGAGGGCTTATCTGCCGTGTGCCCCGCAAGGGGGCTTATCTGCCGTGTGCCCCGCAAGGGGGCTTATCTGCCGTGTGCCCCGCAAGGGGGCTTATCTGCCGTGTGCCCCGCAAGAGGGCTTATCTGCCGTGTGCCCCGCAAGAGGGCTTATCTGCCGTGTGCCCCGCAAGAGGGCTTATCTGCCGTGTGCCCCGCAAGAGGGCTTATCTGCCGTGTGCCCCGCAAGAGGGCTTATCTGCCGTGTGCCCCACAAGTGGGCTTATCTGCCGTGTGCCCCACAAGTGGGCTTCCTGCCAAGTAACTTCCATTGCATATATATTGTTGTACCATCGCATTCAATACAACTCTTGATCCTGATGTTCTGTTGTCTGTGGTTTATTCCTGCGCCTGTCTGTAACAACCCCCAGGCCATCATGCATCGTGGGGTACAGACAGAGCCCCTCGTATCCCCTGCACCTGGGCTCCTTATCTATCTGTGTCCTCGGTTCGTGACATCAGTGGAGGTCTGGGAAGGAGATACGGGGGTTTTAACTGTCTATATTTCCAAGTACAGGTACTATATGGACTAAGAAACAAAATAAAATAACACCGTGTTCTATAAAAGCTGGAATAATAGCTGAGCCTTTAAAAATCTAAAATAAAATATTTGTGCTAATTAGGACACCTTGCAAATTGTGTTTTTCACATATTTCTCCACATCCTGCACATTAAAAATCCATGACAGGCCTTCCATTGATGTTTAGCACATTTATGACATATTCATCTCACCTTGAAATCAGTTGGCATTCATTTGCTTTCTCAAATGAAGTTTGCACTGTTTAAATATAAAATGTAACCTTAATGGTGTTTGATGATTTGTTAGAATGTGAAGAATATACTTGTTCTTGGTTATTCTTGTTATAATACCGGTATTATTAATTATAGTCTATTTATCACAGAAAAAGTGACATAATCCAGCGGAAACTTCTGCCAAAATGGCGGTGCTTGTGGTAACCTCCTCTCCCCTATCTTCCAATCAGGTTTGCCCTAACTTGAACTCAGGACAACATGGTGGCACGTCCAGTGACATCCTCTCCCCAATCCTTCAATCGAGAGAGTGTACGAGAATCAGAGTGTGTTTCGGATGAAAATTCGGAGCAAAAAGCATTGTTTTCATTCAATACATCGGGGGTCTGGCCTCGTTTTCGTGACTTCGTACAAATCACAAAATTTGCCAAAATTCAACAAATTATAATGCACAAGTCTATTATATGATGGCTTACTTTGTTTGTTCACTCAGAACACATTGTTGCACACTTAAGTTTTTGTTCTTGTCAAACTATGACTTTTTTCAAAGAGTTTTTTGAATATGTAAATACTCTTGGGTGAAAGCACGTCAGAACAAATAGTCACTTTCCTCAGAAAATACAGAGTTCCATCATGTTACTAAGGAGCAGTATGTGGGTCCTGCCTTTGACTTGTATCAATACTAGCTTTGTTGCTTTCAGATCTCACACATGAAAGTTTTGGCTAGATTTGCATAAGCTTGACATCTGGATGTACATGACTCTCCGCTGAGATGAAACCCTAGAAAAATCATATGCGAGAATTAATATTAAAGAAGGTGACTTACAGGTATATGATGAGATGTGGAACGAATGTATATCCCTACCCAACATAGAAATATCCTTTTGATTTAATGACAATACAAAATTGCAGACAACCATGCTTAGTAAAATAAGAAAACATGTGAACCAGGTTCTGTGAACCCGGATCATCATAAAACATTAGATACGAAACATATTGAACAAGCAAAGGAAGAATTATATTTATACGTTTTTAAAACTAAATACTGAAAATAAATTATAAGCTATTATCAACAAATGAAGTATTGCATTAAAAGTAAAAAAAAAAACAAATTAATGATTTCATTTAGAGAAAACCATTCAACAATAGCCTTCATAGCAGAACAGATAGAAAAAAAAAATATATAAAATTTATCAACAAATATCTCCTTAATAGGGAATACTGGCTCTCTCTGCAACACATCAACCCGTGAACATTATTAAAAAATTTACTAAAGTATCATACTGTTAGATACAATGAGAACATTTAGATGGAAAAATAAAATAGACAGTTTTAAATTCATTACAGTTGAGTGCAATACAGTTGAGTTTTCCATATTTTCAACAAAGGTCATTGTTTATAAGGCATTGTTCTAATTTGGCAATACATAATACTAAGTTCAAGGTCATAATTAATAACAGGGAGCCACTCAAGTCTATGGAAAATGCAACGCATCATTGAAACAGTGGGGCCACCGGTGAACGGGAGGGCATGGATATATTACTTTAATGTTATTTTGTGCATCCTTTTTTTTATTCATCTTTTAATTTTTTTATTTTTTGGATGTCCGCGTTCTTTCTGAAAACGAGGATCGATGGCTTCACCGATCGTCACTGGATGGGCCCAGGAAAGGTAAGTGATGATCTTTCAAAAGGGGGTAGACTCCTATGCGACTTGTTTGAAATGGAATGTTTAAGGGTTTTAATCTTTCCTCAAACTTTACGAATATGTTAGTTTGGGGAGTATTTCTTAAACCGGGCTTCCAATCTCAGTGAGTTTCTCAATGAGCCCCTCAAAATGCACAGTTCATGTGGGTAGGTGTCATAAAAGTCATGTCAACAATTTAACTCTATTGGCCATCTTAGACCTTTCTTACTGGGTTGGCCTTTGAAAACCATTAGCAAAATAACCAATAGCAAAATAATACATTTCCTTCTACTACCGAACTACAGTTATGATTGTCCAACATAAAGAAAAAACACAAATATCCATGGTAAAAAAAAAATAATATGTTTGTACAAAAGCAAAACAAATGAAATAAAATAGTGTATGGAAAAGCCTGGGTAACAATCCTTCTCGTCTGTTAAGAAACCCCAGAAAGTAGTTAGCGAACTGATTAAGGCAGGAAGTGCTTTGATTGAAGGCCTTATTCTATATGAGGAAAAGATAGATCCGGGGATTTATTTTATATAAGAAATAGACTGATAAAAAGCTTTGTACTTTATGAAAAGAACACAGATCAAAAGCCTTATCTTATGTGAGAATTACACAGAATGAGAATTTTATTCTATATGAAAAATAGAAATACTGAGAATTGTAATATATATGAGAAATAAACTCACAGGGGACTTTACTTTTAAAATGAAATAGACGCATTGAAATATTTCGGTATTACTGTCATTATTTTGCTTTACTTGTAAAGCGCCAACATTTTTTATAGTACTGTGAAATTTTCAAATCTTGATTATTAGGCTACCCACAGTGTCGTTTCCTGGAAGCGTCACGGTACTAGTCATCTGTCTCCTATAATATTTGTCTTCCCTGGTACAGTTAAACATGGAAAAGTATGAACCCTTAGTCTCTGGAAGCTGGTATAATGATAACCTTTATTAGCGGCTAGGTTCTTGTCCCTTACTAGTCTATATTATGTATAAACCTTCCAATAGCTGATGATCCTAGGACTCCTAAGAAGAGGAATATAGAAATAGCCGTCTTTAGTCAAAGTTGGCTCATTTTTTGGGCCACCAAAGAAACAAATGAAAAGTCACCTCAGCTTTAGGGACCTCAGTGGTCTCTTCCCCAGATGGAACAATAATGCAGTTTCTGTTTACTAAAAAATGTTAACTTGGACTAAACACTTGGACTAAACTACTTCCTGAGAGGTAAAGGTAATCATAGTTAAGGTACCAGTGAAAAAGCAGAAGCGATGCGCATATATCATTAAACTGGAATTTTCATTTATGAATATGAAAAGCCCTCAGAATTTTGTCCAAATTGAAAAAAATGTATATAATGTATTTAAATCATTTTGATCTGTGGGCACAAGTCGACTTTTGTCCCTATTAATAGTCCCTGCCTGGCGATATCTGCCCTGTTAAATATATTCTGCATCTTAAGAATCTGTTTTACTACCACGTATCCTTTAGATCTGCATATTTTAGTTTAGAAATTAATTTTCATATTTTTTGCCTCGCACGATATTTTAAGTATTGTAATTGGTACATATGGCATTTTATCAGCCTCGATGTCCCGATACCACACGTCAGTAGTGATTGTTTTGTTTACTTATTATTGATTGCGTTGTATGTATTCATTTCTCAGTTCAACTATTTTACATGAATATTTATTGATGTTAAATATTTAGAAAAACTGTTTGGTTTATTCTGCTCCAGCAAAATCACAAAAGTATGGAAATGTTTGCAGCATTACCCATTTATTTATTTAGCTAGCTCAATTACTTATTTATTTATTTCGATAAACAGAATTCTTCGACTGACAACCACTAAATTTTTCAGAAAGCCGCTTAAATCCACAGCCGCTGTACAGCTATAAACTGCAAGAGCAGTAATAAGCATACTTGAATTTGTAAAATATGCATATAGGTTTTACAATTGTTTTGGATACAGTAAGTTTTAAAGTAAGAGATTGTTTCATTGTAGGGATGCTGAGAAATATGGCAAAAGGAAAACAACAAGAATAACAACGCATGCAAACGTAGAATAGTTGGAGGTAGCAACAACTTCAAGGATAGTTAGTGGGTGCACGAGGGCAAATAATTCAAGTCCAGTAGTGCGGTACAAAAAGTCAAAATCCGAGACGATGTCAGGGGAATGCAAAGGCCTGGGCTTTGAATCATAGTTGAGGTACAAGCATGAGTTCAGGGAATCCCGAGCTAAGGATAGCTTCTAAATAATGAAGCAAGGAATGTGGATCCTTCATGAAGGGAGGCAGCCTTTGGAGCAAGGACGGTAAGTGATCTGCATCTGGAAATGGGAAAAAATAAGGACCATGTGCAAAGACAGGAACAAAGACTTTTTCGCTGATCGTAGGTATCCTAGGTTGCCATGATCGCTATAGATGAGTATGGGGTCGGAAATGGATCCATCTATTTTGGGGAAATTAGGGGCTTCCAGGTGCCGACACACCTTAGTCTAGGGGTAAATTGTTTAAATCCACCTGGCTCAAATAATAACAAGAAATTGCTTTGTTGATAAGAAAATGGAGGATTTAATAATATGATGAAGCCTATGAAAGGCTAACACACATAGGGTTACATTGGGAGTGAAGATGAATGGTAACAAGGATGTAACAGAGATATAACTAACTGCAACAAGAATGAACAAAGATTGTAACAAGGTATTGGGGAGACACACTTCTTAATAAACGCTTACGTTTTTTTTTTACAGATCCTGTCACATAATATTTACAAACAGGTACTACTCCATTCGCAGACAATGCAATACACTATTTTCAGTTGTACATTTGCCTTTTGATGTGGGCTTCAGGAGACTACATTTGTATTTAAATAAAAGTCTCCGCCTGTCCTTTCTGTGAGCGTGTGAATTCAACTGGCAAAATGTTGTTTAGTTAGGGCAGATCACTTTAACCTCTTCTTACACCTATAATGATGGTAATATATACTTTTAATATAAATGTTATCATGCTCCCTAAGGCATCTGACTTAGTCTACACACTACCTTCTCTAGAATATGTCTCCATTCCTCTAAACCCCCTTTTCTGATGGTGTGAGTTGTTCTAAATTTAGCTTGGGTCAGACACACTTAAGCAAGCTATGGTTCGAATTTGGCAATGTTCACAAAAAGTATGGTTAAGGTTCAAAGTGGATACATTCATAATAAATCTAGCAGGTGTTGCTTATGAAGTACTAGCAAATGCAAACTCCCCAGGAAACAATCAAGGCCAGGATGCTCAAGAGGTTACATACAGCAACATAATTTTTTTTATAGTTAACCATTGCAATACCAAAGATACTGTACTACACTGAAATAAACTGCAAGCACCATAGTTCAAATGATGGCAAAATTGTGGCACTTGTGGTGACGTCCTTTCCTCCTATTGGTGGCTTGGGGAGTGGCATCACCACAGTCCCAGAAAGTTGCTGGGTTATGTCTGTGGAGATGCGGATGAGGAAAAAGAAATCAGATTAAGGATTGAACATAGAAGAGAGAAGAGAAGGGAAATGATAGAAGATCAACAAGTGGCTGACAGAGAAGGTAGAGAAACACTTAGAGAGCATGAGAGAGAGATACTGAATGAGAAAAATGGTGTGTGAAAGTATGAGAGGGTGCGAGTGAATGTGGACCCATGAATTTTGCATGAAAATCCAGAGCTTGTTGCTTCATTTTTGTCCAATTTACCAAAATTCTGGTAATTTGCAATTTGTTCGAATCTGAATGCAACATCAAAAGATGTGTACATCAAAAGATGAGAAGGAGAGAAACGGAATTAGTGGCATTAAAAGGTGCAGCGGGAGAAGAGGATAATTCCAATACCCCCTCCCTATCTGTTTCCAGGTATAGGTGTGTGGCTGAAGTGCAGATCACGGTAATGGACAGCAGAAGGAGAGGTTGTGTCTGAGGGTGAGTGCAAAGAGACTGAGGTGGTTAGAGGTGAAAAAGGTCATGGACAGCAGTTTGTTCACACAGAGCATGGATTCCAGAGGGCGCAGGAGAAAGGGGTGCTGGGGTTACAGTGGACTGATTTGAGATTGGAGGGATTGCCATTGTTTGTTTTACTACGGAATGTGCAGCGGATGAGAGGTTTAGGGTGAACCAGAAAAGATGTTTTCTATTTTGCGTGTGTGCTTATAAAGCTTTCTTCAGTGATTTTGCAAATTTAAGTAAATTCTTGCTAGTTTACTGTTGCAAACCCACAATTTTAATCAATTCACAAGCACTGGCCCTTTATTGACTAGACGTGTTTATCCTACACATTAACAGTTCTAGCACTATTTTCACATGGGTATTAAACCAAGTCATACTTTCTTACATTAACCAAAAAGCATTTTTTACATTTGACTAAATATATGGATTCACACTACAACATACTGCATCTGCATTTAATTCCTATGTTTTTCTTTACTCAATGCACAGATCATCCATATGCATTGTGTTAAGCACAGCACTGAGGGTAGGAGCAATGACTTATTGAGCAAACCGTAGAAACCTACTGAGATCAGATGTTTAAGATGACATATAGCATATCCAACAGAACAGCAACAGCTGTTTCATAATTCCAAGATAGAACATAAAACCTGTACTAATAACCTGATTTTTGTCATGTATACCTAAGCCTGAGTAATATGCCATGTTCTGCAGCATCACTTCTGATGGCACACAAAGCCTTAAAAGACAGCTTAGAGACTTACAGTAAGCACAGACAGACCTAGAAATACACAGCAGGATTTATACCGCTGTTCAATAATTCTGCTCATCAGTATATCTTATAAACTGGTGCCATTTGTATTGCCATTTTTAATCATCTCACACGTAAAACGTACATTTTTCACTTACACGTTTTTGAGTAGGTTAGCGAAATTAGAATGATAAAACCCTTTTTTCACGCAATAATTGGTATAAAAATTGCTTCTGACATTGCCTTCCTTGAATGTCAAAATTAAATGTGAGGGAGATCATACAGGGTCCTGCTGGGGTCTGTCATCACAAATGCTGTCGGTATAATGTGTGTTGCGTGGGAGAAGGGGGTTCTGTTTGGTTTTTGCCATCGTGCTTAAATAAAGGCTAACAAGTGGTTTTTAAACATTTGGGCTATTCTTATTTCTTTGTTTGTGCTTTGTTAGTACTACAGCTGTAAGAAATATATTCCAAATTTACAAATTTTATATTTTCTATTCAAAAGGTTTGGTATTGCTAGTTAGTTACAGTTAAAAATATAATAATAAAAACATCTGCTTTTATATAATTAGGCTTTAAGGTAGGGTATAGAAACCCATTCCAATTATTTCTGTGAAACGTCCTTACGCAGTGCTCTGTATGAGTCAGTGCGACAGGTTGCATGATTCATTGTCACTGCTTTAAAGAACATGGATTTGATCCCTCAGGGCAGAGACTTGGTGAAGTTTAATGATAAGTCTATGGAGGGCTTCTGAGTACAGATCGATTTGGTAGAAACCAAAAACTGAATCTAGTACTAAATTCATCTTTAGAGTAAAATCATCATGAACATCAGTGGGGATTCAAATGGGAAATCATATTCAGTTTGCAGGGATGTGTTTTTGAAGGCGTAGTTAAAAAAGATGAAGGGTGACATAGGGATTTTTTTTTGTTGTGTGCGATGAAATTGTAGGTTTTTTAACAGACCATATTGTGAATATTGCTTATTCACTAATACTCAGAATGCTTACTAATCAAAACATTTTAAAATGATTTGTTAATAATTACAGTTCTAATGTTTGTAATGTTTATTTAGTCCATAACTATTCTGAATACATCTGGGAAACTATTATATTATTGGAAAACAGAATAGAAGAATATATATATATATATATATATATATATATATATATATATATATATATTCCGCACCACTGGAGGAACAAGGGAGGGGATGTCCCCGTAACTCTGCCTTTTTTTCGGAAGCACTCTGAAAGACCAGAATAATGAAGACGGATTCACAGAGAAAGAAAAGTGTTTCTGCACCTATCTTTCACCACAAACATGTCTGCTTTATTCTGGCCTCTCGGAGTACTTCTACAAAAGGGCAATTTAGTCCAATCGGGAGAGAGAGGGTGTGTCCGGATGCTTCGCCTTTTTGCGGAAGTGCTCTGGGAGGCCTGGTTCACGGAGAAGCGGATGAAGAAAGACGACATGAGGATAAGCAGATGAAGAAAGAAGACAGAACAACAAGAAGAGGAAAAAAGCGAAGCTGCAGGAAAGATTTCAGCCAAGAAGGTAGTGTTGTTTGTTTGTTGTGGTCCCTCCTCATTTTCAGACATTTGTCAGAATTGGTGAAATTGCTAAATTTAGTTAAAATTCAAATTTGTATGAGTACAAAGGCACAAGTCTATTTCGCAGTGTACCTGGCAAGTGTCACTCATTTGGAAGTCTTCCTGGGACACAAACTCTTTTGAAGCAAAATGCTCCTGTATTTGTGACGATACTCTGGCTTCATGTATGGCACTTCTGGCCAGACACACAGCCAGGGCCGGCCCAAGACTTAATGCCGCCTGGGGCGAAGTTTAAAATGCATTTTAAACTTCGCCGACGCCATTATCTACCCTTACCCCCCCCCCCGTTTAAAAGTACTTACATTTAAACAGTCCTGCGGCGAGTCTCCCTGCTCTGCCACGGTGCCGGCTTGTAATGCCGAGCGCCGGAAATTGACGCCACTTCCGGCGCTCAGCATTACAAGCCGGCACCGAGACCGAATAGGGAGACTCGCTGCGGAGGAGAGAGAGAGAGGGGCGCCGAGCGGGTAAGCGAAAACCACTCGGCGCCCCTCTCTCTCCTCCGCTTAAAAAAAAAGCGCTTGGGGCGGCAAAGTGCTGCCCCTTCAAAAGTGCCGCTTGGGGCAATTGCCCCAGTCGGCTCCATTGTAGGGCCGGCCCTGCACACAGCTACAGTGAAAACAAATATATATATATATATATATTTATATATATATAAACATACAAAAAAATGTGCATTCCCTTTAAGATTTGATATTCTTGTTTTGGATTTATTTCCCCTTCTGTGTGCACTATTTGTATTCTGAATCTGTGTCCCGTGAACCAGCCTTTGTTGGTATTTATATCAAGTTTATTTTACCCCTTCCTAAACTGCCGTGTGCAGCGGTGCATTTCAATCCTTGTCTTTACACCCGCTGAATCTCCCTTCTATTCTCGGCACAATGCTATCATAAAAGGTGAATAATGGGGCAATTCATTGTTCTCTTTTGACACTGTTCCTCGGTAAAAGGTTGCTCTGATTCCATTTGCCTACAGATACAGACACTCTTTTCATAATTCACAGCAGTTCAAATTACCTTTTTGTATTTGCATAAGATGTCCAGTGCCTCCTTCCGGCAAATATGCTAGGATAGTGTGAAATAGAAAAGGAAATGATAACAGAAATGCTTGAGATACATACATATACATATGAAGAATTTTAGCTATAAAACATAAAGGACCCTTGGGCTAGTCTGTGAAACCGAGAACAATCTCATGATTGAAATAAGTTCTTTTGAAACAGCTTGGTCTGTTGAGGCTTGTGAGTAAGTTGTGGGTAAGTTCTGATGAATTAAAGGCGAGAGGAGATGACCAGTTATATTCAGTGTTCACCCTCCATTCCTTCAAAAGTTGCTTTGTTGCCTTTGCCCCACCTACCTGGGGTAATTAAAAGTTGGGGGAGTAGGTAAGGTCATTATTTTTTAGTTTATCAATTTCATTTACACTCATATGGGATGAGGGTGAGAGGGGTACTGACAGTGGTGGAACATCCGGGCCTACAGGGGTCGCGACCGGGCCCTAGAGTTCTGGAAGTCAGGGGGGCCCAAGGGCTGCCGAGAGGTCGTTTTCAGCAATGGCTCAGCCTCCTTCTGTCTCCTAGTTACACCCCTTCTAGTTACGCCCCTAGGTACTGATAAGTCTTCCATACCCAACAGGATTAAATATTAACCCCCCATATCCTGCACACAGAATAATGAAAGAGGGATTGGGGTAAAGAGGATCATTATATACCGTATTTGCTCAATTATAAGACGACCCTGATTATGATACGACCCCCCAAGATATGAATATTAATTTAGGAAAAAAAGAAAAAGCCTGATTATAAGACGACCCTATAAAAAAAAAAGTTTTACCAGTAAATGTTAATTCATGTAAACTATTTTTTTCATATTTAATAAAAGCTATGATTGAGAAAAATATTTTTTTGTTTCATGTCCTTTAATTTGCCAACCTGCCCCCCAGTTATACACATCTGCCCCCCAGTTATGCACATCTGCCCCCAGAAATGCCTTATACCCCCTATATGCCACTCTGCCTCCCTGATATGCTTTTTACCCTCCTATATGCCACTCTGCCCATGATATGCCTTTTAACCCCCTATATGCCACTCTGCCCATGATATGCCTTTTAACCCCCTATATGCCACTCTGGGGGGTTAAAAGGCATATCATGGGACAGAGTGGCATATAGGGGGTATAAGGCATTTCTAGAGGCAGAGTGGCATATAGGGGGACACTTACACACCCAGACACTAATTTACCCACTTACTCACTTACATACCAAGACACTTACTTACCCACTCTGACACACATACCCAGACACTAATATACCCACTCAGACACACTTCCAAACCAAGACATGCACTCAAGCAACTAAAGACCCCGGGTCCCACGGGGTCTTGCTTCTGGAGTGTGGTGCCAAGATCAATGATTTCCCTCAACCGGCTCTGCTCCCCGGCAGTGGGCGGGCTATCGCGGCGCGGAGGAGGCGTCCCCCATGCTGAGAGCACCCTATGCAGGGAAAGGTACGCTGCTGCCCGCGCTTTCACGGCGCTCGCTGATAAACGCCCGGTAGCAGCTGAGGTTACCAGACCGGAGGATCCAGATTCCCTGCAGCGCTGCAGGGAATCTGGATCTTAGTCTCATCTTAGTCTCATAGTCAGACCTCTGTTTGAGGTCTGATTATAAGACACGACCCCGATTAGACACGACCCCGATTACAAGACAAAACCTCGTCTTATAATCGAGCAAATACGGTACTTAAAAAAAAATAATAATAATAAAAAAAAAATAATATATATATATATATATATATATATAAACACACACTTGGGGGTTACAGTCAAAGTCATGCAAACTAGTCATAAACTTTAATTTACAATGCCTACGAGCTTTATTAAATTGTAGCAGTTGAGTTTACTATTTCCCTTGACTGACAGCACAGCTTTTGGTGAACCAACCCTATTGTAGATGATATTCGTGGCACACTCTTTCTCTTTTACAAACTATTACCTCTCACGTAATGGTATATTCATTCATCCGGTTAATACATATGACTGACAGTTAGGAGAACATGCAAACATGGATCAGTAACATAATTGATCGGAACAAGAAGCTGCTGCTTACTATTACTTTTCACCATTCAAGAATGTGCATTCATAAAATATTCTATATTTTTATTTAAATAAAGTGCATTGCATTATAGTTTGCCTCAATTTTAAATAAATATTTTTTCCCCCCCAAAATGTAGTTCATTCATCTACACAAAAATCTGTCATAATGAGCACTAAAACAGATATCTGTGGCCCTTAGAGATGCTTTACTCTGGTGGAATCAGATGTACTGAGAGTCCAGCAGAGACTGGCATTGATTCATAATACCTGAATCAGCAAACATCTTGCTTTACAGAATCAGCTCAATCACGTCAAGAGTATTGAGAGCCAATGAAAATTAATAATTCAGTATAGAAGAAACTCACTTTATGTTGGAGTGAAAACCTAGAGCCCTACAGCAAGAGCCAAAATGGAATGGTTTTGATAATATAGAATATATACTATTACATCACACATTAACACATGCACTAGGGAGCAGTGCTCTTTAGAAGTATTGGATTAAAATGAAATGCTTATTGTAATTGTTTTAACATGGTTTCTTCAGCTATGAAGCTATCACGTATTTGCATACTAGATGTGATACACTATACATATCTAACAATGTATTAAATACAATTCATTACCTTTTACTATTCACACTTCTTTTAACCATACTGTATATTAGACATATTTAGGACAATAACAGCCATTTTGTTTTGGTTTTCTGGCACTTACGTCATCAGTTCTGTTCACACAATCACCCAGGTTTGCCCAAGACATTGTGTTGCCTGGAATCACGTATGAAGTGCTACTGCTTCCTCCCCCCAAAAAAGTTACCAAAACCATTCTCCAACCCTTCCAACCAAACAACACCCATAGCCTTTTTTCTCAGACTGGTGTCCGGTGATTTACCAAGTGCCGCTTACCGCTCAATGACACAGTGAGCTGGCCCAGGGATTGCTGAGCAGCCATTGCTCTTCCAATGACGCGTACCCCCCCCCGGGGGCAGTGCTCTGCCTGAGCCTGGGCTCATTTGCTGACTGTACAGGAGGGGAGGATGCCTGCTGACGAAGCCAAGCTCATGTAAAAACTAGTGACAGCTTATTTTATTTGTTATTGTGAGCGACCACTGTATCACATTCGCAGAACTGATGTTCCTAGGATCATTCATGATATATTTTCTCCCCTTCCAATGCCATCCCCCACTAAGTGTCGCTTGGGTCCAAAGGACCCATGCAGAACCATGGCAGATCCAGCACCGACAATCACAATGAAATTAATTTCACATGCAACATAACAATCTATCTTTGATTTGAACATTTTGGCATGGAACTTCCAGAAGACTTTACTTTTACTTCAACAGCTCAAAAGAGTATTTACACTGTGTCCAACTGCATTCTTTGGTTATATTACATGATCCATACTCAACATAGCCCTCTTTTGGTGTATTTAATTCAGGCCCCAAAGATAGCTTATCTGCTGTGTTAATAGGCCACTTGGCTGCGTTTCCCTCCCATGCCAGCCCTGATTAGAGGAAAGTTCTATAATTGCCTTTTTTTAAGTTTATTTTATCTGACACTTTAATAAATGTATAACTTTTAGTCAATTAGAGTCACCGTTTCACATTTGATGCATGGCATATGTCTATATATTGATGTATACCATTGGATGTATGTGGTTTTAAATAGGAACGTGGCATTTAAATGATTGGATAAAGGTTGCCCTCTTTTTGCTGTAGAACACAAGCGCAATGCGACTTGCAAACCATTTAACCTTTTGCTACATTGTTCATATAAATTATGCCGTGAAAGGAAATTGTAATTGGCACAAATATTTAGTGGGCACGTTCTCACAGTACTGACATCATCGTTTTAACCTTGTTACCAGCGAAAAATCTGCTGCCGCCTCCATTTAGCCATTGCATTTAACAAACGAATAAAATAATATTTTATGATTTTTTTCAGCAGATTTATAAAACATGATACAAAGTGCTGTTTAAAAGGAAAACAAGTTGTTGATGCTTGTAATTTTTTTTTAATCGAACCGTGCAGTTTGTTTATTCAACAGTACAAAGCCTTTTTTTTTTTTTTTTTTAAATATCTATGAGTATGGTATATTTTTCTGTTCATGTGTCATGATTTTACATTCTATTGCAGAGAATTCGCCACCAGGAAATCAGCATTGGAAATGTCATTTAAATGTCATTAGCTAATAGCTGCATGGCACATTATTCTTGAGCTGGTGATGATGGAATAGGTGAACTTTGTTGCTTGGCACTTCTCCAGAAACTTACTGGCGAGAAAGATGAAGATGTTGATAGTGGGGGAAGAAAAGGTTTCATCTCAGAAAACCTCATGTGCAAACTAAATGAAATTAAAATGTATAGCAGTAACATCGTAATTAAATTTAGGGGAAAAAAATGGTTACATTCAAGCTTAAGTAGTATATGCATTGGACATTGTTCTTAATAGCTTGTTATGTATATTGTGTAACATGTTAACAGATTCACCCATTATTTAGCATTTGACAGATAGATGTTACTGACTATGTTCCCAAATTATTTTTTATAAAATTATACTGTGTGGTGGAGAAAGTGGCAAATTCATTTCGGGGGGCTTCTGCAGATTTACCCTATGCATTTGCAAATTGGACCAATCATACTTTGACCTGCTTAAGTGCCAAAGATGAGTTAAATCAAGAAAGGATTTTTACATTATAAATACTTAGCACTGATGTTGTAAACATTTACGCTAAAAGTCCCCTTGGCAATTATGTCAAAATTCTAAATTTTCAGGGAACGTTTAATTCTCATGTGACCCAAAAGCTTATATGCTGATGTCAGAAAAGCACAAAAAAAAGCTTCTCCAAATTTTCTGGTTTTAATATAATTGAACCTTCAGATTACGAAATAAAATAACATATCTGCTAAATTTATCGGAGCTTAATTTATATTTTGAACAGCACTTTTTATGGGAACCGTTGCATGAATGCTTTTAGCATATCTAACTTAATTTATTGATGCATGCTGTAGCTCATCATTTATGTTACAAACGCTATGTCATCATATTGGATAAACATAGTTTAGAAGTTCACCTTTTGGTAGATGAGAGCAGGGGCAGCCTGCAACAGGGCCAGTATTATCTAATCATTTTCCTGCCCTAATGTCTTCTCCTCATTTCACCTTTGGAAAGGATTTCTGAACCAATCAACAACAATCAGCAACTTAACAATAAGGGAGACAATTTCCATGGTCTATTTTTAATCTCTAAACATAATTGCAAAATGAAGCTTTTCCTGAATTTGTCTTTAGAATATGCAAATTCATTTTCTAAAACCCAGTTTCTTAAAAATTGCTAATTCCCACATCTAATTTATTTTACATCTTGTCGTAAAATGTAATTTTTCCTCCTTTTGTTTTGTCTTCTCATTTCCGAGATAGGGAGCATTTCATTTATTCTTGTAGTACAGACAGTACCTTAAACAATAGAAAATGTTTCTTGTAATACCCAATAAACCTAAGACACATTTATTTGAGAATTCCAATAAACAATAGGATACAATTTCAGCAACAGCTACAATGTGACAGAGTGCTTCTTGTCTTTATGTAATGACAGATCTCATCTCTGAAGAAGCCATAAAAGGGTCTGATTGGGATGAAATAGTATATCTGTCATTTGCTTTATACTTGATTTAGACTTTCTGCACATAAATTTTAGACACTTCCTTGTCTGCTCAGCACTGCACGATATATGGGCAATAAAAACTATCAATCTATTGCTTTTGTATTAAAAAGGATGACTCCTTAAAACCATGTTGGGGTAATTTCTCTGAATGTTAGAGAAATGTGCAGTATAGGTGCACATAATGCATTGTTCATCTTTTCATTCCTTAAAGGGTTAACCAAAATTGAATTTTCACAATCACCCATACATTTGGGGTCCACTTAACAAAACCTGGAACTGACCTTTTTGCCTAGCACACTAACGATTGTAAAGTTATTTGTTAACCAGAGATGTTTCAGCAAGCGTTGTGTCATTTTTTTATGGCCAGAAGTTTGAGGAAAATTAGATTGTTTTAATTATCTGTCACTGTCTGTCCAATGATCATCTATGATATAAACTAGATGCATTTTTTATTGTGAGCCTTCTAAAACATAACTGGAAAACGCAATAAATATTCTTTATTTAGTGATGGACAACCAGTTAAAGGGAGACCCTGGTCATCATATGCTGTGTCTCCCCTATGCATATTCCCACCCTCCGACTATTTGCTGTACGTTTCCTGACGTGATATATTTACAGTTGCAATCGAAATTATTCAACCCCCATAGAAAATCAGGTTTATTGTCAAACTTTATAGACTTTCACACACTGCAGGTTTCCAGTGCCAGAGGATGCAAAGCAGCTCCAGGGCATCACCAATCCACCACCATGCCAGGTATATGCTTCATTCCTCTTCCTCCAGACATACGGCTGATCTGTCAGGCTAAAATCATCCAGTTTTGTTTCATCGCTCCACAGAACAAAATCTTAAAACGTCCGTGTCTTATTCATATGATCTTGAGCGTATTGGAGCTGACTTTTATTGAGCCTTTGGGTCAGTAGTGGCGTACGTCTTGGGGTTCTTGCATGGAAGCCTTCTGTGTTAGTATGCGCCTTACTGTGCTCACTGAAAACCTCAGTGGTTGTTGCCAGTCTTGCTGCAGGTCTACCTACCTTCTCAGAAATCTGGACGCAGCCAATGATAGCTTCTCTTTTCTGCCACATCCAGGTAGTGTAACCAATGTTCCTAAATTGGAACTTGTGAACTATGCTTCGAACTCTGTTTCTAGGAATATTCAGTGCCTTCGCTATCTTTTTGTATCCTGTTCCTTGTTTGTGAAAGGCGATGATCTCTTAACTTTTTGGACCATTCTTTTCCATATCTGTAACATGCAGTCCAATGTGACACCCAGCAAACCCCTAGGCAGTTCAGCTATTTCATGTGTTCCAGCTGAAGTTCAACTTTTGCAACAAATGAAGCCCTTGATTATTTGCATCAGGTGTGCTTGAGACAACATCTGTTTTGCATATTTGTGCTGTTGTGAGGGATTCTATTCAAGGGGTTGAATAATTTTGAGACCAGAGAAGTCAATATAAGTTGCATTTTCAGTTGAATTTGGGGAAACCACGAAAGCATTCTTTGTGTTAAGCTTTTTCGACTGCTTTTGTTTGATTTGTTCATTTCAAACAGCTGAAAGTCTGTAAATTTTAACAATAAAACTGATTTGCAGTGGGGGTTGAAAAACTTTGATTGCAACTGAATCTCCAGTCATCTCCACCGCTGGATCAAAGAAAGCCCTTGGTGATTTCAATGGGAGCCTTTTCCTTCCCATGACTGCTTCAAGCAGCCAATCAGTGGTTCAAAATGTTGGAAAGCTGTGATTTCTCTGGGTTTCTTTTGTCTATAAGGCACCGTATTCTATGAATATTGTATTTACTTTAGAACTTTTAAGTGCACAAAAATACAGAATTTGTATTTTTTTTAACTAATGCATTTGTTGTCCATCCTTATTAATTATAACTTTCTCTTTTAAAAAGTTTAATAATTCTGGTAATCTCTGACATAAAGTAAAATGCCCAAATTGTATTATTCTTAACAGTAAAGATATATTTCCATAACAAAAGAAAAGCACCCTAGCACACCTTGACAGCTTTTCAAATTATATTAGCAAGTTCTGCTATTTTCTTATTAAATGCGGACGATATGTTTTAACCACACAAAAAAAAAAAGATTAACAGAAGTTTTAACTTTGTAAGTTATTACAGTGTCTTAATGCTTTATCCTCATCAGAATGGCATTGCAGTGATTTACAAAACTTCAGAGAAGTTCACGAAAGAGCCTACGGGAGTATTAAAAATGTCATTTAAATGGGTAAGTAAAATAAAAAATAAAAAAAAAAAGAATATAGGTGAGCTCACAGCTCTATTTATAGCATCATTAAACTGAAATTCATAAAGGTGCGTGAAACCACACAGGGGTAATGCAGTAGTTACCACTGGAGTAATAATTCCGTTATTATGAGGCTTGGAAAGTCAGGTAATTGACACAGCTGTATAAGGTGGAAAACAAATAGATTTCATGAATATGTACAATCATGTCTGTCTCTGCTTCAGTCGATTTGCAAATAATAAACGGAGGTCAGCTACGGGTTGGCTGGTAAAGTCCCTTTGCTTAAGCCAACCAGAAAGAAGGTTTGCCAAAGGCATTATATTAAAACAATACATTGTGCTTCAAATATTATACACTCAGGAGGAGAAATAAATATATTATAAAACGGAGTATTATTAGTCAGCTTATTTATTCCTGGGTCGTAACCTGCGAAAAATATTACAGAAAAAGGAAAAACCTGTGATGTTGATGCCTATCAATCTTTTTTTATATATTATCTATTCTTCAGATAGCAGATAAAAGAAGACAAAGTTCATTTAAGGATGCATATAACCTATCAAAGTTATATCGCCCCATTGAGTTATACAATAATATTTTGTTATGTAATAATAAAACACGTTAAGGATCTTTCTTCAATCAATATATGCTATCTGTTAAAATTATAAATATTTTGACATCTTTTTCCTAAAGAAGTTAGTACATAATAAAACACTAATTGCCTGACAAAAACTCCTATTGATTTTAGTAAGACTTGACTTGGCAAGTAATTTATTTCTGTTAAACACACAGATAGAGACAATAAAGAAGATTGGTTTAAGCTGTCTACAAATATTGTAAAGTGCATATGTGTTTTCTTGCTAAATTTATAAGGTGCAATCTATTCAGAAAGAATCTGGAACATTTTAGTGATTATTTTATATGTTTTACTGTTCGGAACAGAAGACAATGTAGAACGTTTAGAATAATTTGTGGTACAAGCAAATTTACAATGGTTCATCAACTCTTTGACAATATTACCACCAAAAAAAGACTAGAAAATATAACTTAAAAATGCAGTGAAGGAGGAAGATCGAAGACAGAATATATATATATATATTTATATATGTGTGTGTGTGTAAGACAATAAAAAATCTGGGTGTCTTAATGCATGATAGGGCATTTCAAATGCTTCTGTCATCTGATTAAAATGAGATGATAAAGAAACAATTCATTTTTACTTGATCGGAAAGAAAAGGAACAACCTAATAAAAGCACTATGGAAATTGCTTAAGAAATTCGAATTAAATGGATAATTTCTATACCCATTGCTTAAAAATACAAGTGAGATTCTCATTCCAAACTGTATTGTGATTGTAGGGGGCTTAGCCAAATAACTAAGTTTCTGGGTACATGTGAGGTTTACACTTGCACTGATTGCTTACACAATGAGATGATACTGAACATTATTCATTCTTTGCTGGTCTCATCTCCATTTTGCTTAGAAAAGGTAAGTTTCCGTTGTTTTTCAGAAATATCATTTTGTATTGATCCAAAATAAAATACCAGATAAAATGCATTAACAAAATAGACAGGGAAACGATGTGCATTCCCCAGGACATAAGCATATGCACAGACATTCATTCTACTAATGGTTTAATACTGAATGTAGAATGCACTTTGTACTGCATTTTTTTATTATTAATTAGTATTATTTCCCACAGAAATGTATCTGCTAACCATTTTACTGGTAATTTATTCCTAATGTTTTATTTACCACTTTTGAAACCATGTCCAGAAATAAGTGCATTTAAAAAAATTGAATAAATATACAGATTTCCATTTATTTCCCCTAAGTAACTTGTATTTACACTTGGTGTTTTGATCCTTGGTGAATTGTTTTGGACTTATGATTTAACGTCGTGTAGGAACTGGCTCTTTGCCTTGTGTGATGTTCTGCACTTTGATCAATACTCATCTGAGAAAGAAAACAACATTGCAAAGGTTATAAAAAATAGATAAATCATGCCACAAGTGCCATTAAATGAGTACGTCTAGGAAAGAAAGAAACTGAGAACATATTTTATGTGTGTGGTTTATCACCACTGAAAGAGATAGTAGAGTTACTTCCAAATATTTCAATAATTTGTACAGAAAGTTCTAATCTATGTGAGAAATTGTGCAATATTGTCAGGGGCACGACTGAGAGCGTCAGACATGAGAGTGGGGTCTTGAAGGCCTGACAGTCAGCCAGGGCACACAAAGTCAGACAGTCCAGTAGTCAGGGCAGGCAGCATAGGTTCACTAAGATCAAACAAGCTGAGGTCGTGGGACAGGTGATAGCCAGGATAGTCTAGAGGCGAGCAGAGATCAAAAGCTGGGAGGTCAAGCAGGTTCAGCAAGCTAAAGCACTAATGCAGGGATGAATAGCGCCTGTACCAAGACAGACACCACATCTTGGAACACACAAGCACTGACTAAAGCAAGAACAGGGGTTATATAGGGGCAGGGGATGAAGCTCCACCCCCCCCTGACCATCCATAGCTTCCTGTAGAGGGATCAGCGCTGAACCACCAATCAGGAGGCAGTACTGGCCATGAAGACAACCCCCCTGCTGGCAGAGAGTCACATCCTGGCTTGGAGGGAGCGGGGCTACTCTAGTTCCTCCACATCAAACTATGTCTTTGTTGACCTTGCTTTGCGCACTGGGGCATAGTCATGCCAGAACAGGGAAGGGCTTTCTCCAAACTGGTGCCACAAAGTTAGAAGCATACATTGTCTGTAGCATTAACTTTACCTTCCCTGTTTGTGGCAAGGTTTGTAAAGGTCCATAGAATATCATTAAATTGTCCACAGGCCCCAGTAAATGTCCACCATGAGAAATGTTGGTGCCTACCCCTGCTTCAAAGTCCAGTGGCTTTACACCACTCCAGCCAGTGCTTGGCATTGTGCATAGTAATTTATTGGCTTGTGTGCAGCTGCTCAGCCATAGAAGACAATTTAATGAAGCTCCTGACGCACAGTGTGTGATGCTACAGAGGACAGGTGATATTTACACACTTCAGTGCTCAGCACTCAACACAAAAACGTACAGTTTTCGCCAAAATTATAAGGATTAACATGATGTAGCTTGTCATTATAAGGTTTAATAAATCCATGGATGGAGCATTCTTTGATTTAGCCACTATTAAGGATATCACAATTTTAAAAAATCTAATTTGGAAACAGCTATGCACACCATTAATATTTGGCCTTGTAACTACCAAAATAGATGAACGTACAAGGCATATGAAGTGTTACCGAAATCAGCTATAGTGAAACTGTAGAAAAAATAGAAAGACAGCTTTAGTCCTCAAGGGGTTAAAGAAAAAGGCTGCAGAACCATGAATATTGTTATTGATATCTGTGAGATTTGGAGCACAATAAAGATGCTAAAATTAAAGACAGCACTGGGAAAAGTTAAACATGATTAAAATGCAATGGGTTTTGAAAACAGAAAGTGTTTAACAAAATAGTAAGTCAAAAGGTGGCTTTAACATTGTCTTGCAAAGTAAGATTAAAGTATGTTCCATTTTGCGTTGTAGTTTCTTACATTAGAAGATATTGTAGATCGTGTGTAAGAGGTTTTTTGGATGTTGGATCTTATCATTTTCAATTGTGTATACAGAGCAGGGGCACTTAAGAACTAGGATATGAGTTTTATGAAGTGATTTAGGCTTGCATTATTTCTATATAGCTGTATAGCTGTAGAATCTGTAGAATCATTGTTTCTTAATGTTGCAATTTAACAACTTCCTGCAAGGGGCGGATCCAAACAAACACTTTGAGACATAAACATAACCAGACGCTCACACCTACACACACACATACACTCAACACTAACACACATGCGTGCACACTAATACCAAAACCCAGAAACACACTCACATACTCAGACTAAACACTAACACAACCAGACACACTAAAGAACACACACTCACACTAACACACACACACACACACAGACAGTAACACAACCAGACACTCATAGTAACACAGACACTCACACTAACACACTTATCCAGACACTAACACAACCACACTAACATACAC